>NC_092581.1:10248552-10879802 GCF_037975245.1 Apostichopus japonicus
AACTGATCGGTCATCCCAATCACTTCTTCTCCTTTCCTCCACTCTACCGTAAATGGAAGCATGCTATCCACAAAACATCTAAGTGTGGCCATCTTTCCAAAGAATCCCCGAGTCCTGGCTGCCATTCTAGGCAACGGAGCAGCTGAAAATAAAATTAAAAAATTTGTACAGTGCTACTTACTTTACAATTGTATTCACTGGGTTATCAAGGGAAACGCACTTCCAATCAAATGCCACTCTACAAAAAATTTCCGTTATCGAATTAATTGACCGTTATGGACTGACCCGTTGGCTGCAGATGTTGTGTGACATCAAGAGGTACAAAGAATGTTATGAACTTATGACCTTTTTTTCACTATTTCCTTTGAGAAATTTGATGATAGGAAAAGGAATTTTGCAGTATTCACTTCATCTTCCTCAATTTTTTTATTTTTATATCTACATCACCAAAGCCAGACAGAGAATATCGAAGACTATTTATTAAAATTTCTGACAATGCAGTGCTCATTTTCTTAAATTCAACATTGAGATGTCTTATGCTGTTCAATCCAGACAGACAACTCAGGCATCCAGTATAACAAAAAACCATTACCATGGTAACAGACACGCACGGAATACTGGGGTCATCACCTGGCCAGGCGATGATCCATTTGTCAACACCCTAAGCCCAACTTCCACAAACCATTTCTCGTCTGCAACGATGCAAACCATGAAGGCAAAAAGGTGTCGGCGGGCAGACATTCAAACAACAAAATAAATACAGAGATGGATCAAAAAGAAAGGGGAAAAAAATGCGATGTTAATATTCCTCAGATAATGATCTTAATCTTTACTTCAAGGGGAAGTCAAGCGGTCTCAAACTACCCACCTGGTGTCTTCGGTTCTTCTGTTAGTACTTTAATGGGTCGATATAAACATATGATAACTATCAACATTTCGGTAGGTGCGAGTACAAGACCTTACGGCTTCAAGAGCGAGTAGAAATCTGCCATGTTGCTTCCACGATAGATGATAGAATGTTTTATGTCAGCTTTTACTTCACTTACTGACAGACGAAAAAAAAAAACTTAACTTCCATTTTAAGGAGGTGACAGTTTTCCATGAGCACAGCCAAAGCATCATCTCAACAGCTGTTGGAAACACTGCGGTTATGAAACTGGAAACGGACGGATGGTAATAATTCGACGGCCGAATGAGAGAAGTAGTCATCGCCAGAGACCACGAGACGTTGACATATAAGACGATCACAAAGTGAAAATCCACATTAAATCATTATCGGCCCAAAAAAAAATTATCCATCCGTGTTGGGAAAAAAAAGAAGGATTTATGGGAATCTAGAATAAACGATTTAGAGTTTTAAAATTCTGCAAAATTCAGACTTACCAGGAACCAGTGGACTGACTGCTGCTGCTGTGATTCGCTGGAAGGTGTAATTCTGGTGATCGATGCCCTTGACTCGGATGTGAAAGTAATCGCCGGGGGGGATGATGTCAGAGACGGTGTAGATCCCATCCTGAGTCGGATAGCCAGGATCGGGCTCCAAGGTGTACTCGTGGCCGGGAATGATGTGCCCTTGCAGATTCAGAAATTCAACTTTCTTCAGGCATCGTCGACTCGGGAGAAGCTGATCGGCCGAGATGAGGAGCTGGGACCGTACCCCTGTAAATGTGGTGTTTTAAAGTAGCACACGTTCAACAGTAATCGATATCATAATCCCAGTAAAAAGCAGGTAATCACTTACCGTACCGCCTGTATCGACTATGTGTGAAGGATTGTGGTACGTATTACTAGGGGGTGGAAGGGGGGTGGGGAAATTGGACATGGAAATGCGGTGGAGAAAGTGGAATGGGGATGGGGAAAATGGAGGTGGTGGGATAGGATAAAAAGGGTGGGGGGGCATCCACTAGATTTATCTTCTTTTTATATGTATTTGGTTATATAGCTATTTGTTATTATCCTATCCTATCCTAACCTCCCCCAGACCTCAACCCCTCCCCCCCCCTCTGCAGTTATGGTGCAGATGTTGACAGTCAGTTTTAGTATAAGCAGAGCAGTAAAGAATAAGGAAATGAATGGAAAAAGAAATGTTTATTGACCAAACAAATAATGAGGGGAGGGGGCAGGGGGGAACAAAAATAACCTACCTCTCAAAGGAAGCCTGCTCGTAAGATTCAAGTTGGTGGTCCTATCTCTTGAAAAACCAAACTTGAAATCTAACAGACTGATTCCTTGCACACGGAGGGTACTGGTCGACGTACTGCTGACGTTCAAGCGGTAAACTCCCGGTGTGGAATTCCGAACGGCAACGATGTATGCTTTTCCTAGAGTTAACAATTCTTCTAAGTATGGACCAGTTGTTGGTGGATTTTCTGGACTATTTGGTACCACAGGTATTACATCACCTATTGATAACAATGATAACACACACACACACAAAAAATTGATACTCCTCCATAAAAAAGTTTCTTTACTTTGGTGCTGCAGGGGATTGTGGTGGGGGTGGGGAAGGGTAATTAGGGATCCCTTCCAACCCCTGATCTTCCTGAGACTAAATTGCTTTACAGCTTCAACAAGTCAATGCCTTCACCAATTTGACAATAGTACACATGGGAATTAGGTGAATTAACATTATCCATCTGGGGGAAGAGAAATATTTAAAATAAGTACCCCCCCTTCCCCCATGGGGAGGACCACTTGAAACTGTCAAAGTTTTAGGATCAACTGCATGCTAAAAAAGTTTAAGGTGGCAAGGGAAACTTGAAACATTAATATGTGAATTTCACACTCTTACTTGAGGGTCATCAGATTCCACTGCTGATGTACATAGATTTGTCATTTACCTGCAGAAACTATACGTAACAATTTACAAAATGTTTTGTATCAAGTGACATTAAGTATGTGAGACAGTCTTGGTTGAATGTTCGTATCATCGAGTGATGACTCTATCCGTTTGCATAATGTATGTATGTATGTATGTATGTATGTATGTATGGGTGTATGTATGTATGTATGTATGTATGTATGTATGTATGTATGTATGTATGTATGTATGCGTGTATGGATGTATGTGTGTATGTATGTATGTATGTATGTATGTATGTATATTAGATCCTCCTGCAAGCAGGAACTCGCGAAGAAGCCTCATAGGCTTACAAAGCCGCAAGCTGACTGAAGTCAGTCTCTTACATTCATATTTAACGTCCATAATTATGAATTGTTAATTGTCAACAACTCTGTAACTGGACGACATACATTAATCTGGGAGTGACTTGAACCGGGGACCTTATGATTGAAAGGCACCGGCGTTAACCACTGAGCTAACACTCCATGAGCTAACACTCCGTTTCACTCTTAAGTCCCTCTAATAACATTGTGTGTGTCCCTATATTTCTGTATATATAGATATATGTAAAGCATTTGCATATAATGTTGTGGACAAGATCACTGAAATTGACTGCAAATACATCCTTTATACTTACTTATAACTGAAAATAATTGATCAACTGAAGGAAACTGCCTATATTTATATATTTCTACATGTGAATGTTAAAATAAGCTTAGGATTTTTGAGGCTTTATTAAAGAGTATTTTTTTTTGTACAATTGCGAACTGTGGGGCACAATGAAGGATCTTGATCGCAAAATTGACACTTTTCAAAGGAGACTACTTCGTAATATTCTCAACATTAGATGGACCAATAACAATTGGTTATCAAACCATGAGCTCTACAATGAAACCAACCAAACACCTTGGTCATCCTATAGTCGCACATAGAAGATTGAGATTTTTCGGTCATGTAGCAAGACTTCCGGAGGACGCTCCAGCAAAGGTTGCTTTAAAAGAAGCACTGAGACATACTGCTAAACCAGTAGGAAGGCCTGTGACTACCTTGCTTGGAAAAATAAAGTCGCAATTTAAAGACGTTAATATTAACAATTTCGAGGAAGCAATAAACCTTGCACAAGATCGTGAAACGTGGCGGAGGTTAATCACTGAGCATGTCGGATAGACGAGACTCAACTTACTACTATTACTAATGTTAAAATAATACATCAAATTCTAAAATCAAGTAAGTACCATTTGGGGCTCTGAGCATGATATTTGGGTTGTCTCCACTCAGGGAAATGATGAACTGTTGTAACCTGGTATCCACGGGTAACCAGTGGTATTGAACTGCACCCTGGCTCATGTCAGTCGAGATCAGGTGGACTTTACTAGTCTGGACGGATAATTCTACAAATTTCAAAACCTAGAGAACAAAAGATTTTAAAATGTTGATGGAAAATGACTCTAATAACTTCTAGAGTTATAACAAGTAAAATGACCAAATATTCATTCGAAAAATTAAAGGCAAGTCTCTGAAATACTTATCATCACTCAAAAAATACATATAAATACAAATCTAAATACAAAATCTAAATACAAACAAATCTAAATACAAATACAAATCTTAAAAAAAAAAAACGTCAAAAAAATACTTATCATCACTCAAAAATGTTCTAAGCCTTAAAGTAAATCTTGAAAGTTTAGTCAGATTTCTTTAAACACATCAAACATTTTCACTCCCCAAACCTTTACACGTAAGAGGGGAGGGGAGTAAAGTAGATTTTAAGAAAGTACCTCACCTCTTCGACATCTGACTTATTTAAGTGGAAGACCTGACCAGAACTGGCGGCTGCAATCTGTTCGTAGGCTGTGTAACCCTCGTGTGCAGAGTTATCACAGTCGCCAGTCAATACAAACACAACCTAAACAAAACGAAAGCAAAAAACAGATGGCAAATGTTTATACCACATTTTACTTTCAGTATAACACACACTAAATGCAAACAAATGATCTGATCATGAAGAATAAAACATTGATGAAAAGTCGACTTTAATATTAAAACATGTTTATGCACTTTCCACGGAATAAGTTATTTTTTTTCCAGTTATTTATAATAACACTGATGTGAATGAAATCGTATCCATTGTTAGAAAGGCTATTATATGCAAACCAGTTATCACATTATTCACACACGTACTGTCCAACATGTGTCATTCGGGAGTCAAAATGACAAGAGTATCCCTCTTAACTTAAGGTGACCAGACGTACCGATTTTCGGGGACAGTCCCCTACAGTGTGCTGTCCCCAATGAACAAGTGTCCCCGAAAATGCCCCCGATTCGTCAAAATGTTAAGGAATTTCGAAAATATCCCACATTACTAGTAAAATAATTGTAAAAACAAAATTTAGTCAAGTGTGCAGTCGCAGAACGGAACTTATAACCAGTATTTCAGGTAGGCCAGTGCAAAGTGGAAACACTGTTAAAAATGTGCTAGATCGATCTAGCCTAGCACTCTTTCGACCGTATAATTGGCAACTACGGCAACACAACGACACTTATAGTGTGAGTATGAGCAAATCACAAGCTCTCAAAGAACCACGTAAAGTAAGTGAATTTCATTTAAGAAAAAGCTACATTTTTGAAAATAAAATTGATTTGAAAAGTGCTTCTAAGTATCACCATTTTACATCTAAGCAACTTAGGCACTTGAAAATTTTCTAAAGGGGAGGGGGAGAGCCCCTCCCTTAAACCCCTCCCCCATATCAGTCACGCAATAAATGTCCCCGATTTCAGTCAGGAAAATATGGTCACCTTATCTTAACTTGAATATTTCTCATATGTGCAAAAGACCTCAAGGAAAAGTGGAAGAAGGTTGTGAAGACATGGGGGCAACCAAGTCCTGCATATTCTCCAATTCTATATTCCAGAGAAATTTACAATTCAAAAAAGCTTTCTGCAAGTAAGCTCATATAAATATCGACACAAAGTCTACACCAGTGTTTCTCAACTTTATTGCCTCTGATATATATACATATATAAGATATGGATATATATCAATGATACCTGGTGAATTTAAGTGTCTGAGCTGGGTATGTAAACAGTAATGTTTTAATTTAACACACACTTGTGCACTGCAACCTAACTAACAGACTTACAGCACTATACCTGCCTACAGTACGATACAGCTGCTTACTGTACTATTTACTATACAACACACATCAACACAGTGCATTCTGCAGTAAGCTTATACTGTGCGGCATTCAGTACTCGTGAGAATTATCGACGCTGTATTCCCCTTCGCTAAACCAAACACTGAATGCCCCGGCCCCAGATCTGTAAGATGCAGCAGGGAAGAGATTATATCTGCCTTCTTCACAGTCACAACCTACGATTGTTTCACTCCCACTTTCAGTCAATTTTATGTTGATATCATATCATATCAACATTACCTTCCTACCATGCATAAAGGACACAAAGAGTACATTGCAATATTATTTCTGTATGATGCCCGTACAATTCAACCTCCCAACAAACTCGGCACCTGTAGTGATTTCATTTTTGTTTATCCAATACTAGTAGGGGAAACAAAGGCAGTTTTTTTTTTCTATTTCCATTTGAAGGTTACCAGATAAGAAAAAAAAGCAACCTTCCTTTCCCTTCATATAGCTTCCTTCCTATTTCGAAAAAAATTGGTCACTAAAAATGCTTTATTTTTATTTTTTAAAGGTTATCATCCTGTTACTTGGTGGCTAATGGGGGGGGGGGGGGGGGAGACATGAAGGTTACATTATGTCATACCTGGCTTTCTGTGTCTTAATTGGATCAGCTTCAATAGCTTCCTTCCTATTTCGAAAAAATTGGTTGCTAAAAATGCTGTTTTTTTATTTTTTAAAGGTTATCATCCTGTTACTTGGTGGCTAATAAGGGGGGGGGGGGGAGACATGAAGGTTACATTATGTCATACCTGGCTTTCTGTGTCTTGGATCAGCTTCAATAGCTTCCTTCCTATTTCGAAAAAAATTGGTTGCTAAAAATGCTGTTTTTTTATTTCTTAAAGGTTATCATCCTGTTACTTGGTGGCTAATAGGGGGGGAGACATGAAGGTTGCATTATGTCATACCTGGCTTTCTTTGTCTTGGATCAGTTTCAATACGTCTTTCGTTTTGTTGTAGTCCTTCGCTCTGGCATCTGTAAATACATATATCTGTGAACCGGGCAGACTGCGTTCCAACGCTAATTTAATGGCCGATACACTCATCTCGGGACAATCGCCACCTCCGTGGACGTAGATGTCGTTGAGTTCGCTCAAGAATAAATCTTGGTCCCGAGTCTCTGTTACTGGTCCAACGCCTACCAAGAGAAATATATATATTATATATAAAAAATAATATATAATAAATCTATATTTACTCCAGCATTCAGAAATATTAAAAGCACATGTATGGATATATACATTATTTGTAAACAAAACAATTCAACATTTCTTTAATTTTGGTTGGTTTCACCTTTTTTAATACAGCTAGAGAAATCTGATACTTTGCATAAACATTTAGTGAAAACTGAGCAATTCAGAAATCTGAAAAAACTGAGCAATTCTGAAATCAAATTTTCAAAAATACTACTTTTGAAGCTACCTTTCTATTTATGGGACTATTATAGAGACATACATGTACAAATTCCCTTGATAGAAAAAAAAAATTGACATTAAAAAAATTAAACGACGCAGAAGCATTTTCTTACCAACTGGTGTTTAATCATAATTATCATTGTTGTTATATAGTTTTAGTGAAATTAATACGTTTTTTGCTAATCCAAATGTATGCAAGGTATTCATGGAGACACTCGACTGATCATGACTATCGTCACTGTAGTTTGTTACCATCAAGCAAGTTTCATAGAACTTGCTATGATGTAAAAGTCCCATAAAGGAATCAATGTTACAAATGATGAAATAAATTGGCCTATAATTATTGATCATTTTGCACTTTGGAATATGGAAAGTTGACCCATCCCCCCCCCCCTCACTCAGTTAAATCCATAGTTGTTTTAATTATTTATAGAATGAATGGGGGAAAGCAGTGGTAAATTGGGAAGGAAAATTTAATTTGTGCTCAGACTACCAGAAAATATCACATGTAAAGAGATGTGACAACTGGTAACTATGGTCCACTTATATCCTGTTTTTAAGGGGAGATGGTATCCAGCGTAATATATGATATAAATTTTGTCATAATCGGCCATACTTGTCATTTCCTTAGATCTTAATACTTCCTCAGGACTCTGAATTTCAAAATCATGCCCTTTATGTCCACATGAAAGCCACTACCAACCACTAGTTGAAAAGGTCACAACATTCCAATCTCCTTGATCAGCAGAAGACACTGAAACTATTTCATGCCTCTGTTTTGAAGCAACAATAATCCTATTTACCAATGAAAAGATTGTCCAGGCAAGATTCAAATGAACTGCCAAGAAACCATCCATATTACAGTAGATGTATTGTTCCAAATTAAGACTCTCTTTTCAACCACGAAAATTCATCCAAACTTTTAAATAATTTCAAACTTTAAGAGGGTACACTTCTTTTTATTAAAGTTAGGTTTATATATACCTTTATATACCAGGTATACAGACAGTATTAATATTTTGGTGAATATGAACAATTATTGATCAAATACAGAATGACAGATCACAGAAAAGAACAGAGCTGGCACAAAACCTACCCCGATCGTATGGACAGAATTTACAACAGATAGATAGATATGTCAGGTCATTTAAACATTTTGCAGCAAATAATGACAATTTTGTTACATATATCTATTGAATTATCAATAAGCTTTACAACAACAATAAAGGAAAAGGACCCAGCTAGGCTACAGTAGATCTTACACAAACCCTACAGGTACAAACAGGGAAACGAAGGTGCAAGTTGCACCGCCTACCGTTTCCCTTCCTCCTCACCTCCCTTCCCCCCCCCCCGCCCCTTAGTGTACCTGCCAAAAGTTCTGTCCATAGCATTATAATAAAAAGTGTATTATTAAATGTAGGTGATCTTGCAGATAAACAAGACTTAAACAAGTATTTATTTTGGTATTAAAATGGCGTATCCATGTACTTGACAACATGACAGTGAGTTATCCCTATCTAGTCTGTATGTATTACTTCCCTTATTGCACCAGTGCCAAAAGCATAGACTTCTAACTGGTTGATACACACACATGGCTCTACTTAACATTCATTGTATAGTATATATATACAAACACATGTACACAGAGGTCATAATTCCCATGCATATCAGTGATCCCAAAGGGGCCTTGGATAGGAAATCAAACCTTTCTGATGTCAACATATCCACTATGTATATCCACTATGTATGGCAATAGGCCCTCGTCGTCAGGAATGTAACATTGACACGATCATTTCTAGTTAATCTACATTCAATTTCCAGAAAAACATTTTCAGAGCAGATATTTGAGTTTATATACAATATGAATTGAATATGTATAGGCCTATATGGCATAATAAAATCGAATGAAATTTCCATCATTGCATGGCTTGATTTAGTCAAACTGTCATTATCAACAAGAAAGCATAATTTAATATAGTCTTATTATAGTATTCTCTTTTAAACGAGATTGATACTACCGTGAAATCCTAAAAGGAATGCCGAAAACATAAATTAATTCATTAACGGCTTGCTCCTCGATCTTCATTTGGTAGAAAGAATAATAGATGGACCAGTGTCCATCGTTAATTTATCCACAGTCGTCTTAGCTGAAGTTGGCTTGGATAGCACTGGCAACCATAGAGCAGACTTTACTCGATTTAATTAGAAACTGTTCGATTCATTGTCTTATTAACTTTTCCTATTTCCATCTAATGGATTAATACTACAAAGAAAAAAGATTCAACTTTTGTTCTGTGGCAAAGAAAGGAATCACATTATTTGATATTCAGCTAGATAAGGAAACTGTAACCTGACATTATACAGTAGTCATCAAATGACATTCACTATTTCCTCAAATAGCACAATGAGAAACATCAAAGAAAAAACATATCAAAAAAAATAAATAAATATATATATATATTAAAGAAATTTCTCAGAACATCGTGGAGGAACTCATTTACATTAATTAGCTAGTTAAGTTTCCAATTGTGTCCAAGACAAGAAATAAATACAGCCAATGAAAACTAGGAATGTAAACTATAGACTGCTCACCTACAATTTGGAGGATCCCAATATCTCTCTCCCCCCCCCTTGCCTCACCACCCAACCCCCTTTCCACTTTTCCCATCTATGTGAGTACTGAACCTACTTATAAGGCCATCCACTTTGTACAACGTACACACCACAATCAAGATGTCAGTTTAATTTATCCTCTTCTTTAAATTCTCCTGCTGTTATCCTTCATTGTAAACTCAACTTATCTGTCAATCATTGCTGGCCATACTGGTCGTGACCTACTACCTCTGCGTCCTAAAAATAAGACCACCTCTTTGCTTTCTGGCTCTCTTTCCCTTTAGTCTTCTTCATATTAATAATCTCATAACAAATCATATTAGTATTTCCCTCCTCATAATTTACCTTTGTCTTCCCAACTTCCTTGATCAAGGAAATTCTGGAAGGTACATGTCACAACATTAATAACCAGTACTGGGATGATGCTCTTCCAAGCACCACGAACCTACCAAAAACATACTGAAGTTTACCATGAACACTGGCGCGGTGTGGTGAAGCGCAACACATAATTGGAAAATTCACTTTTTTTTTATTTTATTTTTTTACCAAACAATGAGGAGAGCTAATCTTAGGGGCATTAGGGTCAGGGTCAAAAAAAAAAAAAAAATGAAATCAGGGTAGCAGATGCAACACACTCCAGCTAATTTACACAAACTGTAAATAAAAAAATAATTTATGTTTCTTAGGTTACAGGAGACATTCCTATTACAGATAGCCTGCTGAAAACCAGGTCCAGCCTGGGAAGTGGGAAGTTTCTGTTTAGAGAGCTCTTCCTGGTTCAACTTTGTGCATCATCTTTAAAGGAACCTATCTAATATGACATACAATATACTTTTTGTGATAAATATATGTCTTTATTGAGGCTAGTTCTAACACAAACTACTCTACTGCCCTCTATTTCTACACTGGTTCTTGTGACATAGAGAAGTACTGACATTTAAAGAACTAAAGGGTTGTTCAAAAACCAAAGTTACCAGAGTTTTTCATGTATTACTATATATAAACTATATATATCAATTAAGTACCCAGCTGTGATATCAACTAAATTTCAGTGAATAACTATTTTGGTTAAAGATTCAGTTAAGAGGTTAGGACAATTGGTGTTTTAGATGCATATACATGTATGCAGAGATGCTAACCTCTTGACACAAAAAAAACAGACTGAACATCCTAAAAATCAGATTTTTGAGAGAAAAATCAGATTTTCACAAAAACTCAACACTATACCACTGGCTGTTGGCCCCAGGCCAGTAAAATGTCAGAAAAATGTTTTACTGGTAAGAACGGGCAAGTAAAATGTTTGCTTTTTCAATAACATCTAATGAGAAAATTGTAAAGCATCTGTAATAATTCTTATGATGCAAAAAGGGTGTTTAAATGCATAATGAGAATAATAATACAGCTTAATTGCTTGCATATTTTGGGCCAATGAGAATTTGGTTCAAGCCAGAAGTAGAAGTGAGAAAAAAATTACTGTATAGACTAGCATTATACTCATGGAAATATGAGCCACATTCCTGTTAACTGACATTATAAACCAATTAAAAGAAAAAAAGTGTCAGATATTTCAAATAATCAAATATGAATTGCAGCATGAAGCAAGATTATTGATCAACTATTAAAAAAAAATAATAATAAAAAAAATAAATAAATAAATAAATAAAAACACATTTTTTTTTTTTTTGAAAGATAAAAAGTCGTATTTTCAAGAGGCCAATCGTATTATCGTATTTCACCTTTTTTTATCGTACTAAATACGATAAAATCGTACTGGTTGGCATCTCTGTGTATGTGTGTATGTTATATGTATGTAAACTTCCTACATTTTTATACAAACTTTGTCATAGCAAGGCAGACCAATATGAAATTAAGCATGAAATAAAATTGAATCCCAAATTATTTCCCTTCCCTCTGATCCCCCCCTTCTCCCCTCGCTCTATCTCTCCTGGCTGGGGGGTTTTCCCCTTCTTTTTCTTATTTGTTTGAATAATTCTGAATGGACACAAATATTTGATGTTTACATAAAGTTCTAGGACATGGAAGGATACATAAAATGAAAACTCTACGATGCATACTGTACATGTGCTTTATATTGCAAATCTTGTAAACCATGGTTGATTAGTAATGCAGCACACACATACATGTTAGCTGTACATGTAAACCATGGTTGATTAGTAATGCAGCACACACATACATGTTAGCTGTACATTGCAATTGTAAACCATGGTTGACTAGTAATGCAGCACATATATATACATGTGTGCAATTTGCAAAGCTGTTGACCAGTGGCAATAGTTCAGGATCATGCACACATAGGCCTGAGCAACAAAACTGTGTGCAGCATGTTTCGATTGGGGTACATACAGACCGTGAAACCTCACAAATTAAATACAAAGTGGCTATTCTTACAACTGTTCGTAAGAATAATTTCCAACTACGCATGCGCAGTTGCTATTTTTATGACAGGAGAACTATTTTTTACGACCAGGAGTAACAATAATTTCCAGTTAGGGTTAGTGTTAGGATTGGGGTTTAGGGTTAAAGTTAGGGTTACCCCTACTGCATGCGCAGTTGCTTTATTTACTTTACTGCGCTTGAATTCGCCTTTGTCGTAAGAATAGTTTATAAATAATTGTTACGACTAGTCGTAAGAATAGCCACGGCCAATTAAATACCTTGTATCTAACCTTTAGTTGAGGAGGCATAAAAGAAGCAGAGAGATGGTAACAGTTCACTGGACATCAAATAATGATGTTTGAGTCTCATTCTATAGGAAGCAAACTGTGGTTTACTTACAACCGAATTTCGTAAACAATGTTGGAGAGGTGGGCAGTGCATGCAGCAAATAGAAAGTCGATGCAAACAAGCTATGAATTTGATTAACCTGAGAGATTATTTTCAGAGACCTTGAACAGAAAGAACGGGACCAGAGAGGAAGGGTAAGATAACAACCGAAGTAGAGATCCTGGTAGCGCTAACCTAATTAAGCACCACATGTGGTACAAATGCAAGGAATGCTATAATAAGTTGAGATGAAATTGACTATGCTTTTTAGGCCTATAGGCTACATCAGTTTGCCTTGACTAAATAATAGGCCTAGCCTATATATACATGAGGGTAGTAATAATTGCAGGAGAAAGTAATTATGAAGGATTGCAGGATAGATTATTGAACTTTATCATAAAGTCCTTTGCAATATTTCAGCACATTTTGTTTTTCATCTGTTTCAGTTTCTGATACTTTTAGTTTTACTACATAATCCAAGCATTTTGACTTGGTAACCCCAAAAGTATAATGCTGGATTAAAAGTTTACTTTAAGTTTAAGGCAGTGCCCAAGCTAAGTTGGCCTATGTGTTTCTTTTACCGTATCAACCTCTGTACCATGTGTTGAGTCTCGTTTCCTGGTGGCAAAACGTCTGCTGATTACCAAGGCTGGGCCTAACTTATGTTACGCCCAAGTATTAATATACCATATTAATACTATTAATTATTCGAACGGGTTTGCTATTTCTTATAGCTGCTTTCATTGTCTTAGTATTTAATACTTTGTAGGCCTATGCTAATGACCAGTAGGCATAATGTAAGGCTAAACTGGCCTTCGGGCCAAGGCCTATTGTAGGTTAGACCTAGGTCTATATTTCAGACGAACAAAAGGTGGCCTAACTTTAGAATCCGTACCATATGAATGGGAAACCTTCTCGAATCGGCAGAATAACAACTGTATGATCCGGTTAGGATTGGGAGATAGAAGAACGGGAGGTGGAGATAGGGAGTGATTACATGAATGTGGGAGAGAGATAGTAAGCGCGATATGGATTAACAGAAGTAGTCGAATGGTACGGATTCCAAATTAGTACCCAAAAGTTTTATGATCATTTACTTACGTGGATCATGGAATGGCACAAGGACAAAGTTATATACTGGTGTATCTGCATTACTGGTTGTCGTTTCTAAGATTCTAGTTGCTCCATCCTGTACCTTCATAAGGGCGTCGTGCATGGAACCGGTAGTATCGAATACAAAAGTCAATGATGTAGAACCCGGAGGATAGTCTGGTTCCTCCGGCGTATCTTCTACCTCCTCATCCTCCGGGAGGTCATAATCTGTCAGTTCAATGAAATCTGTCAGGTTTGTGGGTAAACTTTGGGGAAAGACATTGGGAATGATGAGGGAAATAATACTTATCAATAGGAAACATCGAAAAGTCCTTAGCCGCCATGAGCTTTGTCGCCAACAATGTATAGCCATGTTAGTAAGGGTCCAGTAACGGTTTATTATCTCGCTATGAATTGCAAGTCAAATCTAGACTTGGCGCAGCTGGCGTTTCAAAATAAGAAGATACAAAACTGAATGATCCCGCTTCGACTTCACTTTAGTTATAAAGGACTTCTTTGCACTATGTGGCCACCAACAGAAATAGCATCGAGTGATCGTGACTATTGTTCAGTTTTCCTTCATGGTCGCAATTAGTTGACCGAAAACCATCTGCATCAGTGACAGCAGTAAAGGAGATTGATATACACTACCGTTGGTTCCGGTTGACTCCGCTGCAAAACTATACGTTTTTGTTCCAAAGTTGTATGTATATATATGAGTGCTGTGTTCATGCAATACCCGCATAATACAAAAACATGTGGACGCTAGCACTACACAGTGAGTTAACAACAAACACATAACCTAGCCATGCGTACTGATCTACAGTCTAGTATTGGGTGAAACTACAGACAACTTATGACCGGTGCTGGGTAGACAGTTTAAACCAATCAGATACCGAATAAACTAACGTCATCAGACGTTAGCTAGCTCATTGGGCAAAATTTTGTATTCAATATGTTAGAGTAAAGCTTGCTTTGTGATTGGTCAAAAAGTTTCACGGTAGCGCTACGATTGTACAATATTACGGTTAATCAAAGAGATGGTGCTTCCACTGGCCGTAAAACTTGACCATAATATAATGTTGAAATATTTTCCACATGTTGCTGCAAAACCGGGTAATGAAGGGTGGGTCTGAATTAAAAATTCCATAAATCAAATTTTGACTTCAGCGTGATATATTATTATTTACTGTTACATATCTTTCATCCATTGCTCGACGCAAAGCTTAGACGCAACATCCAAAACAATTACACTTTCAGATAACCCCCTACCCCACCCACTATATTCTCCGCAATGATTTACGATGAATAGGGAAAACTTCCTTTTTTTGTTGATTTATCCTGGATGAAAACCCACCTTCAAGGAAATGAAACCGTTATACCGCCTATGTCTTACATTTTGCGCACAAACACATATATTAACTGCTCGGAAATATTGCCAATCAAAACAAATTTCTCAAGCTTCTGCAGCGTTGCTGCTCCTGTTTAAAATCCGTGACGCACCCCTGCATGGGTACATGAAATCGGTTACCCTGCAGCTTACCAACATCACAACCAACACCTTATCCAATTTTGTTATGAAACCTTACACATTATCTTTGTGGGACGAAGTATCTGGCACTAGATATATTTTTTCCTCTGTAGATCGTCAACGGGAGAAGCGGGAGGGCTGTAACTACATACATCTAAGATAACTTGAGGCTAAATCTGATGATAATTGCTTGTGTCAAAAGAACGTAACATTTCCATAACAACAGAGTATGTAATCGTGTAAGCTAAGTAAGAACGTCGTCGATTCGCGGCGATGATGGGGAAGGGGGGGGGGTGGGGGTTCGTCACAGTTTAGGTTGCACAGTTTACGAACGATGTCAACTCAAAAGTTGTGTATATTGGCTAAGGAAACGTGACACTCTGATCACGACAATAGTTTAGTTTCTTCGTATAAACGACGGGGAAGGTGGTCATGAATTAGTTTTCAACTACTTCCGAAGACCAATATACACATTAACAAGACAGTAGCCTAACCCATCCGTGTGTATGATAGGCTCATTGCGATGTGAGACCATATATAGATGCACCGTCCCACAAACGAAATTCGAAGTTGATGTAAGTTTCGCCACTTTTTTGTCTATCGTAACGCTTGTCTTAACCAAAGTGTTGCATTACCCGGAAGTCATCCAAAATGAAAAATTTGCATCCGTTATGACGTCACAAAATCGAGACACAGCCTCTGTCAATCCAACTTCAATCGTACAACCATCGGTTCCAAACGGATATTTTTCCGAGTCGTCACGTTCTATCAAGATGGTATAACTCAGTGGCGTAGGAAGGTACTTTTGAGTGGGGCGGCTGAAGACTGATGGCCGGCCTGGGGAGGGGTCTAAGGGGAGGGGTGTCCCCCTCCCCTTTGGAATTTTTTGCATTTCCAGGTGTCCTCAGATGCAATTTGGTGTAATATAGCACACTTCAAAACCCACTCCATTTTGTAAACTTAATTTTGTATTTCACCTGGCCTTAGATGCAATTTGTTTCTCAAGATTTTTATTCTCATTTGGAAATGAAAAAGGGGTTTTCTGACTTGCGAAGCGGGGGCGGAATGATACTTCCGCCCTCCACATTTTTCACTGGGGGGGGCTGGCGCCCCCCAGCCCCCCGGTTCCTACGCCCTTGGTATAACTAGTGTGCAAAACGGTACTTTTCAAATTTTTACAATTTGACACGGTTTGGATACATCTCGTCAAAAGCGGTAATATTTGGTTTTATTTAACGTTTTGGTAAAGATGGATTTTACCAAGTATGCAAAAAGGGTCTTTTTCATTCAGATTTTCAACCGTTTCTCCACGGTTAGGTCATCTCGTCAAATTTGTAAATTTCCAATTTTTTACGTTAAGCAATGTGTGAATGCAAGTCTCTGTTATAATCCTGTTATAATCCTTTTAATCTTTAATCTGTTAAAACTTCTATTCCTCTATCTTATTTCTTGTTTTTGCTCATGCTTTCATTTTTTTGTACATGTTTACGTCTTTTATGTATCATCTTTTATGTGTCCTATTTATAAATGTTATCATTTATACTGGAATAAAGAAATTGAAATTGAAGTCGTTCAATGTCATACATATATGCCTTCTATACGCTTCCGTA
This sequence comes from Apostichopus japonicus, assembly GCF_037975245.1. Lineage (NCBI taxonomy): Eukaryota > Metazoa > Echinodermata > Holothuroidea > Aspidochirotida > Stichopodidae > Apostichopus > Apostichopus japonicus. Next base: position 10,265,637 of record NC_092581.1, read on the forward strand.
GTTCTTGTACTTCGTTGTGGTCTCGCAATTCTTAGAAATGTCAAGACTTCACAAAACACCGTTACACTGTTTGAAAAGAGGTGAGAGGATTGTGCAAGCTGTCCCCTAATCACCGATATAAAGCCACAGGTCGCTCGATGCACCAAGAAAGAGAGTGGGCGGTAAAAGTTTCATCAAGCAGGCGCTTTATACGCACTGGCGGATCCAAGGGGGGCCAAGGGGGGCCATGCCCCCCCCCCAAAGGTGAGCCAAAAAGTGTTTCCGAACATCCGCTAAATCATATGATTGGAAATTAAAAAAATCGAGAGGAATAGCAGTGGTAGACTAGTCTAAACCTTTTCGTTTTCTGGTTTAAAATTAAATGCAGAGCTCCCAACTGACCCGCAATTCGCGGGAATTAGACCCGCATTCTAACACCCAAACCCGCTGACCCGCACAAGCGTCCGAAAAAACGCATTGTAATTGTCAAGTATACATAACAAAATTTGCATCAAATTTTGACTTAGCAACCATCATTTCTTTAGCATTTAGCATAATTGAGTATAAAACCTCCTTTACAGCATCATTTGAACCTCAAATTAGCCTATATTTCTTTTCATTGGGGCGAGCAGCGAACATTTTCATGCCACGGGAAAGAATGAATTATCACCTACTATTCAATTTATTGATGTTACACACAAAAAAATGCATATTTCTCAGAAAATTTTGGGTGACAAAAGCCTTTCTAAGTGCCACCATTTTACATGTAGGCATCACCAGGATTCCCCAAAAAATCCAAAAGGGGAGGGGGACACCCCCTCCCCTTATACCCCTCCCCCAGGACGGCGATTCGTGGCATGGACAAGCATTTGCCTTCTCAAGAGTTGGGAGCTATGTAAATGTATGAGCATGAGGAAATACAGTTTAATACCATTTTGCAGTTACAGGCTGGTTGTAAGAAATTTATAACCTATGAGAAATAAAATTTCTTGAGAAAGATGATCCCAACTTTGTTTTATAAATATTTTAGAAAATTACACCTGGGAAACATTTTTTTTAGAAGTAAATTAACATCACCATTGTACACTTTTGTCGCACCAAATTGCATCTGAGGGCATTCAGCAATAGAAAATTTTCCAAAGGGGAGGGGGTCACCCCCTCCCCTTAGACCCCTCCCCCATATCACTCTAATGCCACTTTGGCCCCTCCCAAACAAAGGCCCTGGATCCGCCAGTGTTTATACGTAGTATATAAATAGGTCGTTGTCACTGCACCCGTGTTGGTTACAGTTGTAAGCCCCCGTGCAAGTGAAGGAGGAGGGAAAGAGGAGGGCAAAGTGATGGAGAAAGGGTCAAGGGAGGGTGGGAGCGAGGGCAAAGATCGATGAGGGATCCAGCGTGGAGATTGGAAGAATGTCGCCCTTTCATTGCACGAAAGCATTGAGGCAAGGGAAAATTAGTTCTCCCCGCCCCCCACCCACACTCCATGCTCTCCTTCACCCAAAAAACAATATGACATGATAAGTTTCAACAAAGGCCTGTTATACAGTGTATGGTCAGATAGGTCACAGACTCTTTACAATTCATGGGATTACCATATATCATCATGGGCGTCCGTAGGGGCGGGAAATGTGGGGGGCACTCCTGGAAAATCAAAGAATTAAAAATTGTGTCGTTATAGAGAGGGCCGTTTCAGTTAAAGGACTATGCCTTACTCCCCTGTAGGTTCAATGACATTTTTATTAGGCTTGTTATATGATCGAAAATTTGGGTACATAAACGGTTGGCCTTATAATAATGTATGTATGTGTATGTATAGTGATCTTCCCGCAAGCAGGAACTTGCGAAAGAAGCCATGGAGGCTTATAGACTCGCAAGCTGACCGTAGCCAATCTCTCGGCACACATCCATTTAACGTCCATGTCGGGAAGTTGTTATTGAACAACACCCTTGCCAGACGACACACATTGCTGTCGGCGGGGAATCGAACCGGGGATCTCATGACTGGGAGACGCCGGCGTTAACCACTAGGCTATACACTCCGCCTTGAGTGTATAGTGAGTGTATGAGCCTTGAGTGTATGAGTGTATTACTATAATAATAGTAATATTTATCAGCAGTTATTTTTACGACACTGTAGTGACCACCACTGTGGGAGAACTTACACGTCGGGTATAGCTTCCAATTCGACATGTTTCAACTCAAATGTGGAATCTTTTCAATTTAGAAAGTCATTTCAGATGGGGAAACCGTAGATTTCTCTTGATTGAAAACCCCACCTTACTATGACCCGACCGAGTATGGAACCCGGAACCTCCCAAATGCTAAGCATCATTGCTTTAAATGCTACCGCCTTTATCCACTCGGCCACAGCACCAGTAGAAATCCTTCAAATCGAAGAAAGACGTATGAGGTAAATTGATGATATAACTGTACCAATATGTTTATATACCAAGACCTCCTACTGTATAGGTAGGTGAGTTAACTGTTGAAACAGACAAGAGTCGCAAGCTTCCTGGTTAGTGGCCTGTTCCCCCACAGGAAACTGCTAACAGTGCGTGTATGCAAAATAAAAAGTGCAAGTTACTCCATGCAACTATATACGTGGCTCACCGCATAGTTGCCTGCAATACTGATTAGCTATACTAAATGTATCAACGATTATCGAAAATAAAATAGTTGGTATTACTAGAGTATAAAGGTATTACTAGAAATTTGCAAAAAGTATGCAATAGCTCAATTATTGTAATGAAAAATATATATGGTCTTGACTCATAACATCATCCGACTGTTTGCTGTTTGACACCAGACCAATCAACTTCGATGGCGTGACGTCGTATTTTATTTGTTATGCCACGACCTTCCGTTAGTAACGTTGCCATTATTATTATTATTATATATATATATATATATATAAATATATATATATATATATATATATATATATATATAATTTAAAGCGTAATGAGAAGGAAAATCCAGAACAGTGATAAAACTTCCAGCCTCCACCGGGATTCGAACCCGGGCCACCCGCTTTATATGTTGACACCCTAACCGCTAAGGCCATGGACGCTGATTGTATGTCTATATATTTGTGTTTGGAATTGACGTTCTGTTTGCGAATTCAAGCCAACTCATAACCCCTTTTACATATACCTCTCGAATATGTTCACTTTTGAGTTAATCCGAATCTGTGGCTCTTTACATTAGAACTTAAAGGTCGACGACCACTTATGAACAAAATTGTCCCTAATCACTCTAATAGGCATTAGAAATCGTGAAACCATCTGTAACTCCCATCAAAATCCATCAAAGATTGACCATGTTTACAAGTCTTTTCTCAATTCTATAGTTTTATTTATGAATAAACATTTATCTAATTATGCACGTTGATGATGCAAAGGGAGTGGCTGCCTAAAATTTCGGTTATGTTATTCCCTAGGTTTTACGACCCTCGTTTAAAGGACCCTGAACACAGGTTTGTGGCCTATACGGCGATTATTTAAATCTTGTATTTTGTCTTTTGAAAGGAGGAACCATGATCACATTATTCAAATGATATATGTGGGCAGTGGGCTTATAATTAGGGGGTAACTTATTAAGGAAGGACTAAAATAAGACATTTTGACGAGCGCAACACTCTATATCATGGTTTGAATATATGAACTGAGTTTCACAGATTTATCAAACTTCAACTATGTATATTTTGGAAACGACAAGAGCTTGTCGAAAAAAAAGTTCAACAGAGTTTGAATGAGATTATCACACACAACAAACGTACTGAATATGCATGAGGCAAATTGACTAGGTGTCCGTAATACTTTAACAGTGATGAAAATACAAAGGGACTATAAAAAAGAACCCTGGGATAATCTTGCATTCATCTTCTCAATAAAACAATAGACGGTAGTTTAAGAGTCCCCTGTCTACAAATGCGAGTAATTCTAGCCGAACGATGTCATATCCCCCTCATCAAACTGTCTGATCTTAAGTATAGTTATAGTTTACAGGGAAGTACATTTCTTTTTCTTCTTATACGTCTGGGGCCTGGCGCCACCATTTTCCATGTATACATATTTTTTAATTCTTTTTGTCAACGTTGTTATCATATGAACTTTGTAAGCATATTTGTACTCTACATACCTCACACGAGTGAGGTGCACAGAGATTGAATAAACTTGTAAACTTGTAAAACTCGTTTTTGACATGTTTATGAGCATTATGAAGAAACGGTAACAAACATATCACGTGCTGCCAAATTGCCCCTCGGCTGTTCCGCAATTTATTATGTCAACTGATTTAAAGCGAAACAATATTATCTCAAAATTTAAGTTATATAAAAAGAAGAAGGAACATTTCATCTCCGAGGAAATTTTTGTCAGTCAAGTCTTTGCTTCGATTTTCAGAGCTTTGTTCCCAAACGAAGTCATCTTTATGTAACGGCAGTGGCGTAGCTACGGGGGGGGGGGGGGCGTGGGGGCGACAGCCCCCATGAAAGCTTGTCGCCCCAGTCGCTCCCCCCCCCCCCACTGGGATTTTGGGTGTCGAACAAAAAAAAAATTACATGGGCGAAAAATATATCATTGGTCTGAATGGTCTCGAATCTCCATGATGACCACTCATGAACGACCCTTCGACCGCGGACCGGCAGTAGGCTATAGTTGCTGAAAAACCAGATGTGACATAGCGCATAGGCCGAGAAGTCTACAGTTGTCGCACTGTACTGAAAACGCATGTTAACGACCGTCGAATAATATAATTCCTGCTCTACAAGACTACAACACACATAATTTTTACTACTGAATCTGTGTGTTCGACTGTTCGGGCAAACTTTGCCTTTGTCACTCTTTTTTAAAATATCCATAATCCCTAACATACAAATAAATACTAATACAAACAGCCAATCAGTATCTTGTAACCAGTGCGCATTAACTGAACAAACAAGCTAGTGAGCAATACTATACCCTAATAGAAAGATGGTTTCCAAGTACTTGAATGCCAAAGAAGATGCTAAAAGGTAAAAAATGCTAACATCATACACATGTTTCTCACATCATTGCTCGCGTCATTGCCTCGATACCCTGTTACATTTTCAATCGGGTTTTCACTTCTGGGACGTACCCTGTTTCAATCGGGTTTTCACTTCTGGGACGTACCCTGATGCTCTTAAAACCGCTAAAAATACAAATATTCAAGAAAGGAGACAACACTATCGCTGAGTACTACCGGCCAACAGTGGCGGAGCGTCCAAACAGTCAGGGTATCGGATGCCCCCCCCCCACCCCTGACGGACTCAAATGGACTGCTGGTGCCCTTTTCAGCTTTTTACTTATTCGCGATTATTGACTTTTTTTATTGCACTCTCATCTACCTATCGACATTTGTCACATTTTGTTGGTGTAGTTTACTGACAAAATGCTCTAACGTACAGCGGTATTTAATTTATCGGCACTTAATTCTGTTGTACGAAACTCTTTCCAAGAACTGTACGGGGTTTTCGATCTATTTTTTCGAAAACATGAGCACTCACAAAGATACCACAGGGATTGTGATGAAGCGCATGTACTATCAACACCCATATAAATTCCGACTTGTCACACATATTTATTCTTCGTTTATCTGCAAATTAGCAAGGCCCGGTGTCACGAACGACTTTATTCATTGTACGTGTATTCAGTATATGTTGGTCAGGGTGATAAGTAGGTCACTCGTCGTGACTGACAACTTGTGCGTTTTTTTCTGGAAGCTACGAGAAATGATGGCGCTATTCGGTATTAGCGAGTGCAAATTTCCAGAACATACGGGAAGTAATTTTTAGCAGGTGACCGGATATCGTCGACCAATGAACGATGCACTATCAGTCGTATCTTCGAGACATGGATGATTCTCGATGTTTTTCCGTCAGGATTCCTGGAAAAGAACTTTCGGGAGATTAAACCCGGCTATATATAAGAAGAGATATTTTCGGTGAGGAGGAGTTTAGTTCAGAGTTTTCCGATCTATTGTATAAAGAAATTCATCTGAGATAAAAGATTAATCGAGGGGACGGACGGAGGAACCGGTGGACTGTTTGTTTATTAGATTGGTGCGTCGTTTAACCGGGACAGGCGTGACTTCGGCAGAGTTTTTCGGAGTTCACCCAGGAGGAAGCCATCCTTGGGATACAAACGTTGAGTCGAATTGGACCAGCGGGGAACGGTTTTGCTCCTGACCAAGTCACGGGATACCAGCCTACGAGGGAGCCTAATCCCGACATCGTTGTTGGTGACGCAAGGAGGTCAGAACAGCTACGAAAGGAACCGAGAGCCGGCACGCACCGCGTAAGATAAGTTAAGTAATCTTTTAAAAATTTAACGGCCGTATAATATTGTAAAATCTGTCTGTAATATTCCAAATTTCTAGTACCAATAATCCTTGTACAAATCAGTAGAGATCGTATCATTGTAAATATATCGTTTTGTTAACTTTCAGAAACATCTCAGTAGTCTTTTGGTCCTTTGAGTTTACTTCCCTGAATCTATCTAAAATTTTATTTTTATCGGCTTTGAAGGCCAAAGGAAAAAACCCGGGGTCGCAACAGAGGGGCGCTAGAGGGTGCCATTTTGTATTATCCCACGGAAGTTGTGACAATTAATGGGGGCTTATCCGGGAATTGTTTAAAAGAGAGAAACAAAACGGGAAATTGTTTAAAAGATAGAAACAAACCGGGGAATTGTTAAAAAAAAAATAGAAACAAAACGGGAAAAGTGTAAAACACCAGAAAGGAGTATATCCCGAAGTGACTTACAAACTGAGAAGTTTCTGAACCCATATATATTTGATATATTGTTATTGGTACATGTGTTTGCCTGATTGAATGATGGATATTAGAGAATTAACTGAGTTGGGGGCTAAAATGGGTCTTACGGGTGGCGAACTCTTAAACTTCGTCAAAGAACAGCAGCAGATCGCTCGTGACGAAAGGCAACAAGAAAGGGCTGAGGCGGAAAAGCAAAGGGCTGAGGCGGAAAAGCAAAGGGCTGAGGCGGAAAAACAAAGAATGTTTGAATTGGCTAAGCTTGAAAAGCAAGCTGAGTTGCAGCAAAATAGCAATGGCAATGCCGATTTGAATTCCTCCCGTAGCTCCACTTCAAGCCGTGAGCCAAGTAGAATCCCCACGCCCAAAATGCCTCACTTTGATGAGAAGGAAGACCTCGACGCATACTTGCTGCGCTTCGAGCGATTCGCAACAGCGCAAGAGTGGCCAGAGGAACAATGGGCATTAAATTTGAGTCTGTGTCTAAAGGGAGAAAGTCTCCGTGTTTACTCTAGGCTATCACCCGATGACTCACAAGATTATCAGAAGCTAAAGAAAGCCCTGTTGAAACGATTTCAATTCACAGAGGAAGGCTTCCGTCAGAAATTCAGACGAGAAAGGCCCAAAAAAGGAGAAACATCAATTCAATACATGGCAAGGTTGGAAAATTATATGGCCAGATGGTTGGAAATGGGCGGAATTAACAAAACGTTCGAGGAATTTTCAGATCTCATGTTGCGGGAGCAGTTCCTAAATGTATGCAGCAAGGAATTGGCATTATTCCTGAGAGAACATGACTGCAAGACCTCTAAAGCGCTGTCAGAGCTGGCTGACAAATACTTAGAAGCGCATCACAGGGATCTTGAAAAATGTGTGAAATCTTTCCAAACAAATCAGGGAAATGGGAAAAAACCTGACGGTAACCCCAACAGTCAGGAATACAAAACCAAAATTGTGGACGCTGGTGAAAACAGAAGCACGCGTTCAGCCATAAAATGCTTTGTTTGCGGGAAATTGGGGCATAAGGCAAACGATTGCAGGCAGAGGTTTAAAGCGCAATCGGCGGTTGCGACTGAAAATACCAAACCCGACAAACTAGGATCGAGCGATGGGTCGCAAAAAGATCATCGTAGCGGACAAACCGCGAATCTGTGTTTGATGAAACAAATCAAGGAAAGTGACAGCTATTCAATTAATTTAGCGTGTGGTCACGAGATCCCAATAGTCAGTGCGGCGTGTGAGGAGCCTACCGACATTACTGAGAAAATTTTGTCAGATGTTAAGGAGCGCATGCCGGTGGTTGAGGGCTATCTTAAAGGGAGGAAGGTGTCAGTGTTACGCGATAGCGGGTGTTCTGGTGTCATCGTTAGGAGAGATTTGATCTCCAATGATCAGTTGACCGGTGTAGATCAACTGTGTGTACTGATTGACGGTAGAGTGAGGAAGATTCCAGAAGCTATCGTGGCGGTGGACACGCCCTTTTTCACAGGATCCCTCAAGGCTCTCTGTATGAAGAGGCCAGTGTATGACTTAATAATTGGGAATGTTCCTGGTGTTCGAGGTCCTGAGAATCCCGACCCAGATTGGAGTGTAAAAGAAGTTCCAAGTGAGCAGTGTGAACCTCACAATGTGGAAGAAACAGCTAGTGTTGAAATAGAAACCAGTGTTGAGTCACGTGATGAACCGGAAATCGCTGCGGATCGAATGATTCCAAGTGATGACGTAGGCGATGACTCAGATATTGGAGGTGCCGTAGAGACACGTGCACAAAAGCAAAAACGAAATGAAAATCTGAAACCCCTAAAAACGGCTAATGTTCCTATGGATGACGTAACACCTGAGCAATTGAGACAAGCTCAGAAGGAGGATTCAACCCTCAAAAATTGCTTCAAGCATGTTGGGAATCCCAGACCACTGAAAGGTAAAGAGGGGATCTCCGAATTCATTTTAAGGAATGATATTCTATATCGCAAAGTTTCGGGGAATGACAAGCCTAGTGACCAATTGGTTGTACCCGAAAAGTTCAGAAATCAAGTGATGAAACTGGCTCATGACAGTATTATGGCGGGTCACCTAGGGATAGCCAAGACAACTGAGAAAGTTCAGTCTCAATTCTACTGGCCAGGTGTAGGATCCGACGTAATGCGTTATTGCAAGTCATGCGATATTTGCCAGAGAACATGTGATAAGGGTAGGGTCACTAAGGTCCCATTGGGTCACATGCCCTTGATTGACACACCATTCAAGAGGGTGGCGGTAGACATTGTCGGACCGATCAGTCCTACTTCCAAGCATGGGAATCGGTATATCCTAACACTTGTCGATTATGCAACGAGGTTTCCTGAGGCAGTTCCATTGCGTAACATATACTGAGAGAGTGGCAGAAGCTTTGGTGGACATATTTTCAAGAGTGGGAGTCCCATCTGAGATCCTGACTGACAGGGGGTCACAGTTTACCTGAGATGTGATGAAGGAGGTGAGTCGATTACTGTCACTGCGACAACTCACCACTACCCCCTACCACCCGATCTGCAACGGTCTAGTTGAGAAATTCAATGGTACCTTGAAGAGGATGCTAAAGCGCATGTGTGAGGAGAGACCGTCAGACTGGGACCGCTATATAGGACCACTACTATTTGCGTATAGGGAGGCTCCGCAAGCCAGCACAGGTTTCGCACCGTTCGAGTTACTCTATGGTAGGACAGTGAGAGGTCCTATGGCCATTTTGAAAGAGATGTGGACATCTGAAGTGACTAACCCTGAAACTAGGTCAACATATCAGTATGTCCTAGATTTAAGAGAACGGCTAGAGGAGACTTGCGCTCTGGCTAGATCAGAGTTACAGGAATCGTCAGAGAGGTACAAGAAGTACTATAACCGGAAGGCTAAAAGTCGCAAGTTCAAACCAGGTGATTTGGTGTTGATACTCTTGCCTACTGATCAAAACAAGCTGTTGATGCAGTGGAAGGGGCCATTCACCGTATTGAGTGAAATTGGCGAATCGAGCTATTCAATCGATGTCAATGGGAAGTCGAAAAGTTTTCATGCAAACCTGCTGAAAGAGTACATAAGTAGGGACAAGTCAAATGTGGTTGGGACTACAGTCATTTCAATGTCTGAGGATGAGGAGCAGGAAAGTTGTTTCGAACTGCCTGCGCTGCAGACTAATCAGAGTGAATCGGCATCGGATGTTGTCGTAAATGACGAATTAGGTGTAGGCCAATCACACGAGGTTAAACGAGTGTTATCCAAGTTCACTGATGTCCTGACTGATGTACCTGGCAAAACTGATGTTCTTAAATGTGACATCAAGTTAACTACTGATAAGCCAATCAAAGCAAAGCCTTACCCAGTACCACTCTCGATGCGAGATTCGTTACAAGAGGAAGTTAGGAAAATGATTGACATGGGAGTCATTGAACCTTCAAACTCACCTTATAGTTCACCTGTGGTGTTGGTACCTAAACCTGATGGTACAAAGAGATTCTGCGTGGATTATAGGAAGCTCAATAAAGTAACCACGTATGAAGCTGAACCTATGCAAACCATGACAGAGATATTCTCGGAATTGTCGAATGACAAGTACTTCAGTCGAATCGATCTAACGAAGGGATATTGGCAGGTTGAAATGACACAGTCAGCGAAAGAGAAGACTGCCTTTGTGACTCCAGATGGGTTATGGCAATTTAAAACGATGCCCTTTGGATTGGTTGGGGCACCGGCAGTTTTCACTAGGTTAATGAGAACCATTTTGAGGGATGTGCCAAATGTTGTCAATTATCTGGATGATATTTTGATTCATACCGAGACATGGGATGAGCATGTAGAGTGTTTGGAGTTGTTGTTTCAGACGTTGAGAGAGAGCGGACTGACAGCTCGTCCGAGTAAGTGTGAAATAGGGTTCACTAAATTAGAGTTCTTGGGCCACACAGTTGGAAACGGGAAGTTGGGCCCGAAGCAGAGTACCCTTGATAAAATCAAAAACGCTCCAAAACCCGAGACGAAAACCCAAGTCAGGTCGTTTCTTGGTCTCACGGGGTATTACAGAGACTATATACCAAACTACTCTGCACTAGTTGCCCCACTGTCGGACCTGACGAGGAAGGGTTCACCCAATAGAGTGATTTGGGGAAGCGCCCAGGACAAGGCGTTCAATGATCTGAAGCAAGCGCTTATTAGTCCACCCCTTCTCAGGCTTCCTGATGTAAATAAGCAATTTGTTCTGAGGACCGATGCATCCGATGTAGGGATTGGTGCAGTCCTACTACAGGAACATGAAGGAGAATTATTTCCTGTAGCGTATGCTAGTAGAAAGTTATTGGAGAGGGAAAGAAATTATTCAGTGATTGAGAGAGAATGCCTAGGATTAGTTTGGGCAGTACAGAAATTCCATGTATATCTGTACGGAAGTGAGTTCGTCTTACAGACTGATCACGAACCACTCACTTATTTAAATAGAGCGAAGTTGCTGAACTCAAGAATTTTGAGATGGGCATTAGTACTACAAGAGTATAGATTCAGACTGGAATCAATCAAAGGAAAGTACAATGTTGGTGCAGATTATATGAGCCGAATGTAAGCGGGTTATTCATTCATTTAATCAGATGTAGATGTGTTGATTGTAACACTATTGATTGTTGTTATGCTATCATACATTTATCATTGACATAGTTTTGTCGGATTATAGAATTGTTTATAGTTTATAGAATTTGACATTTATGGAATTGTTAGTTTGAGTATTTTGAGATGGTTATCAATATTCATTAGTTATGTTTAATTTAAAGTTGCATACACGTCCATTTATAGATGAAATATTTAAAATATTTATCTTAAAGGGGGAGTAATTGTCACGAACGACTTTATTCATTGTACGTGTATTCAGTATATGCTGGTCAGGGTGATAAGTAGGTCACTCGTCGTGACTGACAACTTGTGCGTTTTTTTCTGGAAGCTACGAGAAATGATGGCGCTATTCGGTATTAGCGAGTGCAAATTTCCAGAACATACGGGAAGTAATTTTTAGCAGGTGACCGGATATCGTCGACCAATGAACGATGCACTATCAGTCGTATCTTCGAGACATGGATGATTCTCGATGTTTTTCCGTCAGGATTCCTGGAAAAGAACTTTCGGGAGATTAAACCCGGCTATATATAAGAAGAGATATTTTCGGTGAGGAGGAGTTTAGTTCAGAGTTTTCCGATCTATTGTATAAAGAAATTCATCTGAGATAAAAGATTAATCGAGGGGACGGACGGAGGAACCGGTGGACTGTTTGTTTATTAGATTGGTGCGTCGTTTAACCGGGACAGGCGTGACTTCGGCAGAGTTTTTCGGAGTTCACCCAGGAGGAAGCCATCCTTGGGATACAAACGTTGAGTCGAATTGGACCAGCGGGGAACGGTTTTGCTCCTGACCAAGTCACGGGATACCAGCCTACGAGGGAGCCTAATCCCGACATCGTTGTTGGTGACGCAAGGAGGTCAGAACAGCTACGAAAGGAACCGAGAGCCGGCACGCACCGCGTAAGATAAGTTAAGTAATCTTTTAAAAATTTAACGGCCGTATAATATTGTAAAATCTGTCTGTAATATTCCAAATTTCTAGTACCAATAATCCTTGTACAAATCAGTAGAGATCGTATCATTGTAAATATATCGTTTTGTTAACTTTCAGAAACATCTCAGTAGTCTTTTGGTCCTTTGAGTTTACTTCCCTGAATCTATCTAAAATTTTATTTTTATCGGCTTTGAAGGCCAAAGGAAAAAACCCGGGGTCGCAACAGAGGGGCGCTAGAGGGTGCCATTTTGTATTATCCCACGGAAGTTGTGACACCCGGAATTCCCGGAAAGGGTCATTTCCGGCGATCTAGGGAATATCTTTACTCAAAAAAAATTCTGTACGCTCCGCGCCAACCTGTGGTGGCGCTCCGCTTAGATAGTGTCGAAAGCGCCCCTACAGGCCATTCTCACCCCCTGACCAATACCCCTAGCTCCGCCACTGCCGGGCAATCAGTCTATCACCCTAATAATATTTCAGACGCAATCTTTGATGTCAGTTTGACATATAGTTCGGTCATTTCAGTATGTTACTTGGCTGAAAGCCCAGTCAATCTTTCTATACTTTCCACGCGCAATCTGCAGATTTGTCGAAAAATGTCAATGCCGGTGTCAAACTCACAAAAGATATGTCATGATATTTCAAAGTAACTTACCAGATTGTTTTATTTTTTTTTATTTCACTAAACTATTTGATGACCATATTAAAACATGGGATCTCAAAATAAAGGATGCTGAGAAAACTTTAGAGCAGCTTAGAAGGCCTGGGAAGTGTCATTTCCAACGATCTAGGAGGCCTATTTAGCTAAAAATTTCCGGTACGCTGCGCGCCAACTCATGGTGGCGCTCCGCTTAGATAGTAACAAGAAAATGGTCAAGCCCCCCAGGAAATGTTCAAGCCTCCCCAGCGCCCCCCCCCACTGAAAAAATCCTGGCTACGCCACCGTGTAACGGCATACACTGGTAATTTATTACAGAAAGCTCTCCTAATCTCCTTCATCTTGAACTTAAATGGTATCACAGTTATATAATAAATTACTCAAGATCAACACACCAGAAAAAAAATCCATTTCACGACCGGTTTCGTCCTTTTGAGACTCATCAGGCGAAGGTATAGGAATCGAACCCCGGACCTTCGTGTCACAGACCCAAGTCCTTATAACCACTAAGTCACAGTGATTCTAAACTCGTGTGTTGCGCATTAACATTTGATATTGTCACGTTTATAGTCAAACAAACAAGTGTGGTTTTCATAGATGTACATTCAAGAAACCTGTTTTATGTTTTTTCTTCAATTTCAATTGTCTACTCTTTCCCAATTGAGATGTAATTGTAACTTCACATCTCGAACGTAAAGTTGGAATTCACTTCCAATCCAATGTCAAAACAATCAAATAAAACATAGCCTTACTCGATAACATTCACATCTAGATGTTATGGTTTGAATCACGTGCATATCTTTTAAGATATTAACATGATATAACTTAAAAAAACATTAGTTCATTGTACTCCTTCATCTATAGTTCTTTCAATATTATAAGAAAGACAATGCCATCTTCAATTGTGTGAATGAATTTTAATTTTTCAAAGGATTTTAAGATGAAATTTGCAAAATTCATGAAAGTTCTATTTTTTTATTAAAATTAATCGAGTGTATCCAGTAATTAGCGAGCGTCCTTTTATCATCAAAGAGATTGTCTTGCATAATTGTTGTTCCACTTGGCAGTGGGAAAGACAAAACAAAAGAATTACAGAACACATTCCATCATGTAAATTAATTTGCTGCTAAAATCGCAGCAACGCCTTCATTATTAGCACAAACTTGACATTATTTGTAAAGTCAAGATGAAATAAAGAGAGTAAAGCACAAAGACACTGAAGTGAAAACTTGTGTATTTCTTTTCCTTTTTGAGGTCAGCAAAATGTCTCTGAGGTATAAGAAAACATGTTCAACACATCGTTATCTGTTCATGGCTGAAACACTTTTATCATCCATTACGAGTACTAATAAAGTATTATTTGCAAGTAAAAAGAGAAAACAATTTCTGTATCTATTCATATGTTCTGTACAAAACAGATCCAGTACAGTAGATTGATCGCTGGTTGTGGGTTGCAGCTTTCTTTCGCTTGTCATTATTTTATTGCGTTAATTTATCGTAATAGATTTGAGCAAACAGTTCAAAACACATGGATACTGTGCTTAGACCTACCACACTGACATAGCAAAGGTAGCTGGCCTCAGGGGCGTAGCGAGCGGGGGGGTGTGGGGGGGTGTCACACCCCCCCAATAATTTGGTCGCTGTCGGCAAATTTTGGGTCTGTCGGCAAAAGGAGAAAAGGTGAAGAGAGCGGAAGGGGAAGAAAGAAGGAAAGCTGAATAGAGAAAGGAGAACGGGAGCTTCTTCTGTGCCAAATTTGACTTAAAATATGCACCAGATTGCATCTAAGGACGTTTCAAAACTAAAAATTTTCAAAAGGGGAGGGGTAGACCCCCTACCCTTAGACCACTCCCCCATTTCAGTCACCACTTCCAGATCCGTCGGCAAATCAAATTTCACTTAAAATATGCACCAGATTGCATCTAAGGACGTTTCAAAACTAAAAATTTTCCAAAGGGGAGGGGGACACCCCCTCCCCTTAGACCCCTCCCCCATTTCAGTCACCACTTCCAGATCCGTCGGCAAATCAAATTCTCCACACCCCCCCAACAAAAACCCCTTCGCTACGCCCCTGGCTGGCCTAGCCTATCTTGCATAATATTTAGGGTTGAAATTGTATTATTATGAACTGTATAGGATTACTCCCCAACCGACGGTGTCAATTCTCATGCAAGCTAAACCTTCATTGATCTTGTAGAATAATGAAACTTGGCATTAATCTAGCGGGAAGTAGAAAACATTGGTGAACTGTAAACTTCGGAGTCCAGTATTCATTAAAAAATAACGACTCAAATGTCTAATTAAATCATGCCTGTATGGAGTTTGTTTCAAACCAAGGGGAAATGTCCTTTCTCGCCTACAATCGTGAGAAGAATGACAAAGAATTCTTGGCATGTCAACATGCCAACTATTCACAAAAGTATACATAGATTTCTCTCGAAACATTTTAAAACTTCAATTTTTATGGAAGACTTTTGCAAACACACCACTGGGCCAAAATGTTGTGCCTTCAAGACGATGTTTGCTTTACTCTTCCGAGTGAAACTGATGTTAGCATATACAAGTCCTGGCTGGTTGCATTCAGAAGGTCACCTGCCTCTTCTCTCCATAGTTATACAAAAGTTATTACATCTGACTCCCTCCCTGACTTTCCTTTTCTTAAAATCCTGTTTCCCTTTGGCTTCCTCCTTTTGGTACATCTTGAAGCTGAGCTTACGACTGTTGTGACCTTTGACCTTCTTGAACCCAAGACTCGCCATGATTTCATCCAGTAAGTCATCGGTCATGTACCTGGAATTATCAAGGCACGCCAACGGCAGGACAATCTGGAATTAATAAAACCGAAATATATATATATACAATTTGGGTGATTGTGTTTGCAATGTCTAAAGTGATCTACAAAGCATAAGGGAGACAACAGACACACTGTAAAGTCAAGCATCCAAATTTGACAATATACAATATATAAAAATACACAATTACACATTAAAATCCACTAGATAGGGCTCCAAGTCACAATCCTGCTCTAATGAAGGGTTAAGGTTAACAACGTTCCACAGCTCTCTCAAATTTTTGCAAGTTTAAAATGTATCCATGATTCCTGTAGGTAATGACCTCATCTGCTCCCTGATTATATGTAGATATTGACAGTGGGGATGAAAAAGAATAACAGTTTCAGTATGCAAGCAAAGAGGAGATACATATATATTGGTCATTGGTTATTAACTGTATACATTACAGGCATTAACAGCAATATATTATGCACAAAGCAGCAAACTCTTTAAAGAGTGATATTCCCAGGGGTAGACAATGTAACACTTATCCTTACAGAGAAGATAATACACACTGTAAGTTGAAACCCCCAAAACACAAAAGATCATAACATGTCTGGTGGATATCCAATGTACAGATTTCGCTTGCTTAGGGATATTTCACAATCTGGAAGACCACAGATTGTGGAAACCACCACCTTTGACACCATATCACTGGTTTTAAGAGTTAATGTTACCAGTACGGCAGCACTTACAAAGACATATCCGTTCTCTTACAAAGGCGACTTGCCCCTTTTTGAAACCATACCACTGCTTTTAAAGAGTTAATGTTGCCAGCACGGCAGCACTTACAAAGACATATCCGTTCTCTTTACAAAGGCGACTGCTACACTGCAACATTCTTCCCCTCTTCTCTGGTGTTCCGGCAAAGTTGAGGACCAAACTGAGGACAATGACATCAAATATCTCTGACTGTTTCATCTAAAACACAGAAGAGGAGATAAGAAGAAGGTGCATTATGTAATAACAATTAAGCAGGGCATAATTTATCCAGCAGGATATCGCAAAATGCTATACAAAAATTATCAAGTGTGCTATACAAGTTTAAAGATCTATAACAGTTTACAACCCAGGAACTATTTAGTATTCATTAATTTCATTTCAATGAAAGAAACCAATCAGAAGCTTAAAAAAGCTACACCAAATTTGAACGCAAAATTATTTCCTGTAAATGACGCATTACGACATCAGAGTTAGGTGAATAGTAAAGACCATTTTATATTTATATGAGAGGAGTAGATCCCTCTCAGTTACTTTTACAGTGTCAAGCAATGACATTTGTTTTAAAGAGCAGGGGCAGAACTAGGATGTTAAAAAGGAGGGGGTACACAATTCAACTGTTAGATGCGAAAGATGCATTCTGAAGCATATATAATAGGCCTGTGAGTGTTAGCTCAGTGGTTAACGCCGGTGCCTTCCAATCACAAGGTACCCGGTTCGAGTCACTCCAAGATTAATGTATGTCGCTCAGTTACAGAGTTGTTGACAATTGACAATTCATAATCATGGACGTTAAATATGAATCTAAGAGACTGACTTTGACAAGCCAATGAGGCTTCTTCGTGACTTCCTGCTTGCAGGAGGATCTAAAATACATACAATAAACATGCATACATACATAATAAAGACTTTTAATAAATTGTGTGGGGTTTAAAAGGAGAAGCGGGTGGATGATTTACTAGTGTTCAACCGATTATGCATAACAGAAAATACCGATTACCGATTATTTTTTTCATAATCGTACCGATTCCGATTCCGATTATTTGAAAATGAGAAAATATCCCGTTTATACGAAATCGGCAATAAAGTTTGACAGAAACAATTATTGTTGTGATTTTCCCCAGTTTCCTTTTGCTTCCTTGTTATACAAGGCTCTAAGGTATCATTTTGTATGTACCAAAAAAAATCTGGAGTTTCTCGGAAAGAAAAAAGAAAGTTTTTTTTTTTTTTTTTTTAATTTCCAAAATACGGAAATATGACATCCTACCTAGTCAGCACTGTGCTAAGCGAATGGCCTAACCACCTCGACGTGAATGTCACCTGTTAATGGCTTGAAATGGGCTGAGAATAGTTACTCAAAATATCCATCTCAAAAAGTATCTCAGACAAACCATCCATCTTCAATCTTTACCAAAGTGTAAATTTTAATGACATATTGCCTTCATTCCGACATTATTTTGTACTTATTTTCAGTATTATACCGTTTATGAACAAATAGAAATGTTACGAACTTGTAGTTAAACATACCTATTCGTTACATATATAACTCCATTCAGGTTCAATTAGAATGTGTTAGCTTAGGCCAATCAAACTGAAAAGCAAATTGTACCATCGTAACTTGTTTAAAATTACTCTAAAATGTAATACCAGATTGATGTAAAGAAATAATAACAACTAGAAACTACTCCAATATAAAATATAACATTCCCTCTATAAGACATATCACTTTCATTACCTTCCAAACAAATGCCGATTTCCAGCAAATTGAAAGTTGTAAACTAAGCTACGCATTTTTTTTTTTTTTTGCAAACCGATGGTTAGGCTACATTTCCCATTGACTTAGTGTGGTTGTTAGGCTAACATGTGGTCGAAGATTGCAGTTTCCGTGGATATTTTTAGTTTTTATTTGCGACACAACTAGAGCGAATAAACAGATGGCAAGTTTAGATTTCCATGCAGTTGATTTAGTGTGAAGTATGGCTACTATGTGGTCGGAGATTTGTGAGGATTTTAGGTTATTTTCGCTGGTACTGCAGGCCGTAATTTACCACGGGAAGTTCACGGTGATTGTGCGCGACCCTCTCGCACTGCTTCAAATTTGATGCGGGGATGTGAAAACTGTTTACGCGATTCGCGCTGCAACTGCAATTCCTAGCTAAAGCAAACGCATGTCACAATTAATTTTACACAGACACCTGATATAACGAGGGCGATTTTCTTATATTTCATTTTTCTTTTTCGCACTCGTAAATGTGCTTTAGGAGGGCCTTTTAGCACTTGCGAGGGCGAATCGCCCGTCGCCCCCGCTTATTTCCTACCCTGTCCAGCACATTCGTGAATTTGCGAAATTGCTATTGCTGCTATGCTTACTGTGCCAAGAAATATGAAGTCAATAACCTCGAGGGAAGCAAAATCGGCGACCCTGGCAGCCTAATTTGATGAAAGTATACACTGTGAAAGACGTATAGGGGTTGCCTTTTTTAATATTTCGTAGTAAAAGAACAAACCTAATACATCAGTTGATATTTTCAACTTCCATATGTTTTTGAATAATGATATTTTCACCTTCCATATGTTTTTGAATAATCGGTATGACATAACTGGTATTCCACGTAATTTTTACCGATTCCGATTATGTACCGATTATGCAATATTCGTACCGATTCCGATTAGGTTAATCGGTTGAACACTATGATTTACACCCCCAGGCCTTGAAATTCGGCTATTTAAATGGCTGAATACCAGTGGACTCTATCGTTTGCCGGTAGAAAAAAAGAACATTGCGTTTTTCTGCCAGTGAAAAACTAATGCTACTCTTGTATAAATTCAATGAAATTACAGTGGAAATTTGATTAAATTCAGAAGCTTTTGATGCACTGACATTTATTAACAAGTGGCTAGAAGTTGTTAAATTCACGGCAAGATCCATCCATCCATCCCCTCCCCCCCCCTCCTCTTCCCTGATCAATGCCTGGTTATTGGTAGTAAATGAATTCCAAGTACATACACATCCTCTCAAGGGCGGCGGAACCGGGGGGGCACAGGGGGCACGTGCCGCCCCACTTTTCCTCAGGTTAAAAATGTGCCCTTTTTTTACATAAAAATTGAGGTGTCTCAAGTTAGCAAGAGGCAAGGAAACCAGAATGAACACTCGGGAAGGGCCGTTTCCGTCCATCTGAGGGGTTTGTAAAACCAAAAATTTTCTTGTACGCTCCGCGCCAACCGATGGTGGCGCTCCGCTCAGATAGTCGTGCATACAACTTTGCAAATCCTGGCTACGCCCCTGACTTTTAGTGAATTTCTGTGGGTCAATCTCAAAGCTATTTCGAATGGAAGATTTGTTAAGATATTAACAAGAAATAAACTCTAATTCGGAAGGTTCCTACATTAGCAACTAGCATGATTTCACCTAAAACTTAATTGTTCCTTGTTTCCCAATTTGCAAATTGGATATTGCAGTGCTAGTATGCATATTTTCCTAGAAGGGGGGGGGGAGGGGTGCAAATAAGATAATACATGAGAGTAATAAAGGATACTAAAAATAAGGCTGCATCAGTCCAATCGAATTTCTGCAAAGTGCCCTTTGATGTCGGTGCCCCCCAGATTAAAAGTGTTTCCGCCGCCCTTGCATCCTGTCAAAATGGTCCAAAGAGCAATGACTTTTGAACAATTTTCAATAAGTTGGTCAGTTGATACTGCAATGTTTGCAATGCTGCTAGCTTCTAGAGACTGCAGTATGAAAGCAATGTAAAGGTAGTCATCCTCAGGTGGCAACATGGCAATACACAAAGCACAAACTTGCAGCTACCCAACACCCCATCAGCTTGCGATTGGAAAATATTTTGCCACGGTCATTCACATTTTTCGTTTTGACTGCAGTTGGTCATCATAAAATACATCTTCCATGTTTGGTTTGGATGACAACTGGGTTAGTCTCAATTTGGTGCTACTTCTAAGATTTCTGAAATATTTCACCAATTACCGTCAACATAAAAGAACTACAATTAGATTTTCAAATCATCTTACCTGAAACTTGATCAGGTCACACTCCAAAATATCAGCTTGTTGTGGATGTAGATCAATAGCAGTGCATGAAATCCATTTCTTCTGTTTTTCATAATTCAAGCTGACTGCACCAACGTCTAATAACTCCAACTGTGGTCTCTAAAAGAAATACGGAATGATATATATACATGCAGAAAGTTTCTTGATCAAACTAAGTAAGCATATATATGCTTCTCATTTACAAAAAAATTAACAATGTAACACTCACTGTTTTAAGCCTAATTAAATGCATTCAATCTCCCTGGTCTACATTTAAGCTTTCTTTGATACTATTGTGCAGTATTTACAATCACACAATCATCACAATGTTCTTTTCTTTGCCAGAATAATTATTACTTCAATAGTGCCAAAAAGAGGGTTAGGGTTACGATGGAATGGAATGCCTAATGATGCTTTCACTTCATACAGGGCAGGTTATAGCTGAAATAAGTTTAATCCTGTGATGGCAACACCAACTACCAACTGTACCAATTGCTTCAATACTGCATCAATATTGCATTCATATCAGAGTGGAGTGTTAGCTCAGTGGTTAACTCCGGTGCCTTCCAATCATAAGGTCCCCGGTTCGAGTCACTCCCAGATTAATGTATGTCGTCCAGTTACAGAGCTGTTGACAATTCATGATCATGGACTTTAATTATGAATGTAAGAGACTGACTTCGGTCAGCTTGCGGCTTTGATAAGCCAATGAGGCTTCTTTGCGAGTTCCTGCTTGCAGGAAGATCTAAAATACATACATACATTTAATATGCATGTACATATTTAAGGCCCTATTTTATGTAAACTGCAATGACACTACTGTAAGTCTATGCTATTTCTTTTATTATTTAGTGATGCAATTTTGCAATTCATATACATGTGCATTTATCAGAAATATATCCCACCGGACAAGACCTGTCGTTACCACTCCAACTGAGCTACCCAGACATCATCTCTTTTACAGTAACATTTTCTGATTCATATATACATTCTATAATCATTGAAATGTTGTAGTTTCAAAATTTCCCAAACTATTTACCTCTTGCCCTGCAGGAAAAACCTCTTGCAATGCTTTTATCACCCACTGGGCAGTGTTGAAGTTGCCATGGTGATGTTCTCCTTTCTTAGAGGCAGTCTGATAAGCTGTTAGGCCACCAAGCTGAGGAGGAAGAGTAGATCATAAAGTCAGTCAGTCAGACAGAAAAGTTTCAATGTATGTAGTTAATAGCGATTACCGTGGCACACTTATCAGGGAATAATTTATATGGTATCGCATTGCAAAATCTTCCAATCATAAGGTCCCCAGTTCGAGTCACTCCAAGATTAATGTATGTCGTCCAATTACAGAGTTGTTGACAATTGACAATTCATAATCATGGACGTTAAATATGAATCTAAGAGACTGACTTCGGTCAGCTTGCGGCTTTGATAAGCCAATGAGGCTTCTTTTGCGAGTTCCAGCTCACAGGAGGTTCTAAAATACATACATACATACACAAAATACTACACAAAATAGACAGACTACTACACCAGTGTATTAGCTGTATAGCAGTTTTTGTACACAGAAAACAGTTTATTTCATAAGAGACATAATTCAGAGCCTTCAAAACTTTCTGCTACACAAAATTGGAACGTCCACTAACGTATTCCCGGTTATGAAAGTGAACCGTCACTTAGTCTAGAGTGCTGTACATATTTTAATACTGTTAAAAAGAAGAAATTTATATAAAAATGTTCAGATATAAAAAGCATTTTATTTAAGCCAATGTCACTATACATTGGATATGATTACTGTAACTACACTGTACATAATGCATTTTTTTCATCTCACACCATCAGAAAAGTTGTTGAAATTTGAAACAATTGTGATTTGGACTTGCGTACATGTAGTTAATATGTCAGAAAAGGAAACAGGAACAAAATCCAAATATATTTGCAGTCAATTTTTTAAGAAAAGAATAAACAAATGAATGGCTTGATTAGTTCTTGTCTGACCCGCTATACTTCAGAGGTTAATTTATCTAGTAACATATCAGAAAATTGCAATGCAAAATGGGCAAAATTGCTTTGCAAACTGTGTAAAGTTGTGTATCAGCTTCTGTACACAGAAACCATCATATTTTATTAGGGTGGACAAATTTCAGAACTTTCAAAACTGTTCCACAAAATTTTGATACTAAATTATTCCCTGTAAATACTTTAAAATACTGGCATGATTGCAGACCAAACTGGATAGTAAATAGGCCTAATGTAAATGTGTGGCAGACAGGCGAGAGATGATTTAGCATTCTGAGAAACAGTTTTTGAGTTTCATTTCCCTCATTTACTGTTTTTTAATAACTACCGTTGCTATCTTCTCCTGTAGGTTCTCCTTCTTTGTTTCTTGCTCCTGAGTTGTCAGATCTGGATCAGCAGTGATCCTGTCTAACTCTTGATTCAGATGATGAATTTCCCATATAAGAGATTTACTTCTCTTAGACCGATTCCTGTAAAATAATTATATAATAGATCTGTATTGCTGCATGGTAGTAGTCACAGTGCTTACTGGCAATATTAAAGCAACAATGCAGTTGTTAATTGACTCTCAAATGCTTGTTTACAATCTATTGATGAACATCCAGGAAAAAGTTGTAAGGAATCAAAAGGTGCTTTCATTTAGTGATTATGACAAAAGTATGTTTACATATTACACAGTCATTAAAATAGTCTTTACTGTAGCCAAAGATTTGGCTCATTGAGTGACTTGTCTGTCTGGCTGACTCAGATTAGCGCCATGGTTACAAAGGCAAGTTAGGAGATGCTTTAGTTAACGTAAGCTACTGTACAGTACTATTAGAACTTTCTACTAGTACTATTAGGCATAGGCCTAGTCATGATTGTTTTTTTGATAAAACAGCAAAAAGAATCGGCAAGAAAGATATCTTCTTACCCAGTGGCGTAGGAAGTTACTTTTGAGTGGGGGGGGGGGGCTGAAGACTGATGGCCGGCCTGGGGGAGGGGTCTAAGGGGAGGGGGTGTCCCCCTCCCCTTTGGATTTTTTTTGCATTTCCAGGTGGCCTCAGATGCAATTTGGTGCAATATAGAACACTTCAACACCCACTCCATTTTGTAAACTTAATTTTGTATTTTCACCTGGCCTTAGATGCAATTTGGTGCTCCAAATGAGATTTTTTTCCTCATTTGGAAATGAAAAAGGGGTTTTTTGACTTGCGAAGTGGGGGGGCGGAATGATACTTCCGCCCCTCCACATTTTTCACTGGGGGGGCTGGCGCCCCCCAGCCCCCCCGGTTCCTACGCCCTTGTTCTTACCAATGAAACTGATGCCATAAAACAATAAATATAAATTTTGTGAATTGTTAGGCAAAGTACAAGACAAAATAGCAGTTTTTGCCATACTTTTAATTCCTTTAAAAATTAACTTTACCTATTAGGCCTACCTTAATGCATTTTTTACTGTGTCCGATTTTGATTGAAAATTCAGGAACTACTTTCAAATTAAAGGGCTATGCATATTTTTTATTGAAAATGAAAAGGATATGATCAATAACTACTCCTTATTGGATAGGCCAAGGTAGATTCCATCTGGCATCGCCTATGCACTGTAGCCTAAGTTAGTGTAGACTGTTGGCTCAGGCTAGGTGTAATGATTTCTGACTTTGTCCAATTCACAAACAGCATACATAGGGCCTGAATATGCCTAACTTGTGCCTAAGCAGTATATGACCTAGCGTTAAAACTTTGGGCCAAACTTAGCCTCATGATTAAGTTAGACTCTACTTGTATTTGTAATAAATATGTAGATTATTGAGTAAAGTTAGGCCCTTTAGCCTAGGCCTATACTAAGTACCAGTGCTGTTAATACTAGTATTGGGTAACGGGTGAATACGAATTAATTTAATACCCTTGTTCTTGTTCGGTGACAGGCTTTCTCCTCTTTCTTTTCCTTGTTTTCTTAGAACTTGGTGTCATCGTGCAGGACTTAGGTTTCGGTTAATGCCTGCAAATCTTCCAGCGCACAAATCGAATTTTTTGGCAACTCAGCCCAAGCTAAGAACTTTGGTTAATCTTTTACGTACAGTAGCCTAAGCTAGGGTCGAATATGTTACTTAGCTCACACATGTGGCGCAGTAAACATTGCGGAGATTAAATATAACTCTAGCGGACAATACGAACAGACGCCGATCAATCGCTTGAAGTTAGCGGACACAATATAGCATGTGCATCCGTTATGATCTTTGAATTCTGGCTGAAATACGGGAAATAAAGTTCGAAGGGCATAGAAGTGAGATACAATTGAGAGGGCGGGGGCACGGGGAGTAGAGGGAAGGTGAGAACATTTCAACCACCCACAAGTGTGCCAGAAATAAAGTTATTCGAGCTAAGAGAATCAAAACATAGAAAACTATACTCTCCGACTTAAATTTCTCAACAACAGATCACAAATTATACTGTATAAGACACTAATTATAATAATTAGTCGTCTCTGCACCGACTCTTAGCACATTAAAACACAGACTTGACGATCACTGACCCCATTTGACCCCAACTACATTGCCTACAGTCCCAAGCAAGGCTAACTGTACAAATTCTTTTAGGCCTTAATTGGTCTGGATGTTAGAAATATTTCTATGAGCTTATGAAAGAAGACTCAAGATTTATGCCTTAATTTGGCGAATATAAAACCGATTCGGATTACAGCTTTATGCAGTTTACTTTATGGTAAGTGAATAAAGTGCCATGTGTAGTAGTAATATGCCCGCCTATCGCTGTGCTATATGAGCTACATCCTACAGTACTAACAGAAACCTGTCAAAACGAACAAGCATCTATATATTCCTACACCTGAATCGTCCATTACCTCGTAATTCTATCAGTAAACTATCTCTCCCCCTAAATTACTTTTCGCGTAGTTCAGCACAGCCAGAGATTGTAATGCAGTGGGATTAAGTACAAGACATTCTCACCACGTGCACATGACCAGTTCGTTATTGACGTCAATTTTGATGACGGACGTTTTGCGCCCGCATCAAAAGTAACGCATGCATGAGCATACATAAAAGTCGTGGAATCAACACAACCAAGTAAACTGTATACAAACTTAGATGCAAAATCGTTGCTACACAAACGCATAGACCTATATAAGATACGCTCACATGAGGCAAAGTTCTCAGTTTTCTTTATTTCGGCGCACGTGAAACCATCAGTTGAGTTAATACGTAATGTTAGCGCTAGCACGTACTGTATAATCACTGAGTTCCCGAGTGTCGTCAATTTTGGTGACGGACTTTGTGCGCTACAAAGATGAAAAAGCGCGCACGCGGTATATGTAAACACGAACGCGTGACATGACGGTACGGGTTCAAAGCAGCGATAGGTTACAGCGCCTCAGCGATCTCTACTAGTAACCCGTGACAGCATAAGCAACGCATGGGTACACGCAATATAATTAATCTGCGTCGAAACAACCGGATTAAATTCATTGTGTATACCAAACCATATACAACATCTTTGCAATACAAACGCATATACTACTATGATACGCGCAATCACGCAAAGTTCTCAGTTCTCTTTATTTCGTCACACTTAAAACCTTTAGTTTTGTGTACAAATAAACTTACTGTACAAATCACTACATATTGATACATACAGCGATCTAGTTGTGTTTTATCTCGAAGAGTTTTAACCATGATACTGCTTATTGAACTATTAGCGATACTTCTTATCTTGTTTCTTGCTCTCGTTGAGGCATTTATCATCAGCATCCGAGAAAAATGGCGAGATGGAGTCGGTGAGTGGAATGATTTTCTTCTTATTTTAACGTGAGATTATAGGTAAAGTGGTTCAACCTTTGCCAGTGTTTTAAGTTAACCTCAGAGAATGTCCTCGTCGCGATGGTAGCTCTTGTTGTAATATTAAGAATGGGACATCGATATTGCACCAGAGTTACATGAATTGAAATATAATAAACACGAATTAAAGTAGACTAGGACAACAATCACTAAACACACATGGTGCACTCAAGAGTGGATGGCGGCTAGAGTAGGGGTGGTGGGAGTGGGGTGGTGGGAGTGGGGGTGGGTGGAGATGGAGGGAGAGGTGACATTGATGCTTCTAGACCATCTTGTAGGCAAACTTATACATACACCATCGAGAACTGAATGGTATAAATAAAGTATACCCTTTCCCTGCACAAATATTTTTTCCCCCAAATTTGTTATAGGCCTAGGTGATACTTAACTTTGATAAATGTAGTGCTCTCAGATTTTCATGAATCGTGCATACCTAAATTAATCGTAAAAATTCAAAATATAACAATGTGAGCCTGTTATCGAAGCATAAACACCTCTATTTTTTAATAATAGAAGGCAACGACTTCGTGAAGACTAAGAAGAGGTGTGCGAAGAGACTGATCAGAGAGATCCGAGGAAGTAAGTTTATATTGAATTATTTCATTCTCGTTTTATATATATTGTTTTATAAAAGTAATTGAAGATGTAGATTTTATAGTTGCCATTATATACTAGTACTATACTGGTGAAATAATTAAAGCAACCAAAGATAAATATCATGTCAGTAATTGACGGACACGTCTTAGTTTTGTATTATTACAATAGGTGAACGAGGGAGGCCAAAGCCCCTTCCAATTCTCACATTCTAACGTATTAATTATGTAAAATATAGTAGCAATTACTGATGTTATTTGCACATTATTTACAAGCTGAATATTTATCTTTCTGTTAAAAGTGGAGACTCATGCCCGACAAAGAAAACATATTCTTCGTTATCTGAAGAAGATCAGAATCAACAAGATGAACAGAACAACATCTCAAGTAGAAGATCTTCCTGAAATCTTGGTAAATTACAAAGGTCTTTAGTCCCGGTATATATATAGCAAACTAACACTAACAATTAACCAAGGAATGAAATAAATTAATGCTAGCGCCAGGCGCGGCGGAACGGAAAAATTATTGGGGGGGCTAATGTGTGGAGACTATCTAAGCGGAGCGCCACCATCGGTTGGCGCGGAGCGTACAAGAAAATTTTGGGTTATTTCAAACCCCCAGATGGCCGGAAACGGCACTTCCCGAGTGTTTTATGCTGCGAATACCTAGCCCTAAAATATGGGTCTCAAGTCTGCAATTTCTCAGATTGCACGCAAAAAGTCTGTAAAAACATTGTAATTTGTATATTCGATGGTGTTTTAAGAGAGTAGCTATTATACTCGTAGTGTACTCGCAAAGACGTTTTTGAGTGTAGTAAGGGCAGTGGCGGAGCTAGGGGTATTGGTCGGGGGGCAAGAATGGTCTGTAGGGGCGCTTTCGACACTATCTAAGCGGAGCGCCACCACAGGTTGGCGCGGAGCGTACAGAAAAATTTTGAGTAAAGATACTCCCTAGATTGCAGGAAATCACCCTTTCCGGGCCTTGCTAATTTGCAGATAAACGGAGAATAAATAGGTGTCGTCGCCATTTTGTCGGAAAATTACACCAACAGAATATGACAAATGTCAATAGGTATATGAGAGCGCAATAAAATAGTCAATAATAGCGAATAAGTAAAAAGTATAGTGAAAAGCTGAAAAGGGCGCCAGCAGTCCATTTGAGTCTGTCGGGGGGGGGGGGGCATCCGCCCCCTGACTGTATATATGGACGCTCCGCCACTAAGTAAGGGGATGTTGGAGAACTGGCTGAAATGAGGCAAGTCATTGGCCTAAGACGAAGTTGTGTTACGCTTACTGGTACTCACACTCACTGCTTCCACCTTTTACGGGGCGTGAAGACGCGGTTGGGGTGACAATGTGGTCTATAGCCAGGGGACGGGCCGAGGGTCCCCCAGCAATTACTAAAATTATTACACCTATATAGTATACGTGTGCATCGGACAGATCGACAAGTATGCATTGAAAAATGGGCAGATGCACGTTTCGGAGCCTTGGTAAATATTGGGGGGGGGGGGCTTATCATGCATTTGCCCCCTCAACTTTTTCATTGGGGGGGCTGAGCCCCCCCAAGCCCCCCCGGTTCCGCCGCCACTGGCTAGCGCCCTCACTTTGCAATCGATATGATCATTAACTTATCAATTCATCATTGGATTATAAATTAGATATATTGATTGGATTTTCTATGTATTCCACAGGACCAGTTTGCCGCAAGGAAAGTCCTCACCTGTATCTTTCCTCTCCCACCCATTGACCTTGGATTGACCTTGACCACGTGAGTTCCTTTCTAATTTTCAGTCTCTTTATTTCTGAAACTCACACTCTAGAACATTCATTTTGGAAAAATATATTGCTTGAAGGAAATGTAGTTAATCACATGCTTTTGTTTATATCTAGTGATATACTGACAACCGGAAAGGAACTCGTTTTTTACAGACCACCGGTCGGTTTACCACACCGTCGAGTTGATGTTACTGGTGAGTCTTTATACATATAAGTAATATTGTTCAACGAAACGTGCCTTCAATTAAGCTTTTGACAAGTTTTAAAGTTTATTTCAAATAATGAACATAAAATGTTTAAAATATCCCATAAGCTTTGTATAACCTATTAATACACTAAAAACACGACAGATTGATTCATTAATTAAAAAATTATCGACAGAAACTTTAACATCCAGATGTGGTTAATGACGTCACCATTTCTCTTCACAGCTGCTCTTGACCTTGCTCGGTTCTTGGATACCATCATGGCTGCCAGTAAAGTACTTCAAGATCTGAAGGAACCCAAGGCTATCCATCTTGATACAAGAGAAAACCTTCTCTTTAAGGTGAGGGCGGTGGCTGAGTTTACCTGCAGTTTACAATGGATATGATGTTGTGATGCCGAATAGTATACCTGAAACTAAAATATTGACGTAAAATGACAAATTATAATTTTTCCTGCTTTTACAGGTTGTCGCTGATGAAACAATTTTTGTGGACAGCGAAGAACAACTGGTAGAGAGAAGGGATGCAGCTGCTAACAGGTAAGAAGAAAATATTGTAATCAGCACTAAATGGTAAGGAGAAAATATTGTAATCAACAATCATATGTTAACATCCTAGTTCTAATGTGATGAAACTATTGAAACTTTGTCTAATACAGCGTTTAGATTATTTCTTTCTATAATTGCTGAATTTGTAAAAATTCCGTTCCTTTTCCAGGAATGAAATTACGTCAGTGATGCTATACCGCCCTCATTCCCTATTTGGCTTGACTCTTGACGTCTCAGGTGAGCTACTTAACCTAGACCAGTGTACTCTTTACAAGTAGATGAAATATCACCAAAACCTAGTCTATATTTAGGCCAGGAAAGCAGAGGCATATTAGGCCTGATTTATTGTGTTGAAGTTGGTCTTGTAATTAACAGATTAACTGCTGAAGCTATTTATTAGCAAAGAGTGGACACTGCCGACTTCATATCCGTATTAATTAATGCGTGCGAAACAATGCACGCCTCTTATGATATATCAGTAGAACGTATGTAGAACGTGCAGTTATGTATTTTTAGTTATGAAATACAACCATCAGCTGCATGCTAATGTTAATCACATTAATTATAATAAAGGATAGTTTTGAATAAATTAGGAGTAAACATTACGAAATTTGTGATGATTAATTGAATGCCATTAATGCAGAGAAGATTACATGAATTGTAGGAGTGTTTATATAATATGAGCAAGCGTACGTCACTTCACCATTATCCAGCCATGACGTCTTGCCTTTTCTTTTCAACAGCTGCTTGTGACGTTGCCCGGGCATTCGATATCATGATTGCTGCCCTCTATTGGTGTCTTCAATACCAGACACCCTCGGACCAGACCATCCCCCTAGTTCACTTTGAATACTTTGGTGATCTTAAACAGGTAAACCTTTTCTTCGATCTTAAACTATCGTTAAAAGATCTTGTTTGACGAAGATATTAACGACAGTTGTTCTCAATTTCATATCTTGTTATGTTGGACTATCAATTTTCATCCGTTTTAAAGTACTTAAATTTATGTCTGCTTCTTTTTAGGTTCTCGTTGACGAAACAATTTTTGTGGACAACGAAAAAGGACTTGTGGAGACTCCTATTCCATCCACAGCTAGGTAAGTACACGGATGGGCATAGAATTGAAACAACACTACTCATTAAATTGGAAAATATTCAAGTATTTTACTAATATTTCACTTGCACTTAATGCTTAATTTCGTGAACAGGAGTAATCGCTGGTAATGTTAAATTATAGGATCAAAAATTATCATAAAAAGATATGGAGAAAACTTTATTAATCATTGCATTATTATCTTAGTACTTTCTTTGCTGCTTCACTTTTTGGGAGTAATTTTTGTTTTAATCACAGGGATTGTTCTACAACAGGAAAAGAAGTTGTGCTTTATCGACCTCGATACTTCCATGGGTTGACCCTTGACCTCACAGGTGAGATAATGGGCAGTCTCGCAGTTTATCATATCAATACTTTCGTTCGCATCTCTCTTATTATTTTGTCATCATCAACGTTTAATAGAAGTGTAAGAAATGGAAGAAAGCAGACGGATTAGAATTTTACTTTTAATAAACATGTCAAATATTTTGGTAGTATTATTTAGTATTAATTTTAGTGTCACTTCTTCTCAACAGTTGCTTGTGACGTTGCCCGGATGTGCCAAGCCATCTCTGCTGCCCCGATTTACATCAGCAGAATTACTGAACTAAACATCCCTATTGGTGATCAAACACAGGTTAGGATGAAATAGCATTTTAAGAGATAAAAGTCGAATTTAATAGCTAACATTAATTTCTTAGTTATATACGATTTTTACATGTTGCAGTTGTAAGGTTACGTATAAAAAAATCGTGTGAGTTTAACTTTCACAATACATTTAAAGAATGTTTAAAGAAAATCGTTATTTTTAAATATTTTCTCTTTAACGACAGATTGTCGCTGATGAAACAGTTATTGTGGACAGCGAAGAACAATCTAGTGTAAACAACACCGCAGTCAGTGAGAGGTAAGTAAAATGAGTAATACAAACTAGAATGTGTAGGTAATGGTTCAGAGGTAGTATCGAAAACAGTTCAAGGAAGATAAACGAGGGATTCACCCCCCCGCCAGCCCCCACCCCACCGCCAACCCCACCCAACCCCACCCCTCTCTCCCTATTATCAAATATTTCATTGAAGGTTTATCGACACACGAATAATTTTGCCAGCGTACTAAATGGAACCCAATTTAATATTACTGCGTGACGTCAGTGACTGAATTATTTATGGCATATATAATTAAGTAAAAGGATGGGCATAGAATTGAAACAAACCCACTCATTAAATTGGAAAATATTCAAGTATTCTTTAAATATGACACTTTCTTAATTTCGTGAACAGGAATAATTGCTGATAATGTTAAATTATAGGATCAAATATTACCATAAAAATTATTTAGAAAGAAAAAACTTGTTTAATCATTGCATTATCATTGCATTTTCTTTGTTGCTTTAATTTTGTTATAATTTTTGTTTCAAACGCAGGGATTGGTTTACAACAGGAAAAGAAGTTGTGCTTTATCGACCTCGATTCTTCCATGGGTTGACCCTTGACCTCACAGGTGAGATAATATGAAGTCTCGCAGTTAATCATATCAATTATTTTGCTTCGCATCTCACTTAATGTTGAAATCATCAACGTTTAATAAAAGTATACAAAATCGAAGAAAGCAGACGGATTAGTTAAGAGATATTTTACTTTTAATTAACATGTCAAATATTTTGGGATTATTATTTAGCATTAATTTTGGTGTCACTTCTTTTCAACAGTTGCTTGTGACGTTGCCCGGATGTGCCAAACCATCTCTGCTGCCCCGATTTACATTGATTACCGCAGGATTACTGAACTAAGCATCCCTGTAGAGTTGTTTAAAGTTATTGGTGCTCAAACACAGGTTAGGATATAATAGTATTTTAAGAGATAAAAGTCAAATTTAATAGCTAACATGAAGCAAAACTTTTTTGTTATTTATATACGATTTTACACGTTGCAGTGGTCATGTTACTTAACTGTTTCTGTTAAATTTCACAATAAATCTAAAGTATGTTTTAAGCAAATCTTTTATTTTTAAATATTTTCTCATTTGATGACAGATTGTCGCTGATGAAACAGTTATTGTGGACAGCGAAGAACAATCTTGTTTAAACACCACCGCAGTCAGTGAGTGGTAAGTAAAATGATTAATGCAAAATACATTGTGTAGGCAGTGGTTCAAAGGTAGTAGCGTTAACAGTCAAAGGAAGATAAGCAAGGAATTCACCCCCAACCCCACCCATGCCCACCCCTCTCTCCCTATTATCAAATTTTTCATTAAAGGGTTATCGACACACGAATATTTTTTGCCAGCGTACTCAATGAGGACCCAATTATATATTATGCGTAACGTCAGTGGCTGGATTATTTATGGATTATATTATAATCATTTACAGCTGTAAACAACAACAGAATGACGTCATAAGTCTGAGCACATCCCAAGTAAACGATGATAAGAAAGGAGAAACTGAACATTCTCACGGTAAGGTGAAATATCTTTGCTTGGCTGGACTAAGATTGGTATTGTGTGTGGTATGGTATTATATGGTATGGTGTAATATTGTTCGGTATGGTAAGATATGATATGATATGATGTGGTATGGTATGGTGTAATATGGTACTATGTGTTGTGGTTTACTGTGGTGTGGTATGGTGTGGTATGGTTTAATGTGGTATGGTATGGTGTGGTATGGTATGATTTGGTGTGGGGTAATGCGTGGGTTGATGGGTGGGAGTCATGAGGTTTCCTTGTAAAACAAGTAAATTGCATGTAACTATCAGATTTACAGAATAAGTCATTAAACTTATTTTACTTTCTTACGATAGAAGTAAAACATGTTAAGAGTTTAATTTTCAAACATTTTCAAAGTTTAAGAGCCTCTCACTATATTAACAATTGACCTATTAACAAGTTACTAGGTGACATTAACAACTCATTATTTCATTATAATGGTGAGAGAAGGGTAGTTGGGGTAAATTTGCCCCAAATTTTCTAGTGTCACAGCATGCCGGGTATATGATGACGTCACATTCGAGTTCAGGGCCTCGAACATTTAACTGACTGACAGACCAAGATTTCCTTCCTTCTTTGAATGTTAACGATATGTTAATTTTTCACAACAGCTTTTCTCTTCGACGACGATTTTGTGGAACTGCAACTCCCCGTTCCAATCAGACCAAGAGAACTGGTCAAGTGGGTGGGGCCTAGTGACGTAACCGACAATGGCCTGGATTTAGATGAGGTACATAACATACAAATAACAAGTATAATTGTTTTGATTATGTTTCCATTATGTTAATATGTTGACCATGATATTTCCAATTCTACCAATTCATTTAGCATTACATAACATACTTGAGAATGTTATCAATGCAACAAACCGCTAGGAATACAACGTTTTTCATTATCATTTATAATATTCACAGGTTGAAAGCTGGGAAGTCAGCGATATGTTTGCTACTAACGAGGCTAACTTCGGCTACAAATCAACCTTTGACGAGACCATGTCTGAGTACACGTGAGTTATTCTAATCCTCTCATAAAACCATCAACGGGAGAACCACTTTGTAACGTTCGAATAGGAGAACAGGCCTTTGCCAAAGTATTTGCTACATTTGGCTACATGCCACGTTTAGTGCATTCAAAATAATATGATTATATTTTCAAATTCCTTAAACTGATTAATTTTAAAAAATGGTAAAAACAAAGATCAAATAGCGTGGAACAATCATATACCTCATCTACGATATGTGCATGCCATTCATGTTCTGTGTCCATATTATATTTTAATGTTTTGTGCCTTGTCTCTCTCAGGACATTACTGGTGGTAGAAGATACAACAGATTATGTACTCAGAAGGGAAAGAGCCTCTCGCCTAGCTGATGAAATCGAAGCTAAAAAGAGAGCTGATCAAGCCATCCAGGCAAAACAACCCAAAAAGCGCAAGAAGAAGACCCGACGTCGATCAAGAAAATCAGAATGTCCATATTAATAACAAAAAGAAAGAAATGAAAAAACTTAAAACAAAATAAACAAATATAGAAAACACTTTTACAAGGCTCCAGAAATGTTTTAAAACTTTGTCAGTTGTTTGTTTCCAAAATCAATTAAAATTATAAGTGTATTTCAGTTGTTCGTGTTTTTATTATATTTTATTGTTGTCTGTTTCATCAACCCCTGCAGGAAGGAAAGTCGTTCCAGCTAGTCATTGTTTGCCGTTGATTCATAATCGATTCACAATGCTTCAAGGCATTATTAGAAATGGGTGGGGGGGGGGTAGTTGTGAGGGTCGCGGAGGGGCCTGCTTCATGACCGGAGGGGGGATGGTAGCCCGGTAGAGAAGAAAGTCGACCAGTTCCATAGTTTGTGCTGATTTATACACACTTGTAACAATTTTCATGTAGTTCTTTCTATAGTAAACTAAGGCAACTTACATACTGTGTCATGATGTTTCCTTTTTACTTTAAATTACAATTTTATCATACTTTGCATTAACGATATGCTACTTATCATACTGTAATGATCAGTTTCTTCTATTGATTTAGGGCTGACAATATATTGAAAAGAAATCATATTTCTGAACATAACTGAGGGAGGGTGGTGGCATTTTGAAGTTTATTGTTTGTTTGGTGACTTCGAATTTCAGTAATATTGACGAAACGGTATACGCTGCTGATTAATTAGGTTGATTTCAAATTTGATCAAGCTGATTATATTTTAATCCATTTGCTTGCTTTAATGACTTCACTGGACTCTCTAACGGAAACTTTTAGTTTATAGGGGAGGAGCGATGGGGTGTAACACCTCCTTTACAACCCACACCAGAATTAAAAAACAAAGTTATTGCAGAACAATGCGTGTAGATCTAACTACAGGCCTAATTCATAGCCAAACTATGCCCCAGAATGAACCATTCCCCTATGATTTTATTCAGGCTGGGGAAGGACACCCATGTGTACCCATACATGTCGGCTTATATGACCCCACGGGCGCGACCCTTCCGTCCCAACTACAATTCTAAGTCAGGCTAAATGTGCAACGTGAAATTCTTGAGTATTTCTTTTAGGTTTCTTTGTCTGGTATTTACAACTTTTCTGTGATCTTGTGGATAAACATTCCATCTCCGCCAAATAAAGGAAGGTTCACGTTTGTCGCTTATTTTGGCTAATAATAAGTCGCTTCGGATAGAAGAGGTTTATCCACTTTTCGTTAAGGCCCTCTTGTGGAAAAAAAGGGGGAGGGGGTCTTAGTTTTAGTACCTTTGTAATAGGCCAATTAGCAGTGCCGTATGAGCTATAGACTACAGTACTTACACGAAACCTGTTGAAGCGACAAAATATATTCCTACACCTGGAGCACCTTTCATTCTCAGCCTTTCTCGATACGTCAATACCAACACCTCTTGATTATATCATTAAAATATCTCGATCGTCGTCAAAATTACATTCTAACAGCCGCATGCTTTTATAACCAACTGACACCGGACTTTCATAGAGAGATCACAAAAGGCTGGAATCATTTAGAAAACTGCAAAATATTCTCATTACGTGCAAATGACCAGTGTCGTTCCTGAATGACGTCAAGTTTGGTAAAGGACATTGTGCGCTACAAAGTTGAGAACGCGCGCACGCGGTATATGTAAACACGAATGCGTTAATGACATTACTGGTTCAAGGCAGCGATAGGCATGTTACAGCGCCTCAGCGATATCTACTAGTAACCCGTGACAGCAAAAGCAACGCATGGGCACACGCAATAATTAATCTGCGTAGAATCAACGCAACCAGTTTAAACTACATGTGTATACTAAACCAGATACAAAATCTTTGCAATACGAACGCATACTATGATACGCGCATATCACGCAAAGTTCTAAGTACTCTATTTCGTCACACATAAAACCTTTAGTTTTGTGTACAAATAAACTTACCACGTACTATACAATCAATTCATATTGATACATACAGCGATCTAGTTGTGTTTTATCTCGAAGAGTTTTAGCCATGATACTGCTTATTGAACTATTAGCTTTAGTTCTTATCTTGCTTCTTGCTCTCGTTGAGGCATTTGTGATCAGCATCCGAGAAAAATGGCGAGATGGAGTCGGTGAGTGGAATGATTTTCTTCTTATTTTAACGTGAGATTATAGGTAAAGTGGTTCAACCTTTGTCAGTGTTTTAAGTTAACTCCAGAGAATGTCCTCGTTGCGATGGTAGGTCTTATTGAAATATTAAGAATGGGACATCAATATTGCACCAGAGTTACATGAATTGAAATATAATAAACATGAATGAAGCTAGACTAGGACAACAATCACTAAAAAAACATGGTGCACTCAAGAGTGGATGGCGACTAGAGAAGAGGGTGGTGGGAGTGGGGATTGTGGGAGTGGGGGTGGGTGGAGATGGAGGGAGCGGTGGCATCGATGCTCCTAGACCATCTTGTAAGCAACCTTATACATGCACCATCGAGAACTGAATGGAATATACAAAGTACCCTTCCCCTGCACACATATTTTTTATATAGGCCTAGGTGATACTTTATTTGGATAAATTTATTGCTCTCAGATTTTCATGAATCGTGCATACCTAAATTAATCGTAAACAAATTCAAAATATAACTACATGAGCGTGTTATCGAAGCATAAATACCTCTATCTTTCATTAATAAAAGGCAACGACTTCGGGAAGACTAAAAAGAGGTGTGCGAAGAGACTGATCAGAGAGATCCGAGGAAGTAAGTTTATATTGAATTATTTCGTTCTCTTTTCATATATATTGTTTTACAAAAGTATATTGAAGATGTATAGGTTTTATGTATGGTGTTGGCATTATATACTAGTACTATACTGGCGATATAATTGCAGCAGCCAAAAATAAATATTATGTCAGTACTTGACGGACACGTCATAGTGTGTATTATTACAATAAGTGAATGAGGGATGTCAAACCCCTTCCAATTCTCACAATCTAACATATTAATTATGTAAAATATAGTACCAAACTGATGTTATTACACACTATTTACAAGCTCAATATTTATCTTTCTGTTAAAAGTGGAGACTCATGCCCGACAAAGAAAACATATTCTTCGTTATCTGAAGAAGATCAGAATCAACAAGATGAATAGCACAACATCTCAAGTAGAAGATCTTCCTGAAATCCTGGTAAATTATAAAAGTCTTTAGTCCCGGTGTATATAGCAAACTAACACTAACAATTAACCTAAGAATTAAATAAATTAATGCTAGCGCCCTCACTTTTCGATATGATCAATAACTTATCAATGATCACTGGATTAGTCGATTTTTAAAATTTTTTAATATGGATTTACTATGTATTCCACAGGACCAGTTTGCCGCAAGGAAAGTCCTCATCGGTCTCTTTCATCTCCCACCCATTGACCTTGGATTGACCTTGACCACGTGAGTTTCTTTCTAATTTTCAGTCTCTTTATTTCTAAAACTCACACTCTAGAACATTCATGTTGTAAAATAAATTGCTTATAGGATATGTTTAGTAAATCACATGTTTTATTTACATCTAGCGATATACTGCCAACCGGAAAGGAACTCGTTCTTTGCAGACCACCGGTCGGTTTACCACACCGTCGAGTTGATGTTACTGGTGAGTCTTTATACATATAAGTAATATTGTTCAACGAAACGTGCCTTCAATTAAGCTTTTGACAAGTTTTAAAGTTTATTTCAAATAATGAACATAAAATGTTTAAAATATCCCATAAGCTTTGTATAACCTATTAATACACTAAAAACACGACAGATTGATTCATTAATTAAAAAATTATCGACAGAAACTTTGACATCCAGATGTGGTTAATGACGTCACCATTTATCTTCACAGCTGCTCTTGACCTTGCTCGGTTCTTGGATACCATCATGGCTGCCAGTAAAGTACTTCAAGATCTGAAGGAACCCAAGGCTATCCATCTTGATACAAGAGAAAACCTTCTCTTTAAGGTGAGGGCGGTGGCTGAGTTTACCTGCAGTTTACAATGGATATGATGTTGTGATGCCGAATAGTTTACCTGAAACTAAAATATTGACGTAAAATGACAAATAATATATTTTTATCTGCTTTTGCAGGTTGTCGCTGATGAAACAATTTTTGTGGACAGCGAAGAACAACTGGTAGAGAGAAGGGATGCAGCTGGTAACAGGTAAGAAGAAAATATTGTAATCAGCACTAACAGGTAAGGAGAAAATATTGTCATCAACAATCATATGTTAACATCCTAGCTCAAATGTGATGAAACTATTGAAACTTTGTCTAATACAGCGTTTAGATTATTTCTTTCTATAATTGCTGAATTTGTTAAAATTCCGTTCCTTTTCCAGGAATGAAATTACGTCAGTGATGCTATACCGCCCTCATTCCCTATTTGGCTTGACTCTTGACGTCTCAGGTGAGCTACTTAACCTAGACCAGTGTACCCTTTACTAGTAGATGAAATATCATCATCACCTAGTCTATATTTAGGCCAGGAAAGCAGAGGCATATTAGGCCTGAATTATTGTGTTGAAGTTGATCTTGTAATTAACAGATTAACTGCTGAAGCTTTTTATTAGCAAAGAGTGGACAACCGACTTCATATCCGTATTAATTAATGCGTGCGAAACAATGCACGCCTCTTATGTAGAACTTATGTAGAACTAGAAGTTATGTATTTTTAGATATGAAATGCAGCCATCAGCTGCATGCTAATGTTAATCACATTACTTATAATAAAGAATAGTTTGAATAGATTAGGAGTAAAGAAAAGTGCAGAAAAGATTACATGAATTGTAGGAGTGTTTATATTATCTGAGCATGCGTACGTCACTTCACCATTATCCAGTCATGACGTCTTGCCTTCTCTTTTCAACAGCTGCTTGTGACGTTGCCCGGGCATTCGATATCATGATTGCTGCCCTCTATCGGTGTCTTCAATACCAGACACCCTCGGACCAGACCATCCCCCTAGTTCACCTTGGATACTTTGGTGATCTTAAACAGGTAAACCTTTTTTTTATCTTAAATAATCGTTAACAGATTTTGTTGGACGAAGATAATAACGTCAGTTGTGCACAATTTCATATATTGTTATGTTGGAATATCAATTTTCATCCGTTTTAAAGTACTTAAATTTATGTCTGCTTCTTAGGTTCTCGTTGATGAAACAATTTTTGTGGACAACGAAAAAGGACTTGTAGAGACTCCTATTACATCTACAGCAAGGTAAGTACACGGGTGGGCATAGAATTGAAACAACACCACTCATTTAATTGGAAAATATTCAAGAATTCTATAAATATTTTACTTGCACGTAATGCTTAATTTCGTGAATAGGAGTAATTGCTGGTAATGTTAAATTATAGGATCAAAAATTATTATAACGAGATTTGGAGAAAACTTCATTAATCATTGCATTATTATCTTCGTACTTTCTTTGCTGCTTAACGTTTTTGGTATAATTTTTGTTTTAAACACAGGGATTGTTCTACAACAGGAAAAGAAGTTGTGCCTTATCGACCTCGATTCTTCCATGGGTTGACCCTTGACCTCACAGGTGAGAAAATGGGCAGTCTCGCAGTTTATATATACTTTCTTTCGCATCTTTCTTATTATGTTGACATCATCAACGTTTAATAAAAGTGTAAGAAATCGAAGAAAGCAGACGGATTAGAATTTTACTTTCAATTAACATGTCAAATATTTTGGGAGTATTATTAAGTAATAATTTTGGTGTCACTTCTTTTCAACAGTTGCTTGTGACGTTGCCCGGATGTGCCAAGCCATCTCTGCTGCCCCGATTTACATGGATTATCGCAGGATTATTGAACTAAGCATCCCTGCAGAGTTGTTTAAAGTTATTGGTGCTCAAACACAGGTTAGGATGTAATAGCATTTTAAGAGATAAAAGTCAAATTTATCAGCTAGCATGAAGCAAAATTTAATTTGTTATTTATTTACGATTTTTACACGTTGCAGTTGTAATGTTACGTATGAAAAATCGTTACTTAACAGTTTGAGTTTAACTTTCAAATAATAAAGTATGTTTTAAGCAAATCGTTATTTTTAAATATTTTCTCAATTGATGACAGATTGTCGCTGATGAAACAGTTATTGTGGACAGCGAAGAACAATCTAGTTTAAACACCACCGCAGTCAGTGAGAGGTAAGTAAGATGATTAATACAAAATACATTGTAGTGGTTCAAAGGTAGTATCGAAAACAGTTAAAGGAAGATAAACGAGGGATTCACTCCCCCGCCACCCCCACCGCCAACCCCACCCAACCCCACCCCTTTCTCCCTATTATCATATATTTCATTAAAGGTTCATCGACACACGAATAATTTTGCCAGCGTACTAAATGGAACCCAATTTAATATTACTGCGTGACGTCAGTGACTGAATTATTTATGGCATATATAA
The DNA here is from genome assembly GCF_037975245.1 of Apostichopus japonicus. Taxonomy (NCBI): domain Eukaryota; kingdom Metazoa; phylum Echinodermata; class Holothuroidea; order Aspidochirotida; family Stichopodidae; genus Apostichopus; species Apostichopus japonicus. Next base: position 10,306,699 of record NC_092581.1, read on the forward strand.
TTTAGTAAACGGATGGGCATAGAATTGAAACAAAACCACTCATTAAATTGAAAATTTTCAAGAATTCCATAAATATGACATTTGCTTAATTTCGTGAACAGGAGTAATTCCTGGTAATGTTAAATTATAAGATCAAAAATTATCACAAAAAGATTTGGAAAAAAACTTATTAATCATTGCATTATTATCTAAGTACTTTCTTTGCTGCTTCACTCTTTGGGTATAATTTTTGTTTTAATCACAGGGATTGTTCTACAAAAGGAAAAGAAGTTGTGCTTTATCGACCTCGATTCTTTAATGGGTTGACCCTTGACCTCACAGGTGAGATAATAGGCAGTCTCGCAGTTTATATATACTTTCTTTCGCATCTTTCTTATAATTTTGACATCATCAACGTTTAATAAAAGTGTAAGAAATCGAAGAAAGCAGACGGATTGGAATTTTACTTTTAATTAACATGTCAAATATTTTGGGAGTATTATTTTGGTGTCACTTCTTTTCAACAGTTGCTTGTGACGTTGCCCGGATGTGCCAAACCATCTCTGCCGCCCCGATTTACATGGATTACCGAAGGATTACTGAACTAAGCATCCCTATTGGTGATCAAACACAGGTTAGGATGAAATAGCATTTTAAGAGATAAAAGTCGAATTTAATAGCTAACATTAATTTCTTACTTATTTACGATTTTTACATGTTGCAGTTGTAAGGTTACGTATGTAAAAATCGTGTGAGTTTAACTTTCACAATACATCTAAAGAATGTTTAAAGAAAATCGTTATTTTAAATATTTTCTCATTTAACGACAGATTGTCGCTGATGAAACAGTTATTGTGGACAGCGAAGAACAATCTAGTTTAAACACCACCGCAGTCAGTGAGAGGTAAGTAAATGAGTAATACAAACTAGATTGTGTAGGTAGTGGTTCAAAGGTAGTATCGAAAACAGTTCAAGGAAGATAAACGAGGGATTTACTCCCCCGCCAGCCCCCACCCCACCGCCAACCCCACCCAACCCCACCCCTCTCTCCCTATTATCAAATATTTCATTAAAGGTTTATCGACTCACGAATAATTTTGCCAGCGTACTAAATGGAACCCAATTTAATATTACTGCGTGACGCCAGTGGCTGAATTATTTATGGCATATATAATTTAGTAAACGGATGGGCATAGAATTGAAACAAAACCACTCATTAAATTGGAAAATATTCAAGTATTCTTTAAATATGACACTTGCTTAATTTCGTGAACAGGAATAATTGCTGATAATGTTAACTTATAGGATCAAATATTACCATAAAAATTATTTAGAAAGAAAAAAACTTGTTTAATCATTGCATTATCATTGCATTTTCTTTGTTGCTTTAATTTTGTTATAATTTTTGTTTCAAACACAGGGATTGTTTTACAACAGGAAAAGAAGTTGTGCTTTATCGACCTCGATTCTTCCATGGGTTGACCCTTGACCTCACAGGTGAGATACTATGAAGTCTCGCAGTTTATCATATCAATTATTTTGCTTCGCATCTCACTTAACGTTGAAATCATCAACGTTTAATAAAAGTATACAAAATCGAAGAAAGCAGACGGATTAGTTAAGAGATATTTTACTTTTAATTAACATGTCAAATATTTTGGGATTATTATTTAGCATTAATTTTGGTGTCACTTCTTTTCAACAGTTGCTTGTGACGTTGCCCGGATGTGCCAAACCATCTCTGCTGCCCCGATTTACATGGATTACCGCAGGATTACTGAACTAAGCATCCCTGCAGAGTTCTTTAAAGTTATTGGTGCTCAAACACAGGTTAGGATATAATAGCATTTTAAGAGATAAAAGTCAAATTTAATAGCTAACATGAAGCAAAAGTTTTTTGTTATTTATATACGATTTTTACACGTTGCAGTGGTCATGTTACTTAACTGTTTCTGTTAAATTTCACAATAAATCTAAAGTATGTTTTAAGCAAATCGTTTATTTTTAAATATTTTCTCATTTGATGACAGATTGTCGCTGATGAAACAGTTATTGTGGACAGCGAAGAACAATCTAGTTTAAACACCACCGCAGTCAGTGAGAGGTAAGTAAGATGATTAATGCAAAATACATTGTGTAGGCAGTGGTTCAAAGGTAGTAGCGTTATCAGTCAAAGGAAGGTAAGCGAGGAATTCACCCCCCCACCCATGCCCACCCCCCTCTCCCTATTATCAAATTTGTTATTAAAGGGTTATCGACACACGAATATTTTTTGCCAGCGTACTCAATGAGGACCCAATTATATATTATGCGTAACGTCAGTGACTGGATTATTTATGGATTATATTATAATCATTTACAGCTGTAAACAACAACAGAATGACGTCATAAGTCTGAGCACATCCCAAGTAAACGATGATGAGAAAGGAGAAACTGAACATTCTCACGGTAAGATGAAAATATCTTTGTTTGGCTAGATTAAGATTGGTATTGTGTGTGGTATGGTATTATATGGTATGGTGTAATATTGTACGGTATGGTAAGATATGATATGATATGATGTGGTATGGTACGGTGTAATATGATACGATGTGGTGTGGTTTAGTGTAGTATGGTATTATATGGTATGGTATGTATCTATAGGCGGTACGGTATGGTAAGATATAATATGATATGATGTGGTATTGTATGGTGTGGTATGGTATGATGTGGTGTGGTTTAGTGTAGTATGGTATTATATGGTATGGTATGTATAGGCGGTACGGTACGGTATGGTAAGATATGATATGATATGATGTGGTATTGTATGGTGTGGTATGGTATGATGTGGTGTGGTTTAGTGTAGTATGGTATTATATGGTATGGTATGTATAGGCGGTACGGTATGGTAAGATATGGTATGATATGATGTGGTATGGAATGGTGTGGTATGGTATGATGTGGTGTGGTTTAGTGTAGTATGGTATTATATGGTATGGTATGTATAGGCGGTACGGTATGGTAAGATATGGTATGATTTGATGTGCTATGGTATGGTGTGGTATGGTGTGATTTGGTGTGGGGTAATGCGTCGGTTGATGGGTGGGAGTCATGAGGTTTCCTTGTAAAGCTAGCAAATTGCATGTAGATATCAGATTTACAGAATAGGTCATTAAACTTATTTTAATTTCTTAGGATAGAAGTAAAACGTAGTAAGAGTTTTATTTTCACACATTCTGAAAGTTTAAAAGCCCTTACTATACCTATTAACAAGTTACTATAGGCAAGCGCGGCGGAAGCACTTTTAATCTGGGGGGGGGGGGGGGCACCGACATCAAAGGGCACTTTGCAGAAATTCGATTGGAATGATACAGCCTTATATTTAGTACCCTTTATAACTCTTATTGTATTATCTTATTTGCGTATACACATCACTCCATCAACGCCCCCCCCCCCACCCTCAAGGAAAATATGCATACTAGCACTGCAATATCCAATGTGCAAATTTGGGAACAAGGAACAAGTTTTCTTTTGAGACAAAATGAGGTGAAATCATGCCTGGGGCGTAGCCAGGATTTGCAAAGTTGTATGCACGACTATCTGAGCGGAGCGCCACCATTGGTTGGCGCGGAGCGTACAAGAAAATTTTTGGTTTACAAACCCCTCAGATGGCCAGAAACGGCCCTTCCCGAGTGTTCATTCTGGTTCCCTGGCCTCTTGCTAACTTGAGACACCTCAATTTTTTATGTAGTAAAAGGGCACATTTTTAACCTGAGGAAAAGTGGGGGGGGGGGCACGTGCCCCCTGTGCCCCCCCGGTTCCGCCGCCCTTGACTATAGGTGACATTAATATCTCATCATTTCATTCTAATGGTGAGAGAAGGGGATTTGGGTTAAATTTAGCCCAAGCTTTCTAGTGACAGAGCATGCGGGGTATATGATGACGTCACATTCGAGTTCCGGGCCTCGAACATTTAACTGACCGACAGGCCAAGATTTTCTTGCTTCTTTGAATGTTAACAATATGTTAAATTTTCACAACAGCTTTTCTCTACGACGACGATTTTGTGGAACTGCAACCCCCTGTTCCAACCAGACCAAGAGAACTGGTCAAGTGGGTGGTGCCTAGTGACGTAACCGACAATGGCCTGGATTTAGATGAGGTACATAACATACAAATAACAAGTACAATTGTTTTGATTATGTTTTCCATTATGTTAATATGTTGACCATGATATTTCCAATTCTACCAATTCATTTAGCATTTCATAACATACTTGAGAATGTTATCAATACAACAAACCGCTGTGAATATATATACAACGTTTTTCATTATCATTTATAATATTCACAGGTTGAAAGCTGGGAAGTCAGCGATATGTTTGCTACTAACGAGGCTAACTTCGGCTTCAAATCAACCTTTGACGAGACTATGTCTGAGTACACGTGAGTTATTCTAATTCTTTCATAAAACCATCAACGGGAGAACCATTTTGTTACGTTCGAATAGGAAAACAGGCCTTTGCCAAAGTATTTGTTACATTTGGCTGCATGCCACGTTTAGTGCATTCAAAATAATATGATTATATTTTCAAATTCCTTAAACTGATTAATTTTATAAAATGGTAAAAACAAAGATCAAATAGCGTGGAACAATCATATACCTCATCTACGATATGTGCATTCCATTCATGTTCTGTGTCTATATCAGTGGCGTAGGAAGGTACTTTTGAGTGGGGGGGGGGGGGGGCTAAAGACTGAGGGCCGGCCTGGGGGAGGGGTCTAAGGGGAGGGGGTTCCCCCTCCCCTTTGGAATTTTTTGGCATTTCCAGGTGGCCTCAGATGCAATTTGGTGCAATATAGCACACTTCAACTCCCACTCCATTTTGTAAAGAATTTTGCATTTTCACCTGGCCTTAAATGCAATTTGGTGCTCCAAATGAGATTTTTTTCTCATTTGGAAATGAAAAAAAGGTTTTCTGACTTGCGGAGCGGGGGGGCGGAATGATACTTCCGCCCCCCATATTTTTCATTGGGGGGGCTGGCGCCCCCAGCCCCCCGGTTCCTACGCCCTTGGTCCATATTATATGTTAATGTTTTGTGCCTTGTCTCTCTCAGGACATTACTGGTGGTAGAAGATACAACAGATTATGTACTCAGAAGGGAAAGAGCCTGTCGTCTAGCTGATGAAATCGAAGCTAAAAAGAGAGCTGATCAAGCCATCCAGGCAAAACAACCCAAAAAGCGTAAGAAGAAGGCCCGACGTCGATCAAGAAAATCAGAATGTCCATATTAATAACAAAAAGAAAGAAATGAAAAAAATTAAAACAAAAATAAACAAATATAGAAAACACTTTTACAAGGCTCCAGAAATGTTTTGAAACTTTGTCAGTTATATGTGTCCAAAATAAATTAAAATTATAAGTGTATTTCAGTTGTTCGTGTTTTTATTATATTTTATTGTTGTCTGTTTCATCAACCACTACAGGAAGAAAAGTCGTTCCAGCTATTTATTGCTTGCCGTTGATCCTTAGTCAATTCACAATGCTTCAATGCATTATTAGGAGGGGGGGATAGTTGAGAGGGTCGCGGAGGGGCCTGCCTCATGGCCGGAGGGAGATGGCAACCCGGTGGAGAAGAAAGTCGACCAGTTCCATAGTTTTTGCTGATTTATACACACTTGTAACAACTTTCATGTAGTTCTTTCTATAGTAAACTAAGGCAACTTACATATTGTTTCATGATGTTTCCTTTTTACTTTAAATTACAATTTGATCATACTTTGCATTAACGATATTCTACTTATCATATTGTAATGATCAGTTTATTCTATTGATTTAGGGCTCACAATATATTGAAAATAAATCATATTTCTGAACATAACTGAGGGAGGGTGGTGGCATTTTGAAGTTTATTGTTTGTTTGGTGACTTCGAATTTCAGTAATATTAACGAAACGGTATACGCTGCTGATTAATTAGGTTGATTTCAAATTTGATCAATATTTTAATCCATTTGCTTGCTTTAATGACATCCCTGGACTCGCTGTTACTTTTAGTTTATAGGAGCGATGGGGTGTAACACATCCTTTACAACCCACACCAGAATTAAAAAAAAACAAAGTTATTAGCAGAACAGTGCGTGTAGACCTAACTACAGGCCTAATTTATAGCCAAACTATGCCTCAGAATTAACCATTCCCTTTCTGATTTTATTCAGGCTGGGGAAGGACACTCATGTGTACCCCATACATGTCGGCTTAAATGACCCCATGGGCGCGACCCTTTCTTTTAATAATTCTGGTCTCCGCCCCAGTTCCGGGTTAAGCCGAAAACACGCTCTTTTATGAAATTCATAACGAAAACTGATCCACATGATACAAATACTACTCTTGCTTATTTGAACTAATGCCATTTGAAGATAGCTTCATTCTATTGCCCACAAATCTGTATAGAGCTTCCAGAGACTTTTCCCACTGGTCCGCCCCCGGGGAGTTGCCCCTGGACCCAAACATGGGCCCTAAGGCTGTCCCCTGGGCCCCACGTCCTGAGAGAGCCCTTCGCCCATCCACTGCCATTTGAAAATGTTGAATGCTTCATTCTAATGCCCATAACTTTCCCATGGACCCCACCTTAAGGCGGGGCTGGGCCCCACGCCTTCAGAGGGAGCGCTTCGTCGATGTTGGGTCATTAGATCCTGAAGCACCCCCACCCCCTCCGAAGAATATACTGTCTAGCTACGCCCCTGGAATGTTACAACCCACAAATCGAATTCTGGCAACCTAGCCTAAGCCTAGTAGTACAGTGCAGCCTATCGTATAGCTTAGGCTAGTTTCGAACATGTTAGCTCCCATCTAGAAGAGATTGATTATAACCTAGCGGACAATACTAACAGACTCCAATCAGACTGAACCATCGAGGTTAGCCGAAACAAGATATCGACCGTTCCGATGCATCCGTAATGTTCTTTAAATTGTGGCTGAAATAACAAAGAAGGGTATAGAAGGGAGATGCAATTGAGAGGCAGGGGGAACGTGGAGATGAGGGATAGTGAGATTATTTCAACCATCCAAAATTATGCCAGAAATCAAAGTTATTCGTTCTAAGAAAGTAAAAATGTAGTAAATTATAGCGCCACTCAAGTTTCTCAATAATATAGATAACTAACTGAGCAGGTTTTAACGTCCCAACTACAAATCTAAGTCAAGCTAAATGTGCAACGTGAAATTCGTGAGTAATTTCTTTTAGGTTTATTTGTCTGGTATTTACAACTATTCTCTGATCTTATGGATAAACATTCCATCTCTGCCAAATAAAAGAAGGTACACGTTTGTTGCTTTATTTAATAAGTCACTTCGGATAGATGAGCTTCATCCACTTTTCGTTTAGGCCCTCTTTTGGAAAAAGGAGGGCCTTATTTTAAGTACCTTGTAATAGGCCAATTAGCAGTGCTGTGTGAGCTATAGACTACAGTACTTACACGAAACCTGTTGAAGCGACAAAACATATTCCTGCACCTGGAACGCTTGTCAGCCTTCTCAGCCTTTCTCGATACGTCAATACCAACACATCTTGATTATAACATAACAATATCTCGATCGTCGTCAAAATTACATTCTAACAGTCGCATGCTTTAATAACCAACTGACACCGGATTTTCATACAGAGATCACAATAGACTGGAACATGTAGAAAGCTGCAAAATATTCTCATCACGTGCAAATGACCAGTGTCGTTCCTGAATGACGTCAAGTTTGGTGACGGACATTGTGCGCTACAAATTTGAGAACGCGCGCACGCGGTATGTGTAAACACGAATGCGTGAATGACAGTACTGGTTCAAAGCAGCGATATGTTACAGCGCCTCAGCGATCACTACTAGTAACCCGTGACAGCACAAGCAACGCATTGGCACACGCAATATAATTAATCTGCGTCGAATCAACGCAACCAGTTTAGACTACATGACATTGTGTATACTAAACCAGATACAACATCTTTGCAATACGAACGCATACTGTGATACGCGCACATCACGCAAAGTTCTCAGTACTCTATTTCGTCACACATAAAACCTTTAGTTTTGTGTACAAATAAACTTACCACGTACTATACAATCAATTCATATTGATACATACAGCGATCTAGTTGTGTTTTATCTCGAAGAGTTTTAACCATGATACTGCTTATTGAACTATTAGCTTTAGTTCTTATCTTGCTTCTTGCTCTCGTTGAGGCATTTGTGATCAGCATCCGAGAAAAATGGCGAGATGGAGTCGGTGAGTGGAATGATTTTCTTCTTATTTTAACGTGAGATTATAGGTAACGTGGTTCAACCTTTGTCAGTGTTTTAAGTGTTTTAACTCCAGAGAATGTCCTCGTTGCGATGGTAGGTCTTATTGAAATATTAAGAATGGGACATCAATATTGCACCAGAGTTACATGAATTGAAATATAATAAACATGAATGAAGCTAGACTAGGACAACAATCACTAAACAAATATGAAGCACTCAAGAGTGGATGGCGGCTAGAGAAGAGGGTGGTGGGAGTGGGGGTGGTGGGAGTGGGGATGGGGTGGAGATGGAGGGAGCGGTGGCATTGATGCTCCTAGACCATCTTGTAAGCAACCTTATACATGCACCATCTAGCTGAATGGTATAAATAAAGTACCCTTCCCCTGCACACACATTATTTATATAGGTCTAGGTGATACTTAATTTGGATAAATTTATTGCTCTCAGATTTTCATGAATCGTGCATACCTAAATTAATCGTAAGCAAATTCAAAATATAACTACATGAGCGTGTTATCGAAGCATAAATACCTCTATCTTTCATTAATAAAAGGCAACGACTTCGGGAAGACTAAGAAGAGGTGTGCGAAGAGACTGATCAGAGAGATCCGAGGAAGTCAGTTTATATTGAATTATTTCGTTCTCTTTTCATATATATTGTTTTACAAAAGTATATTGACGATGTATAGGTTTTATGTATGGTGTTGGCATTATATACTAGTACTATATACTGTGGAAATAATTGCAGCAGCCAAAAATAAATATTATGTCAGTACTTGACGGACACGTCATAGTGTGTATTATTACAATAAGTGAATGAGGGATGTCAAACCCCCTTCCAATTCTCACAATCTAACATATTAATTATGTAAATTATAGTACCAAACTGATGTTATTGCACACTATTTACAAGCTCAATATTTATCTTTCTGTTAAAAGTGGAGACTCATGCCCGACAAAGAAAACATATTCTTCGTTATCTGAAGAAGATCAGAATCAACAAGATGAATAGCACAACATCTCAAGTAGAAGATCTTCCTGAAATCCTGGTAAATTATAAAAGTCTTTAGTCCCGATATATATATAGCAAACTAACACTAACAGTTAACCTAAGAATGAAATAAATTAATGCTAGCGCCCTCACTTTTCGATATGATCAATAACTTATCAATGATCATTGGATTATAAAGTCGATTTTTTACATTTTTTAATATGGATTTTCTATGTATTTTACAGGACCAGTTTGCCGCAAGGAAAGTCCTCATCGGTCTCTTTCATCTCCCACCCATTGACCTTGGATTGACCTTGACCACGTGAGTTCCTTTCTAATTTTCAGTCTCTTTATTTCTAAAACTCACACTCTAGAACATTCATGTTGTAAAATAAATTGCTTATAGGATATGTATGGTTAATCACATGTTTTATTTATATCTAGCGATATACTGACAACCGGAAAGGAACTCGTTCTTAACAGACCACCGGTCGGTTTACCACACCGTCGAGTTGATGTTACTGGTGAGTCTTTATACACATAAGTAATATTGTTCAACGAAACGTGCCTTCATTTAAGCTTTTGACAAGTATTAAAGTTTATTTCAAATAATGAACATAAAATGTTTAAAATATCACATAAGCTTTGTATAACCTATTAATACACTAAAAACACGACAGATTGATTCATTAATTAAAAAATTATCGACAGAAACTTTGACATCCAGATGTGGTTAATGACGTCACCATTTCTCTTCACAGCTGCTCTTGACCTTGCTCGGTTCTTGGATACTATGATGGCTGCCAGGAAAGTACTTCAAGATCTGAAAGAACCCAAGGCTATCCATCTTGACACAAGAGAAAACCTTCTCTTTAAGGTGAGGGCGGTGGCTGAGTTTACCTGCAGTTTACAATGGATATGATGTTGTGATGCCGAATATTATACCTGAAACTAAAATATTGACGTAAAATGACAAATTATAATTTTTTCTGCTTTTGCAGGTCGCTGATGAAACAATTTTTGTGGACAGCGAAGAACAACTGGTAGAGAGAAGGGATGCAGCTGCTAACAGGTAAGAAGAAAATATTGTAATCAGCACTAACAGGTAAGGAGAAAATATTGTAATCAACAATCATATGTTAACATCCTAGCTCAAATGTGATGAACTTATTGAAACTTTGTCTAATACAGCGTTTAGATTATTTCTTTCTATAATTGCTGAATTTGTTAAAATTCCGTTCCTTTTCCAGGAATGAAATTACGTCAGTGATGCTATACCGCCCTCATTCCCTATTTGGCTTGACTCTTGACGTCTCAGGTGAGCTACTTAACCTAGAACAGTGTACTCTTTACAAGTAGATGAAATATCACCATAACCTAGTCTATATTTAGGCCAGGAAAGCAGAGGCATATTAGCCCTGAATTATTGTGTTGAAGTTGGTCTTGTAATTAACAGATTAACTGCTGAAGCTATTTATTAGCAAAGAGTGGACAACCGACTTCATATCCGTATTAAATGCACGCCTCTTATGATATATCACTAGAACTTATGTAGAACTAGAAGTTATGTACTTTTAGTTATGAAATGCAGCCATCGGCTGAATGCTAATGTTAATCACATTAATTATAATAAAGAATAGTTTTGAATAAATTAGGAGTAAACATTACGAAATTTGTGATGATTAATTGGATGCCATTAATGCAAAGAAGATTACATGAATTGTAGGAGTGTTTATATAATAAGAGCATGCGTACGTCACTTCACCATTATCCAGTCATGACGTCTTGCCTTCTCTTTTCAACAGCTGCTTGTGACGTTGCCCGGGCATTCGATATCATGATTGCTGCCCTCTATTTCTGTCTTCAATACCAGACACCCTCGGACCAGACCATCCCCCTAGTTCACTTTGGATACTTTGGTGATCTTAAACAGGTAAACCTTTTCTTCGATCTTAAATTATCGTTAAAAGATTTTGTTTGACGAAGATAATAACGTCAGTTGTGCTCAATGTCATATCTTGTTACGTTGGACTTCAATTTTCATACGTTTTAAAGTACTTAAATTTATGTCTGCTTCTTAGGTTCTCGTTGATGAAACAATTTTTGTGGACAACGAAAAAGGACTTGTAGAGACTCCTATTCCATCTACAGCAAGGTAAGTACACGGATGGGCATAGAATTGAAACAACACCACTCATTAAATTGGAAAATATTCAAGTATTCTATTAATTTTTCACTTGCACGTAATGCTTAAGTTCGTGAACAGGAGTAATTGATGGTAATGTTAAAATTATAGGATCAAAATGATCATGATTTGGAGAAAACTTTAATCATTGCATTATTATCTAAGTACTTTCTTTGTCGCTTCACTCCTTGGGTATACTTTTTGCTTTAAACACAGGGATTGTTCTACATCAGGAAAAGAAGTTGTGCTTTATCGACCTCGATTCTTCGATGGGTTGACCCTTGACCTCACAGGTGAGATAATGGGCAGTCTCGCAGTTTATCATATACTTTCCTACGCATCTTTCTTATAATTTTGACATCATCAACGTTTAATAAAAGTGTAAGAAATCGAAGAAAGCAGACGGATTAGAATTTTACTTTTAATTAACAGGTCAAATATTTTGGGAGTATTATTTAGTTTATTAAATTATTTAATTTTGGCGTCACTTCTTTTTCAACAGTTGCTTGTGACGTTGCCCGGATTTGCCAAACCATCTCTGCTGTCCCGATTTACATGGATTACCGCAGGATTACTGAACTAAGCATCCCTGCAGAGTTCTTTAAAGTTATTGGTGCTCAAACACAGGTAGGGATGTCCAGGCGCGTAGGCAAGGGGGGGGGGGGGGCGAAGGGGGCAGCCGCCCCCCCCTTGAGCATATTTTTAATTTAAAAAAATTTTTTTTTATATGATATCGCTAGTATTTTCAAAAGAGAAAATGCTAAGATACAACTGACAAGGCCTGGAAAGTGCCATTTCCAGCGATCTGGGAGGCATTTACAGCCAAAATTTTCTTGTACGCTTCGCGCCAATCACGGTGGCGCTACGCTTAGATAGTTTGCAATGCCGAATCTACCGTTTCACCCCTCCCTTGGCAAATTCCTGGCTACGCGCCTGGGGATGTCATAGCATTTTAAGGGATAAAAGTCAAATTTAAAAGCTAACATTAATTTCTTATTTATTTACGATTTTTACATGTTGCAGTGGTAATGTTACGTATGAAAAAATCGTTATTTAACTGTTTGAGTTTAACTTTCACAATACATCTAAAGTAAGTTTTAAGCAAATCGTTATTTTTAAATATTTTCTCATTTGATGACAGATTGTCGCTGATGAAACAGTTATCGTGGACAGCGAAGAACAATCTAGTTTAAACACCACCGCAGTCAGTGAGAGGTAAGTAAAATGAGTAATACAAACTAACTTGTGTAGGTAGAGGTTCAAAGGTAGTATCGAAAACAGTTAAAGGAAGATAAACGAGGGATTCACTCCCAGCCCCCCCCCCACTCAACCCAACCCAACCCCACCACTCTCTTCCTATTATCATATATTTCATTAAAGGTTTATCGACACACGAATAATTTTGCCAGCGTACTAAATAGAACCCAATTTAATATTACTGCGTGACGTCAGTGACTGAATTATTTATGGCATTTATAAGTAAGTAAACGGATGGGCATAGAATGAAACAAAACCACTCATTAAATTGGAAAATATTCAAGTATTCTATATATATATATGACACTTGCTTAATTTCGTGAACAGGAGTAATTGCTGGTAATGTTAAATTATAAGATCAAAAATTATCACAAAAAGATTTGGAAAAAAAAACTTATTAATCATTGCATTATTATCTAAGTACTTTCTTTGCTGCTTCACTCTTTGGGTATAATTTTTGTTTTAATCACAGGGATTGTTCTACAAAAGGAAAAGAAGTTGTGCTTTATCGACCTCGATTCTTTAATGAGTTGACCCTTGACCTCACAGGTGAGATAATAGGCAGTCTCGCAGATTATATATACTTTCCTTCGCATCTTTCGTATAATTTTGACATCATCAACGTTTAATAAAAGTGTAAGAAATGGAAGAAAGCAGACGGATTAGAATTTTACTTTTAATTAAACATGTCAAATATTTTGGGAGTATTATTTTGATGTCACTTCTTTTCAACAGTTGCTTGTGACGTTGCCCGGATGTGCCAAACCATCTCTGCCGCCCCGATTTACATGGATTACCGAAGGATTACTGAACTAAGCATCCCTATTGGTGCTCAAACACAGGTTAGGATGAAATAGCATTTTAAGAGATAAAAGTCGAATTTAATAGCTAACATTAATTTCTTACTAATTTACGATTTTTACATGTTGCAGTTGTAATGTTACGTATGTAAAAATCGTGTGAGTTTAACTTTCACAATACATCTAAAGAATGTTTAAAGAAAATCGTTATTTTTAAATATTTTCTCATTTAACGACAGATTGTCGCTGATGAAACAGTTATCGTGGACAGCGAAGAACAATCTAGTTTAAACACCACCGCAGTCAGTGAGAGGTAAGTAAAATGAGTAATACAAACTAGATTGTGTAGGTAGTGGTTCAAAGGTAGTATCGAAAACAGTTCAAGGAAGATAAACGAGGGATTCACTCCCCCCGACCCCGCCCCCCACCAAACCACACTCAACCCCACCCCTCTCTCCCTATTATCATATATTTCATTAAAGGTTTATCGACACACGAATAATTTTGCCAGTGTACTAAATGGAACCCAATTTAATATTACTGCGTGACGTCATGAGTGACTGAATTATTTATGGCATATATATATAAGTAAGTAAACGGATGGGCATAGAATTGAAACAAAACCACTCATTAAATTGGAAAATATTCAAGTATTCTTTAAATATGACACTTTTTTAATTTCGTGAACAGGAATAATTGCTGATATAATTGCTGATAATGTTAAATTATAGGATCAAATATTACCATAAACATTATTTAGAAAGAAAAAACTTGTTTAATCATTGCATTATCATTGCATTTTCTTTGTTGCTTTAATTTTGTTATAATTTTTGTTTCAAACACAGGGATTGTTTTACAACAGGAAAAGAAGTTGTGCTTTATCGACCTCGATTCTTCCATGGGTTGACCCTTGACTTCACAGGTGAGATACTATGAAGTCTCGCAGTTTATCATATCAATTATTTTGCTTCGCATCTCACTTAATGTTGAAATCATCAACGTTTAATAAAAGTATACAAATCGAAGAAAGCAGACGGATTAGTTAAGAGATGTTTACTTTTAATTAACATGTCAAATATTTTGGGAGTATTATTTAGCATTAATTTTGGTGTCACTTCTTTTCAACAGTTGCTTGTGACGTTGCCCGGATGTGCCAAGCCATCTCTGCTGCCCCGATTTACATGGATTACCGCAGGATTACTGAACTAAGCATCCCTGCAGAGTTGTTTAAAGTTATTGGTGCTCAAACACAGGTTAGGATATAATAGCATTTTAAGAGATGAAAGTCAAATTTAATAGCTAACATGAAGCAAAAGTTTTTTTGTTATTTATATACGATTTTTACACGTTGCAGTGGTCATGTTACTTAACTGTTTCAGTTAAATTTCACAATAAATCTAAAGTATATTTTAAGCAAATCGTTTATTTTTAAATATTTTCTCATTTGATGACAGATTGTCGCTGATGAAACAGTTATTGTGGACAGCGAAGAACAATCTAGTTTAAACACCACCGCAGTCAGTGAGGGGTAAGTAAAATGATTAATTCAAAATACATTGTGTAGGCAGTGGTTCAAAGGTAGTAGCGTTAACAGTCAAAGGAAGATAAGCGAGGAATTCACCCCCAACCCCACCCATGCCCACCCCTCTCTCCCTATTATTAAATTTTTCATTAAAGGGTTATCGACACACGAATATTTTTTGCCAGCGTACTCAATGAGGACCCAATTATATATTATGCGTAACGTCAGTGACTGGATTATTTATGGATTATATTATAATCATTTACAGCTGTAAACAACAACAGAATGACGTCATAAGTCTGAGCACATCCCAAGTAAACGATGATGAGAAAGGAGAAACTGAACATTCTCACGGTAAGATGAAATATCTATGTTTGGCTAGATTAAGATTGGTATTGTGTGTGGTATGGTATTATATGGTATGGTGTAATATTGTACGGTATGGTAAGATATGATATGATATGAGGTGGTATGGTATGGTGTAATATGGTACTATGTGTTGTGGTTTACTGTGGTGTGGTATGGTATTATGTGGTATGGTATGTATAGATGGTACGGTTTGGTAAGATATGATATGATGTGATATGGTATGGTGTATTTTGGTATGGTGTCGTGTGGTTTAGTGTGGTGTAATTTAGTGTGGTGTGGTTTAGTGTGGTATATGGTATGGTATTATGTGGTATATGGTATGGCATGTTTAGATGGTACGGTATGGTAAGATATGATATGATATGATGTGGTATGGTATGGTATGGTGTAATATGGTACTATGTGTTGTGGTTTACTATGGTGTGGTATGGTGTGGTATGGTATGTATTAATGGTACGGTTTGGTAAGATATGATATGATATGATGTGGTATGGTACAGTGTAATATGATACGATGTGGTGTGGTATGGTGTGGTATGGTATTATGTGGTATGGTATGTATAGATGGTACGGTTTGGTAAGATATGATATGATGTGATATGGTATGGTAAGGTGTAATTTGGTATGGTGTGGTGTGGTTTAGTGTGGTGTAGTTTAGTGTGGTGTGGTTTAGTGTGGTATGGTATGGTATTATGTGGTATGGTATGGCATGTTTAGATGGTACGGTATGGTAAGATATGATATGATGTGGTATGGTACGGTGTAATATGATACGATGTGGTGTGGTTTAGTGTAGTATGGTATTATATGGTATGGTATGTATAGGCGGTACGGTATGGTAAGATATGGTATGATATGATGTGGTATGGTATGGTGTGGTGTAATTTGGTATGGTGTGGTGTGGTTTAGTGTGGTGTAGTTTAGTGTGGTGTGGTTTAGTGTGGTATGGTATGGTATTATGTGGTATGGTATGGCATGTTTAGATGATACGGTATGGTAAGATATGATATGAAGTGGTATGGTACGGTGTAATATGATACGATGTGGTGTGGTTTAGTGTAGTATGGTATTATATGGTATTGTATGTATAGGCGGTACGGTATGGTAAGATATGGTATGATATGATGTGATATGGTATGGTATGGTGTAATTTGGTATGGTGTGGTGTGGTTTAGTGTGGTGTAGTTTAGTGTGGTGTGGTTTAGTGTGGTATGGTATGGTATTATGGGGTATGGTTTGGCATGTTTAGATGGTACGGTATGGTAAGATATGATATGATGTGGTATGGTACGGTGTAATATGATACGATGTGGTGTGGTTTAGTGTAGTATGGTATTATATGGTATGGTATGTATAGGCGGTACGGTATGGTAAGATATGGTATGATATGATGTGGTATGGTATGGTGTGGTATGGTATGATTTGGTGTGGAGTGATGCGTGGGTTGATGGGTGGGAGTCATGAGGTTTCCTTGTAAAGCTAGCAAATTGCATGTAGATATCAGATTTACAGAATAGGTCATTAAAATTATTTTAATTTCTTAGGATAGAAGTAAAACATAGTTAGAGTTTTATTTTCACACATTCTGAAAGTTTAAAAGCCTCTTACAATACCTATTAACAAGTTACTATAGGTGACATTAATATCTTATCATTTCATTCTAATGGTGAGAGAAGGGGATTTGGGTCAAATTTAGCCCAAGCTTTCTAGTGACAGAGCATGCGGGGTATATGATGACATCACATTCGAGTTCAGGGCCTCGAACATTTAACTGACCGACAGGCCAAGATTTTCTTGCTTCTTTGAATGTTAACAATATGTTAAATTTTCACAACAGCTTTTCTCTACGACGACGATTTTGTGGAACTGCAACCCCCTGTTCCAACCAGACCAAGAGAACTGGTCAAGTGGGTGGTGCCAAGTGACGTAACCGACAATGGGCTGGATTTAGATGAGGTACAAAACATGCAAATAGCAAGTACAATTGTTTTGATGTTTTCCATTATGTTAATTTGTTGACCATGATATTTCTATTGCCAATTCCAAGCATGGGCGTCAACAGGTGGGGGACGGGGAGGACATGTCCCCCCCCACTTTCAAAAGTGGAGGGGATATCATATCATATGTCCCACCCACTTTTCAGAGCAGTTATTAAAAAAAATCACATGCATATGCGCGATTTTCTATCACAATTGCTGAGCTGATTCAAGTAGAATCTAACTTAAGAATCATTATCAATAAATTGCACTGGAAATTAGAACAGTGCTTGGCCCTTTATCCCCTTCCTCCGATATTCACACTCCCCGCTTCGTCCGAGACCTCTGATAAAAGTTTGTGCGATGTTTGAACGATGTTTTAGAGTGTTTTGTGGAAGCACCCCTTCTCGCCAGAAATGGAATTCCCCTTGCCCTACACTGTGAATCAGAGAAAACAACGACGCATTTCAACTTGAAAACAAGGCGAAGACCCCACCAGGAAGGTAATATCATATATTTTAGGCCCTACAGACAGTATTCTGCCTGTATGCAGGATATTATATGATACCAAACTACCGAAAATATTTCGTTTGAGATGGACGCTGTGTATTTCGTCTCCCTTGGTGTCAGAACGGCATCTTTCTACCAGTACTTTCTGTCGGAATTTAGTTTTGTGAGACAAAATTTCTCCTCACAGATCTGGTTCTGATGTAACTAAAAACGACTCGGGAAGGCCGTCTCCTGCGATCTAGGGGGTCTTATGTACCCACAATTTTCTGGTACGCTACGCGCCAACCAATGGTGGCGCTCCGCTTAGATAGTATAGTGTCCCCCTCACTTTCTGAAACCTGCTGACGCCCATGATTCCAAGTATAGCATAACATAACATACTTGAGAATGTTATCAATGCAACAAACCTCTGTGTTGTTTATGTTCACAGGTTGAAAGCTGGGAAGTCAGCGATATGTTTGCTACTAACGAGGCTAACTTCGGCTACAAATCAACCTTTGACGAGACCATGTCTGAGTACACGTGAGTTGTTCTAAAACTTTCATAAAACCATCAACGGGAGAACCATTTTGTTACGTTCGCAAAGGAAAACAGCCCTTTGCCAAAGTATTAGCTAAATTTGGCTGCCTGCTTCGTTTCATTGCATTCAAAATAATATGCAAATCATGATTTTATCAAATTCCTTAAAATGATGTTAAAAGTTAAAAACAAGATCAAATAGCGTGGAACAATCATATAGCTCATCTACGATATGTGTATTCCTCTCATGTTCTGTCTCCATATTATATTTTAATGTTTTGTGCCTTGTCTCTCTCAGGACATTACTGGTGGTAGAAGATACAACAGATTATGTACTCAGAAGGGAAAGAGCATGTCGTCTAGCTGATGAAATCGAAGCTAAAAAGAGGGCTGATCAAGCCATCCAGGCAAAACAACCCAAAAAGCGCAAAAAGAAGGCCCGACGTCGTTCAAGAAAATCAGAATGTCCATATTAAAAAAAAATATAAAATAAAAAATTAAAATAAAAAATTAAAATACAAAACAAAAACAAAATTATTTCAATGCTCCAGATATGTTTAAAAACTTTGTTAGTTTTGTCTTGTATTGTATTTGAGTTTTTTTCCAAAATAAATTAAAATTATATGTGTATTTCAGTTGTACGTGTTTTTTGGTGTTGTCTGCTTCATCAACCCCTGCAGCAAGAAAAGTCGTTGGTATACCTGCTATTAATTACATGCCGTTGATTCATAGTTGATTGACAATTATTTAGGCATTATTTGAAGGGGGGGGGGGATAGTTTAGACCCCATATATGTCGGCTTCAATGACCCATGGCCTTGTTCCTTCCTTTTAAACATTCTGGCCTCCGCTCCTGCTCCGGGTTAAGCCGAAACACTACCTTTAATGGAAGCCACAACGAAAACTGATTCGTATTATACAAACACTAAAATTTTCGCTTATTTGAACTAACAGATGTATATATGTCGAAAGGATTATTTGAAGCGAAATATCTTGAAACAAATAAACTGGAGTACAACGGATTTAAACATTACACAGCAACAATAATTGACCATAATATGCTAGAAAGTCTATGATAATGGTCACCGTACTCAAACATCAACAACAGTTTCCTCCACACTTGAAACCTTCTTCCATCACTTTTATTTTTATTTATTGTCAATTTAACACCATCCAAAGTCCCTTCATAGTTCGAGGAACAAAAACCATCAATGAAGTAGCTCACGAGCATGATTGTACGATATGCCTCACCTCAATACCCTGCAAGTTATTGGAACACATTATTTATCACCATATAATGAACAATATAAGGATGTCCATCAGCTCTTGGCCAATGTGCAACATGGTTTTAGGAAACATCATTCCTGTGAAACACAGCTGGCAATAACCATTAATGATCTAGCTAGAAACCTAATCTGTAAGGCTCAGACTGACGTGGTGATTACAGATATCAGTGAAGCTTTCGACAAGGTCTCACACAGACGCGACTAGCGTATAAGCTTCAACACTATATGGAATCTCCAGAAAGAATTCTCAATTGGATAAATGTTTTTTTGAGCACTCAGCCTGTTTTTATTGATGGTGCAAAATTCTCGCTTGGCACTGTCTCTTCAGGGGTTCCCAAGGGGTACAGTGCTCGGACCATGGCTCTTCTCCATATGTAAATGATCTGCCGATGATTACGCAATCCAATATAAGAATGTTTGCAGATGACTGTATTTTGTATCATACCATCAGTTCCATTGACGACAGTCCCATGCTCCAGCAAGACCTGGATAAGTTTTCATTATGGAGTAAGACTTGGCAGATGAATCTAAATGCAACTAAATGGTTGTTACAAATAAAAAGAAACTTGTACAGTTCCAGTATGTAATCGATGATACTCCCCTCAAAGCGGTAAAACAACACTCATATCTAGCTATAGTCACTTTAACTAGTAATCTTGCTTGGACTACTCAAATATATAACATAGCTTCTAAGGACTTCAAGATTCTTGGCCTGATTCGTAGACATCTTTATGATTGTGATACCAAAACTTAAATTACTGCTTATAACACCTTAGTTCGTCCTTATCTGGAATATGCCTCCTCTGTTTGGGATCAACACAAAACAGGTTACATTAAAAAACTAGAATTGGTCCAGCGTAAAGCTGCTAGATTTGTGTGCAAGGACTATCGTCGTACAACTAGTGTGACAACCCTTCTTCAACAACTTACAGAAGAGACGGCTTAATTCATGATTAAAGTTGTTTGAAAAGCAGTGGCGGAGCTAGGGGTATTGGTCAAGGGGGGGGGGGATGGTCTGTAGGGCGCTTTCGACACTATCTAAGCGGAGCGCCACACAGGTTGGCGCGGAGCGTACAGAACTTTTTTGAATAAAGATACTCCCTAGATCGCCGGAAATGACCCTTTACGGGCCTTGCTAATTTGCAGATAAACGAAGAATAAATAGGTGTCATCGCCATTTGTGACAACTCGGAAGTTTATATGGGTGTTAAAAGTACTGTACATGCCCTTCATCACAATCCCTGCGGTATCTTTGTGAGTACTCATGTTTTCGTAGCCCTGGTACAATGCCTGTTGTGCCTATTAGGTATTCTGGACCTGTAAATGCCAGCATTACAACATCTGGGGGACAACATTTTGCCAACACCTATATTGGCAGAAATAAATATAAATTAAAAACCGCCATTAGAGCATTTTGTCGGAAAATTACACCAACAAAATGTGCCGACAAATGTCAATAGGTAGATGAGAGCGCAATAAAAAAGTCAATAATCGCGAATAAGTAAAATGTGGTAAAAAGCTGAAAAGGGCGCCAGCAGTCCATTTGAGTCCGTCGGAGGGGGGGGGGGGATCCGCCCGACTGTATGGACGCTCCGCCACTGTTCATAAGGCTATTAACAACTAATTAGTGGCTCTACCAGTTCCTGATTTTGTTGACATTACCAACTATAGTTCGCACCAGATCGTCATTTGCTAACGGTTTTAGTTACAGACAAGTTAGTGTTAATGTAGATGCTTTTAAATGTTTTTTTTTTGGCCAAGAACAACTCAAGATTGGAATACTTTCTTCTGTCTGAAAACTGATCATCAGAGTGGACCCGAGGTGTTTTCTCTCTGTTAGGCTTATGCATGTTGCGTGCCTGTCCCATGTGCAGTAATAACCATCTAGTTGGTGTTTGCATAGAACAAGACAAGACATTTATGACCAGCAGTTTTCATCATCACACCGTACACAGAACGCCCAGATCTGTACACAACATTGATATCGCTCTAAACCTAGTTGTATCCCCAAAATGGAACAACGTTGTATCGTCATTTAGAGAGCAGACCGTTCTACAATGTCGACCAGACATTCGTGTTATGTCCGGCAGCATCTGCTTAGTATGTATGCGCTCCACTGCCCCCCCCCCCAACATACACATTCAAGAAGTATCAGTTTCATAACTGTTGTTGTTCATATAGTGGTACTATGACCAACACACGTAGGCCTACGGCAGGGTTGTCCAACCTTTTGCAGAGAAGGGCCACATGGAATGATTATGATGAAGGAGGGAGCCGCATGAACCCTACGCTCGATTTTCGATTTTTTGCGCGAAGCCTAAGGCAACAAAATGTGAGCACTGCGCGCGGAGCGCACTGATTTATTTTCCTTCCTGATAAAACAGATGAATAAAGTCCAACCGCCCCTCCCCTTCCCCTCCGCTGAGAGAGTGTCACACAAACTGACCTGTATGCAGTTTTTTGGACCCAGAAGGTTCGAATGATTGATTATAAAGCTTCAAATTGTTATCAATAAATCTGCTCACTAAATTTCACACCGTAGAGCATCTCTGGTGGGCCGGACGCAACCCTGCGGCGGGCCGGACTGTGGCCCGCAGGCGAATTTCTTTTTCCTGAACCTTTCGGGCAGTGTACGTGGAGTTTAACCAATCAGAGCGAGGCTGTGTTGATGACGTTCTACGTGCTTACCAAATGTTGAAGTGGGGAAATCACATTCGATAAGTCAACATCATTGTTGTACTACAACAGAAAGTATTAAGGTATGTAGGCCTTGCACTAATAACATTATACTGAATCATTGTGCACAACTTACGTGACGTTTGCATCGGTTTTTTTGTTGAAAAACGGCGATGTATGATCGCTGTGAATTTCAAGTTGTTGCTATAGTGCTAAGATTATTAAATTTTGACTCACTCGTCAAGTTGCTGTTTGCAAGTAAAAAAGTAATTTTAGTTGGCCGTTTAATCATATATTTTTTAAAAAGTCTTTGTCTGATCCTGTATTTAATTGTAATTTTGATTTTCTGCGCCTGGAACTGTGTTTAGGAATCGACTAACATCAGTTAGATAAAATATATTTGACTTTCTTTACTTGTAAATTATCATTGGTTTATTTATTAAAAATCCTGCTCTATGTGTTAATAATTGGAGACCTAACGGAGGTCCGATTGCAATGAAATAACTTTTCCTACAGCAACTCCTTGAGAGAGACGAGGTCCAGTAATTAACGGTTCATTGTGGAAACTGCCAAATATTTGTTGTAAACTGATGAGCGATTTATGTAAAAAAGAGTGCAAGCACTGCCCTTGTTTTATTATGCAATAAATCCTCTCTTTTAAATTGTTCCAGAATGAATATCTGTTTCCCTTGTCTATTATTCTAGCCAGTCATCTGCCTTTAAATTAGGATAAACTTTCCTAAAACGGATGTACCACATTTTGGGACTGAGACCGATTTCCCTCTAATAAGATCTAGAAGGAAAATAAACAAATGAAACTATATATATTTTCGCCACACTATCTTCGGAGTTTCATATATAAGATGACCATGCACTAAAACCATGACATAACTTATAATATCGATTTTCAATTCATGATATAATACTTGGACATAACTACTTGGACATGAGAAAAATGGGGGAAAAATCCACACGGGGGCCTGAACTCGCGGACTTTCGTTTTCCACCTTATGTTATTGAAGCAACGCATTTACCCGACTGACCATCTTTACTGAGTAGTACGTCATCAACGCAGCCTCGCTCTGATTGGCTAAACTCCTCGTACACTGCCCGAAAGGTTCAGGAAAAAAAAATTCGCGGCCCGCAGGCCGTAGGTTGGACAACCCTGGCCTACGGGAAGCAGATTAGTGAGTAGTCTTCATGACCTTTACTTTCCCTTCAGTAGGCAACTTTTGTATTCACCACATAATGAAGAATATAACCACTGATGGAAAGTTAAGAACAGTGAAGATAAACATTGCCGTAGTTATATAACGCACATATATTATCCTCTCTTTGTCCCCCACTGTTTATCTCCTACCTCTCCTCTTCCCCTGCTCCTTTCTTCTCACCATCCCTTGTCTACTTATAATCTCCTTTCATCTATCTCATTGTGTTCACCGTGCTCATTAACCTGTCTGTATTCTGTGCGTGTTTTTGTCCCCTCTGTTACTGTAACTTGTCATTTAGCCTCTGAAGAAGATCCTGCTAGGATCGAAACGTCAGGCCAACTTACTTTTACACATTCTATTACACAGGCTCTCTAGTGGATAAGCAGTTTGTTAACAGTTTTATTTTATTTTGATGCCCATATATTAGATTAGACAAAATAGAAAAGAAACTTATAAATAAGTCCCAAAAGGCGCGCCATACCGGTAAAGGCAGTCAATGCGCGTTGTTCAGAACCCAGTTGTTTGCTTGCTTCATTACTATGATAGTATGTTCGTTATCATCGACCAATATTGCACTCTAACTTCAAGGTGACCCAAACTGGAACTGAACTGACGAGAGGGCTAAGTTTCCTAGCCAAAATTTCGATTCCGATCCCGCTTCGAAAGCAGTCTCATCATGCCGCGTATACAGATAAAGGGAGGGGTGTGGCGAAATACTGAGGTAAAGTTTATCTACGTATCTGTTAATTTTAAGTTATGAAGCTCAAAGAGGCTGTCTGCGTCTCGGGCCAAGGACCAAAATGTTACCAATCCTAGCGTTTTAAGAATTAACGTTAGGCTACAGTGTAGTACAGTTCCAATTTGGGCTAGCCTAACTTACTGTATGGCATGTTGGCGACAGCCATACGAATTTCACGAATCGAAAATAATCATCGACAAAATAAAGAAGCAAAATTTGTTGCTAATCACTCCAATAAAGCTCGCGAGATCCAACCAATCCCAGGTCTCGAAATTCAGCCATATGAAGGCCAAATGGCAAAATGCAATTGGATTTCACATGGCAAAAGGGGACAGTTTTCTATAGATCTGTAGACCTACAGTAACTTGGACATATATCTGTATTAAAAATCTCCTTATGCGTTCAATCTCCATAGTCAATATAATCTTTTTTTGATACCATTGTGTAGTATTGGTAGCCTAAGTAAATACACAATCATGACAATGTACTTTCTGGCGAGAATTTTGGCCCATTCGCAGAGTGCGAGCGATGAAAAATTCAGACAGTAAGATGGCCATTGTTTATCCAAAAAGTTAAAGTTGGAATATGCACAGGTATAACTGTTCGTTATACTGCATGCTGGATCACACTACTGTATGCCTACTATTACCGATGGCATGTAATGTTGCACTCGCCTCTCTTGCAAGTAACAATGCTGTAGCAATTCAAGCAGTTCCAAGGACACATTTAACAATCATTAGTAATTTCTTTGCTGTGCAGAGTTCCGCTTTAAGTAGGCTAGCGTTCATTGCTTTTTTACAGTACAGTGACCAATTTTGAATTTTGCTGAATATGTTTTGATAAACAGGCTTTGCTACTGTTTGAAAAAGATCAATGAATACTTGTTTAACCTTACATGTGACTCTTTATACATTTAAAATTTTTTTTATGAACAGGATGAAATTCTCAAGGCAGCTGTTATGAAATATGGCAAGAACCAGTGGTCACGTATTGCCTCTTTACTGCATCGAAAATCAGCAAAACAGTGCAAAGCCAGATGGTAAGTGAAGTTACTTTAACAGCTCAGGGAAACTTGTTATTTACTAAGACTTTTAACATGGCAGAATTTTAGTGTAGTCATTTAGCCACTTTTGCAGAGCTTCTTATCACACTGAGTGACATGTTGATAAGAAAAATGTGATATCATTGGTTTGTTTCTAATACTCACCTATTACAGAAAATGCTTTGTGTTCACATCTGGCCTAGAAATTTTGAGATTTCTGATGTAAGTTTCATAAAGTTTGACAAAGACTGTACATGCCGTAGCAGCAAGTCTTTGTAATTTGTATGGCAATTTAGTCTTTTTGAGTACTATTTTCTGGAAGCAAATCCAGATAAATTACAACCTGCATTTCTAGACTCTTTGTTACCCTTCACTGATTTCAACTTGTTTATTGCACCTTCTATCACAATAAGGTTTGAGTGGTTGGATCCCAGCATCAAGAAGACAGAGTGGGGCAGAGAGGAAGATGAGAAACTCCTCCATCTGGCCAAACTGATGCCCACCCAGTGGAGGACCATCGCTCCCATCGTCGGAAGGACCGCTGCTCAGTGCTTGGAGAGATACGAGATCTTACTGTGAGTACCGTAAGAAGTGCAATGATCGACTCTGGGTTACAAAACCTTGGGAACCATCCAAGCATAAGTTTGTGGGAAATTGATGGGCCCCAGTACAAAAAAGAAATAAGGATAGGAAATAGAAACGCCATTTTTTTTTTTTTCATAATAACCAAGAGGTTAAAAAGAAATGTGAAAATAGAAAACAGCACTGTCTGACTTTTTGTTGTAAAATAACCTTACGTATCGGGATACTCGATTGATTGCTTTGCAAACTACAGTACTCAATTGATTGCTTTGCAAACTATTCGATTGATTGAGTTGCAAACAACAGCAGAAGATCGAACTTTACCTAAAAGTTCTTGGAGAGAAATTGAAGAGAAATCAAAGGAGAATCATTTGTTGGAACCTGGAGCAACAGGTGAAAAAAAGATTGATTTGGGAGTGAATAATTATTAAATATGCCACACTGATGGAAATTGTCCTTAAACTACCTAGAATTGAAATTTTAGCAGCCTTAAAGTGTATCTATTCTACCACAGAGGTACATGTTAGCAGAGAAATATGACAAGCTTTTGTGTGATGGTTTAAATGTGTTTGACCTTCAGTCACAGCACACTGTAAGCAAAAGTAGACTAACATTGTCCATTTGGGAATGACCATTGTATCATTGCTGTTTTAAACAGGGATTGCTTCATATATATATGTAGATCATATAGTTAGTCCTCAAAAATCCAATGGTGTAGTGACCTAACAGATTTGGGGGAACCTCTACTTAACGACTCTTAAGTGCTTTAATCAATTATTATCGGAACAAAATTAGGTTGTGTGGATCCAAATTTAATGGTTTATTATATATATACAAAGAAGAGACTACAATGCAATTTCAGATCAAACCATTCAGATCCAAGTTATAGCTATTGTACCATACATTTTTACACTGACTGTACCTGCCATTATTCTGGTGGGAGTGATACTGATCCCCCTGTGTTAAATGTTATTCTTTTTTGAAATAACCTTTTTGATGCCTTTCTTTTCTCTATCAGGGATCAAGCCCAAAAGAAAGAGGATGATCCCGATACTACGGATGATCCAAGGAAGCTGAAGCCAGGAGAGATCGATCCCAATCCAGAGAACAAACCGGCCAGACCGGATCCGATCGACATGGATGAAGATGGTAAGTGACTCTTGCAGGGGATAATCTGCCTTGGTATTGACAGGAATGATAAAAGAGAGGGTATACAGTTATAGCATTGATTTTACACAGAAGCTACTTAACCATTTTGAATATTGGACTAATTAAGTCAAACATGAAAAAAAAAACATTTATCTGTAAATTGTAGACACTTAGTTGGTTCTTGTTAATAACCAAGCTTAAGAGATTAATGAGACTATATTGCAACATTTTAATACTTTCGAAGTGTATGATGTACAGTACAGTTTTATCTGTTCCTCCATCAGTCAAAGACAATTTCTGTGAAAACGTCTTCTGTATATGATAGTTCTCTGCAGTTTAACAGTCAGTCCCTGCTGTTATTGATACTTTGATCAATTTTCTTTCATTGCTGCTATTGATACTTTGATCAAGTTTCTTTCATTTTTCAAACCTATTTCAACATTTCCCAGATTGTCTGTTGTTACATTAGCTGTAATGGTATGAACACATTCTCTCTGTCAAATGCTGACCTTTTACACTATCGTTCTGTGTATTGTGTTCTCTTTTTCACCTGGTACGCCGGTAACAACTCTCTCCATGCTGACATGGGCTTCATACAATTTACTGTAGTCTTACCCTACCAGATCTAGAACCATCAACTTGTACCACTGACTAGGAATGCACAGGCATTAAGAATTTCAAATCTGGTGCATCCCCACTGCTGTGTTAAGTCCTGAAATGGTAACAGACATGTTGCTGTCGGCAACTTAGTCTTGCTTTTCTTACACATCCCCAATTCTCTCCACACGTAGAACTGGAAATGTTGTCCGAGGCGAGGGCCCGCTTAGCCAACACGCAGGGAAAGAAAGCCAAGCGTAAAGCCAGAGAGAAACAGCTGGAAGAAGCAAGACGTCTGGCCGCCCTCCAGAAGAGGCGAGAGCTCCGAGCAGCCGGAATCGAGGTACGAAAGAGACGAAGGAAGAGACGAGGCGTCGACTACAACGAGGAGATTCCATTCGAAAAGAAACCAGCCCCGGGATTCTATGACACTTCGAACGAAGAATTGGATAAGGAAGAGTTGAACTTTAAGAGGTTACGGATGCAGGACCTGGACAGTACCAGACGAGATGAGCAAGAAGAGGTAAACTCTATGACATTTGTCGCTCAGGATACTTTAAAAACAATCTCAACTCTGTTACAATTGTGACGTCAAAGAGTGACAATTATATTTAGATACTTGTGATTTGCTGTGTTATAGTTACAAAAATTCAATTTTAATGTAACAGAAAGAGACCATTGAAATGAATGCTACCTTTTTAAATGTCTGTTGGTTAGGCATGCAACAGAGAATACCACATTGGCTAGGAACCAGTGATTGTAGGAATACAAGTAAGATACTCTAGCATCTGAGCTATTCTTCCCTCCAATGGGGAGGGGGGGGGGGTGTGGAGGGGGATCAAATCCATTTCCACCTTTTCTTTGCTAGAGGGTTTTTATCAGCAGCCATAATGAAATCATCCTTTTCAGGTCTGAATATATAACTGACTAACTCAACAATCCAATTATTTGTTCTTCTCAGAGAGAAAAGAAAAAGGACAGACAGAGGCAGAAGAAACGAAAGGAAAACGACATGCCAGGAGCAATCGCTGCGGTTAACAAGTAAGCAGATGAATGGGTAGTAAATCCTGAGAGGGCGTAAAACTTTGATAAGCGTGTAGGATAATGTGTACAAAGGCTGTTTGAAATGACTTTACCATTAATTTTATTTGGTGACCGAAGTTTGTGTTTGGGAGTGATTTGTCGTCCATAATCTGTTGGGATGTTGAACTCCAAACTTTAGAATGGATATTTTTTGGCTAATAGTGATATATGAGACATGATAATATTCAGCTTTTTTGTTATGTCCTGATTTATGTATCTATAGCTTTGAAATAAGGTACGATTTATGTGATTTGGCTCTCAGGCAACTCGAAGGGAGCTATTTTTTGGTCTTATAACAGGGTGGGGGAGGAGGGGGGAAGATGGTGCTATGTTCCTTTTCTGGTAAATTGTCAAGTTAAACTGTAAGTAGTGTACTAGGTAAGAATCCTCAATAATTATCTACCTTTCATTTCCTTGCTTTCTACAGATTATCAGAGCCACTTAAGAAGAGAAGCAAGTTGGTGCTCCCAGCACCACAGATATCAGATGCAGAGGTAGAAGAGGTAAGTCCTTCCTCCATCCACAGCTCTCAGTCTTTGATTATTCTAATTACAAATCCTGTGGCAGAGAGTTGAAAGACGCTGAGTAAAACAGGCTTGCCTTTTGTTTTGGTGACTCCATCATAATCTGTTTCATCGCTGATCCAGATACCTATTTCTTTGTACTCTTTGGTTCTGTTTCAAGTTATTCAAAATGCAGTGACTTTCTCTGCAATTATCCATATATCACCTGTGTAGTCATGGAAGTCAACAATTATGTGCAATTGGCACAAATTATGAACTAAGTGATAGTGAATTCTTACAGAGAGCATTGTACCAATAAAAAAGAGATATAAAGATAACAATGTTCAGAAAAAGGGTAATTGGTGAAGTGGGAGGCAAAACTGTTGGTGATTTTAGATTTTTTATGTCTATGGACAGAAGTAGAAGTAGAGTAAGCAAATGGACAAAAAATTGGTCTCAAATGATGTGTGTATTTTCAACATTCTTTATTTACTCATGTATTGTTTTGAAAGAATTTTAATTCTGAATTTAGATAATAAAAAGAAAAAAGATGAAGACCAATTTGTTACTATACTATCCCACTTTCGAATGCAAGGAATATATCTTTTTAATTGCAGGTGGTAAAAATGGGTCAAGCTAGTGAGAATGCAAGACAGATCGCTACAGAAGCCAGTGGTGAGGACAGCGCCTCCCAGGCTCTACTGAGTGACTATTCAGCGACACCTGGCCCTGCAGGCCTCAGGACTGCTCGAACACCAGCTACGCAGGACAATGTCCTTCAGGTAGATAAATTATGCATTACATTATCTAATTACTTACTCTTCTGAGCTCGGAGTCTTGAAAAGGCCTATTGAAGTGTATTCATTTTACTGGTTTGTTCTTTTGGGTTGTAAGCTTCGGTCAAATAGATTACAAGTTAACAAAGTCATTTTGCGCTTCAAGCCAGTTAGGTAAGTTGAGAATGTTCGCTTGGGATAGAACCTTAAATGTCATTTTAAAGCCTCAGAAATGTTCAAAGTTTGAATGACATACAGCTTAAATTTTTTATTGTTGTCTTTTCATCAGGAAGCTCAGAATATCATTGCTCTCCAGAATGTAGACACCCCTTTGAAAGGAGGTCTGAACACCCCCATCGCTGAGAGTGACTTTGATGGCATAACACCAAAACGTCAGGCTCTGGCCACCCCAAACACTGCATTTAGCACACCGTTTAGGACACCAAGTCATGGAGCTGATGGTATGTTTCCAAAGAAGAAGTACATAGAAGCACATATGTTGGACAGATTTTTAAGGATTGCTCTGGTTTTTCTCTTGGACAATCACATCTTACTGTTCGGTTGTCCGAACAGCAAATTTGGTTGTCTGAAAAAGTGAAGCAAAATAACAAAGAATAACCAATATGTATACTGTAGGAGAGGCATTATATGTGGATCATAGGCCTAAGGGTTTTGTTGTTTTTTGTTTCAATCTCTCCAAGTGATGCAGGTAGATACCAAATTGATCATTTTAGTTATTTTCAGGGTATTTAGTTATGATCCAATCTGAATTTCATGAAAACAACTAGTTGTCTGCCGGACGACCACCAAAGCTGATCTTTGTTTTCCGAACAGAAATTTGGTATTCTGGGACCATACAACCACCAATAAACTTTGCCACGATTTGCCTAAAGTGGTAGAAGAATATTTATCAGTACTGAAATGTTTAACGCAAGTCAGATTTTACTTCACAGTAGAATGCATATCCAGGCCTCGTCAGAGACAGTAAATGTTGGTAGATGAGAAGCCCTGTTCTCATAAAATAATGTTATCAAAAAGGTATTTAATTTGCCGCTCAAAACTTAAGGACTTTACAGTCTCATGGGACTTTCTGCTTGACAAACTCTGCTTTTATGATAAATGAATGTGAAACTATCATTTGTTTCCCTCTCAACTTTGTAGTACTACATTGGCTTTCATTTACTGTGTTTTTTTGTTTTTTGTCTTGAATAAATTCATTGTTTGTTTTGGTTTTTTCAATTGACAGGTATGACACCCAGATCGGGTATGACACCGAGAGGGACACCTCGTCCAGGGACCATGGGCTCAGCGACCCCTGGATCAACTCCTCTCAGAGATAATCTAAATATCAACACAGAGGATGCTCTAATGGAGTACGACAGCCAGAGAGAGGCTAAGAGGCAAATGGTAAGTTAGGTTTACTCCTTAGTATGATAAAGTAATGTTTATATGTCCCAAGCCTACTGCTTGCAGGGTATAATTTATCCAGTATCGAATCGCAAAATGCTGTACACATCGGTCAGCTTGTTGCTATACAAGTGTAAAGATGTTTAGCAGTTTTCAACACAGGAACTATGGTATTCATTGAGAGAAAAGAATTCAGAACCTTTGAAAATGTTACAGAAAATTTGAACACTAAATTATTCCTTGGTTTGGCCTGTAAGATTTCCAAAATGGTTTGGCTCACACATTGTCTAATTAGCATTAAACACTCTAGGTGAACTTTGAAAAGTTTTATGTATGTATGTATGTATTTTAGATCCTCCTGCAAGCAGGAACTCGCGAAGAAGCCTCATTGGCTTATCAAAGCTGCAAGCTGACCAAAGTCAGTCTCTTACATTCATATTTAATGTCCATTATTATAAATTGTCAATTGTCAACAACTCTGTAACCGGACAACATACATTAATCTGTGAGTGACTCGAACCGGGGACCTTATGGAAGGCACCGGCGTTTACCACTGAGCTAACACTCCATAAAGGGTTTTAGGGTTAATATTGCCACTGATTGCAGCATTGTGAGAGAGAAGGAATCCCTCATTGTATTTCATGAAACATTGGATTAAATTACAGGAGAGAGACTCACATATTTGGTGCTATTTCTGGTATCGTTGCTATTTGATTTGCTATTGGTGGCTATTTGATACTGCTGGTGGTGATTGTTGGCTATTTTGTGCTATGAGTGGTGACTGATGCTATTGATGGGAAATTCAATTGGCATCTATGATATAAGGGCAAAAAATAAACTGTAAAGCTGTTTGAAGAAAGAAGAGAAGTGTCCCCTCGGTTTAATGAATCGGTGGATTTGGCTTTAATAGACATTGCTGAATGGTGTTTCACACAGGTCTAACAACTGAAGGTAAGATAGTCCATTTCAATAAACTCCCCATGTGAAACCTCAAATTCATTCCCCCCCACCCGGCCCAGTGTTGCAGATTAACAGGGGCACATAAATTCTGCTAGATCCACAAGTTATTTAAAGGTCTTTGCTGATGATAAATATCAACAATTTTTTAGCAACAGCGAAAAATCCATTCATTTAATTCATTCTCATCCCCAGAGAGAACAAAAGATGGAGCTGAAGAAAAGTTTGGCCGGACTACCAGTGCCGCGGAACGATTTTGAAATAGTGATCCCAGAGAATGAGGATGGGTTACAAGAAGAGGTAGAAATCGACCCCCATTATGTGGAGGATGCGGCTGATATAGAGCTCAGGAGACTCCAGATCATAGAAGAGAAAAGTAAATCTTTTAAACCTATTTCTCTGTGATCATCCAGTTCACATTTTTCATTCATTTCTTTATTCCAATATAAATTTACAGAGAAATTTATAAATAGGATAAAAATATAACCGTATACAGAACATCAAAAATACAGGTTAAGTCATATAAAAGTTTATGAGATTAAGATAATAATGAACGATAACAAAAAGCGTTACAAAAGTTATCAAAATTATCAAAAAGCTACAACAAAGGATCTAAGAAGCTGTCTTTACCAGTTTGCATTAATATACCATATTTGTATATTTAATAATTGTGTAATAATACGAAACAATCAACTTTTCTTAAATTAATGTTGTTATATATTATTTCTACATTGTAATCTTAACTATCCTCTGTGTAAACAACATGTTTGGGTGAAGCAAGTTCCAAAATATGGTTACATTGCTACGGTTACATTGCTAAGAATTCTTGAATTTTGGACGATTTTTCGTCTAACTTTTGTCTCTTAGAAGGATGTATACCTCTTGCAAGGTTTGGTCTTCCTTTTAAGCTTTCACTTCTGTTTCAACTGTTTCTTTTTAGGGGTAGAGGAAATGAGAAGGAGATCTCAGGTGATGCAGAGAGCGTTGCCAAGGCCGACGGAAATCAACATGGCCATCTTGAGGCCCAAGGATCTGGACACTACCATGACTGATCAACAGAAGGTAGATAATGAATATTCATAAGCAGTTATTCAGAGTTATGCTGTCGGCAGTGGCTGAGCTAGGGATATTGGTCAGAGGGGGCGAGAATGGTCTGTAGGGGCTCTTTGGACACTATCTAAGCGGAGCGCCACCACAGGTTGGCACAGAGCGTACAGAAATTTTTTGAGTAAAGATACTCCCTAGATGGCTGGAAATGACCCTTTGCGGCCTTGCTAATTTGCAGATAAACAAAGAATAGGTGTCATCGCCAACAAAATGTGACAAATGTCAATAGGTAGATGAGAGCGCAATCAAAATGTGAATAATCGCAAATAAGTAAAAAATGATAAAAAGGTGAATAGGGCGCCAGCAGTCCATTTGAGTCCGTGAGGGGGGGCATCCGCCCCCCTGACTGTATGGCCGCTCCGCCACTGGCTGTCGGCCATGTATTCGAGGTGTTCTCTTGTTCAAGGCTTGTCTTATTAACTTGATGTCGACTATGTTCATAAGGTCATACGTGTAAATATTGCTTGGTAGAATTATGGTGTAATTCTGATGCAAACTTTGAAGTTTTGCAAACGAACACAAAGATGCATTGCATTTGAACGTTTGGGACACAAAATATATTATCTTACCGGATGAAACGGCTAGCAGTTACACCAGTGTAGTTAGTTCCAGTGTTTGTTTTTGAGGAGGCCCATAGTTTTGTGTATCCAGTGTATTGCTCGACTAGTTGTCGGCTGAAGCCTCGGTGTCTGTGAAAAGATCTGCTAATATGTGAACATGTGTTTGTATTTCGAGCTCCATGATCCATTCGGCGTGTTTTTTAACTTTTGCAATGTTGTTTTGTCTGGTCTGCCTCAATCCTTACAGGCAGAAGAGATCATAAAGGAGGAGATGATCACGATGCTCCACTTCGACGGCTTCAAGAACCCGGTCACGGATCAGAGCATCAACAAGAAGATGGAGAAGAGCGTGCAGGCAACGTACGCAGCTTACCTAGAGCAGCACCCTTACAAGGAAGTGACAGAGGAGGAAATCACAGAGGTGAGAGGATGGAGAGTAGGCTAGTTTGAAAGACTTTCCTGGGGATCATTTATAAAATGAAATACTTGTAACAAGTCTCTTGAGAAATCTCTAGAATGAGCCGATTAACCTCTTTCCTGGGGATCATTTATGAAGTGAAATACTTGTAACCAGTCTCTTGAGAAATCTCTGGAATGAGCCAGATGAACCTCTTGTGTTTGTTTTGTTTATAACTGTTTGTGCCTCAGTATTTTTAATTGTTCTGTTCAGAAGATAGAGGGTTTAGGATGCTTTCACCATGATCTTTTTTTAACTCACTATTCTTGATTCTTTGTGGATGAATATGGATAAGGCATGTATCAAGCCTGTTCATCACGAACAAAAGTTTTCACAATTCTGAGGCAATTCGTGAAGGAAGGGATGGCATTGATACCAGTGGGATCAATTTTATTTTTTTATGATTTCTCTCGAAAAGGCCAGGGAACTGCTCCAGCAGAAAATGGAATTAGTGAAGGAAGGGATGGGTCATTAGTAAACCAGAGGGATCAATTTTAATCCATGTTTTTCTTTGTTTCATTAAGGCCAGGTAACTGCTCCAGAAAATGGAATTGGAAGGGATGGGTCATTAGTAAACCAGAGGGATCAATTTTAATCCATGTTTTTCTTTTGTTTTATCAAGGCCAGGGAATTGCTGAGACAGGAGATGGAGGTGGTGAAGGAAGGCATGGGTCATGGTGACCTCTCGTTGGATGCATACTCTCAGGTCTGGGATGAATGTCAGAGTCAGGTGCTTTACCTTCCATCTCAGAAGCGTTACACCAGAGCTAACATGGTCAGTAAAAAGGAGAGGATAGAGTCTGCTGAAAAGAAACTGGAGGTGAGTTTTAAACCCTTTTATGGGCCTCTGGAAAGATTGAAAAGATATGGGGAAAAAAGCAGGAGAATTCCTTGTGTTTATATTTAATTAACACTTATTCAGCTTGGTTAATTTCCATGCTTTTGCAAAGGGTAATAGGATCCATTGTTACTCTTAAGTTATCATTGAGATACTTAAAGTGAACAAATGTATGTGATTTCTGCCAGTTTCAAGAATGGTGTTTTTGTATTGATTTCCTTTCTGGTGGGGGGGGGGGGTGGGGGAGTTGTGTGTGGAGAGCTGGCATTGCCAGATGGCAGAGAATGAATAGGTGTAGGTGAAGAGATGTCTCCATACGACTCGTGTGAAAAGGAAAAAAGAAAGGGAATTTGACCATTTGGTATTGGTAAAAGAGTCCAAGCATGATCTTGGTGATATGTTGTGATGTATGGTCTTTCACTGTCTGTATCAACTTATGTATAATAGCTTCAATAAAGTTCAGCTGATAGGAACAATTAATAGAGATTGTCTGTTACATCTGAGATAGAGAGAGACAGCAGTACCAGAAGGTATGGAATGAAACTAAGATGAAGAAAGGATTGGTTGACTGGTGTGTAAAGACTGGTGTGTAAAGACTGGTGTGTAAAGGACAAATGGAAGGACATGTGGCCATTGGGAAGCGTGTTAGGTCCAATCCATCAATCACCCTGCCAGATTCTGGCTTGCTAATTTCTCTGCATCGTATTACCTATGCAAGGAGCAATTTATCCAGTATTGCTTTGCAAAATGCTATATAGCTTGGGCAAATTGCTGTACAAATGCAAAGATATATAGCAGGTTTGTACACAGTGCTGATAGTACTTTATAAGAGACAAACATTTCAGAAACTTGAAACTGGTACACAAACTTTAAACACTAATGTATTCCCTGTCATGCATAGTCTTCTTGCTTCAGTGGACATGTAGGTCCTTGCTGCTCAGTTAATGAGCCTGCAAAGCAGTGGTCACATCACGATGCACACAATAGTACCCGCTAGCAACCAATTTCTGCATTGAAAGAAGATCCTGCTAGGAGCAAATAAAACACACCCTCAGAAATTCATTTGTATATATAGCAACTGAACTTGATTGACATTTGAAATGAATTTCGGAGAGGGATTGACTCAGTGGTATGAATGGGCCCGGAAAACAGACTAGCAAATCTCATTGTGATCAGCTGCAGTCTTACCATCTCAAAGGAACATTAGATATTTCATTTATCAAGTTTGATTTCCCAATGAATCCTTGTTGTTATTACAGTTTACTTACATGGTCCCTGAAGAGGCCAAGCATCACAGTGAAGTGTAGTGATTGCGGTTACCTTGTGACTTACAGTTCCTCTATCTGTATCAACAGATATATACAAAAAGGAATCATTGTAGTTAAACTTCTAATCGTTGTTTATTCATGTCATTTTGAGCCTCGTCCGTCACTCTGTCTGTCCCTCGTTACCGGGATTATGATTGTTTTTCATCCTTTGATATGTAGATGAACAGAGGCGTGATGACAAGAGAAGCCAAGAAAGCGGCCAAGATGGAGAAGAAGCTGAAGATTTTTCTGGGAGGCTATCAGTCCAGGGCCATGGGGCTGATCAAACAGTTGGAGGATAACTGTGAACAAGTGGAGCAGTCATTCGTAGAACTCGAGACATTCCAAAGCTTGAGAGATAACGAGCAGACAGCGATACCGAAACGACTTGAGGTATGGGATGTGTTATTAGTGTAGAGTATAATAGTGTTTATGTATACCAGGTGTAACTCAAAATGACACTTGAGGTACGTGATGGGTAAATAATGTGTAGAGTATAATAGTGTTTATGTATACCAGGTGTAACTCAAAATGACACTTGAGGTACGTGATGGGTAAATTATGTCTGGAGTATAATAGTGTTTATGTATACCAGGTGTTACTCAAAATTACGACTTGAGGTATGGGATGGGTAATTAGTGTGTAGAGTATAATAGTGTTTATGTATACCAGGTGTTACTCAAAATTACGACTTGAGGTATGAGATGGGTAAATAGTGTGTAGAGTATAATAGTGTTATGTATACCAGGTGTAACTCAAAATAACACTTGAGGTATGTGATGGGTAAATTATGTCTGGAGTATAATAGTGTTTATGTATACCAGGTGTAACTCAAAATGACACTTGAGGTATGTGATGGGTAAATAGTGTGTAGAGTATAATAGTGTTATGTACTACAGGTGTAACTCAAAATGACACTTGAGGTATGGGATGTGTTAATAGTGTAGAGTATAAAAGTGTTTATGTATGACAGGTGTAACTCAAAATGAAACTTGAGGTATGTGATGGGTAAATAGTGTGTAGAGTATAATAGTGTTTATGTATGACAGGTGTAAATCAAAATGACACTTGAGGTAGGTGATGGGTAAATAGTGTGTAGAGTATAATAGTGTTATGTACTACAGGTGTAACTCAAAATGACTCTTGAGGTATGGGATGTGTTATTAGTGTAGAGTATAATAGTGTTTATGTATGACAGGTGTAACTCAAAATGACACTTGAGGTATATGATGGGTAAATAGTGTGTAGAGTATAATAGTGTTATGTACTACAGGTGTAACTCAAAATGACACTTGAGGTATGTGATGGGTAAATAGTGTGTAGAGTATTATAGTGTTATGTATGACAGGTGTAACTCAAAATGACTCTTGAGGTATATGATGGGTAAAAAGTGTGTAGAGTATAATAGTGTTTATGTATACCAGTTGTAACTCAAAATGACACTTGAGGTATGTGATGGGTAAATAGTGTGTAGAGTATAATAGTGTTATGTATGACAGGTGAAACTCAAAATGACACTTGAGGTATATGATGGGTAAATAGTGTGTAGAGTATTATAGTGTTATGTATGACAGGTGAAACTCAAAATGACACTTGATGTATGTGATGGGTAAATAATGTGTAGAGTATAATAGTGTTATGTATGACAGGTGTAAGTCAAAATGACACTTGAGGTATGTGATGGGTAAAAAGTGTGTAGAGTATAATAGTGTTATGTATGACAGGTGAAACTCAAAATGACACTTGATGTATGTGATGGGTAAATAGTGTGTAGAGTATAATAGTGTTTATGTATGACAGGTGAAACTCAAAATGACACTTGAGGTACGTGATGGGTAAATAGTGTGTAGAGTATAATAGTGTTATGTATGACAGGTGAAACTCAAAATGACACTTGAGGTATATGATGGGTAAATAGTGTGTAGAGTATAATAGTGTTATGTATGACAGGTGAAACTCAAAATGACACTTGAGGTATATGATGGGTAAATAGTGAGTAGAGTATAATAGTGTTATGTATGACAGGTGAAACTCAAAATGACACTTGAGGTATGTGATGGGTAAAAAGTGTGTAGAGTACGACAGTGTTATGTATGACAGGTGAAACTCAAAATGACACTTGAGGTATATGATGGGTAAATAGTGTGTAGAGTATAATAGTGTTATGTATGACAGGTGAAACTCAAAATGACACTTGAGGTATATGATGGGTTAATAGTGTGTAGAGTATAATAGTGTTATGTATGACAGGTGAAACTCAAAATGACACTTGAGGTATGTGATGGGTAAATAGTGTGTAGAGTGTAATAGTGTTTATGTACACTAGGTGTAACTGAAAATAACACTTGAGGTATGTGATGGGTAAGTAGTGTGTAGAGTTTATTAGTGTTTGTATGACAGTTGTAACTCAAATAACACTTGAGGTATGGGATGGGTAAATAGTTTTTAGAGTGTAATAGTGTTTATGTATACCAGGTGTAACTCAAATAACACTTGAGGTATGGGATGGGTAAATAGTATTTAGAGTGTAATAGTGTTTATGTATACCAGGTGTAACTCAATTAACACTTGAGGTAAGGGATGGGTAAATCGTGTGTAGAGTATAATAGTGTTTATGTATACCAGGTGTAACTCAATATGACACTTGAGGTTTAAGGTAATTGATTACTTAACCACTGTCAGCATAGACTCTGTTGGTTCGCAAACATGCATTAACTCTGAGGTCACAATTCATCGACACGTAACTGAGTTACCTTTATTTACAATTGATATGGACCAGTGCTGGTATGTCACATGCAGGCAATGAAATGTGGTGTCAGGAAGATTGCGATTGTAAAGCCCGAAGTGAAGTGTGTATGTTATTCAGGAAATATTCCATGGTGCTTCCCAAATAATATAAATGTTGTGTTTTACATCAGTAACAGATTAGCCTGAAGTATTGATTGAACTGTTAGCTATCATCGAGCCAAGTTCTTTGCCCACCCCTGCAAAGAACTGCCTTTTGAGATATTATTATATATATTATTATATGAGCTATATTAGTGGGCTGAAATATTGCATGTCAATGCATTTTATGTTTAACCCATTACACCTTCTTAATGCGACGTCTAATACACTTGGAAATATGTGTATAGTTCATATTCTGGGAAGTAAAGTTCACTTGAGCTTTCCTTATCGATGTTAATGTTGTATGTCATCCCCTTTATTCAGTCTACTGGAAGTATCACCATTTACTGTCTCTTTATGTTGCAGACTCTACGGGAAGACGTCAATCGCCAAACCGAACGTGAGAAATTGCTACAGAAGAAATACTCTGATCTGATGTACGAGAGGGACATCCTTGCTAGCCAGATACAAAGTGCCGAGGCAGAAAGAAGGAAATAGAATCACTTTGGGAAGCTACAAGAGAACACATGATAAATGGAGCTTAAAGAGGAGTATTTGGGGAAACTGTCTTTACAAGATTAGGACGTCTAACTCACTGCTCACCCAGTCAGTATGCCGTCTGCTCTCGGACAGCAAGAACAGAAACCGTCAATTTTAAGGCATTGAAGACTCGCCCCAAACCGTGTGCGGCCATCTGCAAAAGTTAACTTTCTGTTGCTTGCAAGTGACGTTTTGTGTCGTTACAAAATGCAGACAGTAATGAAACGTGATACCTTGTTATCTTTAGCTGGACCTGAGATGTCCATCACTGTATCGTTTGTATACTGTGCTGTGGATATTGACCGCAGCTGTATGTACTGACTAGGGTTGGGCGATATTTGCTTTTTAATGTCACGATTAATAGTTCAAAAATTATCGCGATATTTCGATAATTACGATAATTTTTTCTTGTTGTTTTTAGTGTGTTCGCGAACACACTAAAAACAACTGCCGATTTCCACCGGTGTTTTCACGCAGCAAACACACCGAGCATAATGGCGTGGGGTTCAGGGCCCGCTTTAGAGCCCCGTTGGGGTCAAGGGGTGGAACCCCTTTTGGGGTCCAGGGGCGAAGTCCCCCGGAAAAGTTAAGTATTTTTGCGTGTCTGGCGATAAAATATTCGCAATTGAGGACTCAAAATACTGACTAACTTTATGAATTTAAATTGTCACAAAACTGATGAAAGTTTTAAAATGACAAGTTAGAGTAGCTATATTATGTGATAAAATGAAAAGAGAATTAATCTGTCTTACAATCTTTATAAAGTTTTACTTACAAAACTGTCGATATTATGAAGCAAACTACGTTCGGCAAAGCCCCGTTTCTAGACTGCCTAACAATCAGTTTACAACTGCAGTGTTAACCGTACTTAAATATCACGGTAGGCTAATGTGCTTCAAATTTTCGCAGGTACCTTGCAAAACAACCCCCCTGTCTAACACCTGTTTGTTAACATTTTTGGCACGGTTCCAAAAAACTTTTCATGGAGTAAACTTTTTTGGCTCCACCCTAGAATTAATTAGGTCAGTCAGTAAAGGATCCGTAAAGTTATGCGAAATATTATCTTGGACGTTCAAGGAAAGTAGGTAAATATCCCCGTAACATTAAGGTAAGTAAAACACACCTCAAGCCAACTGACTCCTCCGCCTGAACAAAACAAACTATTCCCCATGATACACGAGGCACAGTCTATACCATACAGACATACTGTAGCACGATATCAAGGCCCCAATAGCTACAGTATGGCCATCTTTATGAAAGTAAACCTTGTAATTCCATGTTTTAGGCCACCTTAACTTAATGCTACATATTGTTTCCATGTCCTTGTAGAAATCGTCAACTTCGCAAAATACAATTAGTTGTGTTTTTGTTGTTACGTGAGATCCGTAACCGACGAAGTGGTTAGGCTACTTACTATACACTTAACTATGGTAGGATATTATTATTATTTTTTGTTGGAAATTCTAGAAAATACTTTCTTTCCCCCGCTTTACACCATATGTGGTCTTCTGGTTTATTCATAAATGGGTGTACTAGAGCCTTGTTTACATGACACTTGTTGCATTTAGCACGATATGCCAGTTTCGCGTGAATTTTTCGAAAGTATTTTGCTCGATCTTTCGTAAAATTAGAAAGGTGTACCAACTTACTTTTCGTACACAATTGGTAATTTCTCTACTGATTTTCAGAGTTTTGTTCTCTTTACAGTCAATGTTGTAAAGAACGGGTTTTCACGAAGTTCAAAAGTCAGTAAATGAAGTTGATAAAATATTTCTTTTCAACTTTCTTAACCATGGAATGCTAGAATAACATTTGTACACATAAAACGGAGATTTTTTTTCTACATCTATTTCAAATTTCTTTCACAAGAAATTATCGTCATTTGTTCAATCCTCAAAAAATATCGTCTTGAAAAAAAATTATCGCGATAATAATATTTTTTGATATATCGCCCAACCCTAGTACTGACTGTACACTAGTGTCTAATTACCGACAGTAGCAAGCTGTGTATGTATATATGTTCTGAGATCGATGGTGGTGTTTAACACTTCTGTTACACCTCATTCGAAAGTTGGTCAAATTACCGGCATAAGACGTTTCTTTTTGCGCGAGTCTTCACACCCTTTAAAATGCCTATGCGATGACACAGAAACTGCTACATATGCTCATGTGAATGTTTGCCAAAAATGATCAAAGTTTACGTTCCCTCATTTCATTTACATGTTAGGAATGTTTTGTGTGTTATTCATAATTCAGCGAGTCTTTGTGATTACATAAAAACACTGAGCAATGCTTGTTTTTGCTTCACTTTTCCTGGTCCCCTTTCAATGTGATAATATATTATCATTAACAGAATTAGCCAGCCCTGCTTGATAAAGACATTGTAAGTGTTTGGGTCTGTGGGACCCGGTTAAAGTAGGATGGTGACTTCGAAGTTTGGCCACTTAAGACTTAAAACACCCCAAAACTAAATCTTCTGGTAATAAATCATTTGAAAATATACTTGATATGGTGGGAGAATTTTGTTATAGTACGATACACGGCCAAACTTTCTTTCCTGCAAACTGTTTTCACGTTGTTTTCCAAGAAGATTCTTCGTGATTGTGGAACTGGTATTTCTTGCTAGAGTATTGTGAAGTTCGGACACGCAACCCACAGTGTGGCGCTGGTAAAAATTGGTGGCGCTGTTGCTCTTTCAGTAATTATAACAGACTTCATAGATCTTCGTCATTTTATTGACAAATATGTAAGTAATTTCTTGCACACGGGTCATTTTGGAGAGAAAATAACTGTAGCTTCGTACTTTTTGGTGAAATTTGGCTCTTCCTGTAGGTTTTCATGGTGAAAATCGTGTATTTCTTAGGGTGCCCGAACTTCGCAGTATGGCGAACTTCGCAATACTGACTATACTTGTAGAAAGTTATGAGATCTTTCGTTCGTACTATTTGTGTACATACTTAATCTGACCATCCAGTTTTTTGATGATTTTCATCCTTCTCACTTCTAATACAATTTGATACCTGTTGACAGAATTCAGACTGTTTGCATCGTTAACCATTTTCTTAAAATCATCCAGATGAGAATGAAAAGCGTTAAAATGAATTGGACCAACAATAAAGTTATTGACAAACATGATACTGGCACATATTGTATTTAATTAAATATAACATGAGGATAATCACATTGTAAATCTTGATGCCAGATATTAAACCATGTTGTTTTTACGTAGGTGATGCTTTTAATAATCTTGAATTATGCGTCATTCAAATCACTGTTTCATCACTAAATTAAAATGCATCCACATTAGCGCAAGTTGTATTTAACAGAAGTGCTTTGTAAACACTGCTACAGCAGTTGATGTTGTGTTCTTGGTATGAATTGTCAATTATGCTGATCATAAATAATAGAAAACAAACATGAATTGTTGTTATTTTCATTTATTGTCATCTTTTAATATTAATGCTGTTATACTGTAACAGAATCTATCAGTGTTTCAGGATGAAATGATATAGTCTGTTATTTTCACCAGGAGGAGGAAAACCAAAAAAAGTGATACAGAAACAGAAGATTAATGGCAGTTCCAACAAACAGAAACCTAATATTTTATGATTAACAAATGTCAAAGATTCAAAACTTGCTTTTTAAGATGTAAACACTAAAATATTCCATGGAGACGCTGTATGTTGGTACTCCTACAAGCAATAGTCATTCCACCTTACTTTTGTACTGTTAGAATGGCTAACCTTATCGTTGTTCTCAACATAAGGTGTTTATGGGACAGACTTACTATGCATGTACATGTATACATGTCATCATGGGAGGGAAAATGATTCTGTGTGTATGAAATAACTCTCCCCAACATACCATTGCTGAATTAACTTTAAATCTTAAATTAGAATATCAGAAATTCCCATATAAGCTTTAGTACAGCACTTGATATGAATGTGTTAAAATTAAAAATTGTAGTAAAATTCAACACAACTGTTGAAATGAATCTTTGCTTTTACTTTTTCTTTCGCTAGGAATGTTCAACGCTAGCAAAAACTACAAAATGTTATTCACATTGCACCAAGATCTGTGAAACTTTGCAATACACC
This sequence comes from Apostichopus japonicus, assembly GCF_037975245.1. Classification (NCBI taxonomy): domain Eukaryota; kingdom Metazoa; phylum Echinodermata; class Holothuroidea; order Aspidochirotida; family Stichopodidae; genus Apostichopus; species Apostichopus japonicus. The sequence goes on from NC_092581.1 coordinate 10,350,877, forward strand.
AGCTAGTTATATGAACAAAAGTTGATAGTTATAAGAAAACGCTACTGATGTTTATAGGTGTCTTTGTAATGCAACAGATACTTTAAAAAAAAAAGTCACCCAGGAAAGAACCTGGGCACGAAAACCAAACTACCTAACGACTGATCCGCTTCCAACCCCAGTCCCCTTGCATCGGGACTGTGACTGTGATCATCGTCAGTTGTGCATCACCATTCCCCTCGAAAGGGAACAGATACTACACATGATCTTAGCCAAAATGCAACAGATATATACTACTACCACCCAGTGGGGCATATGCACTGTATGGAACTATTTGCAATAGTCTCTTTAAGTGGCACTGAAGCAGATGATCTTACCTAATGAGCAGATCATTTAAAGTATCATTTAGGGTTGGATATGATGTACGACAATTAATTTTACATTGGCATCACTATGTAATTATTTAAAGCGAGGTTGCAATAAATGCTGCATGAGATATCAAAAGGTTTAAAATGGAAAGGTTAAATGTTGCTTCAAAGTATCTATTATACAAGCATTCCACTCACAAAAATGTTGTTTCATCACTGTCACGTATCTTTGACATGTTTTTCTCTTGGAAGTCATGGTTCGATTTTTAAACCTGGTTCCCTCTTCAACACTCTTTGAAGCAATGTCTCTCTATTTGACCCTGGTTCTCTATACAAAATCTTTGAAGAAAGTTCACACAATGTGATGGTATAACCCCCATTAAACAGTTTTCCTTAAGAACTTTATTCAAAGCAGGTGTGTTGAAAATATCACCATTTGGCTTCAAGTGTCTGTGATGTACCACTGTGATGGATTTTCCTCAAAACACATCCTATCGTCAATGTCGTCCGCTTCATTAAGTGCTACACTGAAAGAAAGAAGTTTTGCTGAAATGTTCAGCAGTCTTCAAAGTACCGACCTAGAAGACGTTCTTCTACTCAAGCTGTTCTTTTGATCTCTATGGACGATACTCTGGAGAAACTCTCCACCATGTTGCTGATATGTATGTTTCATTCTTGTTGCTCTTCAGTAAATACCCTTGCAGTTCTTTCATGAAAGGTTAGTTTAAAGTTAACTATTAAAACCTCGGCTTCAAATAATCTACTATACAGCAGTTCCTCTCTCTAAGTTTTGCTTGATCTCTGTGGTGTATTTTCCATAGAACCTCTCAATCTTCTTGTTGAAGCGCATGTTTCTTTCGTTGATGTAATCGATGTCGTCCTCTTCGTTGAACGCCCTTCTTCTGCTGTATTTGGACCTCTTCTCGATCCTGTGAAGCAAAATGGCGGGTACAGGTGAAGCAAACAAAATAAAATAAATTGTCAATATTGTAAGGCCTACCCCTCTGTGATATTGCTGCAAAGAATATACATACATATAAACATGTTTCATCACCCGAAATAAAGCAATGATGTTAGTCAACGACTGCCCAGAACAACCTAGAAACTTTGCACAATGCCACCGACATGTTTAAACTATTGTGTCTCTATTGTGTTTTTAGTGCACTGTCACTGCTAAACACCAAATTAACATCGAATTGTAAAAGAGAACTTGAAATGTTCTCATCTCCTTTCAGTCCCTCTGGTGATAGGCATGAAAAACACACTTTAAGTGTCACACTGACACACTTTAAAATGAACTCCAGCTCCCCCCCCCCCCCCCCCAGTTCATTCCTCTAAGCAAAAACAAACGGTTCATGAACCATCCAATTCCCCACACATGAAAGACATGGTAAAGTCAATATTAAAATCATTGGCAAATGATGGATGGTAAAAGAAAAGAACAAAAAAGTCTATGAATTTAATGTAAAATGTTCTGAATGAGGGATTTCTTGAACACAACCAAACTAAAAGACTCCTCAGTTCTTTGATGGCTTATGCACATAACTTCAAACCGCCGTAAAAATAAGAAGCATAAAAGAAGCAATGGTACGACTTACTGTTTTTCTAAATCTGCGACCATTCTGTTTATACCTTCCTCTGAGTCCTTGTGAGTACCTTGCATCAGGGAGTCTACGCTGGGGTACATATCCGTCCCCCTGAAATAACAGAAACCAGATGATAGATAAGGAAATACATTAATAAGAACTGACATTACAAGCAGCAGTTTTGTGTATCAGTTTCAAAGTCTCTGAACTTGGTCTCATATCAAATGCTATTAGCCTCCATGCAGGAACTGTATACATCTTTGCACTTGCGCAGCAATTTTGCCCATTTTGCATACAATCATGGTGATGCAATAGAAGATAAATTATTCCCAGATAAAAATATTTCTTTATGTAATATTAATGCAGCTGTTTGTTGTTCTTTCTGCTGAATGGCTATTCAAAGTTTAACTGTAAATTGATGGCACAAAAAAAGATATATTTGGATGTAAAATGAAAATGAACTTCAGGCTTCCAAGCAATTTCTGCCGCAGTTGAAATTGACACAATTATTGTATCAGGGGATGTTTGCAGAAATCCTTGCCCATTGTGATGCCTCAACTCAGCATAATTTAAAAATGAGAAATCATGATTAATAACATCAAAATTTCATGAAAAAAAACATATGCATTACTCCACTATCCTAAATGATTGTAATTGTTAATCCTTGTATGACTTTGATCAAGTAACCATCCATAAATTATCCTGGACACCATTTATGTCATCTCACTTTGAACCATCCCACGGTTACATGACCACAATATAAAGTTGAACGCCAGTTCAATTGCTAGGGGCTGTGTTGACAGTGCTTCAAAACAATTTCAAAATGTGTACATTTCTGCTACCTTAATATGTTTTCTCATCTGTTTTTTGTTTCTGCTTACATTTTATCTTTCTTGTGACCATATTCTGCCATGTCCGGTTTCATCTGCTTCGTCAGTCTCTGGTATTGTCTATAGGAGGCTTGTTCATAGTCAGAGAATCCTTGGTCTGGATTCTTCCTCTTCTTCTTCCTCTCCCACCTGTCGGCATCCTCTGCAGTGACATCCATGACCTTCACTCTGTCATAATCTTCACCCTTGGCCTCTGCAGCCTATTACAAATGAGTGCAAATGTTGGATGTATGTTAAACACACTCGAAAAAAACTGGAGAAAACATTACACATCTCGTATGCTGAAGTACATTCCTGGCTATATCACAATATGATTATTATTATTACATTCCATTATTATCCACACAATTGTAAGATACCTTTTGAATTTTATTCCTTATGTGCTCCAGGAATTAATTTAAGGAATGACCAGGAATTAATTTATTGAGTATTGGAAGACTTGAGGCTAGGGGAGGGAGGAAGGGGGAGTGGGAGAGGGAGGGAGGGTGATGCTACTGTAAGGATTTCCTTATCATATATATCCTTGCTTTGAACTAAATGAACAACTTGACAAATTCAGAGCTTAGACTAACTTATTTATCAATAATTTATTACTATCAATATTTTATATTTTACCTTTCTCTTTTCTTCTTCTTGTAAAATCCACTCTCCTTTCCTCTTCCTGGCCTCGTAATTCGACGGGAGCTTGTTCCGTCTGTCTTCTTCAACAACCTCTGCGTGGTTCAACTTCCTTGCTTCATTCTATAAAGGAGATGGAAGAGATATTTAGAGGAATAAAATAATATGCCTACTCATAAATATAAAAATTATTATTTTGTCCGGTTTTAATGATAACAAAAATGTTAAAGGGTATATAATTGTAGCATTAGATAAAACACAATTCCTCTTACAATCCATCAGTCTATTTGTGTCATTTCTTTGTTTGCATATTGAATATTATTCAATTTTTCAGTCTTCAATGTACGAGAGACACAGAAGAAAAAAGTCAATGTAAATAAAGCACTTGTCTCACTATTCATGAACATGAAAACAATAGTTTTTTGTTTTGTTTTCACTGATAGCCATTACCAACCAACAATGTCTTCCTGTTATATGATAATAGCATGTCGTACCACTAATTATAGGTCTACGATAATCTGTAACCTAATGTTTCAATAATTTCCTGTAAAGGATACCATGTAAATTCATTAATGCACTGAGCACGGTGGGTCCAATTTAATATTAATGATGATCTGGAGACATTGACCCGGCAAAATTATAACTCATTGTTGAATCATTTTTCTCAATCTGACTTTTGCAATGTGATAACAACATGTACATCTACATTTTACGTATATGGAGAAAACAATTTGACGAAACTCTGGACAATTTCCCTTAACTGACTACTGAAGCTCAATATCTTTGCCAATAAATGAAGCTGTACCTGTACTGTATCTAATATCATGGTGCTGTCTGCATTTAAAATGAGTGGAATGAGAATGAAACTCACTTGGATGACCTTATGTAAATGAGATAAGAAAAACACTATCATTTGTTCTAATGCAACTATGTGAAGCAAAATTTAACACAGTTCTAGAACGAATACTTTGGGGATATACTTTCCAATTCTGTTTACATTGAACACAAACAAATAATAAAACCAGTCTAGCTGATATCAGTAAGTTAACTCAAAAGAGGTTACTCGATAAATGTGATGACTTTGGACATAGCTGTGCCAATTGTTATCATCCTTGGACACACTGAGGTGACTGATAGTACGCTTGTAACACTTTTGGTTACATTCCGTTGCTATGGTAATGTGTGTCATAATCAGTACCGCATCAGAGTCTGTCCCTATGAATATGCAACACCAGGAATTTACAATACGTTTACATTACAGTATATGATAAGACATATGTGCAGAGTGTATTGTAGGAAGATCGAAAGAATGGAGAATATTTTTATTATTTGAAAGCAGTTCTTAGAGTGGTACATTTCAATCCTTATCTATGCTTATATTTTCACTTTCATAACCTTGAACTACCAAAATAATCATATCAAGTCACCACGTACTAGATCAAACATTTTGAAAACCACAGAGTGCCAAATTTTAATGTTTGAATGATATAAACTGTTTGTATTAAGTACATTGACTCAAATGCTCAAACTATATATTTCGCTCGCAGGGACTGTTGGAAGTACAAAATGTAGTTCTCTTACTCTCTTTAACTGAAGTTCTCTGAGTTTTATCATCCTTCCAAATTTCTTCTGAGCAGCTGTTTTGGTAGATGAACCAGATGACGAAGCTCCTGATGATTTGCTTTTCACTCCAACATGTTTCACTGTCGATGTGCTTGTGCCCGGAGCATTCATTGTGTCTATACTTGCCATGATTAACTGGGAAAAGAAAAAAGAGTCATGAATCTTTAAAGGATGTTAAGACTTGTGCAAAAAGAAACATCTAATGCCGGTAATCTGAACTACAGTAGTTTGGAATGAGGTGTAACAGAAGTGTTAGACACCACCATCAATCCCAGAAAATACACACACAGCTTGCTACCGTCAGTAATTAGACACTAGTGTACAGTCAGTACGTACATACAGCTGCGATCAATACCCACAGCACAGTGTACAACGATACAGCGATGGACATCTCAGGTCCAGCTAAAAATAACAAGGTATCACATTTCATTACTGTCTGCATTTTGTAGCGACAAGAGAAAAACTTCACTTGCAAACAACGGAAAATTAACTTGTTAAAGATGGCGGCACGCTGTTTGGGGCGAGCCTTCAATGCCTTTAACTATTAGACTAACTCCCCTATTTTACCTATCTAGAGCTACTGTATTTGTCAATACAGTATACACCAGGATTATTTTGACATATCATGGCCATAGGTTGTCTGGATAAGAAAGAAATCCTGATAACCAAGTTTCTAATACCTTAGTACTGCTTGCCATTTTATTGTTCGCTTTTTTGTTGGAAACTACTGCGCTTTGCTTTCATGATGACACAATATGTTGTATTTGTAAATGGAATTTGAAGTGGACTGTAATGACAGTGTTCTCAGCTGCCACACTGATATGTAATACATTGGTTTATTCACCAGGCAGCTAGACAAATTTAGGCAAATCTCTCCTTCCAAGTTGAGTCAAAACTTTGAGTTAGTTGTTACATGGTTCCCATTCTTGAAGTTCCAGAATTCTTCAAGACCATGACATATATCATGCAGTTTTCTATGAAGCCTAGATACTAATGGGGCATTGTGGTCAAGTGGTTAAGGCAGTGGACTTGTGATCTAAGGATTACAGGTTCGAGCTCTGGCCAGATCATTGCATTGTGTCCTTGGGCACTTGCTCCATTGCCTCTCTCTATACCCAGTTGTATAAATGGAGACTTGCGAGGTCACTTGTAAATATAGTTGCCTGCGCCAGTTTGTGGCTGCACCCTATGGGAAGTCCCCTTGGGGACACATGGTTGTGGTGCACTGTGGTGCCCCAGGAGAGATTGATTGAATTGTGCACACTTTGGTGTGTACGTAGGTGTGACAAGTTACCAATGACCAGGGCTAAGTTGCACACGCTATGGTACACACTTTGGGGTGTGAATAGTGTTTTTAAAGGCTGGTAAATCATAATAATCATAATAATAGTGATCATCTAAAATCTGTAACTCCTGCAAAATGTATACTAACCTCTTTCATACATTCTGGAGAGCCTGTGTCATTCAAAGAGCCATGAATCCCAAACATGATATGCTGTAACTCAATAACTTTTATTCACAACTTTGAGTTGAATGTGATTAACTTTATCTCACAAAGTTTTAGAACCAAAAGGTTGTATCATATGAGAATGATTCATATAAGGATTTTTCCTTCCTTTTGTAGATTTAACTTTAAGGGCTTTCAAAACCTACAAAAGTGATGTGTTTCCTTGCCCTTGCCTTATCCATATTTTTCCAATTTCCTGACAGTGTGGGAACCAAGGTGTAACAAAGCACATTTTGGTGGAATCTGATCGGGGCATAAATGAAGTAACATAGGCCTAGTTGAATGATAAAACTAAACTACAGGCAAAACAGCGAGATAATTACAGCAGTGCTTTATGCCACGTCAAGAGACCATTTCTTGTGCTCTTTACTCTCTCTTACTCTTAGCATCACAAAATGCTTCTTATTTTCATGGAAGTTGCTTTTCAGTTTTATGTGGCAGTTCTAATTTAGTACCAATTAGTACAGATTCTAAATTGGCCGTGGCTATTCTTACAACTAGTCGTAACAGTTATTTATAAACTATTCTTACGACATCGGCGAATTCAAGCGCAGTTAAGTAAATAAAGCAACTTCGCATGTAGTAGGGTAACCCTAACACTAAACACTAGCCCTAACCGGAAATTATTGATACTCCTAGTCGTAAAAATAGTACTCCTAGTCGTAAAAATAGCCACGTTAAAGCAACTGCGCATGCGTATTTATAAATTGGCCGTGGCTATTCTTACGACTAGTCTTAACAATTATTTATAAACTATTCTTACGACATCGGCGAATTCAAGCGCAGTAAAGTAAATAAAGCAACTGCGCATATAGTAGGGGTAACCCTTACCCTAAACCTAACCCTAAACACTAACCTAACCCTAACCGGAAATTATTGTTACTCCTAGTTGTAAAAATAGTACTCCTAGTCGTAAAAATAGCCATGTTAAAGCAACTGCGCATGCGTATTTATAAATTATTCTTACGACTAGTCGTAAGAATAGCCACTTTGTTATAAATTATTCTTACGACTAGTTGTAAGAAGGGACAAACTAAAACGAATGACAGCGAATGACCGAATGACAATTGACTTTGTACAGGGTAAATTATCATTTGCGAATGACAGCGAATGACAACGAAGGACAGTGTTGAGTGGAGATAGAATGATTAACGGAGTGGAGTAAATGCGGTTATTGGTTTTCTGTGCAAAAATGATTTGAGGAAAATCGCATGTTACGTGGTTGTAGGGTTTTGGTGTAATTTACGGATAGAAACCACAGGGAAAGATTTTGTGTGAAAATGAGCTTGAGTGCTGTGCTTTTTACCTCTGTAGATTTATATAGAAAGATAACTGAAGCCGTTTCAAGATTATAGTATTGTTAGTTTCTAACAATTAATATCGGAAAAATGACGTTAAATTTACTTTTTAAAATCAGACTTACAATTTCGCTTACTATAAGGTGCATTTTTATCTTGTCCGTACTTTACTAGATCTAGATACCCACGAAGTCTGAACTGTGATATCCGGTTGAAGCAAATGTCTGTGCTGTCATTATTGTCATTCGTTTTAATCAACTGAATTTTTTAGTGTGTACAACATATTGTCCATCGTTATGTGTAACGCAATTGTCATTCGTTTTAGTAACACTCCGTAAGAATAGCCAATTTGTTCTAAATTAGTACCAATATGTCACTGTCACAATACCTTTTAAGTAGGAAACAAGTTCAGGAATAATATTGAATTTTAGTGTTCATGTCCCTGATTGCATGGAATCGCCCAAAGACAGTGGACAGGATATGTGATAAGACTTTTATTTCGCGTAATCGATTCCCATCAAATTGTATACTGTAGTGTAATGGAAACAGTACTAACACTGAGTGTGCCAAGCCTAGGCCTAGCTGGTAATCTACGCTACGTTATTCTCTCTGCTATTACACAATTACAGAAAATCTGAAACTCTTCATTCATGTAAACTTACGGTTTTCGGCTGTTCAAACAAATTTCACCTACGTGGAATGTCTTCAATCTCCGATGTTTACAATAAGATCATTGACGCTCTCTGATATTAACTCAACCACTACGCTGTCTGCGTTATGTCGTCGATACAGCGTTTGTGTTACAGCCCATGGAATTCATACACAACTTTGCTTCCTCTGATCTGAACGTCAGAGCAAGAAATCAGTTGACCTTGCACCTTTTGTTTTATTCATGAGGAAGAAATTTAGTATTACCCGTGTAATTTTGATAAGTTTGGAAAAATTAAACACAAATATCAATGGTTACTTGGCAAAACGTTCTCAAGTCAAACAATAGTAATAAATCTGTTGTATTTGTTATACTACTCTTTCCCATTATCGTAGAAAAGGCCGATACTGGATGTTTCGCGATGCATTGTGGGGGATAATTCTAATTAGATTTCAATCAATCATGTTAATTTGATGCGGTGATTCCGAATGATCGGGATACTGATCAGACACAAAAGTTTCTGAATTTTGACCATTGGAGCCATCGAAATTTAGAAAATTGCTGCCGATCTCGCCATGAATCAAATGCAGAACAACTTCAACCCACTTATGACGAAAATTATAAGGGTAAGTAAGATAACAGGACTTGATTTTAGTTGATTTGAGACTGACATGTCTTATATTTGTATAGATCACACAGTAAACTTGTGTCACTGAGCAGACTGTAGCAATACTGCCATAGGCCCATATGTGATTTTAACAATAGGGTATGGTATACATGTCACGAATAAGTGTGACTAACACAGGAGGTACAATAATTAGAGACAATAATATCAGACTAGTGACAAGGGTTGTGGGTGGTGGTGGGGGAGGGGGTTGCTAGCCTGCATGCTTGAGCTACTCCTAAAGGTTTTAAAACAAAATTTATGAAAAGGATTAGAGGCAATAAAGTAAGAGTAAAGGAAACAAGCAAATCATTTTTCAGATTGGAATCGTGAAAAAGAAGAAAAAGAATATAGCCAGCCAGAGCTAGGAAGGGGACAGCTAGCTTCACTGGGGGATTGATATCAGAACAACAATAATTTCACTTTTATTTCAATATCAAGGTGCCAATGCGACACACCTTCACTGTGGAACAAAAGATGACACTCTTAAGATACTTTGAAAATGGTATGCTGGGACAAAGTATGGCCTACCACGATAAAATCATCCAGTGTGCCCAGGAATCTGGACTTGACTTTGAAGTAGTGAAGGTAAAGTGAAGTTTAAATTATTGATCATTCCACACCAACTTTTTCTGGTTGAATTATTGAGAGCAATTTTGAAATGTTTACATATATGTAGGCCTATACTGTTGCTGTTATTGATCAAATCAGAGTGAAGACTGAAGCCATCCACATCATGGATCAATGTCGTGCCCATCAACTGATGGTCCTCGGGCTATGGGATGCTGGGAGCTGATGGCTCCTGAAAATTTTGCAGTGGGTTGCAGGCCGGAGTTTTCCAGATGAAATTTGTTGTTGTTTGAAGTTTGCCAAAGGTAGCTTTTGTGCATTCTGAGCAGTGAATCTGAGGGGTGGGGTGTGGTGGGTAATGCGGCCTAATCCACATGCAAGATCCTGGGGTGTGGGCCGGCCCTGATGTTCGTGAACCGCTGCATGCTTTACAGTTTACACTATAGTGACTTTGCTTGCTTGTACACATAATGTTTCTACACCCTCAGGTCTCTGGATAGATGGGTTCCAGCATACATGTACATGATGGTGAACACCTAAAATGAATTTTACCAATTATATTCACCCATTATGGGAAGGTGCATGGTGGGGGCAAGGGGTGGGGGAATTTCTTCCCATGCAAAGTTCTACGGTCCATGTGAGGACTATATAATTCTCAAGTTTATGTCAACTATGAACTTTTGTTGGGTAGGATTTTTTTTTTGGGGGGGGGAGGGGGACTTTGGAAATGGAAGAGTGCTCTCAAATGGTCCAATTGGCAGAAAGGAGCCAGAAGCATGTCAAAGTGAACGAAACATGTCCTACTGTAGGAGACTGGGATTTTAGTGTCTCCAATGCCAGTTAAGGAGGTTGGGGTATGGAGGCGACCCATTTTATTTACTGGCTAAGGTACCGCCTCCAATTAGACACCACTGAATGTTGGTCTGGTTCCTATAGTCCCCACCCACTCCCATCCCAAATTCTAGTAAAGCCTGTGTCAGCCTAGCTAGGGTCCTTGGTTAGAGCTGTAGATTCAGCACTAGAAACTATCTAAGCATAGCTCCACCATGAGTTGGCACGAAGCGTACAAGAAAATGTTGGCCAAAAATGCCTCCCAGATCCCTTGAAATGGCAATTCCCAGGTCTTGTAAGTTACATCTAAGCATTTCATATTTTGAAATTACTAGCAATATCATAAAAAAATACAGAAAAATTTGCTCAAGGGGGGTGCGGTTGCCCCCCCACCCCACCTGCCCCCACCCCATTCGCTATGCACCTGATTCAGCTATACATATGGATCTGGCAATTGCATAAGGTTTCTGTCCGTAACAACTGTAAGCTTGAAGAATTTCAGTACAGAATATATTTTGCTATCACATGGGCCAACATGTTAGTTAGTGTGCCTTATAAATCTTTCCTGTAGAGCATTTGACATGGACTGACTTTGAAAAGTTCAATTTTTTTCTATTTTACACCAAGAGTAATATTACAACATTTGTTTATGATCTTTTTCAGAACTGGGTTGGCAATCAGAGAAGGAAACGCCGCATGGAAGAGATGCAGTCAGTTTGTGGAAATCAGGAGCCAATGATGGGTCCAATGTCTCCACAGTCATCCATTAGGCCTCGGATGGTTTCTAGCCCAGCAGGTACAGTAATTCTACTATGGCACATCCAATCGGTGATCATTCAAACCATCATGATGTTGTGTTGAAATTTTCTATGCTCAGACTTTTTACGGTAGTACCATGCTAAAGGAACTTTTGCCATTGTACTCCAGACTATCTATAGCTCTATCGGTCTGTCTAATTGCTGGAAGAAGTCATTAACAGAACTTATTAAAATCGATGTACATAGTTCAAAGTCAAACATTGATGACACTTGCTATTAAATCTAGGTATTTCAAACAGCCCTTATGTATCAGAGTTAGTGCTTGGATGTCCACTCCCCAAACTGGAGCAGCTGCTGGAAATCTGCAATTACTGTTTGCGTGTAACTCAGCAGATTTTCAAACCTGGCCTGAACATTAGTAAAACATAAAATTGTGAATATGCTGCTTGTCAAAAAAAGGAAGGATCATGTAAGATCAGATGATAAGAGGTCATATTGTGCTAACACAAGTTAAAAATTTCACATGTTTGTCACCGGATGCTGGTTTCAGTGACCTGGCTCTCTATGCCACTGGAACAGCCACATTACATGACGCTCTTAAGGTAAAAACTTGTTTAGCCTGATCTGACTAAGAAAACCAAGAAATATGCCCTCTCATCAATAATAGTATGGGTGTAATGTGTTCAAGGGAGTGCTATATGAAATCTTAAAAAAGAAAGAATATGTTTGCATTTTAACTTGTTTTTTTTTTTTTTTGCCGTTATTTTTGCCCCTGTCAGGTTTACCCAGACAAAGTCAGGTTCTGTATTTTCCAAGATCGTCTGACGCACCTGTGAATTTACAGGGTAAACCTGTGAACACATCAGCCCCGTGTCAGGGTCCGACACAACACGTCCACGTTCGAGAAGTTGAGAACAGGCACGTACAGTATTCGCAGCAGTTTACACCCACACCGTCAGTAGAATCAGTGCACAGGGGGAGCCTGGATCATCATCATCATCCCCACAGTTCTGGAATGGCCGCCCACCACAATGAGGCAGATCGTCTTCAAGTCTCAGTGTCACCGCCGACGAGTCAACATAACCAAAGGGATTTTCACATTACCAGGTCGATCCCATCGAGTTCGAACATTCCTTCTGTACACAGCCCTCACGTGATCATGAACAACAAGTGTCGATTCGTGGTGCAACAGTCACCACCAGGTGTGACCTCTGCACCATTGAACAGTAACAACAGTTTACAGCAGTCCTCTTCCACGGGTGCACATTCTCAAGAACCCATGGAACTGCCTAGTACCAGTCACCATCAACAATCGGGGAGTCACCATCACGTTCCTCTGTCATATACTGCCGGGCCAAGTTCAGGAGGCTTCACGACACCCCAGGTAGGCCAGGTCAGTCAGGACGGCCGGTATTACTTCTCGGAAGCACCGTCACGGAGACCTCCCCGATACCAACCAGTACCGAACATGGATGGAATGAACATTGAAATGATGGAGGAGGAATGTGAAACAGAGTGGAGAGAGGTTCAGATTCAGAAAGTAATGGAAAGAATACAAGTCTATGTGAGTATATTTATTCAGTAGTTGAAATGACAGTTAGTATTGTTGAGTATGATTTAGTATTGCATCAATAACGTGAGTATGGCTTAATTCTTTCTTATCATTTAAAGTTGGTTACTATGGTTAGTGTATTTGGTATAGGTGAGGATACCTTAATATTAGTATGGTTAGTTTAGAGCTGGAAAACCTTTTGAACCATTTTGCAGGGAAAGTCTTGATCAATATACTGTAGGATCTGCACTGTGTATCATTAAAGAAGATTATTAACTAAAAACTAGAAAAAGGATGCAATAAAAATATGATAAGATAGCCCACAGAAGTTACAAAATCATAAACATAAAAGAATAACAATAACAGATGTAAGCATAATTACTTTTAGTTTATGCAAGAAACAAATTATTATTACACAACATTTTACTGATACACACAAACTTAGAACACTAAAGCTGTGCTACTGTATGTTGAATCCTAATATATTCTTTGACCAAGAGTACAGTACTGTATCCTTGCATGTTAATTTAGAAAATGTTGGTACAAGTTTTTATCTTATTAGACAATGTTAATAATTTAAGTAATATGCAGTACCCATAGAATTAACATAAAAACATTGGTCTTAGGTTTTATGAGAACAAGTTTCTGGTGGCAGAAGGTGATTTTAATGTGACGAGAAATATATTTTCACAGCTTCTGTATGTGAATTGGGTCATGTAAACATCTTACCCCAGGCTGTGTGAGGCTTACTGTAATTTTGTCAGATATTAACCAAAGTCTATTACAGGTGAATGCAGTCAGTCATTCGTTTGTGATGTCATCTGGGCTTTGTGAAAGTTACATTTTGTTTCTAGCTTCGTTAACTTGTAACCCAAGACCACTTGACTGAATTTCTAAAAATAAAGGAATACGTTTATACAGAATAAAGTGGTTGCAGCCCATCTGCATGACATCACTCACATTGCCCATTGTTAGTAAGATGACATGAAAGTAAAGTAAACAAAAGCAAACAAAGAAAAACAAAGCAAAGTGAAAAACAATAACCAAGGAAAAGAACCAACAATCAAACAAACAGGTCTTTTCAACAATAACTACAGTAGTTACTATCATGATGTGGTTTTCAAAAACTGATGCAGAAGTTTTTTTTGCTGTTAATTTCAGACATTATTAAGCATTAACATTATGAAAGGATGAACATTGTGAACAAAAGCATGAAGCTGCAATACTTTATATTTTACCACTTTTGTTCGGTGGCCCCATGTATTTAAACGTTTTAAATTCCTACAAACTAAATAACAGAGATCCTGATGAAGAGGGCTGTGTGTTATGAACAGTTACTTGAGTTCAGGTTGAACTCATATCCTCTACAGCTGGGGTGGGCAACCTGCGGCCCCCGGGCCACATGTGGCCCGCCAGTGATTTTTTTGCGGCCTGTGAGATGTCTCAAGAAAAAGAAAAAAAATCAATCTATTTTACATCATCACAAAAAACTTAGAATTTATAGGCACTAATGATGCTATCAGGTAGGCCTATTATCCCCATAAATTATCAACTGTACTGAATTGACATTATGTTTTTTGTGAATACAGATCAAGTACACACACATAGGTCTATTGCTTGAAAGACCTCGGAGTCAAAGGTTTGAAGTCAACAGCAGGTCGTAAGTTAGGTGGCGCCCAGTCAATATTTCACTCCTTATATCTGGCCCATTCATTCAAAAGGTTGCCCACCCCTGCTCTACAGCAAGACTTTTACAATATCAGCTCTTAAAATTTGCAAAGTCCAGCAAGTATCAAGGCATTTTGTGTGTCTTGCTAATACGGTAGATAATACAAAGTGGCACGCTAACTGTGCTATATATCTCAAAATCTTTGATTTCCCTAAAGAAATGGATGCATTGTGGCATTGTGTGGATATGAGTAATTGGGCTCCTTCACAATTGGACAATCCTTAACTCTTTGTACCACTTTAGTTTTAAGGGAGGTTTCTATATGAATCATATTTATCTTTCTGCAGGTAGATCAGCTAAGTAAATTGGGGTGCGAAGCTTTCCTCACGTGCGTCTCAAAGGATAACTTTGCTACCTACCTCTGCGGTACTCCAGTCGGGAATACCTACTTCACCAAGGTCAATAAGGACCTTCCTATATCAGAGTTTGTAGAGAAGCGGCTAAGACTTGGAGAGAACGCAGACGAACAGGTAGAAGATGGTGAGGAAGTGAATACAAACACAGAGGAGGAGGAGAAAGTCACAGTAGAGGAAGAAGTCTCCAGGGAGGAGAAAGAAGAGGACGCGGAGACAAAGGTGAATGATGGAGTTGACGACAAGGAGTCGCAGAACGTCATCAAAGAAGGTAAAAGTTCACTAAAGCCTTGGGCTCCAATTATGGTGTGCAGGTGCTATACCATAATTAATTGCTCCATTGACTGGTACACACTACCTTTGTCATTTTGCCAAGGCTACCAGAGCATAGATAGAAATTTTCAACTGACATGTCCTACCCACCATATGATAGCTGATGGCTTGGGCACACAGCACACAGCACAATTCAATTTGAGCTACCATGACAGTTATTTTGATCTAGATTTTGAGGTAGAAGAGGTAACAGTTTAGCATAGTACTCCCCAACCCATCTGGCAGCTCTCATTTCAGAATCTGTGATAAATAATAATCGTGTCAAAGGAAGTGGGCCTGAAGTTTCGATCCTAGCAGGATCTGCTTCAGAGGGTGTATGCTGAATAAATAATAATCATAAAGATCAAGTGATCAAGATTGCAGGCCACAGTATAATAATGTCCACCAGTCGCCAACACTTTAAGATAATAGGGCACTTCATTTCGGATCACCCTCTTGCTTTGCCGTGTATCGGTGGCCTCATAGATAACAAGTAAAGAAATATCGCCTGTGAGAAATCATATGTAAATATATGATTATCATTTCTCATACGTATCATGGAGGCACTCCAGCAGATGCAGTTCTTTAAGAGTATGCTCTAAGAGTTGATGAGCCACATGAATAGGGTTTTGAAAACTTTTTGGGATGCTGACTTATTACTGACATGTTTCATCTACCAAAAATATACCAAATTCTGTCATAACATTACAGTTTACTACCAATAAGTCTGGTGGATAAAGTTTGCTGCTTCAGCTAAAATGATATAAGAGTGTAAAAAGACAATGACAGGTTTTATCATTTGGGCAGAGTTACCTGTACAAGCCACAGAATTAAACTACAGTACTAGTGTAGACAACCAGTGAGCAGTTTTGATGTAGAGGAATTATCTGACATGAGACATTTTCTGTAATTTTGTTTTAGTAAAAGGAAGAAAGGATCTTTTTTTATAGAATTTGTGAAAGATAACCTCATAAATAATTTATTTTGAGAAGCTACCACCTGACAGGAGTCAGGGTTGGTTTTGAAATGAGAAAAGTGAGAAAAGGTGTTTAAGATTCACCAATGACTTTGTTAAGAAAAGGACATGTAAATTGAGAGGAAGCCGATGCTGAACTGATTACATGTTGTCGATACCTTTGAAGCAAATAAAGACACTAGAAAGATGCTTTTAATAGCTAAATAAATTCACAGCCATGTTTTTTCTTCTTTTGCTCTAAGTGACGTAATCATAAGTAGTAGAAAGTGTATCATTTTCCTTAACCTTCTCTGTACCATTTCATTATTTTAGGGTTGCTAAAATTATTTGTATATATGTAAAGAATTCTAACAGAGTACAATGTGAATGTCATCCTTACGCCATTTGTGAAGGCAGGCCTCGTCTCAAAATTTTAAAGTGACGGAAAACGAATATTTAAAAAAAAAGAAGATTTGTTGACAAGAGAAAATCTAATTTTGTTTTTAGTGGTAGATTACCTTCTTGTTTGGAGTCATTTGTTCATCTGCTGTTTTGATGCTTTTTTGCCTTTTCAAATGTTTCTAACTTCTTTCGTTTTTATGCTCTTATTTGCAGGGGAAGAGGTCTACATAGTTAATAAAGAGCATTTTATCATCGGCAGAGGTACGATACTGTCAGCTCCGTTTGAGAGGGTGACTCCCAAAACAGCTCAGAAAGAAGACAATGCTGGTGAAGATGGGTTCATCGAGGACAAATTCTCCTGATTGGTCATGTTTTGTTGTCATTGTTTTGTCTGGTGCTCCTTTGCTATAGGTGATATGCTGCTTAATGCTGCTTAAGTACGTTAGCAACGGTTCCCCTGAATATTGTTCGTCAGCAGGTCAAGAGATTTTGCCGACGAAAACATTAGAGAACATGTGAAAATTAGAGACATTTTATATCACCGAACATCGAAGTGTTTTTTCAAGAGACAGGATTTTATGATAAACAGTCAAATAAAGTGGTGGAAATAAGTGGGAACAGTGCTCCAAATGGCTCTATTATTTATAAACTTGCTGAACCGCCTCCTTAGAACCATCACAAATATGTAGATAGTCAGTTTCTTAACATGAAGTGGTGCTCAGCCATTCAACCACTCTCAGAAACAACCAAAAATCCCAACTGTAAGTCATAAGTGCAGTGTTCTTTTCTATATAATAGTTCCATGCATCAACATGTGTAAAAAAGAGCCAAGTTGCCCTGGGGTGCACCAAAAATTCAGTGGAAACCATCACACCGACAATTAACTGGAGTTTGCTGAAATTAAATGCAGTTTTACTCATTTAATACCGTTGAAGATCTTGTTTTTTTTGCCACGTACTAGAAACTCATCACAGATTACTTCATTAGCTTGAAAGTTCAAAAGTCATTACGAGCAATGAACTTACGATGGAATTGTTGACAGGTTTTGTAAAGTTCCTTTTTTGAGATTTACGGGATATTAATGTGAACATTTTTTGTTAGATAGAAATGGATCCATTAAGTACTAACTATTAACTAAAGTTCACGTGGTATACAATTAAAAGAACTCTAGAAAAATGTCTTACTTTGATTATCTGCTTCTTCATTTTGAGCAACACTTGCTTAGGTTTGATCAATTGTCGGGAACTTGCGTTCAAAAGCTTCAAGCTACTGTAGACAATTTTGATGTTATTGGCTGGAATTAAAATTATGTACTAAATGAAAGTGAATATTGAAGTAACAGGAAAGAAAGGTTTGAACAAAAATGGTTTTGTTGTGGTGATTGTGTCACATATGTAAAAGTGATGCGAAACATTAAGATATCTCATTAATTTCTTGCCTGAAATGACAAAAGAAACCCAGCTTTTGTGTGAGTGGATCAGTGGAGACATTCTGTGTGCAGGGTACAGGTAAATTAAAGCTGTTTTCACAGGAGGTTTACAGGTATCATCTATAATTTGGTTTGATATTGTGGAGGTACTTTCCTTTGATATTTTGCTCACAGTTAATTGTAACAGAGGGTGCCAAATACTTCTGTGGCTGGGTGGCTTAAATATTTCAGAGTCAGAGTTTATAACTTCCTGTTTGTGAAGATGGGGTTAGCTTCAATGGGTAACATTATTTTTGTAATTAATTTCATTTTTTTGTAAAAATAAAGGTGCAGTTAGTCTAAGACCTGCATAATGTAGTGCAATGAGCATGCCATGTGAGGTATCAACACTCTTGTCATGATAGGCACAGCTGTTGATTGAGGAATGCATAGGCCTGTTTCTTAGAAATTGGTATTGAATTGTAACCTGCATCCAAGAAGTTATAACATTCAGATACAAAACTATTAAATTTGGTTTAATTAAAGATGGAGAAGGCTTATTAATTGAATTTTGATTCAAAGAGAGAGAGAGAGAGAGGGTGAGAGAGAAAGTTGTTCACAGGCAGTTTTATATACAGTAGTTTAGGTGGGAATTAATCCTGTGACTAATGTTTACTGCCTTTGATAATGGTTATGCTAAATGTTACACTTTTACTGCAATTATATTTCTCTTGAAAGAATCCAGGTTTGTGTAGAATTAGCTGATTGTGGGCTTAGCTGATTGTGGACTGGGCTGATTATTGACTTGAGAGTATTGTGAGTGTTGCACATTGTGAGATTAGAAATAGGGGAAAAACCGTGTATGGGTATACTTCAAGGGGGTGGGGGGCGGCTCAATACCCCTTCCCCCACCGGTAGACAGAATATTACAAACAGTGCACATTACGTAAATGTATAACATATATATGCAGTACATCCTAAACAGTGGCCAATTCTTCAACATCATTTTGCAAAGTTTGCAAGTTGCAAAATATAGCACCATTTTGCACCCGAAATTTCTCATTTTCGCTTCAACACTTCCCCTCGTTATAACATCTTAAGCCCCCCACCCAACCCCCCTAAGCACAGATATGTGGTTGTGCCCAACATAAAGGTATCACAGCATGAGAATTTCTGTTACTTTCCTTGAATGGAATAGTTGACAATAGTGTATTTAATGTGCTTGGTGAAAATAATCCAAATACATGCATTGGGTCTGAAGAACTGTATATAAGCTGTTGACAATGTGATGTACATCAGTGATAATTCATAAAAACAAAGCTGACGGTCAAAGCTGGGCAACATTATCATTCCCTCGTAATATCCATTACTTTTTGTGTATTCTGCAAGATTCTTCAAACGGTTATGAGGTATGTGAAACTTAAAATGTGATATTTTTTTGCCCGCTGAATGATCATGGGAGGAGAGGAGGGATGGGTGGGTGGGGTGTAAATATCCTTTCCCCAGTGCTTAACAAATTGAGGTGGTGCAGGGGTGGGGGAGGGAAACAGATAAGAAGTGTGTTATAAGAGATAGATACATTCCCGTTACAGTGGCATGGTTTGCCAAATTGTTTTTGCTTCATTAGTAATACGTTTACGTGCAATATAAAAGCTGATCAATACGCAAGTTGTCTATGTTCATTTGACATATTTATTTTGTTCTTCATTTTTAGATCTGCAATATGTATACAATGAAAAGCAAAGTTGTTCAAATGTTTAATAAATTCTTTCATAATACAATACTGTACTTATGGAGTCCATTTATTTTGCTGTTACATTTTTCTTTGTATATTGATAAACAGCACCGATGCGTTGCGCTCATCCTCATCCTAAATAACATAGTTACACATTATCTAAGTCTTTGCCGCTGTTACTTTTTACTATCGTACCCCTCAAATCCCTCCCTCCCCACCCCCACCCCACCCCTGCTACTAAAAATAAAATATATATAACCGGGTGTGGAATATGGCGATCAATAAAGCATTTGACCTGTAGGACTCAACAACCACTTTCTTACATTAAAACGTTTTAGAGTAGCAGAGGTCAACAACTCAACATCGTTTACCCCGAGAAAAGATTGCAAAAGCCATATCCCTAGGGAAATGGCTTTTCTTTCCGGGTTCAAGCTCTTTGAGCAGTCTGGGGCTTACGGTGGACTAACGTGATTTCAATCACTCTTTTTACACCTGACGAAGGACCAGGGTGTCCGAAAATTTGTGTAGCGTGTAGTTATATCTATTCTATTCTAAATATTATATTGGATTTAAAGGCATTACATGTTGTCCTTATCTTTCCTACTATCATTTCTATCCGACACGTGGAACATTTCATCATGATTATATATATATTTATATATTGAGGAGACGGTCTAATCATTTCATTCGAACTTAAATGACCAGGCGCGTATCCAGGATTTTCTAACCCGGGGGGCGCGAATTACTATCTAAGCGGAGCGCCACCATCGGTTGGCGCGGAGCGTACAATAAAATTTCTGGTTTTGATACCCCCCAGATCACCGGAAATGGCACTTCTCGGGCTTGAAAATGAGCAACCAGATGTACACTTTTGCCTAAGAACCAAGTATTTCCCAAAATTTTTTTCCATCCATAACCTTTTTGAAGATTGTCACCAGTCACACATTATGTTCGACCTCATTGCATGTCCTATGGATCATTGCTTTTGTAGGTTATTCTACGTCACGGCCCACAATATCCGAAAGCCCCACTTTTCAAGGTTTTAAGCCCATTACTTGTTGAGAATTTGAAAATTCACTTTTCTCGTGAATAAAATCACTTCAAAATATACCCATAATGTTGCACAAAATTCAATCTATAGACAACCAATATAGAAAAACCTCCTTGAACCCCTAACAGACAGGTCAAAATTGAACGAGTACAGGAAAGTATGATGACGAATGTTGGTCAGGAAATTTTCGAAAATTCCGACACAGTTCATTTATTGGTGTAGAAATATTAAAACCTCTTATAATGGCTTTTACAAAACTTCGTTGAAGGAACAGAAAAATAGCAGATATTTCCGATATCAGGTATATCGAAACCGAACACTTCACTCATAGGCGTAGGTCCCGTAGGAGGCGGGGGCTGCAGGCCCCCCAATTGTTTTCCCTTTTTTCGGGCACCTACTGAAAGAAAAATAAATAGCAATGAATAGCTTGAAATTATCTCCTTGGTAATTTAAATAAAGGTCTAAGCTTGGCCGACATTACTACTGTAAAAGAGAGTTTTGACATAAATGGATCTGTATGCTTTATCTCCATCTACATAAGACATTTCGTTGTTTACATTAGCATCCGGCGGTATACTGTGCAACTTTCACGGACCGTGCGGTACACGATGCCATACAATGTAATGACCGATCTTGCCTATATGATACTGGCATCGACGTGTTGAATGCGCGCCTTGCGCACGAAAAATTTTGGCTTTTTTTCGGGCAAGTCATTACAGCCCCCAAATCCAATCTGGCTCCTACGCCAATTTGACTACACACATTGACAGTTTTTGAGGCTGTTCATCCTGGAACATGCATTTCAATGCTCACTGATATGATGTTATATCTGCTGTTTGCTTTTTGTTTAAGATAATCTCAATTCTGTTAGTATATTTTAGTTATATATACATGAAATACATGATATGAAACACAATACACACAACCAGCTTAAATTATTGCTGCGTGGAATCTTCCGAGCTTAACTCTACTCGAGTATAGGTTAACAATGGCTTTGTATTAGACAATGCACGTATTCAGACTGGCGGTCTATTAATTTTTTCGTCATCAAAAATAGACTTCAACATAAGGTACTTTAACTTTGCTTGTGATTCTTTCTATACTATTATCAATTACGTTGCTTTTTGATTGTCGCAATTCAACTCTGGCGGGCATTATTGTTACGATGACTCACGAATCCTTTGTCCATGGCATTCCAAAAGATGATGCAAGCCTGAGCAAAATCTTCGAGGGGAATTTCTGCCATTTGGGACAGTTTGCCAATGAAAACTATTCTATATTGTCACCTCATATCATGCTTGGAGGCACTCGTATCGGCAATATGAACGGTTCCTTACCTTCATATGATAAAACACGATAATTCTGCTCAAACTGTCAGCACTTGCGTTTCAAGCGTCACAGTACCTCATTGTAAACAAACGTCCCAACTTGGCAGAGAATAATGTAGTGGGGTGTTATTAACATGTTCGTTGAATAAAGCACATCATTTCAAGTACTATTAATTAGCAAAACACTCCAAACAGCTAATCATATTTTAAGACAAGATATTTTCAAAGCAAGCAATGTATAATTGTTATAAAAAATCTACTTTAATTAATATTAACGACAATAGTATTGATTATTTTGGCAGCATAGTTGTTAGATGGTGGTTCACCTTGGATGTTTGAAGTATATGGTGTTGGCTGACCATTGGTTGTGGTCACTGCAGGGTACGGGGCCTGGAAATTGGTTGCTTGGAATGGTAGCTGGGTGGGTTGGTTTACAATCTAGAAATTTAGAATTGCTGAATATCAGATGTCAGACGGAGTAAACTTAAACATTATCATCTTATTATATCATTAATCATATCATATTACTACATTACTATTTTATAAAATCCTGTAATAAAAACATTTCGCGTACTTGTGAAGGAATTCTAACATCAAGTCATATTGCATATTGATAATTAAATTATTTAAATATATTTGGAATTTCGTTGTTTAAGTGCAAATAGTCTATAAACTGGACGTTTCCGTTACATAGTGACATATTAATTGCAACCTTGAAAACATGATAGCAATTGCTATCCAAGGTATGTGGTGTTCAGTTTGAAACTTAAGCCGGTACCGGATATCCATTGCATGGGTTAATTAGTAGTCGCAAAATAACGAATATATCCCAGAATGATAAACAAAGGAATCACTTCCTTTTTTTAACTTTCTCAATTGACATCTTATAGATGAAATACCGATTAAAAAATTAGTTTCTTGCAAATAACAGATATATTTGATCACTAAATTTGCGTGAGTATATCGACTGTATTTCAAAAAGGTGGGTAGTTTTAAACTACGTTAACTGGATTACATAATTAAACAATAGCTTTTCCAGCCACTTGTGTTATCGTCGTCAAGTTTGCATGGTACAAGACAACTTGCATTTTCCACGTTCTTTAAAGAAGGCAGTTTGTTCACATTCGGTGAATAAGTGTTTCTATTTAAACTATGCTTTATCACTCTGCACTTTGCACAAGATGGATAGTTTTCCCGGACAGGCCCCAATTGATTGTCACCTACAAGAGCCAGGGTACAATTTGGTGTGTGTGAATAGAGACTATCCGACCAATATAAAGACACATTACAAGAAATTTAACAAGACGTTCAAGTATAAGCTTGGTAATAAATTTAATTATTCAAAGTTACACAAAGTTTCGTCTTCCTTTAATTAAAAATTGGTTAAAATGCTAAATTATCAATATTAACCAGGTAAAAGCATGTAGTTCAGGTACTACGCAACGTTGAAACCATTTGCACGAGATTAACAAATGTTGGGTGTTTCTACATAGATTTTATTTTACACTGTAACGCTTACTCAATACCCCAGCGGTTCGTTTACCCTACACTCTAAAAAAACAACCTGGTGAAAATTTCCTGGTCAACAATTTGCTAACATTATCCTGGATATTGTCTACGTTTAGTTAATATAGTCCTGCTAACGCCTGGTTTATCCAGTGCGGTAAACCTGATCTTAACATTACTCTGGTGAATTAATTAAAATAGATTACTAGCATATTGCAATTCTCGCCTCTGATTGGTTTGTAGGTCGCGACTCAAGACGTTTGAACTGGCGGCTTCCTACGTACGACAATCGCAAACAGGCGAAACTGTCAAATACAACTATAAGACATTTGCAAATAACCATCTAATTATGGCAGATGACGAAGTCTAATTCATGCTAGATCAATGTGGTAGGAGTTACCCTAAATAAGTGTTTGTTTAAAGGTAAAGGTGAAATACCGGGACTGTGATACAGTCAGTACGCGCGATATTGTAAGGATAACCAAACGTTAGCCCTTACGTTGTCAGGCTAGGTTAGGCCAGATCCTTTTCCTGATGTGGTATTTATATTAGTCAGGTGGCTTAGCAAATTTAACGTTACCGGCCGGACAAAAGTACCAAATTTGGTATAGAGTTTCTTTTTGACCTATCTATCGATTTTATCCGTGGAACCCACTTTATCGGTTCCGATTTTTCAAGATGGCGGCCAAAATCCAAGATGGCCGACAGAAAAAGGGAAAAAATGGCTGTAAAAATCAGAAATGAACAAATGAGGGGTCAATTCAGATGTTTCCGCCACCCATTACCAAGATGGCGGCCAGAATCCAAGATGGCCGCCTGTAAAAAAGGAAATTTCATATAAATTCATTCTCCAGACCCCCTGTGCCCTTTACTGATCGGGACCATCAAACCTTCCGTCCTCAATCGTGTAAATGAAACCGGACTAGCAGCCTGACTATATGTTATGGCTGGTATTCTAATTGTGTCACTTTGGCTCAGGAAGCCACTTAGGACATATTGGGGAACTTTGAGGTGTGATCGACCGTGGATAGACACTGTCGCAAAGCCCTTTATTATATGGGAGTTACGAGTGTCATGTAAGACTGATTACATTGAGTCAACTATATAATAGGGTAACTTGAGGGAAAACCGACCAGATGTGAATACCGACTCATTGGGAGATTTTGTACTATTGTGTACCCTTCATAAACACAACGTCAATTGTGCGGATAACACCCGCTAAGTCAGGTCACTAGTCATTTAAGGTATTTAGGTCGTTCCTTTCGAACCTGTACTCCAGGGCTGCTGTTAGCGAGGATCTTCAGGAAGACTCGTTGTCTGGTATAGACAACCCCCCCCCCCCCCTCTCTCAGAGTAAAAACGATAGCTTTGGTTCGAATCTCTCCGTTGGTGAGCTCTGGACAGTGGTAGTAGCGTTGAAGAAGGGAAAGTCCCCGGTCCGGATGGCCTCCCTGCTGAGTTCTATAGGACCTTCTGGGAGGTTCTCGGTGGGGACTTGAGAGACGTGTTCGCTACCGCTTTCCAGTTGAATTACATGAGCCAAACACAGAGGGCTGGAAATATTGTTTATTGATTATTACAAACAGATATATGACATTTCCCATTTTTCTGTCGGCCATCTTGGATTTTGGCCGCCATCTTGGAAAATCGGAACCGATCAAGTGGGTTCCACGGATAAAATCAATAGATAGGTCGAAAAGAAACTCCATGCCAAATTTGGTACTTTTGTCCAGCCGGTAACGTTAATCCTGAAAATTGTCGCTAAGCCACCTGACTATATACAGACTGACTATATGAGATATAGAATAGCCTAGCTAAATTAAGTATCTTCAGGACTAGACCTAAGAACGTGTTTGCCTTCTGTGTGTCATACTCATACTTAGCAAGACCTAGACCTTTGCTAAATCACGGGCGCTTCTACTGAATGCGAGTAATTGTGGTGTACGGTAACTTCTGAGGGCACGCCTAACAAAATCCACACATTTATACACAGCAATTTTTATGCTTGGGTCAGTGCACTTTAGACCCCGTAGCTTGCCTTCGCTTTAATGAAGTGCATGGATATTATAAGACCACTAGTGGTCTACAAGTTCAGGAAAGTGGCTATACTAGTGATTGCCGACAGTGAAAGAAGAAAATATGGTTTTTACCTGTTTCTGTTAGGTAGGCTACGGTACTTGTTAAAAATCCCTCTCGTGTCTCACAACGAGGATGTTGGTACGCAGCGCAGTAGTGCTAGTAACAATGCGTGGGCAATCTGGTTTAAACAACTCACTAGAGTAGGGCTCTAAATTGACAACTCATTAATTGACAATTCATAACCATGGACGTTAAATATGAATGTAAGAGACTGACTTCGGTCAGCTTGTGGCTTTGATAAGCCAATGAGGCTTCTTTGCGAGTTCCTGCTTGCAGCCTCGGATGATCTAAAATACATACTTACATACAAATGTGACGCATTTATTGTAGTGGCCTAGGCTAACCTAGTGTAAAACTTACATAGGCTAGGCTATATAGCAATTAAGCTATATTAGGTTATATGTATTGATAATGTGAAATTTATTGAGAAAAATGATAACTTATTACTATTCATTTATAAAAACCATGAAACTCGTGTATGGTTAAACTTAATCTAGACTAAACTTC
The DNA here is from genome assembly GCF_037975245.1 of Apostichopus japonicus. Lineage (NCBI taxonomy): Eukaryota > Metazoa > Echinodermata > Holothuroidea > Aspidochirotida > Stichopodidae > Apostichopus > Apostichopus japonicus. Next base: position 10,377,195 of record NC_092581.1, read on the forward strand.
AATCTAAATTGGTCAACAATCAGTGCTTTGGGGTAGGGGAGGGGGTACTGGTGTGTCAAATTCTAACAGGTTTTGGCTGAAATGTAACCTCACTAGGCTAAACCTATCCATGTAATGAAATAGGTATAGTCTAGCCCTATAGTCGCATGTAAGTTTTATCCATATGAGAAATATAAATATGAAACACCACATAACTATGTCACAGCTTTGCACTCCTTACACTCCTTGCAATATCAAAGAGACATGTATATGAATTGTTGGATATTACATCTCATGCTGTTCTTATATTATGATTATACTCCCAAAAGTAGGTTTTGGAGAACTGTAAGTTAGGCAGATTATATTTCCATTTTAGGGACAGCAGATCATGAAATTGGTGTTAATCTTTATGAACTGAACTGCCCATAGCAGGGGCTCCTTAAGGCATTGATTTTCTGAACATTCAAAAAGGGACAGATTTACATGTTTCATTGGAGATGTCACTGCCCTATCATACATCTCTTCAAAGAAGAATGTTTACAAGAGTATATAGATATAAACTGGTAAGCATTTAAACATGGTTCAAAACTCAAATAAAGAACTTTGGAATTACTTTTGTTTTACTTTTAACATATTTTCTTACTATGTGACCAGCTTCTATTAGGAGGTGCAGAAATAAATAACTCTTTTCTGCTGTTATGTGTCATTTTGTTTTGGCAGCAATGGAAGATTTGTCCCAAGAGGAATTAACAGCCATGACAGAGTAGAGTATGCATGAAACACAACCTTGAGCCTTCTAATGCCATAAAATACATGACAAAAACTGCTGGCTGCAGTTCACTTAGTCCTGGGATGGTAAGCACTGTTCAATGTAATGCAACTGAATACTGCCAAGTAGAAATAAAATATCCCCATACCAAAATACTGCTATGCTTAACTACAGAAGATTTGCCATTCAAATTTATATACCATTTTCATATAAAAATGGCAACAAGTGAACATGGTCGTTTATGTTGCTGCAATGTTAATGTTGTATACCCTGGGCTGACCCTCCGTTTCTGGAAAGGATCGGAAACGATGACAGAAATCATTTTTTTTTATATCAGAGAATTCTCGCTACCCAACATGATCAATCATGACCAGTGTGATACACATAAAATGTCTATAACTCTTCACTCATTGTTTTTACCAAGATGTAAAAGTAAACACGTCTTGAGAATGTTTGCTTCCGCTCAGAAAAACTAACATCCCTACAGATTTCCATGAAAAACATGCACTTTAAAGCACCTCTACATGAACGCACAATACTTAGTTATAATCACCCCTGCCAATCATTGGCTGGTGCACAAAAAAAGTCAAATGATGAAAGCTGTAACTAGTATACATCAACAAAATTATTGTCAATTTCTGAACCGTGAAGTTTGCCGTAGACTAGTTACCATATAATTACAAGTAGTTGTATTTAAACAACACCCTTTGTGTTCATTAATCACTTTAGATGCAAGAATGCTTGCAAACAATGACATGGGCTATTAGCCAAGCAAATAACAAGAAATTTAGAAACCACCATTGACTAGTTTTAGCATAAAAATCCCTGTAATAGAATTGTTGTTAACAAAGTACTTGCGTTGATTGTTATGATATATTTGTTTTCAAACAAATTCAATCATCTATGCAAAGGATTGGAATTTTGGTTCTTTCAAGAAGAAGTTGTGGTTTTGAAAGAAAGATATTCATTCAAAAACTTGTTATGTGTTTCATAGGCCTAGCTGTGAGTGTGTGTACTTGGGGTTTACCCCAAAATGTATGTGGAAGCAATTTGAAGGTTTTGCGTTCCTGGCTAAGTAAGACTACTCACTAAGCCGATAGACCTGGCCTGCGTAGCCTAACGTTACGGTACTCACCTACAAGGCTAAATTGATATAATAGTATTACTTACGTACGGCTCTCGCGCAAGGCGCTCCATTTTTAAACTCCCAAGTGTTTGAAAATCGCAGGACGTACGTTACTATAACATATATAACAGTCCCCGGGCATATATTCAGTAACTTAAGTATACACGATGTGTGCGAAGTACCACGTCAGGCAACTCCAGTATTATTTTTTTGGTGCTTTCATAACATTGTTCAACTAAACACTCCTTCGGGCAACCAAAATATGACCAAAAGGTTGTCCAAATGACAACCTTAAAATTTTCTTAAAAATGAGCCCTGGATATGAGAGATCCTACAGCTCCGCACAAGTTGAGCAACGAAAACAAATTTGGGTACAACAAAGACATGCTTCATTTTCCTTATATTAAACTACAACTCATGCCATGCAGTTAAAAATTCCACACAAAATTAGTTGCAGGGCTATTGATACCATGTACAAGTTATGCATGTAGAGTTCAGCTAAGGTCACTGAAACCATTGCTGTAACCATATTGTCTTACTCTCCATACACCTCCTCATTTCAAAGTGTTGATATGTATTGATTTATCTTAGCAAAAGATTTGTCACTTACTCTCCGTCAAGTGCGGAAGCATAACTTGAAGCCACTGCTGAAGTCTTCAACTTTATATAAGAGGAATTTTATTAGCTGTTGTGCCAAAGCATCCCTTTTTGATAAAGAGAGCTCTCACACCTTTGTTGCTAATAATCAAAGTCTTACTCTATAAGTTCAACATCGAAGGGTAAATAACACTGCATACACTATTGCAACATCCTTGCAATCATTCATAGATGTAAATCAAGTAATTTTAATTGTTTAGCTCAATGTTTAATTCACATGGAATTGCATTAGCTGATAGCCCACTGATTATTGGATAGATGTTAGGAAATTAAACAATTAATTTACTGGGGTGTCAGCCAGAAGTGACAGGACTTTGCAAAGCAAAAAACAAACTTGTCTAAAATGAAGAGAAATCGCTTTGATAGAGATCTTTCAGTGCTTTGAAGTACAAGTGCAACTTTGAAGTGTGGACATCAATTGACTGTTTTGTCATCATGCACAGATAAAAATGATCGTGTAATGCCGGTAAAAGTAGGTAAGGTAGGCAACCATTGAGTTCACAAACAAAGAACATGTGAAGTTAAGACATGTATATTAATATATGGTACTGTAAGACAAGTTCTAGTCGCAACTTTAGGATTAGACATACCATATTTTGTAGGAACTGTCTCAGCTCTAGGTATGGATGATCCAGTATACGAATTGATACTGAGTAATGTACCAGGGGTTAAAGAACCAACAGAGTCAGACGAAAATTGGGGTAAGTCTGTATTCATTAGTGATGTACTTGTATCAGTGTTGGGAAAAAAAGAACAGTAAACATGAAGGGACAAATGAACGTCATTAAATACTTATAGGATCAGCAGTACAGACAAGAAGCCAACGTAGAGAGGAAGATAAATCCCTCAAAAAGTTAAGAGTAACCTCCCCTATTACAGAGGAAATCACTGCTGATATGTTAGCAAAACAACAGCATAAAAATCCATCTTTAGAGAAGATGAGAGGACTAGCAAAGACATGTGAACAGAAGTTAAGTATGAATGGTAGTACTTACAAGTATATTGTGTCTAAGAGTATATTGTACAGGGAATTTCAATCTCCTCATGCAGAATTTGAAGCTACCCTGAGACAAGTAGTAGTACCTTCAGAGTATAGACAGCATGTTCCAAAGATAGTTAATAAGTCTGTTCTGGTGGCCACGTAGGCTTTAACACAACAAAGGACAAGATCATGACGAACTTTATTTGGCCAGGTATACAAGCTGATATCACAAGATATTGTCAATTCTGCGATGTGTGCCAAAGGACAAATCCCAAAGGTAGGGTTACCAAGGTACCCCTAGGAAGTGTTCCACTCATAGGAGAACCATTCCAGCGGGTGGCAGTAGATTTAGTTGGACCTATCAAGCCAAGTACAGAAAGAGGTCATAGGTATATTTTAGTATTGGTAGATTATGAGACTTGTTACCTGGAGGCAGTTTCTTTGAAGACAATTAAGACAGAAGCAGTGGCTGGGGCACTCTTGAGCATATATTCAAGACTGGGTTTCCCAAAAGAAGTCTAAACAGACCAAGACTCGCAATTTGTATCAGGGGTTATGAGAGAGGTGAGTAGATTGCTTTCAATCCGGAGATTGACTACTATATACTCCGTATCATGCCATGCCAAATGGATTACTAGAGAAATTCAATGCATGCTTGCAGTACATGATCAAGAAGATGTGTGGAGAGCGTCCTAGAGATTGGGACAGGTACATAGGTCCACTTTTATGCGCGTACCGTAGAATACAGTATTGGATGTACCCATATAAATTACTGCATGGACTCGCTGTGGACCAATTACTATTCTCAAGGAGATATGTTGTTTTATGTTTGATTTGTTCTGCTTTTTCGTATATGGTTATAAAATCCTGAACATAATGTTGATGTTAACATTCTACTCAACTTGTGACATTGCTTCAGTATTGACCAATCAGTAAGAACTGCATTTGTCAACCCTATTTTGTGTTTTATAGTAATTGTCACATGTACTAATTATTTCAAGATATGCTATATTCCATACTAAATGTCATAAGTTTCCCAATATGCCATTATTTTATAGCATTATATCTTACCAATCACTTAACGATACTGTAACCTGTTTGAATAAACTTCTGGGAACAGAAGCATGAGCATCTGTTTAAATTATGCAATCCGATTGGCTAACAGAAAATCCAGCACAATCCCCAGTGACACTTGACATGTGCGTTTTTATTGGTATACATGTCTTGCTTTGTTATATGAATAATCATAATTACCTTTTGAGAGATCCGCACATTGCCGCTAAATTCGTGTCTGTGAATTAGCTCAATGGGTGTGTGGGGAGGGGTGGTGGAGGAGGGGGGTGGGTAGAGGAAGGAGGGTGCATTGTGAGAAACGATACAGGTTTATGCTAGACTGCAAATAGGCCTATTGTAAGTCATTTGAAAAAGTGTCTGCATAGGAAGTGGGAATTCCCTATATAATTGAAATCTTTTAAGGTTTTGTTATTTTTATTTTTATTGTAAACTTTCGTAATTGAGTTAAAAATATACACCTTTCCTCGAGAGGAAATCGCAAAGTGACTCAGTATACCCCTCCTTCAAAACACATCTTAACCACGACCCCATTTATTCCCATTTTCATCACCCCTGTTTAAAACTTTGAAAGATTTGTTCCGTCTCTGTGAAAAAAAATCGTGGAGGTACGAGGATACAATTCTTAATATATAAAGTGTATTGAACCGTATTTACAGTACAATACATGTTTTTTCAGTATGTATGTATATATGTAGAGTATGTTTGTACATTCATAAATTGTACGTATGTACAGTACGTAGTCTCCCAAATAAACGATTCTGACAACTTTGTCTCCTACAGTTACCTACCGTCGTAAAAAAGAACGTTAAGGAATTTTTTCTTTTCAACTTAGGAGAGCTATATATGTAAATCCTTACGATTAGCCCAAAACTTTTGTCTGGCCTTAGCCTTGGCGATAGAGTTAGGTGTTAATAAATTCGAGCTTGGGTATACATTCATTTTATTACTTTTTCTTTTGACATTTGTGATTCCGTATATATATTGATATGTATGTATATATATATATATATATATATATATATATATATATATTATATATTATATATATATATATATATATATATATATATATATATATTTATTTATATGTATTTATGGGACTGAGGTTGCTTGGGAAGAGGTGCTCGTGGATAACGTCATTTCTGAATCAGTTTGCGGTGTTAATCATAATGCTAAATTTTCAATGAACATTTATTAGATTATTACTGCTTAAAATAAAGGCTGCAACCCTTGCTTGGATTTCTAACCATAGCAGTTTTGTTGATCTTTCAGTGTGTTTATTTATGTACATAACCGTATATATCTATTCTCACCTTTTATCGTTATAGCACGTCATGCACGAATGAAGAAAATAAACTGCTATTATATTACAAACTAGCAATCAATCTTTCACGGCATATACAAGACCATTGATCGATTCCACCGTGCAATAAGAACTGTAGGTTCAAATTCTATAGAATAATACAATATTCTCTAGTCGCACCTTTAATTGTTGACGAAAGCAGCCTTTTTAACACTTCACACGCAAAGGGGAAGCGAACTATACACCATACGTATATTCATAACTAAACAGAGAACCAGCCTAGGACACATACTCGTGTCACGTTAAGGCATAAGATTAGTACGTCATCATGGATATCATGAGAAGTGTATCGTTCATTTTATGTGGAATACTTATATTGAGTGGTGATGTCGTATCTGGATAAGGTAACAAATACTTCCTTAATTTTTGAAATGATTATTCTTTGCATTCTAGCTTAAAGAGAGTGCTTGAAAAAGTTTCACCACATTAAATATATAAAAAGTAATAGCCCTAAGGGAAATCACAGCCTTGTATAATCATATATCACTTCCCACCTGTTTCTCGACCAATACTTTCTGTTTACTAAGTGTATAATGTAGCCTGTTCTCAAAGGCAGGTAGAATATCAAAGAGCTTAGGTTAATCTAGTGTAGTAATAGTGTTATAATAGTGTAGTAAATGGAATCCTCGTTTTCCGGCCGTTAAGGCTTGGAACATATTCTGGTGTGTCTCAGTGTTAAACGACCAAAGACTCAATACCAAGGGCGTAGGAACCGGGGGGGGGGGGCTGGGGGGCACCAGCCCCCCCGTGAAAAATGTGGAGGGGCGGAAGAATCATTCCGCCCCCCGCTTCGCAAGTCAGAAAACCCCTTTTTCATTTCCAAATGAGAAAAAAATCTCATTTGGAGCACCAAATTGCATCTAAGGCCTGGTGAAAATACAAAATTAAGTTTACAAAATGGAGTGGGTGTTTAAGTGTGCTATATTGCACCAAATTGCATCTGAGGCTACCTGGAAATGCAAAAAATTCCAAAGGGGAGGGGGACAACCCCTCCCTTTAGACCCCTCACCCAGGCCGGCCATCAGTCTTCAGCCCCCCCCCACTCAAAAGTACCTTCCTACGCCACTGCTCAATACTGCATATACATTGTTGTCTTCAGTAAGAAACATGTCATGTTCATAATGCATCTGATCCTCCAGTTATCTTTATGAAATGAGAGGTGCTTTCTTCTCATTTTCGTTCATTATGCGTTCATTTCACTCACACTTTAAGGCACCGACATTACAAAACGATTGTCTGCGTGTTCAGTTTGGCTATAAACGACACCAAATAGCCACATTACAGTTAATTTAGTTAATAATGTTTTTCTTTATGTTTCAACGTACGGAGGTTGTTGTTCGTGAATGAAATGTTTCATTGAATGACTGAAAATGATAGTAATAGTTGTTCGAACTAACAAAAAAGGCGTAAAAAAACGGTTCGCATTATCGTTGCAAGATGTGAGGTTAGTAATGAATATGCAACACGAAACAGCGACGGCGTCACCGGTGTATCACATGCAAAATATTTATGTTTTAGTGTCATATTCCACATTTGACTTAATATGTTAACTTGATAGCCACCCGACATGATGTAATCCATAAGCCATTGTCGGCTTCTCCCACATTCATGGTCCTAATATAACTGCCTCGTGTTGTTATTTATTATCTCCGTTAGCAATATTCCGCATGCACTTTATACTGCATACTGCATATTGTTAGATAATAGGAGGCTGTGTTTTCTCCTCGACTTAACTTTCCTCTGTGTTAGATTTAATCTCCGGACAACCTTTTTTTTATTCATATGACTTTGGAAGCGAAATTATTGCTGAAGTGAATATACAATAAAGATAAGTCATTTCTTCTTCGATCAGTTTCATCGACCGTCCGTAAGAACTTGATCTAACTGTCACTGTTAGTAGGCGTACAAGGACTAGAGGTAGACGCCTAGGTCTTATAGTGAAATATAAGTAGCCTAGTCAGAGACATAGTTCCAATAGGGGAGCTTCGTAGTTTCTAACTATGTATTACAATGCATTACCACATTCGCTTGTTTAAACCACTAGGCATGGCCTAACAGAATAAGGAAATGTAATTTGTCTTCAGCGGATACATTTATTGATACTTCTGATCACTACTGTCTGAATTAATGAAACTGTTTTGGCAAACTTAGCTTGGTGATTTTTCATGCTCCTTCAGTTATGCAGCTTAAATAAGTACCATTTATTTTAAATGAACAGTTTATGCATATTCTTTTTGTAAACGCACAGAATCAATTTAAGACCATACATGCAAATACTATTCTGAGAGAGAAATGTATTGATCAGTCAATCCAACAATGCGATCGTATCGTCCACAAGGGTATTGTAGGAGAATAACAACGTAAATATATATCACCTGTTAGTTGTCTCCATGAAGATGGAGGATTGGCGTTTGTGCTGATGTATCCTATTCAGGAAACTATAACGAGAAAAAGAGATTTCAACACGCACACACAAGCACGCACGCACGCGCAAGGGCACGCGCACACGCTTTATATGCAGACACCCTAACCACTAAGCTATACAAATATATATATATATATATATATATTATAAATATATATATATATATATATATATATATATATATATATATATATATATATATTGTTACGAGGGCCCATTGTAGCCTAACGCTAGTCACTGCTAGTGAGAAACCTAATGTTATAATGTGGAGAGTAATTGAAATTGCCTACGTGCTAAATCAGTATTTGAGAAATTAGGTCGGTTTACCGTGTCACAATGTTATAATACACGATTGTTCTGGTATATTCCTTATGATGACGCGCTGGTCTCGGGTTAACGTCGGTTTACGTGAGATCGCGTGTAAGCTGTACACATTTTCGTGGATTCTCTGGAACGTTCGCGAGACATGCGAAGGACTTCCAAGAATAGAGAAACCGGGTCGCGTTGTTACTCAGGTGTATCGAGAGAGATCTAGATGATTCTTGACATGGCGAATCGTATATAAACCCGCCCAGATCAGAGAGTTTCTCAGTTTCTGAACGAATACAAGCGACGACACTTATTTTACCTTTCTACTATATATCGTCAGTGCTCAACTACCAGTAGTTTCTGAAGGTTTGAGAAATCGATTACAAGACTGATTCTACACTTCCATTCAGAAGTTTGAAGAGGACTTTGCTGTGAAAGTACAGTTTTCCAGTCTTTATTTCGGAGAAGGTGAAGAATTTCTGTCTCCGTTGAGGAAGTTCGTTACGCCAGGAGTTGGTGGCTATAAAGCTGATTTTGGACTAACTCTGGTAATATTTAGTCGGCGAGAAGTTCGACTTGTGCTTCACTCTATTGTGGCTGGAAGTCCGTCTTCTATTTTGGAGCATCGCCGGAAAGAAGGTGACTGCTGTTTCTGGGATCGCGAGAAACTTCGTGGAGGACCAGTAAAGTTCGCGGTACAACGGACCGAGAATCGTCGTCATCAAGGTCGTGGCCGCTGAGGGATATCGCCGTTGGAAGAGACCAGCGTGTTTTAAAGTGTATCCTATCTTGTTAAATTTGTGAGTAGTTTTCTATATATTTGTAATTACCACTTGTTGTTGTTGGTTCGAAATCCATTGTTCAATATAGTTTACGTTCTCATTTAAAATCTCTAGACTCGTCAATTTGCCTGTGTTCCTTACGGAAACGAACCCAGGCTTGTGTCTCGTTAAAATTAGTTATCGAGACCTCTCGCATTCCAACGTAACAAAATTGGGGGCCTATCCGGGAAAGGTTTACAAATTTGTGACCTATCCATTTGAGAGGAATTCATTTTTGAAAATTATTGTTTTGCAAATTGTCTGGAGAGAAAACGAGAGAGAACATGGAGTTCGAGCCAGAGGAATTTCTCAAAGATGTAACTTGGGAAAAATTTGATGGCCTAAAGAAGCCAGATTTGATGGCATTAGCTAAATATTATAGCTTAGGCGTAAACCAAGCAACGAGGAAACAAGTTGTAAAGAATGGGTTGATCGATGTTTTAGTTGACGAAGAAATTCTCGATGAGTCATGCTTGATAAAAAAGGTTGACATTCTGACAGAAATTGGCGGAGACGCCGTTCAGCTTAAACAGTTAGAAATCGAAATGGAAAAAATCAGATTAGAACAGCGAAGGCAAGAGCAAGAGCAAGAAATCAGATTAGAACAGCAAAAGCTAGAACTAAAACGGCTCGAATCTGAAACACACCTGAAGGAATTAGAAATTCAGGCAAAGTATAAATCAGAATCTGGCTCATCATCCTCCTCGTCAGCTCCTCGATCACAACCATATTTTGATGCATCAAGATACATAAAATTGGTGCCAAAATTTACCGAAATAGAGGTAGATAAATATTTTCAACATTTTGAGAAAGTGGCTGCGAATATGAAGAGGCCGAAAGAGGTGTGGACGCTGCCTTTACCGAGTAGTTTTGTTGGGAAAGCACGGGAAGTGTATTCGGCTCTCCCTATGGAAAAGAGTGAAAACTACGATGAAGTGAAGCAGGCGATCCTCAGAGCCTATGAGCTGGTGCCAGAGGCATACCGACAGAAATTTAGGGGGGCTAGAAAAAATGATAATCAGACACATGTAGAATTTGCCAGAATAAAGGAGCAAATGTTTGATAGGTGGCTCCACTCTAAGGATGTAGGGGAGAATTTTGTCAAATTACGACAATTGTTCCTGATTGAGGAATTTAAAAGATGTATCCACCCCGACATCAAAACTCATATTGATGAGAGAATGATTGACACCTTGTATGCTGCGGCAACGAAAGCAGATGACTATGCCCTGACCCACAAACTGAGCCCAAACAAGTTTTACCAGGCTAGGAGCCAGAAACCCAAAATAAACACAGAGGTAAAAGGGACACCCGATTCAAAGGGAAACAGCGGCAAATGGAATTCTGGGGGCACGAAACCACCAAGTGGGAGTGGATTCAAAAAGCAAGTTACTTGCTATAATTGTAACAAACCTGGTCATCTCATGTCACAATGTTATCTGCTGCAAAATCAAAATTCTCAAAGAAAACAGGAGGGATTCTCAAAATCACCCCCTAATACAGTTGGATATGTTGCCTCACAGAAGAATTCGAATCGAATTGACAAAGAAATCCAAAAGAAGGAATTTGCTAAAAATCAAGTGAATAAGGTATTCGAACCATTCATTATGGAGGGTAGCATATCAATAAGTGATGATTTTTCGCCCCAACAAATTAAGATTTTTAGGGACACAGGTTGTTCACAGTCGCTCATTTTAGAAGAAACGTTGCCCTTTGGTGAACAGAGTTCGACTGGAACGTGTGCATTAATCCATGGGATAAAGATGGAGATTATCAGTGTTCCCTTACACAGAGTAAACCTAGAGTGTGGTTTGGTGTCCGGCCAAGTGCTGGTTGGTGTTATGTCGGAATTGCCGATAAAAGGTGTTTCCATGATGCTTGGAAATGACCTGGCAGGGGATAAGGTTCTCCCGAATCCCATTGTTACAAATACGCCCTCTAATGTTAGTAGCCACGAGGAAGATGAAATATATCCTGCGTGTGTACTGACTAGGGCAATGAGTAAAAAGGCAGTCTCGGAAGTGGAGGAGTCTGAGAGCTGTCAGGGTGATGTCTTCAATTTGGAAGACACATTTTTTAAGGTGTTGAATGACACAGAAAGTAGTTCGGGAGATAACCAAAAGGTAGAAAATGAAGATCCTTTGAGCCGCAACAAATTGATTTTAGAACAAAGTCGAGACCCTGAACTAATAGATTTAGTTAAAGGGGCAGTGACCCCACAAGAAGCGGATGATAACCCTGTCTGCTTCTACAAACAAAATGGCGTGGTGATGAGAAAATGGCGACCACTAGATGCGCCTGCAGATGAGGAATGGCAAGTGGTGCACCAAATTGTTGTACCCAAGGTGTACCACAGTGACGTCATGAGCATGGCCCATGATAGTCCAATGGCAGGACATTTAGGCGTCAGGAAAACCTGTGATAGGATTCTAAAACATATTTGGTGGCCCAAAATCAGGAGTGATGTGGCTGATTACTGTAGGTCGTGCCATACATGTCAGGTGGTTGGGAAGCCCAACCAGAAAATACCGCCTGCACCTTTGAAACCAATCCCTGCTTTTGATGAGCCTTCTAGTAAAGTCATTATTGATTGCTTAGATCCTATCCCTAAAACGAAATCAGGCAGACAAAATTTGGAGCAAGGTCAAGCCAAAATGAAACAATGGTACGACAAAAATGCAAAGAACAAAGTGTTCAAACCAGGAATTATTTAACTATTGAAAAGGAATGTCTTGCACTCTTGTTATCACTGCAACATTTCGATGTATATTTGCATACTACTGTCTACCCTGTGCTTGTGTTCACTGATCATAATCCTCTCACCTTCATACATAGAATGAAGAATAAGAATCAAAGATTAATGAGATGGAGTTTAACTTTATAAGAGTACAATCTTGATGTGAGGCACATAAAAGGAAAAGACAATGTGATGGCAGATGCTTTGTCCAGATTCACATGAATTTATTGTATATATGACAAGACAAAGATAATGTCACTATACATTTGTATAAAGAACACTCAGAATTATTTATTATGCATAACTTAAAAGTTGTTTGATAAATGTTTAACGAAAATTTGTTCAAGTGTAACAAAGTACATATTTTACGATAGAATATTTGTTTGTTGATAAGATATGATGGAATGTAAGAAATTAGAAAGTTTTCATTGCATTCAAACTTTCCTTTAAGGGGGAGGGTGTTACGATGGCCCATTGTAGCCTAACGCTAGTCACTGCTAGTGAGAAACCTAATGTTATAATGTGGAGAGTAATTGAAATTGCCTACGTGATAAATCAGTATTTGAGAAATTAGGTCGGTTTACCGTGTCACAATGTTATAATACACGATTGTTCTGGTATATTCCTTATGATGACGCGCTGGTCTCGGGTTAACGTCGGTTTACGTGAGATCGCGTGTAAGCTGTACACATTTTCGTGAATTCTCTTGAACGTTCGCGAGACATGCGAAGGACTTCCAAGAATAGAGAAACCGGGTCGCGTTGTTACTCAGGTGTATCGAGAGAGATCTAGATGATTCTTGACATGGCGAATCGTATATAAACCCGCCCAGATCGGAGAGTTTCTCAGTTTCTGAACGAATACAAGCGACGACACTTATTATACCATAATCTACTATATATCGTCAGTGCTCAACTACCAGTAGTTTCTGAAGGTTTGAGATATCGATTACAAGATTGATTCTACACTTCCATTCAGAAGTTTGAAGAGGACTTTGCTGTAAAAGTACAGTTTTCCAGTCTTTATTTTTCTGTCTCCGTTGAGGAAGTTCGTTACGCCAGGAGTTGGTGGCTATAAAGCTGATTTTGGACTAACTCTGGTAATATTTAGTCGGCGAGAAGTTCGACTTGTGCTTCATTCTATTGTGGCTGGAAGTCCGTCTTCTATTTTGGAGCATCGCCGGAAAGAAGGTGACTGCTGTTTCTGGGATCGCGAGAAACTTCGTGGAGGACCAGTAAAGTTCGCGGTACAACGGACCGAGAATCGTCGTCATCAAGGTCGTGGCCGCTGAGGGATATCGCCGTTGGAAGAGACCAGCGTGTTTTAAAGTGTATCCTATCTTGTTAAATTTGTGAGTAGTTTTCTATATATTTGTAATTACCACTTGTTGTTGTTGGTTCGAAATCCATTGTTCAATATAGTTTACGTTCTCATTTAAAATCTCTAGACTCGTCAATTTGCCTGTGTTCCTTACGGAAACGAACCCAGGCTTGTGTCTCGTTAAAATTAGTTATCGAAACCTCTCGCATTCCAACGTAACAAAATATATATATATATATTATAATTAAAATCGGGATTCGAACCCGGGCCTCCCGCTCTTTACGCGGACACCCTATAACACACTTATGTAAAATCGTGTACACTGTCGAAATAAGTTGAACCGCACAAATGAAGGTAATACGAAGGAATTGATTTCACCACCTTCACAATCTATACCCACTCGCCGAAACAAAATGTTCTCAAAGGGATAGCCCCTCAAACCCCTCTCCAGAACGGACCTGTTTCAGCGTAGCATTCGAAATCAAATGGTGTCATCAAAAGTAATATTAATTGCAGCGTTAATCAAACTTGTATCATCTGTATCTAAAAACAAAAATTAGTCATCAATGCTACTTCGGTAGAACCTCGCTTGTTTGTGCTGGTATCACGTCTCTCCCGAGACTTATTTCACGACAAAAATGAATAAAATGTCAGGCTGTCCGACAACATAGTCAGTCATACAATAATTCATATGAAAAGAGGAGGGTATATGAACAACAGTCGCATCAGTTCGACAATTATACAAGATAGGTAGTAACATGATGGCACTAGTATAGAAATAGATGTATAGACAAAGACAATTGGTATTATATATATATATATATATATATATATATATTTATATATATATATTTATATATACATATATATATAATCCTATTGTATCAGAATCTAAAGGGATCACAGGCGTTATTCCACTACAGTTGTTATGAGTCTTAATTCATGGGTCTAGAAGGACAGTGAAAAATTGTATTAAGAATGCGATCTCTTATATACACTCCTAGATATGAGTAAGATTCGAAATACTGAACAGAATAAAACATGGTAATATCAGCAAGTCATTTCACCAATAGTATGAAGCGTTCTATGCAACATATAATTACAATTGTTATTTTGAGTAACCAAGAATAGGTGTATTCTCATACGTATCTCAGATGATGGACACGTTCGCCTTCGTGATGGTGGTTACCACTACGGGAGAGTGGAAATCTACTATAATGGACAATGGGGAACAGTATGTGACGACAGTTGGGAAATAAAGGACGCCAAAGTTGTTTGTCGTCATTTAGGCTTTCCATCAGCCGTTGCTGCTCTTACCGACGCATACTACGGACGGGGAACAGGACACATTTTGCTCGATGAAGTTGAATGCGTAGGTTACGAGACACGACTGGAGTACTGCACCAATGAAGGATGGTATATTCAAAATTGTGATCACTCGGAGGATGCTGGTGTAGAATGTTTAAACGGTAAACTATTAATACATATAAAATGCTGATTTACTGTTAAGGTTTACCGACAAAATGATATTAGACAGTTTGCCTATTAGGAGAGTATGCGGTATAGCAAAGAGTGTAACGTCACCATTTAATACCAAATATAACAGAAAAGTTGGTTGATGCGGTATTTTGTGGGTGTTTGGTGCGTTTCCTGCATGGCAAAGTAAGACCAATTACAGGAAAGCAAGTCAAATAACCTAAGTAGCGTAGTTTCCTTTATTTTATTGGAAGGGTGGGGTGGGATTAACACTCGTCCAAGAAAAAGGAACATTCTTATCTAAATCATGAAGCTGTTTCACGGTTTCAGTAGGACATGTCAGTTGTAGGTTAAATGTTTCTACATAAACGCATTGCCAAATTTTCTTATTCACTTACTGCTTTCTGTGACTAGCTACTACCCGACATGTAATACAGTGGGGATAAGATAATGTATGCTGTCGATAATTTGTGCAAGAGTTGTTCTAAACTTGCATCCCACCTCACAAACCTTGTGGCACTAAACTAAACTGTGGGGTCAACTGAAGGGTGGGGTGGGTTTAACTCTCATTCCAGAATAAAGGAACATTCTTACCTAATTCATGACGCTGTTTCGCGGTTTCAGTAGGACTTGTCGGTTGTATGTGTATTGTTCTACATAAAAGTCGATAATTCGTGCAAGAATTGTTCTAAACTTGCGGCCCACCTCACAAACCTTGTGGCACTGAACTGAACTTGGTGGATTAGTGAGCATGAGTGGGCACAATGAGGTAATACATTTAAATAGGGTGTATACATGGTGTATGGATTGTATGCTGTCAGTCTCTGAAAATTTATACCATATTAATTAATGTTACATACACAATGTCGGGTGAAAACGTCTCCTAAACTGTCAGCCTGATAGTTGTGAAATTTAGAATATACGTACCTTACTTCTGCCTTACTCCCTATCCATAATTATGATGTTTTCAGGAAGTCCCTTAGTTAGTTATATAAGTGTTTATTTGTAAACAACACTTGACACATGCAGGCACGGCGTTGCCGGCTGTACAATATGTTTAAGTATTTGAAGTATTTGAAACAAGTATTTAGAAACAAACTATTCAAATTATATATTTCAGTTTTTAAGTATGAAATATTAAATGCACCCTCCCCTCCCAGTGTTAATCGGGGAAGTGGAGGGGGCAGAATATCTGACACTTCATCGTGGGCTTTTGCAATGAGAATTTCTAACTTCACTGATCTTCGTTTTCATTGATGCTTTTTACTTTTCCCTAGGCAGATATTTACATGACATCTCCATTTCCCCGGGAGATCAACGGTGATGTCAGACTGACGGGAGGATCAAAACAAAATGAGGGAAGTGTGGAGATATATTATTATGGAACATGGTACACAGTCTGCGATGATAACTGGGATAGCGCGGACGCCATGGTAGTTTGTCGACAACTTGGATACTTAGACACTGCCCAGGCAGTTGATCATGCTTACTTTGGTTCTGGGTATCTTGATATTCTTCTCGATGACGTGCTATGGATGGGAATCGACATTATTAGACTGTTCTAATGCAGGTTTGTTTCAACACGACTGTGGGCATTCAGAAGTTGCTGGAGTAATTTGTGGAAATGAAGGCAAGTGAATATTGTAAAATAACTATATGTAAACTGTGATGAGATGATGTACGTAATTTCATAATAAATTTCAAACCGAGAACATGACGTGTGAACGGAATGCTATCTTTTAGTTTTACATTCATACATCATTGTATTACTACACTTGACACGGTAACACACTATAACTTGAACATTAGATTTGTTAGGAACTGAACAAGCTAGACCGAAATGGTTTGGTTTTCATTTAAGTGAAAGTTAACACAAATTGTTAGAAGAATAACTTTCTAGTTCATAAATGATACTGTCAGGAAGATTGATCTTTATAAAGTAATATTTATGTTTACATTTTACATTTTGATCAATGTTGTGATAATAACCCATCATGTATCAATAGGTATTGAAGGGGATGTCCGCCTGAGAAATGGTGATTCTATTAATTCTGGAATAGTGGAACTTTATCACCTAGGAGAATGGGGAACCATTTGCGATGACTATTGGTCCTATGAAGATGCCGCCGTCATATGTCACCAGCTGGGATATAGTGGTGTCGATACCTATTACGATGGTGCATGGTTTGGTCAAGGATCTGGGCCAATACTGGGTGATATTAGTTGCGACGGAACAGAATGGTACTGGAAAGATTGTTATTTCAGTAACTGGGCAACTTCCAGCTGTAGCCACAATGAGGATGCTGCACTCACGTGCACTACTTTTGGTATGTTAACGTAAACTCTACTAATGTAAAGGATAATTGACTTGTATATTTCTTTTCTAGAAAACCCTTTAGTCTTTCCTTTCATTTTTGCCGGTCGCTTCCCTGTATCACTGACTATAAGACGAACAATACACATACACCCAATACATCAGTTTCCAGTAGTGTAGTGAGTTATTCAAGTAACGTTTATGTAAATCATCCAATCCAAATTGATGAAACGGCCTGCAATAATGCAAACAAGTATGTCTATAGCATAAGGCAGCTATTTATTCTCAAGAAATTGTAAAATCATCTGTGATATAAAGACACATAAAAAGGTTTTTGGGACCCGATAAAGCATGGGATGAATATATATTTTCTACACTTCAGGAAGGGTGAATAGTCCAAAAAGAAATAATTCTCCGGTTACGTAATTTTCCATGGAGCCCACTTTGGTCAACGCCTTCGTTTATGCGACCAATAAATATTAACATATTCATTAACAGCTTGGATATTGACATATTTAATGATAGATTAAAACAAGTTTATAAGTCGTATTATGTTAAGTTAGGTGTTGCACATATGTTTCATAGGACTACATCGAACCCGACACGTAGTCTCAGGTTTTATTCAGATGTCATTAAATAAAGATTGAGACATCGTTTTCTCTGAACCTATTATCGTGTAAGTTTGGTAAATCGTTATATTAATAACTGCTCTCAACATAAAGATATTGTAATTGTAGTTTGTGCCTACATGTTTACACGAACAAAATGATTGATTTACTACTCAATGCATGAAACGTTGAGTAACAAATTTCGCTTTTTTCTTCTTCTTAGAAACGTCATTACAAACCGGTACCATTGCTGGGATAGTGATAGCCTGTGCAATTGTAGCAGTCTTGATCGGCATAGGCCTTGTAGTCACCTATCGGTTATTTAAGAAGAACAGAGGAAGAGTTCGTACTCAACCAAACATTGCTGTAATAAGCGGAGTTGATACTCCTGCTGGACCACCCGCACCCCAGCACAATTGGACTAACGTTGCAGCACAGCCCAGTTATAATGACGTGGTTAATAACCATGCTTATTACCCACAGCATGTAGGTGTGGTCCCAACAATACCAGGATTGTACCCTCCTCAATCAAACCCAGGAACGTTCAACACACAACAAACTCCGACGGTTCATCTACCTCCGAACCCTGGCTTTCTCATCCCATACCCAGTCGAAACCTCTTCTGTAACAACACAACCAGCCAACCATTTCCAAGTTCAGGCAGGCCAATTTCCATCCGACAATGTTCCGTTAATATTGTCCTCACAAAACCAGCCAGCAACTTAGAATAGCGGAGTGATACAGTCTGATGATCCTCTCTACCACACCATTTAGTCAACTACTCCTCAAAAGGAATTGACGTTTACCATTAGAATCTTTCTGCAAGGTTAAGCACAATTTTTATTCCATCAAAATACTTGCTGGCTTATTGAAATAATTTTAAGAAATCCGCGACAAGAAAGGTTTTCATGATCAATCGCCTTAACTTCTTTTGATAACAAGGAAAGGAAGGAGAAATACTCTAAACACATTAAAAGCGAGCTGCAGTACCACAATACTGCAAAACTGCAAACTGCAGAACGTGAAGAATTAAGATCATCAGGGATGATCACATGCAACAGTTGTTGATATTGAAACTATAGTTAAACGTCAACATATAATGTTGTTTTCAAACACGATAATAAACAATAAAAACATGAAGAAAATATCCCCAATTTCTCATTACTTTTTTTTACAGCAATATATTCTTTTATGAGCGATGTTGAAATTTAACATAAAGTGAACTTTGTGTATGGTGATGGTGATTAAATTTAACAGTAAATGATATGAAAGTTAAAAATACACACATTTTCCAGTGAATTTAAGTGACTTGTATACAATTAGGGGTTAATCAATGATCTACCGTCAGTTTATAGCAGGACAATGCATGAACAGGTGTATAGCTCAAACGAAACATTCGGCCTTCGGCATCGTGCATCCATGCGATAAGGGTTGTGCCCTCGTACGTAAGTGTAGACCGTAGAATTTTCACTTCAGAATGTTAATATTTTTAATGAAAACTTTAAAAGAAAAATATCCGACAGTTCTCTCGAAATGATACTCTGACGTTCTTTACTTTTAGTATAATTAAAAGTCTCAAAGCAATGAAATGCGCATATAAAATAACACAAATGATGATAACTTTGCTATACATTGAACAACACTTGTACGTTGTACAAGTATAACGATAGGACGCAAGGGCATACTGTGTTCAGTTGGCTCAGCAACACGAAACGATGTGTTCATGCCAAGACCTACAGCGATACAGTGAATTGGATAACGATCATTGACTTGTACTACTGCGTCTGTATTAATATATACTTTGCTAAGCTATATAGTTACTGTCGTGAACACATGTGAAGAATTCCATCAAGAAAGGACACTTAACGCAATCTTAATAGTATCAACACCAGTGTTTGTTATTGTGAGGTTATTGTTGTTGCTCGCAACCATAATTTTGTCAAAGGGTGTTTTTCACCGACGGGCTTGTTGTCATTCACACTTGATCTGATTTGTTTGTGTTGAATTAGTTTAGGTAGCTAGCTGGGATATTACTTAAGCTTGTCGTGATTGTTCTATTTTTGCACCTAGTCATCCGTCGATGAGTTTACCGCGCATAAATCCATAGGTTAATGCACGTAATGATTGATTAGTTGTCATTTCACTGAATTCACGGCTACATTGATCGATGTGTGTTTGTAAATATATGATCATCCTCTTAACCCATAAAGTACATGTATGATGTTTCGGAGAATCTTAAGTTTCATAGTGGTGCATGTTTTGTTTTTATCATATTATTATACATTGACTGAGATTTACTAGTTTGGTTTGGCAGTTTTATCTCTTTTCAATCGCACGATATTGTGCTGGCCTATTAATGGCTGTACTTTGCTTGTCACGACTTAATAATATATCCCAGGAAGAGCGAAAATGGTTTCCATCATATTTTCTTTATATAATATGCCCGAATTTGGCCGAAATCGCTTACCTAGTAGTCATACATGTGTTAAATTAATATGTAAGGAGTTATGTACAAATTACTTATATAATTAAGTGAATATATGACGTTGAATATATGACTTAAATGATTATTAAAATACAATGCTAGGGGTAGTTACGGTAGTCGGTCAAGAAAACTCGTCGGTCGAAATCGATATACCCCCTGAAAAATGTTGTTGTACACCTTCGAAGAAAAGTTTGTGTTGTCGTTTAGGGCGTTAAAATGCATTACGCTATATTTGAGATCACTTCAACATTGCATCGGTGAACTGGGAATCTAGAAACGACTGCGAAAATATAACAGTTTTAGCAACTGAAGATAGAAGATGTATTTTTGCACCTTGTATCATTCGCACCTCTTTGCAGTAACAATTAATAATCGATCCGAGGCTTTAAATCACTTACCTAACCAACGGAGGACTGAAGCCGTCCATTTCTATCGATATTTGGAAAATGTTCAGCCCGAAATCTCCAATTGACACTAAGATTTATATAACGCCCTGGTAAGAGTTGTTTACATCTAGCATGAGATGGCTATTCGTGGCATCCGACGGATTTCCATTCAACTTGGCGTTTACTAATATCAGACGTTAGTGTAACAATGGATAATAACAGTGGATAAATGGTTTCTTTATTATAAATGAATACAACGATGTCATCACTAATGCGGGCGTTGTCACTAGATTGCATGCAGAAACTTCCGCACAACTTCATTACAAACTGAAACTAAATAAGTCATATGAATAATCCTTTCAACCCATGACGCCAACTTAATATGGAGAGAATGAGTACTGCAAATAACATTGCAATATTTCGTTCAGGGAATTTGCTGCAAATTTAAATATGGTACGGTACTAACAATATCTGTTTACCAGAACACAAATGTAACAAAAATTACCGTTGAACATTTTTTTCCCCAAGAGAACCGAGAAAAACCTTTATGGTGCCTATACATTATTCAGTTCGTAAACATTTCAAAATAGCTTTCTGGTCATATATATGTAATTATATTTTCATTTGTCTACATGTGATTCGATCTTATTGGCATATAAATATATATATATATCTATAAATATATCTATCTATCTATATATATATATATCTATATATATATATATATATATATATATATATATATATATATATATATATATATATATATATAGCACTGGATTGGTATGTGCGTTTACTTCTCAAAGTTGGTGTTTATGTTTACCTGGGGTGAATGATTGGTTCAACTTGAAATGTAAATGGTTTTCGTGCCCAGGTTCTTTCCTGGATGACATTTTCTTAAAGAGTACCGTTAACGCGAAAACGTCTCACCAGTAACTTCAGGTAAGGTCCTTGAGATTAGTCATTAGAGTTGCTGATATTGTTAAAACCATTACTTGAGCCTGTTCAGGCAACGTTGTTACATACAGCTTCACGTAATTTGTTCATTCCCATATTCCAATACTAGTAATACTGTACTATAGACTAGCTAAGCATGGAACTTGCTAGGACTACGTTCGGCTAGGGTCATAGGCTAAGGCCTAACACTATTTTAACATTGTGTCTAGGGTAAACTTGTCTGTAGTTAGAGCTACAAATTAATACCAACTGCCCAAGAAATTAGATTTCACAAGTAGGTCAGCTTAACTTTTTAGCCTACTGTACATGTATCATATATGGGCTTTGATTTTCCTGGACAATAAGGATACAGAAGCTATGCCTAGAATTAGAGACTGTGAAGTCACCATGCAAATGTAACTTACAAGTAGCCCGTATTGAATTAGCCATGCTATAATTGCTAGAACTTTTGAAAAAGTTCCTGGAAGTCTTTACTCTCCAAATTGTTCTCAGACATTCTAAACAACACTATACTGTAGGATGTATGAATATACTAGTAAGGGTATCAATAAACAGTTAAAGGATATAATATTTGGAAATCCAGCATAAAATTTGGGCCAATACAGAATACCTTCAATCTAAGTCTCTCAAATGATGCATTGTCTTTCTTTTGTATCTTATTTATAACTTTCCAAAAGTTGTACAAAAATAACAGTGCCGTGCACCCAAAAGGTTATTGAGTCAGTACAGTTCCATAATTTAACTGTTACAAAAGCAGAGTGCACCTAATTAAAAGTTAACGTCCTCCAAAATTCTATATAACACAAACATTTGATAAGCCTTCTATCCCCTCCCCTGCATATAGGCCATTGTTTTGAGTCTATTTAGATCCATAAGTAATACCAAGTTGACTTATGTTGCAATATGCAGTGTTAAAAATCTGAGCTCTGTATTGGCCCAAAATATATTGGAGAGAAGTGTACATATCCGATAAAAATTGAAATAATGCACATCTACGCTCCGACCATTTTGTATTTATTTGATTGGCACTGTAAATGGGTTTTTTCAGACGATCAACGTTTTCAACATGAATGACAACAGCCCACTATTCAAGGGAATAACACTGTACGATGTTGGAACGGTAGCAATCATAGCTAGAGCACAGATGCCGCCTGGGACAGACCGATGTGGTGACCTACTGCATTATCGACAGCAAACACCATATTGTCAGTTTAGGTCCACTTATAACTTTACATGTATATTTAAATTCGGAAATAGTTACAATTGGTAAAGCTTTAATGACTTGCAACTTTAAAAAGCATTTCTATGGTATTAGCAATGAACACATGGCTGCATAAATAAATGTTGTACACAAGAATAAAGAATTAATGGGCCCAACATGGGATGGGTAAACGAATTGAAATTGACAGTGAAAATAGTATATATATGAAAGGTTGTGAGATGATTAAAATAGTGGCTGATTTACAGTAGATTTAGTTTTGTAAAGCAGTCCATTGTTTTCTTCATTTGTAGAGTGTGAGGTCATTCTATGGCCGTGGTAGGTCTATTCCATAATCGCAAAACTTTCCAAGCTATAGCGTGCTGTAATTGGGACCAAATCAGCATATCTTTAAGAGAAAGCTTTTTTTTTTGTACCAATAGATGGATAGATCTACAGGCTGATACGGCAAAGGATATGTTTAAATTAGAAGTGCCAGGCAAGATTATCACTTATTTTACAGTGGGGTGAATACAATCACCAACCAAGCTTTTCATCATGCTGTAGTGGTATACTCCTTGTTGGGCTTATCAATAAAAGCTTGCATAGAAGCCGATGCCAAGCAAAAGCCATAGTATAAAGTTAAAGGTTTACAGTCTTGTATGAGGCTAATGCCTCCTCACATGACTTTACAACTTAACCCCTGGTCATTGGTAACTTGTCACACCCACACACCAAAGTGTGCACAATTCAATCAATCTCTCCTGGGGCACCACAGTGCACCACAACCACGTGTCCCCCAGGGGACTTCCCATAGGGTGCAGCCACAAACCGGTGCACGCCACTATATTTACAAGTTACCTTGCAGGTCCCCATTTATACACCTGGGTGAAGAGAGGCAATGGAGATAAAGCGCCTTGCCCAAGGACACAACGCAATGATCTGGCCAGGGCTCGAACCTGTAATCCTTAGATCACAAGTCCACTGCCTTAACCACTTGACCACAACGCCCTCAAGTATGTCCTGTAAATTGCGAAGTAGATTCAAACGTCTTGTGTATATCCGGTGGGACACAGCACATCTTACAATGGAGTTAGGAAGTTGCTGGGAAAGGTTGTTGGATTGGTAAAGTGTTACAGTATTTGCTTTACATAAATGCAGAGCAGTTACATAAAGTTCCAGGATATGTTACACGGTTACACCATAGAAAAGAAAGAGGAAATTACTATAAGCTTCAAGCAGACAGAACCAAGAGATGCAGACCAGTCTTCATGGGAAGTCTTCTACATATATAACTGTATAAATGGACCCATCCTTTTGTAATGTCCTTCTTACAATGTTTAGATTGGTCATATTGTGGCACCACATGTTTTGTTAGTATAAGGGAATTTGCAGCTGTTTGTCAAGAACATGGAACTTGTTATAAAAATGAAGTGGTCCTGATGCTAAAGTGGCCAAAGTGTTGAAGATACTGGAATGGGATGTAAGTGCAGCCAAAAAAAAAAAAAAACGGAAAACTATTCGGAGACCCCGGGTGAATGCCGTCCTAACACATCCTACTCCTAGCTCTGACTAATTACACACTATCGTTATGTTAGGCTAGCTCAGAAGTATTAGCGCTAACACATCTTACCCCTAGTTCTTACTACTTACACACTATCGTTATGTTAGGCTAGCTCAAAGTTACGAATACGTCGCAGCGAACTACGGAATAAAAAACAGTCTCACATTCGAATGCGATCACAAATATCGACTTTCATATGCGTATCCCGTAGATTTCCGCCGCTCACAAATATCACAAGCGTTAATTCCGAAAGTTATGTCGAGCACTAGCAGTTACGAAGATATTAATTAGCAGTCCAATCAACGTGAATTAGGCAAGGTTTTTCAACGACAGAAATGAGCTATGGCGATTTGAAGTTCGCACGTACGCAACGATATTCACATGGCACAATGTTCTACAGTGCAATGCGATGATGCGAAACAGGAATGGTATTTTGATTGATCGATGAGTGAAAGTTGAAGTTAGCTTGCTGCAACGGGCCAGGCATTTTTGCCGCGTTGTGTCTTTGATATTCGAACAATTTCGTGGAACTTTATTGGAATTAAAAAAAACGGATTTCCGTAAAAATACGGAAGACTTACATCCCTGAAAAAAAACCAGATTTCCGTAAAAATACGGAAGACTTACATCCCTGCTGGATATCTTGCTGCCTTACCTTTAACTGTTTTCAAATACATTTCTCATGTCTTAAGGTGTTTTAATTTTGTATTCCAAGCACGATCAGCAAGCCATAGTACAGTTATTTTCAACAACCACCACACAGATACTTGTGCAGGACTGGGGGCATTTGTTAAGCAGATTACTATTATAAAAATCTTTCAAACTGTTATCCCTCAAAATCTCCAGGGGGATGCTGCATTGTTTCTGAACCGCAGTTTCACAAATCTAAAAGTGGGGTTCAGGGGCTATGCTAAGGGAAAAGTTTACAATATTACGCCTGACTTAATTACTGGAAGCTGGCGGTCTTTTATTACACCAAGAACCAGTTTACTCTTTAAACAAAATTACATTATTTTCCCTCAAAATTGAGGGGAGTGAATACAGCAAAGGCACATGCAACTAGCACCAATGTCATGGAAACCTAGTGCACCCCAATTAAACATACTATAAAACCACAAAATTTGCAATTATAGGTTTGAAATTGTGCAATCCATTGGTAATTGGTATAATTTTGTCCCTCCAAGCATGAAAACTGGAAACTCTATGATATTGTGATAATTTGCATTGGTTATGATATTAGATCCAGCCTATACTGGTAAGATAAATACTTGAGATGTATTCTCAGAATGTTTCTCATGTATGAGAGAGGTCAGTAAATTGAGGTCAGTGCAAATATCCTGGTTTATGTGAAATAAATCTTGTGGAAAATATAAACTGGGATTGAAAATGCAATCAACTGCTTGAATATGATTGTGCAATTTTTATTGTGTCTCGTCTTTTAATATCATGCTAAGCTCTACTACTGTATGTGTTTGGTAATAAGCCAAATTTCAGGGTAGAAGTTTAAAAAAACAAATCATCAAAAATTTGAGATGAATTTTAAGCAATCACATTCACTGCCTATATCTCTGTTTATGTTTTGGGTCAGCGATACAGTATATTGTACAGTAGGGTACAGAAAGGGACACTTTCTGTTGTATTCCTGATCATCTCCAAATTTCTCCTTTAAAAAAGAAAAATTGTTTGTAGCAGTATTCCTCTGAGCAGTGAAAAAAGTAAACATACAGAGAACAGTTGCTCCTGCACATGCTTTAATACATTACTAAAATAATGTTCTGGTGCAATTCATGTAATATTCACTGTAAATTTTAGTTTAAAATTGCCAGTATACCATTAGTTCCTGAGCCATATTATTTTTGCTTTAAAAGTCTGGCTTTGAGTGTATAGTATTTTTTTCAAAAACATAAAAGAGGAGGGGCTGCTTATCATCATTCCCTGAACAGACTATACCCAATATGTTAACTGTAACGGTTACATATCAAATGTCTGGGGGACTTACCGCAGTGCTGACAATGTTCAAATATTTCCATGGTTCCACCAGGGATGTTAGAGATGGACAAACAACGTTTGAGCTTTCTTTAAAGTTTGGTTCGTGCCGACATTTATACCGTTTTTGGTCCAATACTAATACCTAAATAGCACTCCAAACGGATTATGGTACCAGACGGTATCTGTACGTTGTCTGCTAGATTTATAAGATGTCAAAACGCTAGAACATTCACTGTTATACTGTTATCAGCCGTCAGTAGGTATATGCCACACTAATCTCATATCAGTCTTTGTTTCTAATGTCATAACAGGAGTGACTTTCCATATGTTATTGATAGGACATTGCAGGAATTATTAGAATCTTTAATGAAAACTATGCGTAGGTAGTCTTGTTTGCGTGGAGATTGAGTTGTGTAAGTGGTACACAAAAATGAAGATATGCTTTCTTTATTCTTGTGGAAAGCCGCTTTCACTTTGATATCAGATAAATCTGTGGTACATGGTGCCCATCTTTCAATTGTTTCAAGCGACTATGTGACCGAAAAGAAGTACTCAAGTTGAAGTTGCAAATCTGACAGGACCAGTAATTTAACTAGGAAACCTGTCAATCACACCTTTGAAGTAAGATAGGATTACACAGTATTTGAATTCTTCATCGATTGGCTTAAAGTCTTAGATTTTTTCGTTGTAAATCCATCTCTAGATAACACATCCCTGGTTCTACAAGGCTCTGTATTAAATTAGCTAAATTAGCTGAAACTATATAGACCAGCCTTGCAAGATTAAAAGAAATGGCTCCTTACATAGTTGGCATGATGCAAATTCATCCAGTGCCAATAATGGTCGAGAACTTGCTAGAACATGCAGTAGGTATATTCAAATTTACACTTTTGGCAATGAGGTGCCACATTAATCTCATATCAGACAACAGGGAGATGGGTTAAACAAATTTCCAAAACCTGTGCATCTATATGTTGCCCTAACCTATAGTAGGTTATCATCCTGCCCCTTTCATTTAGGGAGTTCTTAGAACGTTTGATGTTAGCACAGGTCAAAGTTTGCAACCCTTATGAAGAAGAAAAAAGTATAGCATTGTTTAATTTAATATATTCCCCATGGTGCTTGCAGGAACCATACTGCCATTTCCAAATTAAAAGTTCTTTTTGGTCTCATTCATGAAATAGTGTAAGCTAAAGTTTAGTATAATGAATAAAATTCATACTTCAACCAAAGCTAGTCATGTTTGTCAACAATAGCGATAACTGGAATTTGCATCAAAGGAAAACCCTATTTCTCACCAAGCAAGTCATAACAGTAAGCTGTCTGAATTAGCATCTTCAGATCGAATATGGGTTTGCTGAGTTAAGGGGCAATATGTTCGATGTACAAGGACCAACCAATGAACACAATTTTAACATAAGAGGCAGAGAAGACACTATAGCAGATATCATAATGTCTTCTCTCTGTTTATTATCAATAAATGCAAATATTTTCATAACAAAATTAAAGATGAAATTTCATGTAACTTTCAAACACATATAAACAAAGCAACCTCTGCAACTTCAGCTCCTTAACATTCATGCTATCACCTAGAAAATTTACCATGAATCACATGTTCTAAGCATTGATGTAAATACCACTGAATATTACTGACATAACCTGTGCTAATCAAACGGATAAAGGGCTTGGTCAAATCATGAATAAGGCCCTGCAACATATATTGCACATGTACGAAAAGGGTTACTGCTGTACATGAAATACTTTTTTGATGGGGGAGGGGGGGGGGGAGATGTGGTAAAATGTTGAAAAGACCACTTTTTTTAATTTGTCATGTTCTTTTGAACATATGCAATTGCTAGAAATAAAAGCACTTCGAAATTTCTTAAAGTGATAGGCAGTTGTTGCCCTTGCACTGCTTTGAAGTCTGCACCACTGTAAATATTGTTGAAGGAGTTGAGTTCTGCAAATCTCTTGATAGTCAAGTAATAAATGTTTCTTTTGCTGTTTATTAAACAGCTCTTAGCAGTGATATGTGTTTACACGACACTGTATCTGAGGTTCCTTATGTAACCGGTGTTTTCTACATACAGTCAATCTCAAAACCAATGTAAAACTTGTTCACCTGCAATGGTCTAAATTCAGAAAGTACATCAATATCATATCTCTTTTGCATTTTTATAACGGAACTGAATTTGAAGTGGACTATATTTAGTAATGAATATAGCAATGTTTTGGGTAAAAGCATTTAAAGCATCAATTTGAATTTCATGTTTTCCTTCCATTGTTTGAAACGTCCTCCTATCTAGATTCGAAAGAGAAATATAGATAAATGCTCCATACCTCAATAACATTATTTAACCTTATTTGCCACAAAAATGTTTTGTCACAGTTTCTGTAAACTACTCAGGGATAAATGGAGGGGGGGGGGGGGGTGGACAGGTGGGGAAACTGAATATTTGACAGATGGTATATTTGACAGTAAAATTCACCTTCCCAAGAAAGTAATAAAGTTCTTTAGCTGGCCTTTAAGAAGGACCTATGTAACCATAGCAGAATTGGTTAATGCCTCCTGCTGAAACGTCCAATAAAGACTCGCAGTATTGTAATGTTCATCAGATTCCCCATTTGTATAGAAACATCAGTGTTTATTGAAACTTTCCTAGGATGTTGTCAACAAGATGCAGTTGAAGTCTACTGTACCTTGTTGTCAAATGTGGAGCTCACAAAAAGTCCTAACAACTAGTCTTATTCAAGCAGTGGCAACATATGGGAATAAAGAAAAGCAAAATATGGTACAATTTTGTTTATGTTATTTTGAACTATTTATCCCAACACCCTATCCTCCTTTTAAGACTTTTGCAAGCTTGTAAATCAGTTACAGCTCTCATGCAACCTGATATGACAAAGGTTCATATGCCAGAACATGATACTAGCAACTTGGAGTAAATTTGATAAAAGAATGATGAAGTAAATACACTGCAATATTGAATGGGCTCAAAAGAGCTTCAGGAGTCTTTTGAGGTACATTACTTGTTTTGGTAAATATATTAATTGCCCTAAGATTCAGCTTGTAAACCAGCTACTAGTCAGATAGTATGGGATCATGAACGAGTACAAGCCTATCTTTCAAGGTTCTCAAATTTTAACCTATATTTGCCTCAAATAACCTTTGACTTAGCTAAAAGCATTAGCGTGAACTCAGTACATGATACACCTGCATACAAACTTCCATTCATCATTCCAATATTGAATTATCATGTTAACAGGGCTTTCAGTTTCAGATATCTAGTTACCTCACGTGGGCTTCTGCTATACTGAACAAATATATAGAATAGTACTCAATGTCAGAAACCTATATGCACAACATATGACTACCAACTTTTCCTTGTTGAGTTAGATGCTCTATGTTACTCTACTGGCCTTGAGTAGCCTTTGACCCTCAATGAAACCAACACCTACAGAAAATTCCAGTATAAATATAAAATTTATAAAATGATTCATAAAATACTTTAACAGGAAGAAGAATTATTATAAACACTTCTGTTCATACCGACCTCAGCGTAAACAATTTAGAAACCAAGAACATATGGTATAATAGCTAACATTTCTTCCTTCTACTCTGCAAATTTTGTGAGAGCAATAAGCAAAATTGATACTGACAAATGTAACATGGCAACAATAACAATAATTCACAAATGATGATGACATTAGAAAAAGTAGTAACCATGACAATGATGATGATTTGAAAATATGAATGAGCAATCCTAAATGTAACTAGAATATCACTTTTACTAGAGCAGGGTTCTCGCGAGCCCGTTTTAACCTGGCCGTGGGCGCGGTTTGAATATAATTTTGCCTCTCCCTGCATGGTTTGAAAGTTGAGCGCCCGTTCTGAACATTTATGAACCAGGAAGAGCTTGCTGCAACTTATCTGTTCCGAAAATATTATAGCATGAGGTAAATTTCCTCCTGGGTGCATAATTATAATAACAGTTCAAGAATTTTTACCAAAGGTGATCATAGTTGAATATCTGGAGTCGGCTCGGACTTGAGGGGTCTTGGATTTGGATCAGACCAAGTGGACTCGGACTTGGCTCGGACTCTGGCTAATTGGACTCGACTACAGCTCTGCCATAATTATAAAAACGATAATGGATTGTTAATAATTTACTATATGATGTTGTAAAGGTAGAGACTTAGATAGTACTCCTAAATGTAATGGATAGCATGAAACTCTTCGTTTCACTAACAAAGGGATTCTCAAATACAGTAGGCCCCTACTAGCAACATTACAATTGGAATAATGGATCACCAATACGATGCAGTGAAGTAAGGGAGTTTAATAAAGAGCATCCCTCAATGTAATGACTAGGATGAAACTCTTAGTTTCACTAACAAAAGGATACCAAATGCAGTACCAACAAGAGGATGCCCATTAGATTGAGGGTCCACTAGACTTAAGGTTTACTAGACCCAAAATCCCCTTTGTGGGTAGCATTATTGAGCGTCTAGTCAGCAGTTATTGGATAACTGAAGTATTGAAGGACCTTGGTCTCCCCTCCCAGCAGCATTACAACTGGAATAATGGATTAGTGAAACAATGTATTATTTGATACAGTGAAGTAAGGGAGTTACATGAATAATAGTTAATGCAATGAGTAGGATTAAACTATTTGTTTCACTAACGAAAATTATTCTCCAATATAGCAATATAAGAATTTGTTAAAATGGATTTTTAATAATGTATTTTATGATGCTGTGAAGGAAGAAAATTCATTAACACATTTTAATTTGTACGCATGTCATATACCTGTCCAGAAACTAAAAAGAAAAATTCAAACTCATAGAATGCCCCGTATCTGGCTCCAAGCAATAACATATAAATCTAGTTCTCATTGTATCTACAGAAGTTGTTTGTCCAATTTTAATCGAAAGCCTTTCCTTTCATTGAAAATTTTGATCTTTAGTAAAAACATTCTTCTGTCTGCAGATTTTATTGATGACAGTACTTCCTTCTCTTGTGGAGAAATTCCATTAGCTCTTGTTAATCTACGAAAATCCAAAACAACATTTCAATCATATGTCAAAGTTTCACTGAAGTACATTCCAGGTGAATATTTTTTAAAAGCATCACATTTCGATATTGACATAGTTGCAAGTGTCTTGCAAAAGGTACAAATAAACACATCATAATCAAGGTTAAAATGTGATGGTGTGTTAACACCTCAAGACTTTGCTTAACAATCCTATCTACGATTCATTCCAGCCTGCCAGATTTACAGTACATTTGGTTTTCAAAGACTACACATAAAGTCATTTCAATTTTGATAACATTCTATGATGGTGGAAGTAGCAAAGTAAAACAAACGGTTTGGCAGTGGACTTGGCGGGGAGTGGAAAGTCTTTCTTACTTTACTTTGTTAGCCGTTCCCTGAGATCGTTTACATTTCTTGAAAATAAACAGCAAATTTTCATCATCTTTGTTCGTGTTGAAACTTACAGTAAATCCATTTAATGTATAGTGTGTGGTGATCAGACTTAGGGGATATTACAAGGAAGACTTTAGAAAACTAACTTCAGGTCAAAGGGATTTAAAATATATCTCACAGTCTATATTTACTGTATATTAAGGACAACTGGGATGTTTGCAATATATGCTTGTGGGAGCTCCTTATTTCCATATAGGCCATTTCTCGCTGCATCCCATGGTCAGCATGAACCAGCAGCTCAAAGTTATTATGATATCCTGTGTCGACCTTGAAGTTGCAGCCCTGTACTTATTGCAATAAAGTGGAGCATCTCTGCTGTGGTGTTCTCATTCTGCATTCCTCAAATCGTGCCAAATTTAAGCCATTTTTCTGACAAGAGAATGAACATAAATAGGTCCAGATAATTGTTTCATAAATTGCAAGTGGAAGTTTTGACAGTGCAGTTCCCTATTTGATGTCAATACTTAGTGTACATGTTGTCAAATATTCATGTCAGTTTAGTTAATTTAGCTATCACTTGTTTCATGGAAACCGCATATGCAACAATTGAGATAAATGCCACACTACTAAGTTTGAATATTGATCTATTATTTGGTATGTAAGTTGTACCCAGGAATTTAGCATGCAATCACTTCAAAAGAACGTATCATTTGGGGTTTAAGCTCAGGAATACTGGTGTACACAGACTTTGGCATTATGACTGAGTTCATTTTTAATGTTTGGTTTCAATGATGTTGAAACGTTGCACTCATGATGGCATATGTGTGCGTGTGCGTTGGTGGGAGTACTGTGTTTGTGATCCTAGCTTGTAAACACAGTTTCTCATGACAGTATGCTTTATTGGACAGATTCCATAGTTGGTATGTACATAGATGCATCACAAGTACAAGAAGCCTATTGTTTTTGGTGAAGGTCAAAGGTAATTTAGGTAAAAATGGTCAAATTGTGAAAACTCAAATCAAAGCATGGATAGATCTATTATTTGGTATGTCTAGGCCCGTGGTTGGGTCAACAGGGCAAACTTGTGAAAACCTTATTTAACCATACATCTCAAGCCAGGGTAGCTTGCAGAGATATATAATGTTTAGTGTCATGTTATACAGCTACAGAAGGCTTTCAGTGGTCTTTTTAGATCCCCAACTGTCACTTTGAAAATGTTGTTTGTTACAGTTCTCAATAGTTTTTTGCTGTATTATTAAGATAAAATAAGTTGTACATGTATGCAGCCTACACATATACAGTAGCCTATATGTCAGATTGACAAATTAAATAAAAAAATAAAACTTATTACATAATGGAAACCATGTGTAGTGCATTTTGCATAATGGTTATCTATTTATACACCCAACTAGCTAGTATTGGATCATAGCAACATGTTACCACATGTACGCATTAAAGTATTTTGCCACACAGTACAGTGCTTACATCATACAAGGAAGTTGTTATTGTTCCATAACAACTCTGATCATACTAGCCTGTTTGTGCAGGGAGTTGTTATGGAACAACTCCCTGGTTTGTGCTATGGACATGAGAACTATCTAGTGCCTGTTGAACATTAGTCTTGTGCATTTTCATGTTACTTACTAACACCAAATTACTGCAAACAGATGGTCATTTTTAAAATTATGAAAACTGAATACAATCAAGAGCTTTTACTTGGACATGATACCCAATAAATGAAATGAAAAATGAAACTAGTTTTGTTGCACATATGTATGCTGGTTTTTATCATAAATTATTTTTATAGGAGCCATAAATTTGTTTTTTATGAAATAGGTCTGGATTCCCTTGACATTAAAACCTGATTGAAAGTTAACTTCTGTGATTGCACTAATATGTGAGACCATTGATTAACCTAATTAATAGCTTTTAAAGATAAAGAAACTGATAACATTAGAACAATTTCATAACTCATTAGTGTGAGCAAGTGTGATGATGCAAGGTTTAATGAGGTACTGTTTAGTTCCTTAAAATGCGTAGCTGGTGGTTTTTTCAACATCCTTTAATCCGTTCAAATAATGTTACATTGAATCTTTACACTTGTACCTTTCCATTGATATATCACAGACTGTGTTTTTTGTTATGGGAATCGGTAAAACTGGCTCAAACCTAGCAATTTTTGACACGGAATTTGCTCTTTTCGCAAAAACTCCTAGGTGTTCAAGTGACTGTAGGTCACCATGTGACGGCATTGTGGGACTTTGAGGAAAACTTTCGATCAAGCTATTACTTCAGCACTATTAACACTACCCCCATCATAATGTTAATATCAAAATGCCTAAATTAATGAGCCATGATTGCCTTGTTATTCTAATATGCATACGGTACTCAATTGTTTACCTTCAGCCGTGATTCACCCCATAGGTGCAGGAAAATTGTTGTACACAACTACACTGAGGCCCTGTGTGACTTAGTTCTCTGAGGCAGAACCGATGATACACCACTACTACGCACAGGGCTAAGTGATACACACTAACACGTACAGAGGATATATATTGTGGGCATTAATATTGTACCGAGACGGCAAATCTTTTCACATTTTTTAACTTTTGTAACTCGTTTATGGAATATGGAATCTATCAGGCCCTTTCTTTTACTGTAGTGGTCCGTTTGCTTGTGTATCTGTTTTTGTAGAGTTGTGACTTTCTGAAGGCCTTATTTTATGGCAGAGAGATTGAGACATAACCAAAGCTTTATATTTCGTGAAATGGTTTAAAATTGCATCGCACGAATGCAAGTTCTTTCATACCCCTAAATTGACACATCTGTCGATAAGCTTACTGTATTGAAGGCCTATGTAAACATCCATTATCTTTGGATGCTGTTTGCTATGCTCTGAGCCTCTAACCTCAGAAAGGTCAGCGGTATTATATTGAGGTAAGTTTTGTTATCTTTAGGAAGTAAGATTTCCAAATGCCCAAAAACATGCAAAAACACAATTTAATCAGCGTATACCTGAATGGATTCAAACTCATGAAATATGTAACCTTTAATTTAAAAGATCTGGAAGATCACCAGGTTGCAAAATTTGTAGATTGGCCAGTCTGTTACAAGTATATACTTTAATTGATTTATCACATTTTATTTAACTAGTATCAACACAAGCAGTAGCAGGTAGCTGTGATTTACCAAAGCCTGTAATACTAATAGGCATACTTTAGGACTATCGTTAGGCCTAGTCTACTCTAACTTAACTTAAGTCTAACCATGATCTAACTTTATTTATGTTCAGCATGAAGGTATTTACTCTAAATGTTATTAATATATCCGGAACTGTTTTAAGGAATTTACTTACAATGCGAATACTCCACCTAATTTCCAAACGCCAACTTCAAATGGGCAACGTTGATGGTAACCCGCTGCACTTTCCTTTGTAGAATACCTGGCTAGGCCCACATGCATTAGTAACGTTAAATGTAGGCTATTGTGATAGTAACGATACCATCCGATCGAGTGTCCTGTCACCTAACACAGAAAGAACCGCTTACGTATGGGGGCGTTATTTCGTTACGTTTAAATTTGCCAGTTAAAGTAGAAACTCCTATTTTCTTAAATAATCTTAATTAATGGAAGGAATAGTAAAAACGTGAAGATTTCAGTGTAATTAGAGGACCTTAAAGTTTCGGAACTATATATAGCCGCATTTGGTCAAAATCGAAGTGTAAAGTTGGGATCAACATAATTATATACCACGTATATCTACTACGTAATTCTGTTATATACCCTTCGGAATTATCTCCACTTTTGAGGGGAAATTCTACCCTTTTAATGAACGATTTTTTTTCTAGTAACTTCGGAATTGAACAGTTAATGATGTTTTCTCTTAACTCGGAATGATCATTCCTCAAAGGAAGTGAAGTTTATTGAACAAGAAGACCCTAGACTTAGATTACCTTGTGTCAGGTAGACCTATCACCGAGGTAAACCTAAGTCCCAGCTATCATTCGCTGAAGTTAACCCAAATACCAATGGGTATATATATATATATATATATATATATATATATATATATATATATATATATATATATATATATATATATATATATATATATATATATGCGTATATATTTTTATATGTATATATGGGATTGAGGTTGCTTGGGAAGAGGTGCTCGTGGATAACGTCATTTCTGAATCAGTTTGCGGTGTTAATCATAATGCTAAATTTTCATCTAACATTTATTAGATTATTAATGCTTACAATTGAAGCCGCAACACTTGCTTGGATCACACATTTCTTACCATAGCAGTTTTGTTGGTCTTTCAATAGGTTTATTTATGTATACAACCGTATATATCTATTCTCACCTTTTATCATTCTTCCACGTCATGCACGAATGAAGAAAATAAACTGCTATTATAGTACAAACTATAAATCTTTTCACGGCATATACAAGACAATTGATCGATTCCGCCGTGCAATAGGGAATGCAGGTTCAAAGTTTATAGAATAATACAATATTCTCTAGTCGCACCTTAATTGTTGACGAAAGCAGCCTTTTTAACACTTCACACGCAAAGGGGAAGCGAACTTTACACCATACGTATATTCATAACTAAACAGAGAACCAGCCTAGGACACATACTCGTGTCACGTTAAGGCATAATATTTAGTACGCCAACATGGATATCATGAGAAGTGTATCGTTTATATTATGTGGAATACTTATATTGAGTGGTGATGTCGTATCCGGACAAGGTGACAAATACTTCCTTAATTTTTAAATGATTATTCTTTGCATTCTAGCGTGCTTGGAAAAGTTTCACCACATTAATATGAAAAGTAATAGCTATAAGGGAAATCGCAGCCTTGTATAATCATATATCACTTCCCACCTGTTTCTCGATCAATACCTTCTGCTTACTAAGTGTATGATGTAGCCTGTTCTCAAAAGCAGGTAGAATATCAAAGAGCTTAGGTTAATCTAGTGCTTTCGTTATAATAGTGGAATCCTCCTTGTCTGGCCGTTAAGGCTTGGAACATATTCTGGTGTGTCTCAGTGTTGCACGATCCAAAGACTCGATACTGTGTATAATTTGTTGGCTTCAGTAAGAAACCTGTTATGCTCACAATGTATCTGATCTTCCAGTTATCTTTATGAAGTGAGAGGTGCTTGGGTACATCGATATATATTATATCAGCAAGTCATTTCACCAATAGTATGAAGCGTTCTATGCAACATATAATTACAATTGTTTTTTTTGAGTAACCAAGAATAGGTGTATTCTCATACGTATCTCAGATGTTGGACAAGTTCGCCTTCGTGATGGTGGTTACTACTACGGGAGAGTGGAAATCTACTATAATGGACAATGGGGAACAGTCTGTGACAACAGTTGGGAATTAAATGACGCCAAAGTTGTTTGTCGTCAACTAGGCTTTCCATCAGCCGTCGCTGCTCGTACCTCAGCTTACTATGGACAGGGAACAGGACCCATTTTGCTCGATGAAGTTGAATGCGTAGGTTACGAGACACGACTGGAGTACTGCACCAATGAAGGATGGTATATTCAAGATTGTGGGCATTGGGAGGATGCTGGTGTAGAATGTTTAACCGGTAAACTATTTATACATATAAAATGCTGATGTACTGTTAAGGTTTACCGACAAAATGATATTAGACAGTTTGCCTATTAGGAGAGTATGCGGTATAGCAAAGAGTGTAACGTCACCATTTAATACCAAATATAACAGAAAAGTTGGTTGATGCGGTATTTTGTGGGAGTTTGGTGCGTTTCCTGCATGGCAAAGTAAGCCCAGTTATAACAGAAATGCAAGTCAAATAACTTAAATAGCGTAGTTTATTTTATTTTATTTGGAATGGTTGGGTGGGGTTCACCCTCGTCCAAGAAAAAGGAACATTCTTATCTAAATCATGACGCTGTTTCACGGTTTCAGTAGGACATGTCAGTTGTATGTTAAATGTTTCTACATAAACGCATAGCCAAATTTTCTTATTCACTTACTGCTTTCTGTGACTAGCTAATAACCGACATGTAATACAGTGGGGATAAGATAATGTATGCTGTCGATAATTTGTGCAAGAGTTGTTCTAAACTTGCATCCCACCTCACAAACCTTGTGGCACTGAACTGAACTGTGGGGTGAACTGAAGGGTGGGGTGGGGTTAACTCTCATCCCAGAATAAAGGAACATTCTTACCTAATTCATGACGCTGTTTCGCGGTTTCAGTAGGACATGTCGGTTGTATGTGTAATGTTCTACATAAAAGTCGATAATTTGTGCAAGAATTGTTCTAAACTTGCGGCCCACCTCACAGACCTTGTGGCACTGACCTGGACTGAACTTGGTGGATTAGTGAGCATAAATGGGCACAATGAGGTAACACATTTAAATAGGGTGTATACATGGTGTATGGATTGTATGATGTCAGTCTCTGAAAAGTTATACCTTATTAATAAATGTTACATACACAATGTCGGGTGAAAACGTCTCCTAAACTGTCAGCCTGATAGTTGTGAAATTTAGTATATACGTACCTTACTACTGCCTTACTCCCTATCAATAATTATGATGTATTCAGGAAGTCCCTTAGTTAGTTATATAAGTGTTTATTTGTAAACAACACTTGACACATGCAGGCACCGCTTTGCCGGCTGTACAATATGTTAGTATTTGAAACAAACTATTCAAATTATATATTTCAGTTTTTAAGTATGAAGTATTAAATGCACCCTCCCCTCCCAGTGTTAATCGGGGAAGTGTAGGGGGCAGAATATCTGACACTTCATCGTAGGCTTTTGCAATGAGAATTTCTAACTTCACTGATCTTCGTTTTCATAGATGCTTTTTACTTTTCCCTCGGCAGATATTTACATGACATCTCCATTTCCCCGGGGGATCAACGGTGATGTCAGACTGACGGGAGGATCAAAACCAAATGAGGGACGTGTGGAGATATATTATTATGGAACATGGTACACAGTCTGCGATGATAACTGGGATAGCGCGGACGCCACGGTAGTTTGTCGACAACTTGGATACTTAGACACTGCCCAGGCAGTTGATCATGCTTACTTTGGTTCTGGGTATCTTGATATTCTTCTCGATGACGTAGAGTGCTATGGATGGGAATCGACATTATTATACTGTTCTAATGCAGGTTTGTTTCAACACGACTGTGGGTATTCAGAAGTTGCTGGAGTAATTTGTGGAAATGAAGGCAAGTGAATATTGTAAAATAGCTATATGTAAACTGTGATGAAATGATGTACGTAATTTCATAATAAATTTCAAACCACAGAACATGACGTGTGAACGGAATGCTATCTTTCAGCTTGCATTATACTTACGTATGGACAACTGGAATTGGTACGTGTAATGAACTTCATTACAACATATAACCAGACTGGAACAGTAATTAGAGGTTGACAGCATGTTTTCAAGCCCACGCATTCACACCGTTACAATCGGTTACCAACGTCAAATACTTCTATGTTTTGTCCTTGACAACATACAGCAGAGCAGTATAGCATCGCTTAGTAATTGGCAAACTTGAAGCCTCCAGATGCAATATCAAGTAAAATCTATCTGGAAACTGTACGCTACCTAAATAATACAATCGTGAAAGTTAAACACAGGAAGATAGACAATACATAACCACGAATAGTCTATGAAAGAAGTAACCGTTTGAATTGCACCATGATTGCCCAAGCCTCTCACCCTACGTGTACACCCTCTTAGTTTTACATTCATACATCATTGTATTACTACACTTGACACGGTAACACAATATAACGTGAACATTAGATTTGTTAGAAACTGAACAAACTAGACTGAAATGGTTTGGTTTTCATTTAAGTGAAAGTTAACACAAATTGTTAGAAGAATAACTTTCTAGTTCATAAATGATACTGTCAGGAAGATCGATCTTTATAAAGTATTAGTTATGTTTACATTTACATTTTGATCAATGTTGTGATAATAACCCATCATGTATCAATAGGTATTGAAGGGGATGTCCGCCTGAGAGATGGTGATTCTATTAATTCTGGAAGAGTGGAAGTTTATCACCTAGGAGAATGGGGAACAATTTGTGATGAATATTGGTCCAATGAAGATGCCGCCGTCATATGTCGCCAGCTGGGATATAGTGGTGGAGATACCTTTTACAGCGGAGCACTGTTTGGTCAAGGATCTGGGCCAATACTGGGTGATATTAGTTGCGACGGAACAGAATGGTACTGGGAAGATTGTTATTTCAGTAACTGGGCAACTTCCAGCTGTAGCCACAGTGAGGATGCTGCACTCACGTGCACTCCTTTTGGTATGTTAACGTAAACTCTACTAATGTAAAGGATAATTCTTTTATATTTTATTTTTATAAAACCCTTTAGTCTTGCCTTTCATTTTTGCTTCCCTGTATCACTGACTATAAGACGAACAATACACATACACCCAATACATCAGTGTCCAGTAGTGTAGTGAGTTATTCAAGTAACGTTTATGTAAATCATCCAATCCAAATTGATGAAACGGCCTACAATAATGAAAACAAGTATGTCTAGAGCATAAGGCAGCTTTTTAGTCTCAAGAAATTGTATGTCAAAGAATCATCTGTGAGATAAAGACACATAAAAAGTTTTTGGGACCCGATAAAGCATGGGATGAATATATATTTTCATATTTTCTACACTTCAGGAAGGGTGAATAGTCCCAAAAATTATAATATTCCGGTTACGTAATTTTCTTTGGAACCCACTTTGGTCAACGCCTTCGTTTATGCGACCAATAAATATTAACATATTCATTAACAGCTTGGATATTTACATATTTAATGATAGTTTAAAACAAGTTTATAAGTCGTAGTATTTTAAGTTAGGTGTTGCACATATGTTTCATAGGAATACATCGATCCCGACACGTAGTTTCAAGGTTTTAGTCAGATGTCATAAAGTAAAGATTGAGACATCGTTTTCTCTTTATCAGAAGAATCTCCTGTCGAAGGCAGCTTGAAACTTGTAGATGGTTATTCGGTATATTCTGGACGTATTGAAATCTATCACAATGGAGAATGGGGTACAATCTGTGATGATGATTGGGACGAGGACGACGCCCACGTTGCATGCAGACAACTTGGGTACCCTACTGTTGACAGCTATGGTGGTAGCGCCTACTATGGTGACAGATATGGCGGTAGCGCCAGCTATGGTGAAAGCTATGGCGAGGGTTCTGGTCCTATTATGTTGGACGACGTTAGATGTGATGGGTCGGAATATATGCTAACTCAATGCGGTCACAATGGTTGGTATCAGCATAATTGCGGTCATGGAGAAGACGCATGGGTGACATGTCAAATTCCAGGTTATGAGTCTTTTCAATCTGTATATGGTTTTAAAACTATGGAAGTGTGTTGATCGTTGATTTTTCTTGGCTGTCTATGTTCGTCCAGCGTTACGACTAAGCCTATCACACATAGCCTTTGTTTGATTCTTGTACAAAATTAAGATGTATTAGGTTTAATGATGGGTTTGGTAACAATATTCAGGTTTAAATTTCATTCGTTCGTTATCTGTATTTTGTATACAGTGCGACTTCATTGTGTATAGAATTTTCTTCATGTTTGTTTTTCTCATAGT
The DNA here is from genome assembly GCF_037975245.1 of Apostichopus japonicus. NCBI lineage: Eukaryota > Metazoa > Echinodermata > Holothuroidea > Aspidochirotida > Stichopodidae > Apostichopus > Apostichopus japonicus. The sequence goes on from NC_092581.1 coordinate 10,418,825, forward strand.
TACATATTACCCCCGTCTGGTAGCTGGCAATAATTGGTACGAAGGTAGGGTAGAAGTCTGGGATGGATCTCGGTGGGAGAGATTATGCACAGAAAACTTTAACGTGAATGAGGCGTCAACAGTTTGTAAACAGATTGGATATTACGATTATGAAGAAATCTACTATGGAGATCAGTTTGGAATTAGCAACTCTCCACCATCCGACGTAAGCTTCTCCTGTGGGTCTAATGACTACAAGCTCGGAAACTGTTTAATCTTTGACGTTACAGATAGAAGCTATTGTGCAAGTGCGGCTATTCGATGTAAAATTAGCAGTAAGTTATATTATTTGTCACGTAAATATGAAACAAACTAGTATTTTTTTACTTTATGAACATAGGAGTTAACCGAGCTCAGTATGCTAAACATTGCTAATGGTGTAAATTGGCATTTTCCGAAATTGTAGCACTCTATAAGTGATGTGGCCAGGAATGAGGATAGAGTTGGCTGGGGTTAGGTGTTTGTGCTAACGGTTTGCACTCACTTTTAGCTTCTCTTAGCCTATAGGAGCTTGGTGTATAAAATTAAACAATGAACAAAAAAAGATGAAATACATATTCATTGTTGTATGAAAGTGCCGTTTGTTTTCGTAGTACGGCGAGAGAAGAATGATGAAGTATTCATATGATGTGTTTTCTTAAGTATGAATATTCATATTTCCTGGCTTCACTCTGATCACGACTTGTGAAAGTACGTTATCAGGGATAACGTTACTAAGGCTACAACATGTCATAGCAGCAGTCGTAGTGAAAGAGTTACAGTCGCGTGAAGTGTATAGTTCACTTTCACTCTAAATATATATATTCCAGCCTTTCTTTCACTCGGAACAGTCGAATTTGTGATGGTTATCAATCAAAGTCTATTGAAGTTACTGTCATTATCACTGTGTTTCCGGTTTGGATAAAGCTGGGAAAGAGAAGGACGGGGAAGGTAAGGCAAAGAAGGGGAATGGGAAGGAGAGGACATAACGAGGAAATCGAAAGGGATCAGGGAGTAGGGCAGAAATCGAGATGGGAATGATTTCAGACACATCAAAAGTGAAGTTTTGCCAAAAGCTCTGTGTAGGAATCGAGATTGGGGACGTTTTGCATAAAGTTCTGAAGGCAGTACTGAGAGTAGTAGAGGTGGCCAGTTTATTGATCCACAGGCAGTGAGGGAGTCACCATATTAACATTATATCATCTTCAGGAAGAAAAGGAATTTTAAACAAATTTATGAGACTCCCATTCCCATTGATATGATTGTCTGGTGTATGGAATTGTATACCAGCCTTCGTGATTTTAACATCTATTGTGAGACAGATGGTTTCTTTAGACAGAGAGATATTCTTAAGGAATATCATAGCACACATAAATATGAGTCAATGAGTTCATGTCTTTCTTTCCCAGAATTTTCTACATATACGTTGATGTCTGTATATACATACTAGTGTATGCCAATCAGTAACCAGAGCAGGCACATAGTCACTGGGATATTCCGGTTCTGCGAATAAACGCTGCAATATAGATGATTAATTCATATCTTCTCTCTCTATACTACGACCCGCAAATGAATATGTAAATTGTTCAATATTCAATTGCTAAGATTTCATTTCCATCAAATACTTTTAGTAAATAACATCCTGTACTTTAAGTCCATCACAGATCAAGTAAACCTATTATCGCTTAAGTTTGGTAAATCGTTATATTAATAACTGCTCTCAACATAAAGATAATGTAGTTGTAGTTTGTGCCTACATGTTTACACGAACAAAATGATTGATTTACTACTCAATGCATGAAACGTTGAATAACAAATTTCGCTTTCTTTCTTCTTCTTAGAAACGTCATTGCAAACCGGTACCATTGCTGGGATAGTGATAGCCTGTGCAATTGTAGCAGTCTTGATCGGCATAGGCCTTGTAGTCACCTATCGGTTATTTAAGAAGAACAGAGGAAGAGTTCGTACTCAACCAAACATTGCTGTAATAAGCGGAGTTGATACTCCTGCTGGACCACCCGCACCCCGGCACAATTGGACTAACGTTGCAGCACCGCCCAGTTATAATGACGTGGTTAATAACCATGCTTATTACCCACAGCATGTAGATGTGGTCCCAACAATACCAGGATTGTACCCTCCTCAATCAAACCCAGAAACGGTCAACACACAACAAGCTCCGACGGTTCATCCACCTCCGAACCCTGACTTTCTCATCCCATACCCAGTCGAAACCTCTTCTGTAACAACACAACCAGCCAACCCTTTCCAAGTGCAGGCAGGCCAATTTCCATCCGACAATGTTCCGTTAATGCTGTCCTCACAAAACCAGCCAGCAACCTAGAATAGCGGAGTGATGAAGTCTGATGATCCTCTCTACCACACCATTAAGTCAACTCCTCCTCAAAAGGAATTGACGTTCACCATTAGAATATTACGATATCCTTTTCCCATATATTTCTTCTGCAAGGATAAGCACTATTTTTATTCCATCAAAACACTTGCTGGCTCTTTTGAAATAATTTGAAGAAATCCGCGACAAGAAAGGTTTTCATGATCAATCATCTTAACTTCTCTTGATAACAAGTAAAGGAAGGAGAAATACTCTAAACACATTAAAAGTGAGCTGCAATACCACAATACTGGAAAACTGCAAACTGCAAAACGTGAAGAATTAAGATCATCAGGGATGATCGCATGCAAAAGTTGTTGATATTGAAACTATAGTTAAAAGTCAACATATAATGGTGTTTTCAAACACGATAATAAACAATAAAAAATTAAGAAAATATCCCCAATATGATAAATGAATTACTTTAAAATATTGCCTACTTATCATTTGTCAATTTTTACCTTTTGTAATTAAGTATAGAATTGTTAAACCTTTTATCTCAATGAATTTCTCATTTATTTTTTTTCAGCATTATATTCTTTTATAAGCGATGCTGAAATTTAACATAAAGTGAATTTTGTGTATGGTGATGGTGATTAAATTTAACAGTAAATGATACGAAAGTTCAAAATACACACATTTTCCAGTGAATTTAAGTGACTTGTATACAATTAGGGGTTAATCAATGATCTTCCGTCAGTTTATTGCAGGACAATGCATGTATAGCTCAAACAAAACATTCGGCCTTCGGCATCGTGCATCCAGCAATAAGGGTTGTGCCCTCGTACGTAAGTGTAGACCGTAGAATTTTCACTTCAGAATGTTAATATTTTTAATAAAAAGTTTAAAAGAAAAATATCCGACAATTCTCTCGAAAGGATGCTCTGTGGTTCTTTACTTTTAGTATAATTAAAAGTCTCAAAGCAATAAATGCGCATATAACATAACAAAAATTACGTTAACTATGCTATACGTTGTACGTTGTACAGCATAACGATCTGACGCAAGGGCATACTGCGTTCAGTTGTTGATGTGTTCAGATGTGTTCATGCCAAGACGTACAGCGATAAAGTGAATTGAATAACGATCATTGACTTGTACTACTGCTTCTGTATTAACATATACTTTGCTAAGCTATATAGTTAATGTCGTGAACACATGTGAAGAATTCCATCAAGATAGGCAACTTAACGCAATCATAATAATATTAACACCAGTGTTGTCAAGTGAGGTTATAGTTGTTACTCGCACCCATAACTTTGTCAAATGGTGTTTTTCACCGACGGGCTTGTTGTCATCCCACACTGATCTGATTTGTTTGTGTTGAATTAGTTTAGGTAGCTAGCTGGGATAGTGATTAAGCTTGCCGTGATTGTTTTATTTTTGCACCTAGTCATCCGTCGATGAGTTTACCGTGCATAAATCCATAGGTTAATGCACGTGATGATTGATTAGTTGTCATTTCACTGTATTCACGGCTACATTGATCGATGTGTGTTTGTAAATATATGATCTTCCTCTTAACCCATAAAGTATATGATGTTTCAGAGAAGCTTAACTTTCGTAGTGGTGCATGTTTTGTTTTTATCATATTATTATACCATAACCAAGATTTACTAGTTTAGTATGGCAGTTATATCTCTTTTCAATCGCACGATATTATTGGCTGTACTTTTTTTTGTCACGACTTAATAATATATCACAGGTAGTCCGGAAATGGGGTCTAGAATTGTTATATTTTACAATATGTCCGAATTTGTCTTCATCGCAAAACTAAGTTAGCTGGTTATTGAAATCTTGTCGAAAACTGGTCTGTCACTAAGCTTTAGCTTTACTTACAAAACAAAAATCCAGTTGTTGACTTCAAGTCGACTTTGCAGTCCATATCAGTCTTTATAATTCATTGAACATTCGCCTAAGGTAACCTCATATAAATAGTAGTCCTTACATCGAAGGCCCAAATAGATCATCAGTAAAGTAAAATCTTTCTTCCCACGCAGTTTGAGCTAAACAAAACCATTATGTTCTCTTAACTTCGTTACTATAACGTAGGTACCATTTGCGCGAGACTATGTTTTGCAAAGCGTAACTCTTGATAGCTGAGTAGCTTCTATGTGATGTGTTTCTGAGTGATAGTTTCCTATATATATATATATATACCAACATGTACTTACTAGATTAGTATCACACTTACCTCCTCGCTCTCTTAGAGAGGATGAGATATTGTAGTTCCTTGCTATTTGAGCCATATAAGACTATGTCAGTTGGCATAGCAGCATTTGCGATGGTAAAGATTACTTCTTCTGGATAGCTACTCTCGGTGGGTCACCCATGGTGTAGTACCCCAGGGTCACCGGAAGTCCATGACTAAGGGAAGGGTCAAAACGTGTCCGTGTTTGTGTGGGCGCGTGCGCGAGTGAGTGTGTCATAGTGTCATGCTGTGTGTGTCTGCCCGATTTTCGTGTTAAAAATCTGCCTAAACGGCTGTACCGATTTTCGTCAAACTTGGTGGGAAGGTCAGAGGTCAGCGGTAACAGGTCAAATGTTGTTAAACCTTATTTATTTATTTTTATAAATTTTTATCATTAGCCTATTTGTTTTACTATGAATTCAAGGGGAAACATGGAATCTCCATGGAACCTTCGCAGCTACAACGAAATGTCAAATAATATCAAAATATGTTGTTGCCATAGGATAAGAGGTCAAAGCTCACGTTGTTATAGGTCTAATGTAATTTTTAGCGCAATTTTGTGTCAAAACTCCACCTAAACGGCTAGACCGATTTTCTTCAATCTTAGCGGGAATGTTCCACAGGTAGAAAGGTCAAATTCAGGTTTGCTATTACTCCATGGGGAAACATGTGATGACATGAAACCTTCACAGGCATAATGAAAATGTCAGATACTGTCGAAATAAATGGTTGCATGGGAACTGAGGTCAAGGTCAAATGAATATTTTTAGAACAATTTTGTGTCGCAAATTCCTCCTGAACGGCTGGACCGATTCTCTTTAAACGTGGTGGGAAGGTATCACAGGGTAAACCCTTGTGTCTCATAGGCCCTTGAACCAAATGTCAGAGACGAAAATGTCAACGATAGTGCAGATCGAGGTTTGCTATAACTCAAAGGGAAAACACTGAAGTGACATAGAACCTTCACAGGTATCATTGCAACGTCAAATACTATCAAAATATGTTGTTGCTATTTGTACCGAGGTCAACGTTCTCGTTTTTAAATGTCAAATGTATATTTCATACCGGTGCCCAGTCCTTAGTTACGTGCCTAGCGGAAATGAGGAGCATAAACCTAGCCTGTAGTAAATCTAGATCGAGCTTAAGCTGCACTAGTCTGAACCTTACTGTTATGGTAGGCCTGGGCAAAAGATTAATTCAACTAGACTACACAGTACAATATTGTGCCGGACCTTGTCCATGAAAACTTGGCAAATTTGATGGGTTTTGGAATTTCCAAGAACATATACGTGCCACACAGGGTTAGAACGGCGTTCACCAGAGACGGGATGATAGCGCGTGCGCCCCTACAGACCATTCTCCCCCCCCCCCCCCCTGACCAATACCCCTAGCTCCGCCGCTGACGTTGAGTGTTGAGGTTTGAGCCCTTGGTACCATCTATGCGGTTCATAACCAGTGGTAATGGCAAAGTCGCAGTAACGTCATTCACCTTTGCCTCCGGATCTAGCCTTTAACTAGTAAACGCGTGAGTTAGTACGCGCCGCGTATATATACAGCGTGTATAGGCGCGTAGAATAGGTATATTCCCGGTGTCGAAGTGCGCAAGAGGACAAGTCGGCCAAGTCGGCCAAGTCCATGTATAATTACCTTATAGTCAGGTTCACTATGTTCAGAATTATAGTTTCGTTGGAATTTTTAGGAGATTTGCAAATCTATACATTTTTGGAAACTGTATAGTGTAAGCAATCAGAAAACCAATGTTTACCATATACCGGACGCATATATGGCGGCCATCTTGGATTTTCAAAATGGCCGCTTTAAAAATGGGTGTTTCTCAATATCTCAACATCTAGGGGACCCAGAGTCCTGATTTTAACGGCTAAACCTACATTTGTAGGGGCAAGGAATCTAGTGGTACCAAGTAATATAAGGTCAGCGTAACCATAAGGCGGTCATCTTGGATTTTCAAAATGGCCGCCTTAAGAATGGGCGTTTCTCAGTATCTCAACTTCTAGGTGACATAGAGTCCTGGTTTTTACGGCTAAACAAGCTCCGAGCTATCAACTTGCCCTAGCCACTTGTTTTGAAGCCATTTAAATCATGTAGGTGCATCATCACAACGATGTTGTTTGAATTGTACACAAAGGCCCAGTTTCGCGAAAATCCGTTACGTGATTGGAAGCAACTAAATCTGTAGCAACTTTCGGTTCGTAAGCTTTCCTATCCTAATAAAACTAGGCTTAAGTTACATTGATTGTCCAGGGTAAGCATTAAATAGTATTTTATTGAGAAATATCTTCTTAAGGAATTATTAAAAGTAGGATTGCATCAAATTCAGCGATCGCTTGGAACCGCCGTAATTATAATTCATTCGCAAGCCTAATGTTACATTTTAGCGTTGGCGCTGTATATGTGGACTGAGTCGCATGGCTATGTCGGGGGATAATTTCCGTCATAAATTGCTGTTTTAGAGGTTAACCCTAACCCTGCTGACCTCGCGCTCCATCTCGAAGCTGGAGAGGCACTGCGCAAGATGTTCTTTGCTAAGGACCGAATCAAGTACAAGCGACTCTGGCCCGATACATCGCAGACATGTATGACCTGAGAAACAACCACCCAACACCTGGAAGGAACTGGAAGCTGGCAACATATCGGTCACCAAGAACAAGATCCCATTCGTTTCTGTTGGAGCAGACCACGCATGCGAACATCTGATGAAGCAGATGAAGGTTCGTGCTGGACTCATTGGCATCTCCAACAACGCCAACGCCAGACAGAGGTTCTTTATGGCTGCACCAGAACTGTCGTGCCTGTCAAAGGAGTTCAAAAGTCAGTTTGATGCGGAAGTTGGCAAGGCCACAGAGCACCGTGACCTTGGACCAAGTGCAGTCAAGATGGAGCATGACGCAATTGACAAAATCAAGGCTGCAATCCTGAGTCATGGCAATCCATTTGCCACTGAAGGTGACCAGCTTCACAATCTGATCACTCATGCCTACATTCCAGACGAGTACGTGCCACAGATCCTGAACATTGACGCCACTGGGCAGACGTTGTATGAAGCGTACGTGTCAGAGCGGATCAATGGGGACGTCAGCCTGTGGGCACCAGTGAAGAAACAGAACAAAAAGATGTACATGTCTGGCAACAAGGAAGCCAGTGTGAAACTCCGGGACAAGACTGTAGACCTGAAGGAGACCAAGGATCTCTACGGAAGGCTGATGGTCCTTGCCAGGTCTAACCGAGACATTGACCTGAAACAAGCCATCGGGAACTACGAGTTCACGTTGACACAGAGGGCACTGTTCGCGCCAAACGGAGCAATGCTGCCATGCACTGACAAGTCAAAGTTGATCCACCTTCTTGAGAAGTTGGGAACAGCAGAACCACCCGATGACGATCAGCAGCAGTTGCAAGATGCAAGTGGTCGTGCAGCGCGACGCAGTGGATTCTGAAACCATGGACTTCACACACACTGAGGGTGACACAAATCGCAAGATTGCACTGGTGGACGGTATGGTGGTCGTGCAGAAGCTGACAAAGAAACCAGCCACGGTAGTGACAGTCAAGGATCTAAGTGGATGCTTCAATGCCAGACTGATGTCTCTGACAAGAGACTGTGATGAGATCATTCTAGTGTTTGATACTTACAAGACTGACTCCTTGAAGAGTACCACAAGAGAGAAACGGAGACAAGGGAAGGATCCGGTCCAATATCAGATCAGAGATGACACCAGCATCAAACACATCCCGATGACCCGGTTCCTTTCCCATGACAAGACGAAGGCAGATCTGACTGAGTATCTGGCAGCAAAAACCCTGGAGTACAACAAAGACTCGTCCAAGTTGGTCATCACATCGGCCTCAGGACATACCAGAAGCAACAACGAACTGCTCTTTGAGGACAACAACCATGAAGAGGCGGACACACTGCTGATCCATCAGGCAGTGCTGGCATCACAGCGCAACCCACCTGATGCAGAATTAGTTGTCTTCTCCCCAGACACAGATGTCCTGGTGCTTGTCATAGCCAAATATGACCTGCTGCTGGGGAAAACATCCATGTCGATGGCCTCCGGAGTGATCCAGGTGCAGCCAGTATGGACAGCTCTAGGTCCAAAGAGAGCAAAGGCTTTGCCAGCCTTCCACGCATTTTCGGGGGCAGACACGGGGAGGTTCTCTCGTATAGGCAAAGCAACCTGGCTGCAAATCTACCTAAAAGCAGACAGAGAAGTCGTCAAGGCTTTGCAGATGCTTTCGGATGCCACTGAAGTCACCGACGACCTGCTTTCTATGTTGGCTACATTCGTCTCTGCTGCATACCCACCAAAGGGCATCCGGATTGCGAGCATCCCCGAGCTGCGATGGCATCTGTTCTGCAAGCATATGGCTGAAAGTGACAAGCTGCCTCCCACCCCCGGTGCTCTCAAGCAGCACATCCTCCGAGTCCAGATCAAGGCCACAGTATGGGGTCAGGCAAGCGTTGCTCAGCAGCAGTTCCTGGATCCTCTGAAGCACGGCTTCTGCAAGGACACAACTGGTCAGGTCAAGCCAGTTACTACTGAGGTGCTCCCAGCCCCCATGGCCATCATCGAGATGGCGAGATGCCAGTGCAGAGCCGACTGTTCTACAGCTCGATGTTCTTGCAGGTCCAATAACCTATCGTGTACAGACCTCTGCCAGTGCAGCACTCAGCGTCAGAATGATGAGGACTCTAGGAATGATATATTGTTGGCCAGTGACAGTGATGATGATGAGTGAGAGTACTAGCTGATGATCATGATGATGGTCCTTGCCCTTGAAGTTTAATATTAAACAATTATCATCGTCTGAAGTGAAATCTATGGCTCAGTCTATCGGATCATCTTCTATCATCTACATCTGTTGTTATGTTTAGCCTGTTGTACTTGGTGTCACTGGATTCCTCACCCCTAAAAATATAGGATTAGCCGTTAAAATTATGACTCTAGGTCACCTAGATGCCGAGATATTGGGAAACATTCATATTTACGTTGGCCATTTTGAAAATCCAAGATGACCGCCTTGTAGTTACGTTTAGCTTAGAGTACATGGTACCACTAGATTCCTTGCCCCTACAAATGTAGGTTTAGCCGTTAAAATCAGGACTCCGGGTCCCCTAGATGTTGAGATATTGAGAAACACCCATTTTTTAAGCGGCCATTTTGAAAATCCAAGATGGCAGCCATATATGCGTCCGGCAAATGGTAAACATTGGTTTTCTGATTGCTTACACTATACAGTTTCCAAAAATGTATAGATTTGCAAATCTCCCAAAAATTCCAACGAAATTACATAATGAGCCTGACTATTAACGCGACATTAGAATTTCACTGATTGACAATGGGTGGCAATCTTCCTTGTGTTAAAAGTTAGTTTAAATGGACCCCACAAAAAAGAGGGGAATTTCACAATAATTTTAACAGTATTAAAAGTATGATTTTATTTGATTTAAACATAAAACGACGCTATCTTTCCATTTATTGTCTACCTGCATGGTACGTAACATTAGTTGCATATTTTTGATGTTGCCATTCCGTAGTATAATAGCAAATCAAGTTCCTACTTTTACTTACAGGTATATACCGACTTTATAATACGATATCAACCATTAATATTTATGAAAATTGAGTAATGTTCAATAAATATCCATAACAGGGGGAGAATGTGGAATATCAAGTAAAATATTTTAATAACTTAATGTACATAGACTGAACATATTTGCTTGAAGCAGAACGTTCTAATGACTCACAGTGTACTCTATACAAATACATTGATTTGATTTAACGAAAATGAACACAACAGCAATACAAGGATGTAGGTTAAATTAATGTATACAAATATAGGGACGGGCATTCATTGTGCTGTTGACGTCACGGTCAAATCGGCAATGTTCGTTGCGTTTCGACGGTCATTGTTCCATAGTCGTTATAGAGCAAATTAATATACTACATAACGGTTTGTGTTCAGTATAGTGTACTCAGAGAAATATCTCTGTCAATCTCCAGGTTTATTTTCCTGACTTCATAGGTAATTATCATGTCGCTTTCGACTTTCTACCTACGTTTAACTATCATAAGATTCTAACAAATTTACGTGTGTTTAAAGGTGTGATGGTAAATGATTGAGTGATTTCAACTGCCATAATTGTTGCAAATACAGGTTTTCATCGGAGTTGCTCTTTGGGGTTGCGTGTGTGTGCGTGTATATTCTTGTGCAGGGCTGCTTACGATATCATTATTGTTAAGACTTATATCTTGCACAAGAAAGCATATAGAACGTTGTGTGCCATTCATCGCACTAAACTTTCGCGCAATGTGTAGGCCTATACCCGGAAATCGGCAAATGTTTTAGTAGAATTGTTCTGAAGCTAACAAAATATATGTCTTACACCGTTTGCTAAAAGCGACTGCATTCGCTTTGACCAATTTGGAGCGTTGTGCCTAGAAGAAGCACATGAAATTTCGTGGATTTGAGGTTATTCTCTATTGACAAATGACACTGTTTTCACTCCGATTACAAAACTAATTAAAATTAGTGTATATTGTGTTGTTGGAGAGATCAAGGTTTACGTTTACAGAAACTTGGCGAACAAAAAAAATCGCAGCAATTTCAGGGGATGAGAGACTCTGAACGTGAACAAATAAAAACACATAAACATGTTAGGAGGGAGCGTCTATACTACTAGGATATCTATATTTCTTGTATATTCAATATTGTAGTATTTTGAGAGATACAATTCCATGTATAGATATCTGCATTGACACATGATCACTCACTGGTAAAGCTTCCACTGTTTATGTTATATGCAGAATCCATGCTTCCTTGAATTTCATGCTCCACCAAGAATTACCGTGAATCATCCATATAAAAGTTTATATGAACTACTAGTACTAAGGTATACATAATTGGCATTGTAGCGAGTGATTATGAAGAGTTCAGTAGTTAATACCAAAGAAAGGTTCTGTGTTATAGTATCCACAAATTGATTGTAAATCACATGGCTTATGACATATGTTTCCCAGCGCAAAGAAATAATTAATTTCATAATTGATATGAACATTTGAAAGAGAACACGATATAATGTAAGGTGATATAATATAATTGTTGTCATGATTAAATTTAATAGATATAAACTTTACCAATAAATACGCCGAGCACAAACCTTTACTCGAGATGGCTCAACCTCAACCACAATATCAGCAAAATTCACCATCGGACCAGAATCAACAGCAGTATAATAACTCATCACTGAAAGGATCGGAAGTACGAGTCATTACCGGATGTGCCATCATTGTGCTGGGGGTTTCCGAAATACTCTGTGCCATTGTTCTCTTAGTGGCACCACTGGATACCAACTACAACTATTGTATTGCCGAGTATATTGGTTGGGGAATCTGGGGTGGCGTGGTAAGTCTTTCTGGGAATTATGTGATGCTTTTCTGATTAATTAGTGGTTTATCATCATAATTGGGATTCACGACAACAAAAGGGTCTGTCCTTTAAAAGTAAGTAAATATATTGTTCAAAGCATTATTACCGTAACATATATTGAAAACCTGGAAAAAGTCTGCACCTGAGTATCATTGCGTCTTCACATGTAAACGGAAACACCTAGCATACATACTTTACCTATAGCATAATAAAATGGTATTACCTCGTTTTAACAACTACGATTATACTTGACTACAAATAACCAGAAAGCCATGACTGTTAAATATCCATACGGATTAAACAGGTATTTTTATTTATTTTATAGTTTGCCATTGTTACAGGAAGTTTTGGAATAGCAAGCCGGCGACAAAAGTGCATGGTAAGAACCCGTCAGCCATTATGATTATGATGATGACGACGATGATGACGATGACGACATCCATGACTATAGCCGTGACCATGTCCGTGACAATGTCCGTGACGATGACAATAACGATGTTGATGACGATGACGACGACGAAACGATGAGGACGACGACGATGACGATGAAGATGACGATTTTTTAAATATTTTTTCTAATTTTAATTTTAATTCTTATTCTAATTATAATTCTTATCTAATTCTAATTCTAATGCTAATTCTAATTCTAATTCCATTTCGAATTCTAATTCGAATATTAATTCGAATTTGAATTAGAAACCTTCCCTGTAGACCTAGTTACATTCATATTTATACATGTGTATCACAAGATACAAGTTTACATCTTAAAATTCCAGTCTCCAGTCGTAAGAAATGGGAATTGGCTTCAACGGCCTCATGTCTACCCCATTTAAGAAAAATCTCTCTTGCGAATGTTTCTTATTATTACAGGTCATTGTTTACATGATTCTGGCCATCATTGCGTCAGTCATTGCTGTTGGCGGCCTCATTAGTTCAGCAGTTGCGGCATTTTGTGTTAATTCATCAAAGATCTACGACGTGAGTATTGCCATCGTTTAGATGTAGTGTGAACAAAATATATGAAACAAAATTCGTATCCCATATCGTTGAGCAATAATTTGTTGCAACTGCTGCTAACACCTGTCATTAACAGCAAAACCACATTTTCTCCACGTGATCTCATTTATTATTAACGGAATACTACGGTTGTCATTGTTAACTGTTTGCAAAAAGGTCGTTTTAGTTAAAGAACAGACGTTAGGTCACCGCTAAATTAATTTTTTCAAATTTGACTGTTGAAAGAAATCCACATGATAAAAAATATTCTCTTCTTCTTTATTCTTGCTTGTATAAAAATCATTAACCCACAGAAGTACGTTGATAGAAACAAACCTTCCATTCAGAGTACATCGGAGGCTAAGAAAACATTCCAAACGTACCATTGTTCTAGGGCAAAGAAAGATCTTACATTGTAGTAAAAGAAATGTAAAGTTCATGTGTTGTGATGTCATCATGACGTATTTGTTTTAACAGTTCAACTACCGTGATGTGTACGTACGCCTACACCAGTCGAACACTCATGTGGCGCTTTACATCTTATTGGCTGTAACCTTTGCCATCCAATCACTGGCTGCCATCATCGGAGCAAGCTTCACCTGTGTTGCAGTTTGTCCTGAAAGTAACAATTGGCATCAGCAAGTGGTAAGTATGGTCACTGTTCATCCAGGTCATTTTTAATATCTGTCACAACGGTACATTGCGAAGAACATTATCGTCATAATTTGACAAACCTTTATATGCCTCATATCTTGAGAAATAGCAATGACTTTTACCAAAAGTACAATAACTTTGTTAATTGCAGACATCTTAGTAAGCCGTCTGCCAGGGACGTAGCCAGGGGGGAGCAATGGAAGAGAAGTTTTTTTTTAAACTTAAAGCAAGAAATACATTATAGCCATTTTTTCAGGTTGAAGTAAGTTATGCAACCCTTCTCAATCTTTCCCCTGAAAGTTCGTGTGCTACGTCATAATATTATTTATTTCCTGCAACGTGGGAGGCATTTGTGGCAGACATTTTCTTTGTAAACCATGGCGCTACGTTATGTGTAACAATGCTCCCTTTTGTGAGAAGTGCCCCTCTTCAAATTCTATTCCCCCCTTTCAAATATCTGGCTACGTCCCTTCTTCTTAACACAGTGAATGTCTTCAATATTAACATAACTTTTTTTGTTAAGCTTCAAATATACAGTGCTGTTATTATTGATAGTGATATAACAAATTGTCAATATTGTGTAACGTCTGACAGATCTACATGATTGCAACACTTATTCACCGAATGTGAACAAACTACCTTCTTTAAGTAACGTGGAAAATGGACATTGTCTTGTACCAAACTTGACGACGATAACACAAGTGGCTGAAAAAGCTATTGTTTTATGTAATAAAGTTAACGTAGCTTAAAACTACCCTCCTTTTCGAAATAAAAGTCGATATACTCACGTAAATATAGTGGTCAAATATATCTCTTATTTGTAACAAACTAATTTTTTAGTCTGTATTTCATCTATAAGATGTCAATTAAGATAGTTCAATAAAGGAAGTCATTCCCTTGTTAATCATTCTGGGATAATTTCGTTATTTCGCGACTACCAATTAACCCATGCAATGGATGGATACGCGGTAGCGGCTTAAGTTTCAAACTGAACACCACATATATTGGATATCAATTGCTATCATGTTTTCAAGGTTGCAATTAATATGTCATTATGTAACGGAAAAGCTCAGTTTATAGACTATTTGCACTAAAACAACGAAATAAATAAATATATTTATGTAATTGAATTATCAATATGCAATGTGACATGATATTAGAATTCCTTCACAAGTACGCAAAATGTCTCTATTACAGGATTTCATAAGATAGTAATATAGTGATATGATATAAGTAATGATATGAAATAATGTTCATGTATAAGTTTACTCCGTCTGACATCTGATATTCATCAATTCTCAATTTCTAGATTGTATACCAACCCACCAAGCTACCAAATCAACCAATCAATACCCAGGCCCCGTACCCTGCAGTGATCACAACCAAAAGTCAGCCAACACCATATACTTCAAACATCTAAGGTGTACCACCATATTACAACTATGTTGCAAATAATCAATACTAGTGTCGTTAATATGAATTAAGATAACATATTTGGCTCCTTTTGCTTATACTCTGCGATAATTCCTAATGCGAAAGTTTCAGTTATAGAATTTTATCCATTTATTCTGTCTACCGTCTTGGTTACCGATTGCTAACATTTGTTTTCGTCATCAACGTTGCGCAACAAAGTTCCATGACTTTCAGCAACTGGTTTGATTCATTCTTTGCAAAGATCATTCATGATCATGGTAAAACAAAACATAATTAGTTTGACAGAAGGAACTTTGTTAGATCAACGTTTCTCTGGTTCGTGGTATCGATTATTACTTTTTAAAGTAGATTTTTTATAACATTTATACATTGCTTGCTTGGAAAATATCTTGTCTTAAAATGTGATTAGCTGTTTGGATTGATTTGCTAATTAAAAGCACTTGAAATTATGTGCTTTATTCAAGGAAAATGTTAATAACATCTCACTACATTATTCTCTGCCAAGTTGGGACGTGTTTTTTACAATGAGGTACTGTCACGCTTGAAGTGCTGACAGTTTGAGCAGAATTATCGTGTTTTATCATATGAAGGTAAGGAACCGTTCATATTGCCGATACGAGTGCCTCGAAGCATGATATGAGGTGACAATAAAGAATAGTTTTCATTGGCAAACTGCCCCAAATGGCAGTAATCCCCCGAAGCTTTTACTCAGACCTGGATCATCTTTTGGCTTGCCATGGGCAAAGGATTCGTGAGTCATCGTAATAATAATGCCCGCCAGAGTTGAAATGCGACAATCAAAAAGGCAGCGTCATCCATAATAGTATAGAAAGAATCACAAAAAAGTTTATATACCTTATGTGAAAATTTATTTTTGCTGACGAAATAAATAACCGCCGGTCTGAATACGTGCACTTTCTAATACAAATACACTCGAGAAGTGTTATGCTCGAAAGATTCCACGCAGCAAAAATTTCAGCTCGATGTGTGTATTGTGTTTCATATCATGTATTTGTATATAACTTACATATACTAACAGAATTGAGATTATCTTAAACAACACACGTACGATGTTCATTTATCTTTTGAACATGCTATATCTTGACTGCAAGAGATTGCTTATACAATCAACATTCACGCGTCATTGATGGATGAATGAAATGGTCATTTAAGTTCGAATGAAATGATTAGACCGTCTCCTATTGTTAATTCATTGGTTTGTAAAGTGAGATCTAGTCATTCCTTAAAGGGATCCTCTTGGGTGACATGTACATTGAATTAATAAAATTAACATCGTTAAAAGAACAAAGTTTTTTTGGTAAGTTGTATGAAGAAAATTCAAAGATATGTCCGGTTACAAGATAAAACATTATAGCAACTGCTGCCAATACAGCATTGTCGTGGTATGCGATATAGCCTTACTAAATACAGTTCATTGAATTTCGTGATGATTGATTAGTTGTCATTTCACTGAATTCACGGCTACATTGGTCGATGTGTGTTTGAAATAAGATCTTCCTCTTAACCCATAAAGTACATGTATGATGTTTCGGAGAAGCTTAAGTTTCATAGTGGTGCATGTTTTGTTTTTACCATATTATTATATATTGACTGAGATTTACTAGCTTGGTATGGCAGTTATATCTCTTTTCAATCGCACGATATTGTGTTGTCCTATTAATGGCTGTACTTTTCTTGTCACGACTTAATAAATATATCCCAGGAAGAACGAAAATGGTTTCTAGAATATTTTCTTTATATAATATGCCCAAATTTGCCTGAAATCGCGTACCTAGTAGTCATACATGTGTTAAATTGTGACTTAATATGTAAGGAAATTGTGTAAAAATAACTTTTATAATTAAGTGAATAAATGACGTTGAATATATGACTTAATTGATTATTAAAATACAATGCTATGGGTAGTCACCGTAAGTTGGTCAAGAAAACTCGTCGGTCGAAATCGATATACCCCCTGAAAAATGTTGTTTGTACACCTTTGAAGAAAAGTTTGTGTTGTCGTTTAGGGAGTGAAAATACATTACGCTTTATTTGAGATCACTTCAACATTGCATCGGTGAACGCGGAATCCAGAAACGACTGCGAAAAAATAACACTTTTAGCAAGATAGTAGATGTATTTTTGCACCTTGTATCATTCGCACCTCTCTGCAGTAACAATTACTACTCGATACGAGGCTTTAAATCACTTACCTAACCAACTGAAGACGTCCATTTCTATCGATGTTCGGAAAATGTTCATCCCGAAATCTCCAATTGACACTAAGATTTATATAATGCCCTGGTAAGAGTTGTTTACATCTAGCATGAGATGGCTATTTGTGGCATCCAACGAATTTCCATTTAACTTGGGCATTTACTAATATCAGACGTTAGTGTAACAATTTGAAACGTAGACGTCTTCATATCAGAGACATATTTAACAGGCATGGCACGGCAGGTGTGGCATGCTATGTGGCTTTCAAGTGTCGCCGCATTGGTAACGTTGGCCATTTGAATAACGATCGACTGTATGTGAGGGTAACCTGACAGGATTACACAATTATTGTCACCATATCAACATATCAAAATGCTCTCATTCGTTCATCTTCAGCAATAGTTTATAGAACTGCTAACTTTTTGAAAAGCTTCATTTTGGGCCAGTTGGGTACATTTTTTCATCACTACGTAACGTTTAAATGGTATTTTGTACACGATCGTAATGAAAAGAAATAGTTCAATAAATTAGACCCCATGTAGACTGCTCCCTCTTACCCCATTCAGTATGTTTTGTTATCTTTGATGTTGTTTTATTGCTTGACTACGGATTTTTTTCGCTTCAAAACTGCGTGAACTATGCAATGTACGCCCTTCACGTGTCTCCAGGGTCTCCACTGGGTAGAGGACTTTTAATTAGAATAATGATGGTGCGATTGCAAAAGCTAAACTTTTGGAGTTTTTCATTTTGAAAGTACAATCGAACTTGTCTTCCTGAGTGGATAAATGTTTTCTTTATTATAAATGAATACAACGATGTCAGCACTAATGCAGGTGTTGTCACTAGATTGTATGCAGATTGCATGCAGAAATTTCCGCACAACTTCATTACAAACTGAAACTAAATAAGTCATATGAATAATCCTTTGACCCATGACGCCAACTTAATATACAGAGAATGAGTACTGCAAATGATATTGCAATATTTCGTTCAGGGAATTTGCTGCAAATTGAAATATGGTACGGTACCACCTATCTGTTAACCACAACACAAATGTCACAAAAATTACAGTTGAACATTTTTTCTACAACAGAACTGGGAAAAAAATATTTTATGGTGCCTAAACATCATTCAGTTCGTAAACGTTTCAAAATAGCTTTCTGGTCATATACATGTTATTATATGTTCATTTGTCTACATGTGATTCGATCTCATTGGCATATAAATATATATATACATATAATCCTTCCACCGGGATTCGAACCACGGGCCTTCCGCTGCGTGATACTCTGAGTAACAACTACTAGTGTTCCACTAGTCTCAACACACACACACACACACACATATATATATATATATATATGTATATATATATATATAAAGATATATATATATATATGTATATATATATATATATATATATATATATATATATATATATATATATATATATATATATATATATATATATATATATATATATATATATATATATATATATATATTGAGGGGAGTGAATACTGCAAAGGCACATGCAACTAGCACCAATGTCATGGAAACCTAGTGCAGCCCAATTAAACATACTATAAAACCACAAAATTTGCAATTATAGGTTTGAAATTGTGCAATCCAGTGGTAATTGGTATAATTTTGTCCCTCCAAGCATGAAAACTGGAAACTCTATGATATTGTGATAATTTGCATTGGTTATGATATTAGATTCAGCCTATACTGGTAAGATAAATACTTGAGATGTATTCTCAGAATGTTTCTCATGTATGAGAGAGGTCAGTAAATTGAGGTCATGAAAAAGTGCAAGTTTCCTGGTTTATGTGAAATAAATCTTGTGTACAATATAAACTGGGATTGAAAATGCAATCAACTGCTTGAATATGATTGTGAAATTTTTATTGTGTCTCGTCTTTTAATATCAGGCTAAGCTCTACTTCTGAATGTGTTTGGTAATAAGCCAAATTTCAGGGTAGAAGTTTAAAAAAACAAATCATCAAAACTTTGAGATGAATTTTAAGCAATCACATTCTCTGACTATATCTCTGTTTATGTTTTGGGTCAGCGATACAGTATACTGTACAGTAGGGTACAGAAAGGGACATTTTCTGTTGTATTCCTGATCATCTCCAAATTTCTCCTTTAAAAAAAGAAAAAAAATGTTTGTAGCAGTATTTCTCTGAGCAGTGAAAAAGTAAACATACAGTGAACAGTTGCTCCTGCACATGCTTTAATACATTACTAAAATTATGTTCTGGTGCAATTCATGTAATATTTACTGTAAATTTTTTTTTTTCAAAAACATAAAATAGGAGGGGCTGCTTATCATCATTTCCTGAACAGACTATACCCAATATGTTAACTGTAACGGTTTCATATCAACATGTCTGGGGGACTTACCGCAGTGCTGACAATGTTCAAATATTTCCATGGCTCCACCAGGGATGTTAGAGATGGACAAACAACGTTTGAGCTTTCTTTAAAGTTTGGTTCGTGCCGACATTTATACCGTTTTTGGTCCAATACTAATACCTAAATAGCACTCCAAACGGATTATGGTACCAGACGGTATCTGTTCGTTGTGTGCTAGATTTATAAGATGTCAAAACGCTAGAACATTCACTGTGTTATACTGTTATCAGTCGTCAGTAGTTATATGCCACACTAATCTCATATCAGTCTTTGTTTCTAATGTTATAACAGGAGTGACTTTCCATATGTTATTGATAGGACATTGCAGTAATTATTAGAATCTTTAATGAAAACTTTGCGTAGGTAGTCTTGTTTGCGTGGAGATTGAGTTGTGTAAGTGGTACACAAAAATGAAGATATGCTTTCTTTATTCTTGTGGAAAGCCGCTTTCACTTTGATATCAGATAAACCTGTGGTACATGGTGCCGAAGCACATATCTTCAAAGCACTGTCTCCAACTTTCAATTGTTTCAAGCGACTATGTGACCGAAAAGAAGTACTCAAGTTGAAGTTGCAAATCTGACAGGACCAGTAATATAACTAAGAAACCTGTCAATCACACCGTTGAAGTAGGATAGGATTACACAGTATTTGAATTCTTCATCGATTGGCTTAAAGTCTTAAATTTTTTCGTTGTATATCCATCTCTAGATAACACATCCCTGGTTCTACAAGGCTCTGTATTAAATTAGCTATATTAACTGAAACTATATAGACCAGCCTTGCAAGATTAAAAGAAATGGCTCCTTACATAGTTGGCATGATGCGAATTCATCCAGTGCCAATAATGGTCGAGAACTTGCTGGAACATGCAGTAGGTATATTCAAATTTACACTTTTGGCAATGAGGTGCCACATTAATCTCGTATCAGACAACAGGGAGATGGGTTAAACAAATTTCCAAAACCTGTGCATCTATGTTGCCTTAACCTATAGTAGGTTATCATCCTACCCCTATTATTTAGGGAGTTCCTAGAACGTTTGATGTTAGCACAGGTCAAAGTTTGCAACCCTTATGAAGAAGAAAAAAGTATAGCATTATTTAATTTAATATATTCCCCATGGTGCTTGCACGAACCATACTGCCATTTCCAAATTAAAAGTTCTTTTTGGTCTCATACATGAAATAGTGTAAGCTAAAGTTTAGTATAATGAATAAAATTCATACTTCAACCAAAGCTAGTAATGTTTGTCAACAATAGCGATAACTGGAATTTGCATCAAAGGAAAACCCTATTTCTCACCAAGCAAGTCATAACAGTTAGCTGTCTGAATTAGCATCTTCAGATCGAATATGGGTTTGCTGAGTTAAGGGGCAATATGTTCGAAGTACAAGGACCAACCAATGAACACAATTTTAACATAAGAGGCAGAGAAGACACTATAGCAGATATCATAATGTCTTCTCTCTCTTTATTTTCAATAAATGCAAATATTTTCATAACAAAATTAAAGATGAAATTTCATGTAACTTTCAAACACATATAAACAAAGCAACTTCAGCTCCTTAACATTCATGCTATCACCTAGAAAATTTACCATGAATCACATGTTCTAAGCATTGATGTAAATACCACTGAATATTACTGACATAACCTGTGCTAATCAAACGGATAAAGGGCTTGGTCAAATCATGAATAAGGCTCTGCAACATATATTGCACATGTACGAAAAGGGTTACTGCTGTACATGAAATACTTTTTTGATGGGGGAGGGGGGGGGGGGAGATGTGGTAAAATGTTGAAAGGACCACATCTTTTAATTTGTCATGTTCTTTTGAACATATGCAATTGCTAGAAATAAAAGCACTTCTAAATTTCTTAAAGTGATAGGCAGTTGTTGCCCTTGCACTGCTTTGAAGTCTGCACCACTGTAAATATTGTTGAAGGAGTTGAGTTCTGCAAATCTCTTGATAGTCAAGTAATAAATGTTTCTTTTGCTGTTTATTAAACAGCTCTTAGCAGTGATATGTGTTTACACGACACTGTATCTGAGGTTCCTTATGTAACCGGTGTTTTCTACATACAGTCAATCTCAAAACCAATGTAAAACTTGTTCACCTGCAATGGTCAAAATTCAGAAAGTACATCAATATCATATCTCTTTTGCATTTTTATAAAGGTACTGAATTTGAAGTGGACTATATTTATTAATGAATATAACAATGTTTTGGGTAAAAGCATTTAAAGCATCCATTTGAATTTCATGTTTTCCTTCCATTGTTTGCTACGTCCTCCTATCTAGATTCGAAAGAGAAATATAGATAAATGCTCCATACCTCAATAACATTATTTAACCTTATTTGCCACAAAAAATGTTTTGTCACAGTTTCTGTAAACTACTCAGGGATAAATGGAGGGGGGGGTGGACAGGTGGGGAAACTGAATATTTGACAGATGGTATATTTGACAGTAAAATTCACCTTCCCAAGAAAGTAATAAAGTTCGTTAGCTGGCCTTTAAGAAGGACCTATGTAACGATAGCAGAATTGGTTAATGCCTCCTGCTGAAACGTCCAATAAAGACTCGCAGTATTGTAATGTTCATCAGATTCCCCATTTGTATAGAAACATCAGTGTTTATTGAAACTTTCCTAGGATGTTGTCAACAAGATGCAGTTGAAGTCTACTGTACCTTGTTGTCAAATGTGGAGCTCACAAAAAGTCCTAACAACTAGTCTTATTCAAGCAGTGGCAACATATGGGAATAAAGAAAAGCAAAATATGGTACAATTTTGTTTATGTTATTTTGAACTATTTATCCCAACACCCTATCCTCCTTTTAAGACTTTTGCAAGCTTGTAAATCAGTTACAGCTCTCATGCAACATGATATGACAAAGGTTCATATGCCAGAACATGATACTAGCAACTTGGAGTAAATTTGATAAAAGAATGATGAAGTAAATACACTGCAATATTGAATGGGCTCAAAAGAGCTTCAGGAGTCTTTTGAGGTACATTACTTGTTTTGGTAAATATATTAATTGCCCTAAGATTTAGCTTGTAAACCAGCTACTAGTCAGATAGTATGGGATCATGAACGAGTACAAGACTATCTTTCAAGGTTCTCAAATTTTAACCTATATTTGCCTCAAATAACCTTTGACTTAGCTAAAAGCATTAGCGTGAACTCAGTACATGATACACTTGCATACAAACTTCCATTCATCATTCCAATATTGAATTATCATGTTAACAGGGCTTTCAGTTTCAGATATCTAGTTACCTCACGTGGGCTTCTGCCATACTGAACAAATATATAGAATAGTACTCAATGTCAGAAACCTATATGCACTACATATGACTACCAACTTTTCCTTGTTGAGTTAGATGTTCTATGTTACTCTACTGGCCTTGAGTAGCCTTTGACCCTCAATGAAACCAACACCTACAGAAAATTCCAGTATAAATATAAAATTTATGAAATGATTCATAAAATACTTTAACAGGAAGAAGAATTATTATAAACACTTTTGTTCATACCGACCTCAGCGTAAACAATTTAGAAACCAAGAACATATGGTATAATAGCTAACATTTCTTCCTTCTACTCTGCAAATTTTGTGAGAACAATAAGCAAAATTGATACTGACAAATGTAACATGGCAACAATAACAATAATTCACAAATGATGATGACATCAGAAAAAGTAGTAACCATGACAATGATGATGATTTGAAAATATGAATGAGCAATCCTAAATGTAACTAGAATATCACTTTTACTAGAGCAGGGTTCTCGCAAGCCCGTTTTAACCTGGCGGTGGGCGCGGTTTGAATATAATTTTGCCTCTCCCTGCATGGTTTGAAAGTTGAGCGCCCGTTCTGAACATTTATGAACCAGGAAGAGCTTGCTGCAACTTATCTGTTCCGAAAATATTATAGCATTTTACCAAAGGTGATCATAGTTGAATATCTGGAGTCGGCTCGGACTTGATGGGTCTTGGATTTGGCTCAGACCAAGTGGACTCGGACTTGGCTCGGACTCTGGCTAATTGGACTCGACTACAGCTCTGCCATGATTATAAAAACGATAATGGATTGTTAATAATTTACTATATGATGTTGTAATGGTAGAGACTTAGAGAGTACTCCTAAATGTAATGGATAGCATGAAACTCTTCGTTTCACTAACAAAAGGATTCTCAAATACAGTAGGCCCCTACTAGCAACATTACAATTGGAATAATGGATTACCAATACGATGCAGTGAAGTAAGGGAGTTTAATAAAGAGCATCCCTCGATGTAATGACTAGGATGAAACTCTTAGTTTCACTAACAAAAGGATACCAAATGAAGTACCAACAAGAGGATGCCCATTAGATTGAGGGTCCACTAGACTTAAGGTTTACTAGACCCAAAATCCCCTTTGTGGGTAGCATTATTGAGCGTCTAGTCAGCAGTTATTGGATAACTGAAGTATTGAAGGACCTTGGTCTCCCCTCCCAGCAGCATTACAACTGGAACAATGGATTAGTGAAACAGTGTATTATTTGATACAATGAAGTAAGGGAGTTACATGAATAATAGTTAACGCAATGAGTAGTTTGTTACACTAACGAAAATTATTCTCCAATACAGCAATATAAGAATTTGTTAAAATGAATTTTTAATAATGTATTTTATGATGCTGTGAAGGAAGAAAATTCATTAACACATTTTAATTTGTACGCACGTCATGTACCTGTCCAGAAACTAAAAAGAAAAATTCAAACTCATAGAATGCCCCGTATCTGGCTCCAAGCAATGACATATAAATCTAGTTCTCATTGTATCTACAGAAGTTGTTTGTCCAATTTTAAATTTTGAAAATTTTGATCTTTAGTAAAAATATTCTTCTGTCTGCAGATTTTATTGATGACAGTACTTCCTTCTCTTGTGGAGAAATTCCATTTGCTCTTGTTAATCTACGACAATTCAAAACAACATTTCAATCATATGTCAAAGTTTCACTGAAGTACATTCCTTGTGAATATTTTTTAAAAGCATCACATTTCGATATTGACATAGTTGCAAGTGTCTTGCAAAAGGTACAAATAAACACATCATAATCAAGGTTAAAATGTGATGGTGTGTTAACACCTCAAGACTTTGCTTAACAAACCTACCTACGATTCATTCCAGCCTGCCAGATTTACAGTATATTTGGTTTTCAAAGACTACACATAAAGTCATTTCAATTTTGATAACATTCTATGATGGTAGAAGTAGCAAAGTAAAACAAACGGTTTTGCAGTAGACTTGGTGGGGGGGGGGGTGGGTGGGTGGAAAGTCTTTCTTACTTTACTTTGTTAGCCGTTCCCTGAGATCGTTTACATTTCTTGAAAATAAACAGCAAATTTTCATCATCTTTGTTCGTGTTGAAACTTTCAGTAAATCCATATAATGTATAGTGTGTGGTGATCAGACTTAGGGGATATTACAAGGAAGACTTTAGAAAACTAACTCCAGGTCATAGGGATTTAAAATATATCTCACAGTCAATACTTACTGAATATTAAGGACAACTGGGATGTTTGCAATATATGCTTGTGGGAGCTCCTTATTTCCATATAAGACTTTACTCGCTGCATCCCATGGTCAGCATGAACCAGCAGCTCAAAGTAATTATGATATCCTGTGTCGACCTTGAAGTTTCAGCCTGTACTTATTGCAATAAAGTGAAGCATTTCTGCTGTTGTGTTCTCATCCTGCATTCCTCAAATCGTGCCAAATTTAAGCCATCTTTTCTGACAAGAGAATGAACATAAATAAGTCCAGATAACTGTTTCATAAAATTGCAAGTGGAAGTTTTGACAGTGCAGTTCCCTATTTGATGTCAATACTTAGTGTGCATGTTGTCCAATATTCATGTCAGTTTAGCTATCACTTTTTTCATGGAAACCTCATATGCAACAATTGAGAAAAATGTCACACTACTAAGTTTGAATATTGATCTTTTATTTGGTATATAAGTGCAATCACTTCAAAAGATTGACTGAGTATTCCTGCCTGGTTCAATGCCTCATCCCGCATGCAGTTCATTTACTTCAAAATTGCATGCACCCTAGACTATGTATACCAACATTTAGTCCCTGAACGTATCATTTGGGGTTTAAGCTCAGGACTACTGGTGTACACAGACTTTGGAATTATGACTGAGTTCATTTTTAATGTTTGGTTTCAATGATGTTGAAACTTTGCACTCATGATGGCATATGTGTGCGTGCGTTGGTGGGAGTACTGTGTTGTGATCCTAGCTTGTAAACACAGTTTCTCATGACAGTAAGCTTCATTGGACAGATCTCATAGTTGGTATGTATATAGATGCATCACAAGTATAAGAAGCCTATTGTTTTTGGTGAAGGTCAAAGGTAATTTAGGTAAAACTGGTCAAATTGTGAAAATTCAAATCAAAGCATGGATAGATCTATTATTTGGTATGTCTAGGCCAGTGGTTGGGTCAACAGGGCAAACTTGTGGAAACCTTATTTAAACCATACATCTCAAGCCAGGGTAGCTTGCAGAGATATATAATGTTTAGTATCATGTTATACAGCTACAGAAGGCTTTCA
Source organism: Apostichopus japonicus (assembly GCF_037975245.1). Lineage (NCBI taxonomy): Eukaryota > Metazoa > Echinodermata > Holothuroidea > Aspidochirotida > Stichopodidae > Apostichopus > Apostichopus japonicus. Next base: position 10,445,214 of record NC_092581.1, read on the forward strand.
GTAGTCTTTTTAGATCCCCAACTGTCACTTTGAAAATGTTGTTTGTCACAGTTCTCAATAGTTTTTTGCCCTATTATTAAGATAAAATAAGTTGTACGTGTATGCAGCCTACATCCCTACACATATACAGTAGTCTATATGTCAGATTGACAAATTCATAAAATAAAACTTATTACATAATGGAAACCATGTGCAGTGCAATTTGCATAATGGTTATCTATTTATACACCCAACTAGCTAGTATTGGATCATAGCATCATGTTACCACATGTACGCATTAAAGTATTTTGTCACACAGTACAGTGCTTACATCATACAAGGAAGTTGCTATTGTTCCATAACAACTCTGATCATACTAGCCTGTTTGTGCAGGGAGTTGTTATGGAACAACTCCCTGGTTTGTGCTATGGACATGAGAACTATCTAGTGCCTGTTGAACATTAGTCTTTTGCATTTTCATGTTACTGACTAACGCCAAATTACTGTAAACAGATGGTCATTTTTAAAATTATCAAGAGCTTTTACTTGGACATGATACCCAATAAATGAAATGAAAAATGAAACTAGTCTTGTTGCACATATGTATGCTGGTTTTTATCATAAATTTGTTTTTGATGGAATAGGTCTGGATTCCCTTGACATTAAAACCTGATTGAAAGTTAACTTCTGTGATTGCACTAATATGTGAGACCATTGATTAACCTAATTAATAGCTTTTAAAGATAAAGAAACTGATAACATTAGAACAGTTTCATAACTCATTAATGTGAGCAAGTGTGTTGCCAACGCAAGGTTTATTGAGGTACTGTTTAGTTCCTTAAAATGCGTAGCTGGCGGTTTTTCAACATCCTCTTATCCGTTCAAATAATGTTACATTGAATCTTTTCACTTGTACCTTTCCATTGATATATCACAGACTGTGTTTTTTTGTTATGGGAATCGGTAAAACTGGATCAAACCTAGCAATTTTTGACACGGAATTTGCTCTTTTCGCAAAAACTCCTAGGTGTTCAAGTGAATGTAGGTCACCCTGTGACGGCATTGTGGGACTTTGAGGAAAACTTTCGATCAAGCTATTACTTCAGCACAATTAACACTACCCCCATCATAATGTTAATATCAAAATGCCTAAATTAATTAGCCATGATAGCCTTGTTATTCTAATATACATACGGTACTCAATTGTTTACCTTCAGCCGTGATTCACCCCATAGGTGCAGGAAAATTGTTGTACACAGCTACACTGAGGCCCTGTGTGACTTAGTTCTCTGAGGCAGAACCAATGATACACCACTACTACGCACAGGGCTAAGTGATACACACTAACACGTAAAGAGGATATATATTGTGGGCATTAATATTGTACCGAGACGGCAAATCTTTTCACATTTTTTAACTTTTGTAACTCGTTTATGGAATATGGAATCTATCAGACCCTTTCTTTTACTGTAGTGTTCCGTTTGCTTGTGTACCTGTTTTTGTAGAGTTGTGACTTTCTGAAGGCCTTATTTTATGGCAGAGAGATTGAGACATACCCAAAGCTTTATATTTCGTGAAATGGTTTAAAATTGCATCGCACGAATGCAAGTTCTTTCATACCCCTAAATTGACACATCTGTCGATAAGCTTACTGTATTGAAGGCCTAAGTAAACATCCATTATCTTTGGATGCTGTTTGCTATGCTCTGAGCCTCTAACCTCAGAAAGGTCAGAGGTATTATATTGAGGTAAGTTTGGTTATCTTTAGGGAGTAAGATTTCCAAATGCCCCAAAACATGCAAAAACACTATTTAATCAGCATATACCTGAAATGGATTCAAACTCATGAAATATGCTATATCTGCTTGACTGCAAAAAAAGTTATGGTTGCCTGCTGTATCGTTGCTAGTAGTAATATTTGGAGGTGAGTCAAATATTAAACCTTTAATTTAAAAGATCTGGAAGATCACCAGGTTGCAAAATTTGTAGATTGGCCAGTCTGTTACAAGTATATACTTTAATTGATTTATCAGATTTTATATAGTATCAGCACAAGCAGTAGCAGGTAGCTGTGATTTACCAAAGCCTGTAATACTAATAGGCATACTTTAAGACTATCGTTAGGCCTAGTCTACTCTAACTTAACTTAAGTCTAACCATGGTCTAACTATATTTGTGTTCAGCATGAAGGTATTTACTCTAAACGTTATTAATATATCCGGAACTCTTTTAAGGAATTTACTTACAATGCGAATGCTCCACCTAATTTCCAAACGCCAACTTCAAATGAGCAACGTTGACGGTAACCCGCTGCACTTTCCTTTGTAGAATACCTGGCTAGGCCCACATGCATTAGTAACGTTAAATGTAGGCTATTGTGATAGTAACGATACCATCCGATCGATTGTCCTGTCACCTAACACAGAAAGAACCGCTTACGTATGGGGGCGCTGTTTCGTTACGTTTAAATTTGCCAGTTAAAGTAGAAACTCCTATTTTCTTAAATAATCTTAATTAATGGAAGGAATAGTAAAAACGTGAAGATTTCAGTGTAATTAGAGGAACCTTTAAGTTTCGGAACTATATATAGCCGCATTTGGTCAAAATCGAAGTGTAAAGTTGGGATCAACATAATTATATACCACGTATATCTACTACGTAATTCTGTTATATACCCTTCGGAATTACCTCCACTTTTGAGGGGAAATTCTACCCTTTTAATGAACGATTTTTTTTCTAGTAACTTCGGAATTGAACAGTCAATGATGTTTTCTCTTAACTCGAAATGATCATTCCTCAAAGGAAGTGAAATTTATTGAACAAGAAGACCCTAGACTTAGATTACCTTGTGTCAGGTAAACCTATCACCGAGGTAAAGTCCCAGCTATCATTCGCTGAAGTTAACCCAAATACCAATGGGTATATAAATATATATATATATATATATATATATACATATATATATTTATATATATATATATATATATATATATATATATGTATGCGTATATATTTTTATATGTATATATGGGATTGAGGTTGCTTGGGAAGAGGTGCTCGTGGATAACGTCATTTCTGAATCAGTTTGGGGTGTTAATCATAATGCTAAATTTCATCTAACATTTATTAGATTATTAATGCTTACAATTGAAGCCGCAACACTTGCTTGGATCACACATTTCTTACCATAGCAGTTTTGTTGGTCTTTCAATAGGTTTATTTATGTATATAACCGTATATATCTATTCTCACCTTTTATCGTTCTTCCACGTCATGCACGAATGAAGAAAATAAACTGCTATTATAATACAAACTATAAATCTTTTCAGGGCATATACAAGACCATTGATCGATTCCGCCGTGCAATAGGGAATGCAGGTTCAAAGTTTATAGAATAATACAATATTCTCTAGTAGCACCTTAATTGTTGACGAAAGCAGCCTTTTTAACACTTCACACGCAAAGGGGAAGCGAACTTTACACCATACGTATATTCATAACTAAACAGAGAACCAGCCTAGGACACATACTCGTGTCACGTTAAGGCATAATATTTAGTACGCCAACATGGATATCATGAGAAGTGTATCGTTTATATTATGTGGAATACTTATATTGAGTGGTGATGTCGTATCCGGACAAGGTGACAAATACTTCCTTCATTTTTAAATGATTATTCTTTGCATTCTAGCGTGCTTGGAAAAGTTTCACCACATTAATATGAAAAGTAATAGCCCTAAGGGAAATCGCAGCCTTGTATAATCATATATCACTTCCCACCTGTTTCTCGATCAATACCTTCTGCTTACTAAGTGTATGATGTAGCCTGTTCTCAAAAGCAGGTAGAATATCAAAGAGCTTAGGTAATCTAGTGCTTTCGTTATAATAGTGGAATCCTCCTTGTCTGGCCGTTAGGGCTTGGAACATATTCTGGTGTGTCTCAGTGTTGCACGATCCGAAGACTCGATACTGTATATAATTTGTTGGCTTCAGTAAGAAACCTGTTATGCTCACAATGTATCTGATCTTCCAGTTATCTTTATGAAGTGAGAGGTGCTTGGGTACATCGATAGGACGGTATTTAGTGTTTTGTTTTTGCTCATTTATGTTCATTATGCGTATTCATTTCACTCACACTTTAAGGCACTAACATTACAAAACGATTGTCTGCGTGTTCAGTTTGGCTATAAACGACACCAAATAGCCACATTACAGTTAATTTAGTTAATAATGTTTTTCTTTATGTTTCAACGTACGAAGGTTGTTGTTCGTGAATGAAATGTTTCCTTAATGACTGAAAATGACAGTGATAGTTGTTAAAACTAACGAAAAAGGCGTAAAAACGGTTCGCATAATAATAGCAAGATGTGAGGTTAGTAATGAATATGCAACACGAAACAGCGACGTTGTCACCGGTCTATCACATGCAAAATATTCATATTTTAGTTTAATATTCCACATTTGACTTAATATGTTAACATGATAGCCACCCGACATGATGTAATCCATAAGCCCTTGTCGGCTTCGCCCACATCCATGGTCCTAAAACAAACTGCCTCGTGTTTTCATTAATTATCTCCGTCAGCAATAGTCCGTACTGCATACTGCACATATAGTACGCTAATCCTGTTAGATAGTAGGAGGCTGTTGTTTTCTCATCGACTTAACTTTCCTCTGCGTTAGGTTTAATCACCGGACAACCTTTTTTTTTTATTCATATGACTTTGGAAGCGAGATTATTGCTGAAGTGAATATACAATAAAGATAAGTCATTGCTCCTTCGATCAGTTTCATCGACCGTCCGTAAGAACTTGATCTAACTGTCACTGTTAATAGGCGTATAAGGACTAGAGGTAGAAGCCTAGGTTTTATAGTGTAATATAAGTAGCCTAGTCAGAGACATAGTTCCGACAGGGGAGCTTCGTAGGTTATAACTATGCATTACAATGCGTTTCCCCATTCGCTTGTTTAAACCACTAGGCATGGCCTAACAGAATAAGGAAATGGAATTTGTCTTCAGCGGATACATTTATTGATACTTCTGATCACTACTGTCTTAATTAATGAAACTTTTTTGGCAAACTTAGCTTGGTGATTTTTCACGCTCCTTCAGTTATGCAGCTTAAATAAGTTCCATTTATTTTAAATGAACAGTTTATGCATATTCTATTTGTAAACGCACAGAATCAATTTAAGACCATACATGCAAATTCTATTCTGAGAGAGAAATGTATTGACCATTCAATCCAAAAATGCGATCGTATCGTCCACAAGGGTATTGTAGGAGAATAACAACGTAAATATATATCACCTGTTAGTTGTCTCCATGAAGATGGAGGATTGGCGTTTGTGCTGATGTATCCTATTCAGGAAACTATAACGAGAAAAAGTGATTTCAACACGCACACACAAGCACGCACGCACGCGCAAAGGCACGCGCACACACACACGCTTTATATGCAGACACCCTAACCACTAGGCTATATATATATATATATATATCATCATTAAAATCGGGATTCGAACCCGGGCCTCCCGCTCTTTACGCGGACACCCTAACCACTAAGCTACGGACGCTGATTGTTTGTCCAGAGGTTCGAAACTGGTAAGGATACCTTTCCAAATGACATATCTTAACACACTTATGTAAATTCGTGTACACTGTCAAAATAAGTTGAACCGCACAAATGAAGGTAATACGAAGGAATTGATTTCACCACCTTCACAATCTATGTCCACTCGCCGAAACAAAATGTTTTCAAAGGGATAGCCCCTCAAACCTCTCTCCAGAACGGACCTGTTTCAGCGTAGCATTCGAAATCAAATGGTGTCATCAAAAGTTATAATAATTGCAGCGTTAATCAAACTTTTATCATCTGTATCTAAAAACAAAAATTAGTCATCAATGCATCAGTGCAGTACTTCGGTAGAACCTCGCTTGTTTGTGCTGGTATCACGTCTCTCCCGAGACTTATTTCACGACAAACATGAATGAAATGTCAGGCTGTCCGACAACATAGTCAGTCATACAATAATTCATATGAGAAGAGGAAGGGTATAAGAACAGTCGCATCAGTTCGACAATTATACAAGATAGGTAGTAACATGATGGCACTAGTATAGAAATAGATGTATAGACAAAGACAATTGGTATTATATTGTATTATATATTATATATATATATATATATATATATATATATATATATATATATATATATATTATTATTATTATATTACTGCTTCCAATAGTATAATCCTATTGTATCAGAATCTAAAGGGATCACAGGCGTTATTCCACTACAGTTGTTATGAGTCTTAATTCATGGGTCTGGAAGGATAGTGAGAAATGGATTAAGAATGCGATCTTTTATATACACTCCTAGATATGACTAAGATACGAAATGAATAAAACATGGTAATATCAGCAAGTCATTTCACCAATAGTATGAAGCGTTCTTTGCAACATATAATTACAATTGTTTTTTTGAGTAACCAAGAATAGGTGTCTTCTCATACGTATCTCAGATGATGGACAAGTTCGCCTTCGTGATGGTGGTTACTACTACGGGAGAGTGGAAATCTATTATAATGGACAATGGGGAACAGTATGTGACGACAGTTGGGAATTAAATGACGCCAACGTTGTTTGTCGTCAATTAGGCTTTCCATCAGCCGTCGCTGCTCTTACCGACGCATACTACGGACGGGGAACAGGACCCATTTTGCTCGATGAAGTTGAATGCGTAGGTTACGAGACACGACTGGAGTACTGCACCAATGAAGGATGGTATATTCAAGATTGTGAACACTGGGAGGATGCTGGTGTAGAATGTTTAACCGGTAAACTATTTATACATATACAATGTTGATTTACTGTTAAGGTTTACCGACAAAATGATATTAGACAGTTTGCCTATTAGGAGAGTATGCAGTATAGCAAAGAGTGTAACGTCACCATTTAATACCAAATATAACAGAAAAGTTGGTTGATGCGGTATTTTGTGGGTGTTTGGTGCGTTTCCTGCATGGCAAAGTAAGACCAGTTACAGGAAAGCAAGTCAAATAACCTAAGAAGCGTAGTTTCTTTTATTTTATTGGAAGTGTGGGGTGAAAATGAAGGCAAGTGAAGATTCTAAAATAGCTATATGTAAACTGTGATGAAACACAGCAAGATAGACAATACAGAACCACGAATAGTCTATGAAAGAAGTAACCGTTTGAATTGCACCATGATTGCCCAAGCCTCTCACCCTACGTGTACACCCTGTTAGTTTTACATTCATACATCATTGTATTACTACACTTGACACGGTAACACACTATAACGTGAACATTAGATTTGTTAGGAACTGAACAAACTAGACTGAAATGGTTTGGTTTTCATTTAAGTGAAAGTTAACACAAATTGTTAGAAGAATAACTTTCTAGTTCATAAATGATACTGTCAAGAAGATCGATCTTTATAAAGTATTAGTTATGTTTACATTTACATTTTGATCAATGTTGTGATAATAACCCATCATGTATCAATAGGTTTTGAAGGGGATGTCCGCCTGAGAAATGGTTATTCTATTAATTCTGGAAGAGTGGAAGTTTATCACCTAGGAGAATGGGGAACAATTTGTGATGAATATTGGTCCAATGAAGATGCCGCCGTCATATGTCGCCAGCTGGGATATAGTGGTGGCGATACCTTTTACAGCGGAGCACTGTTTGGTCAAGGATCTGGGCCAATACTGGGTGATATTAGTTGCGACGGAACAGAGTGGTACTGGAAAGATTGTTATTTCAGTAACTGGGCAACTTCCAGCTGTAGCCACAGTGAGGATGCTGCACTCACGTGCACTCCTTTTGGTATGTTAACGTTAACTCTACTAATGTAAAGGATAATTCTTTTATATTTCATTTCTATAAAACCCTTTAGTCTTGCCTTTCATTTTTGCTTCCCTGTATCACTGACTATATGACGAACAATACACATACACCCAATACATCAGTGTCCAGTAGTGTAGTGAGTTATTCAAGTAACGTTTATGTAAATCATCCAATCCAAATTGATGAAACGGCCTACAATAATGAAAACAAGTATGTCTAGAGCATAAGGCAGCTTTTTAGTCTCAAGAAATTGTATGTCAAAGAATCATCTGTGAGATAAAGACACAAAAAGTTTTTGGGACCCGATAAAGCATGGGATGAATATATATTTTCATATTTTCTACACTTCAGGAAGGGTGAATAGTCCCAAAAATTATAATATTCCGGTTACGTAATTTTCTTTGGAGCCCACTTTGGTCAACGCCTTCGTTTATGCGACCAATAAATATTAACATATTCATTACCAGCTTGGATATTTACATATTTAATGATAGTTTAAAACAAGTTTATAAGTCGTAGTATTTTAAGTTAGGTGTTGCACATATGTTTCATAGGACTACATCGAACCCGACACGTAGTCTCAGGTTTTAGTCAGATGTCATAAAGTAAAGATTGAGACATCGTTTTCTCTTTATCAGAAGAATCTCCTGTCGAAGGCAGCTTGAAACTTGTAGATGGTTATTCGGTATATTCTGGACGTATTGAAATCTATCACAATGGAGAATGGGGTACAGTCTGTGATGATGATTGGGAAGAGGACGACGCCCAGGTTGCATGCAGACAACTTGGGTACCCTACTGTTGACAGCTATGGTGGTAGCGCCAACTATGGTGACAGATATGACAGTAGCGCCTACTATGGTGAAAGTTATGGCGGTAGCGCCCAATATGGTCCTATTATGTTGGACGACGTTAGATGTGATGGGTCGGAATATATGCTAACTCAATGCGGTCACAATGGTTGGTATCAGCATAATTGCGGTCATGGAGAAGACGCATGGGTGACATGTCAAATTCCAGGTTAGATAAGTCTTTTCAATCTGTATATGGTTTTAAAACTATGGAAGTGTGTTGATCGTTGATTTTTCTTGGCTGTCTATGTTCGTCCAGCGTTACCACTAAGCCTATCACACATAGCCTTTGTTTGATTCTTGTACAAAATTAAGATGTATTAGGTTTAATGATGGGTTTGGTAACAATATTCAGGTTTAAATTTCATTCGTTCGTTATCTGTATTTTGTATACAGTGCGACTTCATTGTGTATAGAATTTTCTTCATGTTTGTTTTTCTCATAGTTACATATTACCCCCGTCTGGTAGCTGGCAATAACTGGTACGAAGGTAGGGTAGAAGTCTGGGATGGATCTCGGTGGGAGAGATTATGCACAGAAAACTTTAACGTGAATGAGGCGTCAACAGTTTGTAAACAGATTGGATATTCCGATTATGAAGAAATCTACTATGGAGATCAGTTTGGAATTGGCAACTCTCCACCATCTGACGTAAGCTTCTCCTGTGGGTCTAATGACTACAAGCTCGGAAACTGTTTTTTCTTTGACGTTACAGATAGAAGCTATTGTGCAAGTGCGGCTATTCGATGTAAAATTAGCAGTAAGTTATATTATTTGTCACGTTAATATGAAACAAACTAGTATTTTCTTTACTTTATTAACATAGGAGTTAACCGAGCTCAACATGCTAAACATTGCTAATGGTGTAAATTGGCATTTTCCGAAATTGTAGCACTCTATAAGTGATGTGGCCAGGAATGAGGATAGAGTTGGCTGGGGTTAGGGGTTTGTGCTAACGGTTTGCACTCACTTTTAGCTTCTCTTAGCCTATAGGAGCTTGGTGTATAAAATTAAACAATGAACAAAAAAAGATGAAATGCATATTCATTGTTGTATGAAAGTGCCGTTTGTTTTCGTAGTACGGCGAGAGAAGAATGATGAAGTATTCATATGATGTGTTTTCTTAAGTATGAATATTCATATTTCCTTGTTTCACTCTGATCACGACCAATGAAAGTACGTTATCAGGGATAACGTAACTAAGGCTACAACATGTCATAGCAGCAGTCGTAGTGAAAGAGTTACAGTCGCGTAAAGTGTATAGTTCACTTTCACTCTAAATATATATATTCCAGCCTTTCTCTCACTCGGAACAGTCGAATTTGTGATGGTTATCAATCAAAGTCTATTGAAGTTACTGTCATTATCACTCTGTTTCCGGTTTGGATAAAGCTGGGAAAGAGAAGGACGGGGAAGGTAAGGCAAAGAAGTGGAATGGGAAGGAGAGGACATAACGAGGAAATCGAAAGGGATCAGGGAGTAGGGCAGAAATCGAGATGGGAATGATTTCAGACACATCAAAAGTGAAGTTTTGCCACAAACTCTGTGTAGGAATCGAGATTGGGGACGTTTTGCATAAAGTTCTGAAGGCAGTACTGAGAGTAGCAGAGGTGGCCAATTTTTGATCCACAGGCATAAGGGAGTCACCATATTAACATTATATCATCATCAGGAAGAAAAGGAATTTTTAAACAAATTTATGAGACTCCCATTCCCATTGATATCATTTTCTGGTGTATGGAATTGTATACCAGCGTACGTGATTTCAACATCTATTAATAGGCAAATGGTTTCTTTAGACAGACAGATATTCTTCAAGGAATGTAAAAAGCACACATAACTTTGAGTCAATGAGTTCATGTCTTTCTTTCCCAGAACGTTCTACATATACGTTGATGTCTGTATCTACATACTAGTGTATGCCAATTAGTAACCAGAGCAAGCATATAGTCACTGGGATATTCCGGTTCTGCGAATAAACGCTGCAATATAGATGATTAAGCCATATCTTCCCTCTCTATACCACGATGCGCGAATAAATATGTAAATTGTTCAATATTCAATTGCTAAGATTTCATTTCCATAAAATCCTTTTAGTAAAAAGCATCCTGTACTTTGAGTCCATCACAGATCAAGTAAACCTATTATCGTGTAAGTTTGGTAAATCGTTAATAACTGCTCTCAATATAAAGATATTGTAATTGTAGTTTATGCCTACATGTTTACACGAACAAAATGATTGATTTACTACTCAATGCATGAAAGGTTGAATAACAAATTTCGCTTTTTTTCTTCTTCTTAGAAACGTCATTACAAACCGGTACCATCGCTGGGATTGTGATAGCCTGTGCAATTGTAGCAGTCTTGATCGGCATAGGCCTTGTAGTCACCTATCGGTTATTTAAGAAGAACAGAGGAAGAGTTCGTACTCAACCAAACATTGCTGTAATAAGCGGAGTTGATACTCCTGCTGGACCACCCGCACCCCGGCACAATTGGACTAACGTTGCAGCACAGCCCAGTTATAATGACGTGGTTAATAACCATGCTTATTACCCACAGCATGTAGGAGTGGTCCCAACAATACCAGGATTGTATCCTCCTCAATCAAACCCAGAAACGTTTAACACACAACAAGCTCCGACGGTTCATCCACCTCCGAACCCTAACTTTCTCATCCCATACCCAGTCGAAACCTCTTCTGTAACAACACAACCAGCCAACCCTTTCCAAGTGCAGGCAGGCCAATTCCCATCCGACAATGTTCCGTTAATGCTGTCCTCACAAAACCAGCCAGCAACTTAGAATAGCCGAGTGATGCAGTCTGATGATCCTCTCTACCACACTATTAAGTCAACTCCTTCTCAAAAGGGATTGACGTTAACCATTAGAATTTCGAACGATTTCCTTTTTCCAGATATTCTTCTGTAAGGATAAACACTATTTTTATACCAACAAAATACTTGCTGGCTTTTTTGGAAAAATTTGAAGAAATCCACGGCAAGAAAGGTTTTCATGATTAATTGCCTTAACTTTTTATGATAACAAGGAAAGGAAGGAGAAATACTCTAAACACATTTTAAGTGAACTGCAATACCACAATACTGCAAAACTGCAGAACTGCAGAACGTGAAGAATTTAGATCATGAGGGATGATCACATGCAACAGTTGTTGATATTGAAACTATCGTTAAAAGTCAACAGATAATGGCGTATTCAAACACGATAATAAACAATAAAAAATGAAGAAAATATCCCAAAAATGATAAATGAATTACTTTAACATATTGCCTTCTTATCATTTGTCAGTTTATATCTTTTGTAATTAAGTATAGAATCGATAAACTTGATCTCAATGAATTTCTCATTAATTTTTTTTACAGCATTATATTCTTTTATAAGCGATGTTGAAATTTAACATAAAGTGAACTTTGTGTATGGTGATGGTGATTAAATCTAACAGTAAATGATATGAAAGTTAAAAATACACAAATTTTCCAGTGAATTCAAGTGACTTGTATACAATTAGGGGTTAATCAATGATCTACCGTCAGTTTATAGCAGGACAATGCATGAACAGGTGTATAGCTCAAACAAAACATTCGGTCTTCGGCATCGTGCATCCAGCAATAAGGGTTGTGTCCTCGTACGTAAGTGTAGACCGTAGAATTTTCACTTCAGAATGTTAATATTTTTAATAAAAAGTTTAAAAGAAAAATATTCGACAATTCTCTCGAAAGGATGCTCTGTCGTTCTTTACTTTTAGTATAATTAAAAGTCTCAAAGCAATAAAATGCGCATATAAAATAACAAAAATTACGTTAACTATGCTATACATTGTACGTTGTACAGCATTACGATCTGACGCAAGGGCATACTGCGTTCAGTCAGTGTTGATGTGTTCAGATGTGTTCATGCCAAGACGTACAGCGATACAGTGAATTGAATAACGATCATTGACTTGTACTAATGCGTCTGTATTAACATATACTTTGCTAAGCTATATAGTTAATGTCGTGAACACATGTGAAGAATTCCATCAAGAAAGGCAACTTAACGCAATTATAATAATATTAACTCCAGTGTTGTCAAGTGAGGTTATAGTTGTTGCTCGCACCCATAACTTTGTCAAATGGTGTTTTTCACCGACGGGCTTGTTGTCATCCCACACTGATCTGATTTGTTGTGTTGAATTAGTTTAGGTAGCTAGCTGGGATAGTGATTAAGCTTGCCGTGATTGTTTAATTTTTGCACCTAGTCATCCGTCGATGAGTTTACCGTGCATAAATCCATAGGTTAATGCACGTGATGATTGATTAGTTGTTATTTCACTGAATTCACTGCTACATTGATCGATGTGTGTTTGTAAATATATGATCTTCCTCTTAACCCATAAAGTACATGTATGATGTTTCGGAGAAGCTTAAGTTTCGTAGTGGTGCATGTTTTGTTTTTTTTATCATATTATTATACCATAAGCAAGATTTACTAGTTTAGTATGGCAGTTATATCTCTTTTCAATCGCACGATATTAATGGCTGTACTTTTTTTTGTCACGACTTAATAATATATCACAGGTAGTCCGGAAATGGGGTCTAGAATTTTTATAGTTTACAATATGTCCGAATTTGTCTTCATCGCAGAACTAATCTAGCTGGTTATTGAAATCAACTATGCTGTAAGTAATATGCTTTTATAATGAGACTTGAACTTTAGCACTGTGTAACTTAAGTATGTAAAACAAAATTAACCGTTTTCGAAAGCATATATACTGTAGCGAAAATTTATATTCACTATGTTCGTTTATTATTTCTATGTTTTTATCTTTATCTTATACCGGAATAAGCCGGTGAACTTCTTAGGCAAAGTTTACTGACCTCCATATTTGCATATAGTCGTGCGAGAGGCTTCTAGCCAATCACTGAACAGCTGATTGCATCACCCGTTGCTTCCTGTGTATTGTTATAACGTTGGAAATTCCATGGAAAATTACCGTACATACCTGTATTGATTTTACACATGTGTTAGGAAGTCGAACGAAAGAACGCAAGCGGTTTAGACGTATACATGTAAGTTGTCGGAATTGTGGGTAAATTGGGCCTTATATAAGTTTAATTACTTGAACGGGGACACGTTTAGCTGTAAAATTAATGACCTATTGCTTATAAATTGTTGCAATGATCCGTAAATTAGTTTAGGACAAGAAACGGTTGTTTATTCAGAGTAAACTTAGTTGGAGAATTTAACGAAGGGCTAGGTTCGATAGGCTGGTTAATATACTGCAACGTTAGGTACTGTGTTCGAGGCAGCGCTTTGTCGTAACGTAGCGAGCTAAGAAATGTGTTATTAGTAATTATTTCTGTATCAAGTAATTTGGGTCAGAATATATGTAGGGACCAAAGTGTTAATTAAGAAAATAAGGAACGATATGTTGACCCGTTATTGTGTTATAGGCCACTGAGAGTCACGTAGCCATTGAACGCAAGTGGGGTATATAGTAAACAAGTTCATGATGATACATGTTGGTTGTCAATTTTAAAACGATCGTTAGCCATGATTTGGTAGTTATTTGTCTGTTAGATTTTGGGAAAGACTGTTAATTTACGATCTAGCGAACTTGGAATACTTTTAATCAAATTCCTTACATTATATACCACGTGAACGGACGTCTCTCTGGCGATTGATTTACTCGCCAAATACCTTCTCAATAGTTAGCCAGCCATATACTCAAATATATTTTCTCATCGTTTACCTACTCATGAGAAATCTACTCACTGGTCATCTACTCGTGAGATAACTACTCAATTATATTTTCTCATCGTTTACCTACTCATGAGAAATCTACTCACGAGACATCTACTCGTGGGATAACTACTCAAATATATTTTCTCATCGTTTACCTACTCATGAGAAATCTACTCGCTGGTCCTCTACTCAAATTAGTGAGAGAACTGCTCAAATTATATTTTCTCACTGATGAGAAATCTACTCCTGAGACGTTTGCTCAGTTGTCTTCTCAATGTTTAGCTGCATACTAGAGACCTGCTCATAGGATACTTTCTCAAGAGCAACTGTGGTATATGAACTGGGGAGAATACTGCTTATTGTTATCTAGTATACTCTGCTTACTCGCGAGTAGCTGTGCTGGTGAGAAACTTTCTCAGATACCAGTGAGTGTATTTACTCAGGTATACGTTATTATTACATGCTCATCAGAGGTCATTGCTAGTTTCCAGGCTCGGTGTTACTCTTGAGCAATTACTCAAGGTTGAAACCATTTTATACACTGAGACACTGTAAATCCGTCTTGCTGTTCTTCGACTCACCAATTAAGAATAATCATCTGTACAAATTTGAGAAATAAAGTGATTTTCAAGAAACAACACAGAAAGTTCTATTCATCATTTTGGTTGACTGTGCTTGTATACAGTGGACCGAGGTCAACGTTACAATACAAATACGACCCATTTTTTACAGCACTTTCGTTTAAGCAAAACAAGGGAGTCCATAACAACTCCCTAGGATAACTAAACCCTTCAACTTCTTGTCGAAAACTATAATAAATCGTCAGTTATCGAATCTTCTCTTCTCTCTCTCACTTATCGTGTCTTTTCCTTCAGAATCCCAGTGTGTGTAAATTATCATTCTCTTGACTATGTAGATTACTTTAATTCATGGGAATGACTCGAATAATATCACATATCCAAGGGCGTAGGAACCGGGGGGGGGGCTGGGATGGCGCCAGCCCCCCCCAGTGAAAAATGTGGAGGGGCGCAAGTATCATTCCGCCCCCCCCCCGCTTCGCAAGTCAGAAAACCCCTTTTTCATTTCCAAATGAGAAAAAAAATCTCATTTGGAGCACCAAATTGCATCTAAGGCCTGGTGAAAATACAAAATTAAGTTTACAAAATGGAGTGGGTGTTGAAGTGTGCTATATTGTACCAAATTGCATCTGAGGCTACCTGGAAATGCAAAAAATTCCAAAGGGGAGGAGGACACCCCCTCCCCTTAGACCCCTCCCCAGGCCGGCCATCAGTCTTCAGCCCCCCACCCCTCCACTCAAAAGTACCTTCCTACGCCACTGCACATATCTACCACCATCTTCACTAACTAGGTATCTGCTGCTGGTTGTATATTACAAGAGGGTTATATTATGGAGATGAAATATTATATCAACCATCCTAGGTAACTCAATAGCCATACATATATCGACACATTTATATCACAAGGTCCCCAGTGCAAGAGTCACTCCAAAGTTAATGTGTATCGTTCAGTTACAGAGTTGATGACAATTGACAATTCATAATCATGGACGTTAAATATGAATCTAAGAGACTGACTTCGGTTATCTTGCGGCTTTGAGAAGCCAATGAGGCTTCTTCGCGAGGAGAATCTAAAATACATACAAACATACACCCATACACGCACACACACACGCACACTTACACACACTCTCCGCCTGCTTTCATGCATAGTTTACGATTATCATCGAAACCAAAAACATACCACAGGTAGAGATAGCAAACCCTTTAAATGAAATACATAATTATTTCACGTTGCATTAAATACGGGGAATCTACTAATAATTTACAAATAACCATCAATCAAAATCGTTAGATAAACTCCATTTCTCTGCAATTAATAGGACATCGCACCAAATTGGCAATCCCGAAAGCAATGCATTGTTTTGGTTTTTTAATTGATGATTGTGTTTGATATTTATTAAATACTAATGAAACTTCACACATCTTCAATACTTTGGTATTGATAACTTGGATAAAGAGCCTTGATCGGTGAACGTAGTAAAATAAACTTATAACCCCTTTTTTGTGGTTTGTTTAAATGTTTTACGGGTTGAGATAAGCAGGGTTGATTCTGAAATATTTCAACAACAAGGAATTTTTTTTCGTGTTACACTTATAAAAGACAAGCATCCTTATTAATGAAATTGGTGGAGAGGCAAATATATTTAGGGGCAAAAGTCTATCTAATAAGAATTAGGAAGATGTTTGTGTAAATAAAATATTTTCTCATTAGTTTACAGGCATATGAACTTTCCACCTGCTTTTCTCTCCATTGTTGTTCATCATATAAAAACCCCGATTGATATTACACGAGAAAGCCGCTGATATCTACACTGACCGGTTAACTGTATCGTTCTGAGTGAAGAAGAGACCTTAATAACCAACGACTGGGGACCAGAGTCCATAATAGTGACGCATATACTATTATGTCATATCAGTGGCCTTTCTGGATACATCTCAACTGCTTACAACTTCGAAACGCTCCAGTAATAATATACAATTTTTGTCGCCACAGATTTCATTGTGTAGATTTGCAAAATAAATGGAACATTCACGTCAACATATTTCCTTATAATTTATAAGCTTTTCGTAAAATAAACACCCCGTTGAAATTTCCTGCAGTTTTTAAACCTGCAACTCTTCTTGTTGGTTATCTTTCACCACATGTTGTCGTCTACGATCTGAATATTCAGTGTTTTACTGTACGGAAACAGCTCCCTCACACCAGTATTAAACTACCCTGTAACATTCACTTGTATTGTTATATCAATGCCTTTTCAAGTGTGATGTGAATTTAGTCACTAATGCGTCGTAGACTATATGCTATCGCGAGCTGAAGAAATTAGTTTCTTGTTCGCCAATTTAGACATACCTTTCCTGATTGATTGCTCTAACACGTTACCAACCATTTCTGTAAGTAAAATTTGCGTATGACGCTGTGATAAGTTCAGCCCTTGACGTTGGCCAGAATACTAGCAGTTATTGTGTACTTGTAACATTATGCTTTACATGTGACTTCTCCTTCAACACAACTATTAAAAGATCAAGATGGATAGGAAAGATCTCCTTATGATATCTAATCGTGCAAAGAATTCCTCAAAAAGAATTTTCGATTTAAACATTATCTTCCTCATTTCATCATGAAATCCAAAAAGAGCTGGCCCACTATTCAGTTTGTAATAATAACACAATTATTGCAGTAATGTTTGTTGCCTCATAGTATAACAATAATTAAATTCGCACAATATGCACACTATTGGGTTTCACATTTTACATCTTTAGCACTGTCCACCCCTACCCCCCCCCCCCCTCCCCCACACACACACACCGCCCACACTCACAACAGAAAGCTAGAAAGGAATAGCAATACACAATTCTCAATGGTCTACATAACAATTAAAGACGGAACGAGTAGAGTACAACGTATTGCTCTAACCAGGGGACCGAAACTTTATATAATGTCACCTCATCTGCTACCTCCAAATAAATAGTTTATTAAAAAGGGAATCAATATGTGATATCAGGGTGATTTAGTTCATTTAACCGTCCTCTCACCTCACTGTTAGTTGTTTAGTTATCTCACTTATAGCTACTATTTTATATTATGACAAACGTTATGTTTGTGGAACCGAATGTGGCCAGTTCGGTTGGGAAGGGGGGGGGGGGTGCTGTGGGATGGGACATAATTCTCTGTAAAATGCCCTCATGTTCGACACTTATGACCATATTAAACGATAATTGCATTTTATTTTCAAAATTATAAATAAAACAAGGATGTTTTGTTTGTGGGACTATGATATCGAACAACTCAGTGATGCCGTCAGAATTAAATATTTATTTCGTAAACGATGCAAGATTTTCCCTGTGTTCTATCTTACTTCCAAGGGGTAGGGTGAGGCGCACGTCCCCTACGTAATCCTCGATCTTTCACTGGCTACCCTGTGTATATAATAGCTATCAGCACTGTTATTATAACTGTTCCTCTTTCTCTTCCCGAGGTCTTGACGGTTATCTTTTACTCCCTCTTTTTCTCCTTTTCTCTCTTTCTTCTTTTTCTTTTCCCTTCCTTCCTTTCCTCCTTTTCTTTTTCCCCCCTCTTTTTCCCTTTTTTCTTCTCTTTTTTTTCTCTCCTCTTTTCCTTACCCGGGGGGGCGCGCCCCAACGCCCCCCTGGATACGCGCCTGTATATATTTGGAGAATATACCAAAGCTGTATATGATAAACTACTCGAAATATAAACGTTAACCGCACAGCGTTAGGTTCACGTAACCGCATATATTATGTAGCATTTATAACAGTCCTACTGACACACCTCATCTGGTAGGTATAACTTTCGTATACAGCAGTTGCTATATCATCGTGGTGACGAATTACGTTGGTTCACGTGGGTATGCAAAAGAAATGTGATCCTTGTGGAGAGGAAGGGGTTACTTGGGGAACGACTATATGGTTACTACATGTGTACTACGTCCTTGCACAACCCAACCACATGCAATGTTGGGAGCTTACTCAAGTCAACTGAAGTGAGCCAGAGGTACTGGAGAAATAAATACATGGGGGGGGGGGGGGGTAACACATTTATAGAGTAAAGATTTTGTTCAACCCCACCTTCACACCAAACCAACCATCCCTCCTTCTTCTGTGTAGGCTTAAACATTATTTTTAAGAAAGTGGCAAACTAGTGAAATAGTATTTTAAAACCAGTTGAACGCTAAACAGGGCCAAAGAATAATAAATCACGACCAGCTCCTTCCAGGACACCGAGAGCCAGGTTGGGGCCTGGAGATAACTGCTATATGTCACGAAGACTCATTTTTAATAATTTTCTCAAGTATAGTATGTAAATCATAATACATTATTTCTTATCCCATACTTTTTCGGACCTCCAAACCGATCCGGGCCGGGGCATGAAGCGCCTAGACCCCTTCCCGTCCGGCCTGGCTACTTCAAACTCAGACAATGGTTTTGGATTAAAATCAGGTTCTGATTGTACATTTTAAGAGGCATACATGATCAATATGTGCTCAATCCACTATCTATCTATCTATCTATCTATCTATCTATCTATCTATCTATCTATCTATCTATCTATCTATCTATCTATCTATCTATCTATCTATCTATCTATCTATCTATCTATCTATCTATCTATCTATCTATCTATCTATCTATCTATCTATCTATCTATCTATCTATCTATCTATCTATCTATCTATCTATCTATCTATCTATCTATCTATCTATCTATCTATCTATCTATCTATCTATCTATCTATCTATCTATCTATCTATCTATCTATCTATCTATCTATCTATCTATCTATCTATCTATCTATCTATCTATCTATCTATCTATCTATCTATCTATCTATCTATCTATCTATCTATCTATCTATCTATCTATCTATCTATCTATCTATCTATCTATCTATCTATCTATCTATCTATCTATCTATCTATCTATCTATCTATCTATCTATCTATCTATCTATCTATCTATCTATCTATCTATCTATCTATCTATCTATCTATCTATCTATCTATCTATCTATCTATCTATCTATCTATCTATCTATCTATCTATCTATCTATCTATCTATCTATCTATCTATCTATCTATCTATCTATCTATCTATCTATCTATCTATCTATCTATCTATCTATCTATCTATCTATCTATCTATCTATCTATCTATCTATCTATCTATCTATCTATCTATCTATCTATCTATCTATCTATCTATCTATCTATCTATCTATCTATCTATCTATCTATCTATCTATCTATCTATCTATCTATCTATCTATCTATCTATCTATCTATCTATCTATCTATCTATCTATCTATCTATCTATCTATCTATCTATCTATCTATCTATCTATCTATCTATCTATCTATCTATCTATCTATCTATATCTATCTATCTATCTATCTATCTATCTATCTATCTATCTATCTATCTATCTATCTATCTATCTATCTATCTATCTATCTATCTATCTATCTATCTATCTATCTATCTATCTATCTATCTATCTATCTATCTATCTATCTATCTATCTATCTATCTATCTATCTATCTATCTATCTATCTATCTATCTATCTATCTATCTATCTATCTATCTATCTATCTATCTATCTATCTATCTATCTATCTATCTATCTATCTATCTATCTATCTATCTATCTATCTATCTATCTATCTATCTATCTATCTATCTATCTATCTATCTATCTATCTATCTATCTATCTATCTATCTATCTATCTATCTATCTATCTATCTATCTATCTATCTATCTATCTATCTATCTATCTATCTATCTATCTATCTATCTATCTATCTATCTATCTATCTATCTATCTATAAAGGTAAGACAAACGGTAGTGGCAGGAACTTAATGGGGACTGATGAATTGAGTCCATTTGTTGGATTAGAATAATATTTGACAACTGATATTTAACCTTGATGATCCCACAATGTTCATGGTCTTTTATGATGCATACACACACACACACACAAAAAGAGAGACGTTAGCATACACATTTGACTCTCATGATAAGTACACATGTTTTATCGCGGTATGTCATATGATCTCACCCACCACTGCACACTAACCGACCAAGTTTGACAGACACTTTGTGTATTTATTTCAAATATTTTTTTTATATATTTTTTTATGGCAATGCAATTACAAATTAGGTTTTATTTCCAAATCACGCATAATCGTATGATTGGGCTATTTGCCAATCTAATTTGACGTGCTAACTTTGCTTAGCTGACGACACAGGTTATAAATAGATTTGGTAATCGTAGATATATATTAAAGAACAAGCATACGTTACAGAACGAACAAGCATACGTTACAGAACTTACAAAACCTTACTGCGTAATACTCTTGGAATTAAGCAAATTGTGACTTTCCTTCACCTAGAAATTACAGCTCCTTATATTTGAGGTAAGTTTAAAAATTTAAATAAAGATTAAATAAAATGAGGGAACAAAGGTGATTTTTAAATAGTTTGAGGAGTTGATGAATCAATATTTTCATTCCATATAGTAGGAAAAGGGGAAATGATACTGCTTAAATTGTAAGAACTGAACAAGAATTTGAAGAAGTAAATAGGCAGAATAACAAAACACACAAATTATGCACTTATTTATCGATATAAATATTTTCGATGGCCAATATAACGACTCACTTTTTTATACCAACTTCAAACGTTTGCCTTCATGTACTTGCTAAATATCACTTTTATAATATCAAGATACCAGTAATATTATTTCACTGTAAAAACGCCACTATTTTCGTTAGCACAATTGTTCTGAGTAAATAACACAGACGAAAAGCACCTCTTCTGTGTTGTCTTTTTATGATTATAGATTTAACTGACATTTCAGATCGAAGAGATGGCTTTAACATGACACTGTAATATTCTCGCTGAATTGGCTAACATAGTTATTATTATTAAACTTTCAAATACTTACAGTACCAACATCAACAAAAGAATAATAAGATTTTGACATTTTGAGTTCAATCTTGAAACACGCTATTTTTCAATAATACGAAAATATTTCCAATCGTCTAAATCGTAGGCTATTAATAGGAAGGATGCATTAAACCGACATTTTAACAATCATCAAAGTTATAATTATTCAATCTTATGAATTCTAAATAGTAGGCTATAGTAATAAGAATGATGCATGAAACCGACATATTTACAATCATTAAAGTTATAATTAGTGAATCTTATGAATTCTAAATAGTTGGCAATATAGTAATAAGAAAAATGCATTAAACCGATATAAAAACAATCATCAAGGTTATAATTACTGAATCTTATAAATTCTAAATAGTTGGCTACAGTAATAGGAATGATGCATGAAACCGACATATTAACAATTATTAAAGTTTTAATTAGTGAATGTTATGAATTCTAAATAGTAGGCTATAGTAATAAGAATAATGTATTAAATCATTTTTAAATTATTTTTTAATTTAATTTTTAATCGGAGAGAGACATAGAGAGTGTAGGCTATAGTAATAATAATGATGCATGAAACCAATATATTAACAATCATCAAAGTTGTAATTATTCAATCTTATGAATTCGAAATAGTTGGTTATAGTAATAGGAATGATGCATGAAACCGATATATTAACAATCATCAAAGTTGTAATTATTCAATTTTATGAATTCTAAATAGTAGGCCATAGTAATAATAATGATGCATGAAACCGACATATTAACAATCATCAAAGTTATAATTTTTCAATAATTTAAAAAAATTATTTTGAATTTAAGTTTTAATCAGAGAGAGACATAGAGAGTGGAGAGAGGGTGGGGGGGGGGGGTGGGTGGTAACGTAGAGGTGATGAGAGAAACATTACATTCCACTATATGAACAGCAACAACCATCCATGGTAATGATTACTCATTAAACCTAAATTTGTGTAGTATTTGTTAGGCAAACAGGTGGTATAAGATTCACTGATCAGTGATTAACAATTTACACGAGGTTCTCCAATTGCAGTGTGATTTTAGGTGCTCTCAAATTTCCCACAACACATATACTACAAACAATTTAACATATATTACCAAACGTCATATTTATTATTATTTCTAGTGAATTCAATGAAATAGCACCCGAATATCTCTTCTTCCTACCTTTCGGAAAATCATTTACTTGGCGGATTAAAATCATCGTAGAATATACTAAAATTAAAACACTGTGTCAAGTGTGCCCTCCTATCGATGTTTTGCCCATGAAAGATCATCATCTATGTCCCCACTAAATTTGAATGATGTGACTACATCAACCTACCACCACCACCAGCTCACGTCCTTGCCACACACATACAAACGACCCCCCCCCCCCCCAATTCACATATACACACCAAAACGTTTTTTTCTATTGGATTAGCTATACAAGCGATGTCATTTACCTTTCTTCTACAACTCTCTATCTATACAACCCATGGCTATTGGTCGCTGTTATTTGGTAATTGGTGACAGGAATTTCATTTGTCCCATATCGCCACTTGTAAGGTTTAGACATGGACACACACAGAGCCCCCCCCCCTTCCCTCATGCACACACACATACACGCAGATTCACCGTTCCTTATCTGTCTTTAGAAACACTTGTTGCATACTAGTAATATCTTCTTTGCTTTTATGTAAAATTGTGTGGTTTTCTACTTACAAATTAATATGCCTGATATATGTTTGTTTCAATATGACGTGGATAATGTTTTTCTTATATATTGCTTGATCTGCATTGATAAATCAGTAGAATAATTTATTAATTATAATTAAATTTTAGACATTTCTCCTTCCAATTTCTTGGTACCGACTCTTTATCCATTTTTCGAATTCCACTTTTGATATATTATTGGTCTACAGGTCGACATACTATTCGTCAAAACCAATCATGAAACTGTACGCGTTCTTATGGATCACACTGACTGGCTGCTATGCGAGTGAATGCTTAAGTAAGTATTCACTTATTCATCTCTATTAATCTCAATAATAATAATAATAATAATAATAATAATAATAATAATAATAATAATAATAATAATAATAATAATAATAATAATAATAATAATAATAATAATAATAATAATAATAATAATAATAATAATAATAATAATAATCAGTAGTTATTTTTACGACGCTTAAGCGACCACAACTGTAGGAGAAACCCGCAAGGGTTTATGGATTACAATTTGCACATCGTATGTATTTAATGGTTACATAAATACCGTCTTTGGTCACGTATGGTTGTTTAGTTTGATTTTTGTTGTCAAGTTACAAGTCAGTGAAACGTCAATACTTAAAAGTTAAAAAGGTAAACGCTCCTTTGATATAATATTATATGGTGGTCATCCACTATACACTATATACTATACACACAAGTTTGTCGAAATCAGGATACGAAAATCATATGTTAAAATATTGTGAGAAAGGAAGCGTGCTAAGACATAAACAAGGTGGAGAGAGAGAGAGAGCGAGAGGGTGAGAGGTGGAGAGAGGCGGAGACAGGCGGAACATGGAGGGATGGAAGTGAAGATGGAGGTGTGGGGCAGGGTGGGGTTGGGAATGGTGGATGACCTTGTTCACGTTCACTAGGGTATGCCTTGCTAACATTCTCATCCTTTTAAAAGGTTGTAAGAAGTAGGTAATCCATGAAGTTGCACGCCACAGTTGGGTATATGACAACTTCAATCTGGGGACACATCGATCGTCATGCACTCAACAATCAAGGTTGAGGTTTAAGAATGAGGAGTAGTTCGCCACATTCTTTCGTACACCCTTGCTCACATCAAATGTGAAGTCCATCGATATTATTGTTTATCATTAGATCTAAATTTCGTCTCACTGAGCTCAAATTGACGTTTGACCTAATTTGATCATGTGACATTTGGTTGACCTGATATCCTTCATGTGTTTTGGCCGTTTGTCATATTTATATGCGTAAGGGGGGGGGGGTGGCGTAAGGGGGGAGAAGTGTCGTTTCGCGAACTACTCCTTCACCATCGGTTAACTTCAAACACTTAGTATGTGCCGGTCATTGGATCTAGTGCCTACATAGGTTCAAAGGTCAGGGGTCATATTGATCATTACGAGCATACCAACGTGGGAAAATGGCTTCTATAGAAACCCATTGATAGCAGATCATGCAGTTGTTTTAAGTTGATATTAAAACTTTTGTATAACTTAATATAGTTTGGTGTATTCAGAATATTAAAATAATAACATGCATGATAGCATGAAAGTAGAGAATGAACTATTTGAAATGTGAACTGTTACAATTATTCTGTATCACTCTTTTGTCTTGATCCTAACAGAGTTCCCATTAAGCTGCCTAAGAAGTGCGTATATTATCTTCAATGTTTTCATTCATGACATGAGTTTGGTAATTCACCGCACCCCACCAAAGCCATCTTTAAAAAGAGAAGGGACAAAAAAGGCTCCTGCAAATAAATGAGAAGTGCCGTTCTTGTCAATAAATGGTTCACTCTTTCATTTTCTTTCCTTGCTAAATCCGTTTGTTGAGAAATAAATCATGACAGTTAAAAGTGCCATTTTCTTGAACAGTAGAAAAATGTATTGAAAAAGTGCTGCTCTGGCCGTTTTTATGAAAAATATTCAAAAGTAAATTTGTTTTAGAGGTGCTTGAAAAATGTGCAATGCTCTCACACGCAGTGTATATGTAGATACCCACTTTAATTGTTAATTGTGTCCGCCGTATACTGGTAAAGTAATAACCTCGGTAACCGTTATATTCGTTACATATATCATCTAAATCTACCCACACCACAGCTATTTTTCCTTATTTGTATTCTCTAACCGTATGAATTCACAATATCAGCTTATCATTTCTTTACGTCATTGTAATTCTACAAGTATTTTTTACATTGTGTGAAAATTAATGTCGTATATTTTATAACGAACAGTAGGTTTTCTTGAATTATATTAGCAATGTGATTGTATAGTTGTATAGTCTTACAACAGTATTACGGTGACTTCAAAAATTCCCTTTTCCCTGTTTTTTCAACTGTCTACAGACCGTCATGATGAATGCAGTATGTTAATATCAATTGATTGTATTTGTAGTCGCTTTCTTTGTTTCTAAGAATGACTTTAGGCAGATAGTACAATCGTTAAAACGCTACACTCTCACTCCATGTTGTATTTCTGTTAAAGTGACTGGTCTACTAAGTCTAACAGATCATCAGGTCAGTTCCTCAGATGTAACACAAAGCTCAAACAGAAAACATAAGGCTTTCATCAACTCAAATAACATGCCACAATGCACGTAAAACTTGTCACGAACTATTTATGTTGGATGTCACTAGAGGGAATTTTATGTATAAGGTTAAAAGAACAGGCTTTCGTTGGGCTATTAGAGTTTGTAAAACAATGGCTTCACTTTTAAATTCCAGACATGCTCTTCCCGACGTCATCATCAATCTAGCCTTAAGGGACCTTCGGAGAATGATAATTTATGATACTAAATATTGTGAAATCTGCAATAGCTTGCGCCAAAAAATATTATCTCTTAACTTTTTCTTTTCTTTTCTTTCTATAACGTATGAAGATTTTAATTTTGCCTAAAGTAATCATACGTTAAGCGTGACTAAACCTATATGACATTATCGCGTTGGAAAATATCGTGCCTGCATACTGTAATCTGTTACACTACACTGTAAACATTAGTTAGTCACGAATGGCAAAAATCTAGTCACAGTGACTAGAGTTAGCTAGTCATTACCAATTCGTTAGTAGCAGACCAACTTACATGGTCGTTCGACTAACATAAATTAGTCACATAAATTTGTATGAAATTTTTTGACACTCACTAAGCATGTCATGTATGTAAGCGTGACGAGAATGTTCTAGTCTTCTGTCTGTTTACTTTCTATAACCTTCAGCTTTGACCAATGACGTCATTATTTTTATCCAATCATCGTACCGTAGAATACCGTGTGCTCAGCTGATCAGAGATTAAAAATTCAGACGACGGCCGGTGTGACAGTACAGAGTGTCCCCCTGTACAAAGTGTCTCCGCGGACACTTTGTACCAGCATATTTAGTCCGGTCGGACATTATCTGCTGAAAATTGTGTCCCACCCTCACAGCAAATATAGTCCCACCGGACGAAATGTCCTGGTACAGAATGTCCGCAAATACTTCATAGCATCTTTTGTCCCGCATAAAATTTAAGCATTTCGACATTCAAAAGGCAATTGAGTTCATTATATCAATAATTAGAGCAGATGCATACATCAGAGTTAAATGTTACAGGAAATAAATGAGACGTTGTGCGTTGCTGCAAAACAAAAAATAGAAGGGGAAAAAAAGAAGAAGAAAAAGAAACAAGTCTTCCATCTGTAGAAGATGTTAATCATGTTTTTGTAGTGATTGCTGCTATTTCATCCTCCGTATATGTTGCATGTTCATAGTCATTTTTACAGAGGGAGGGGTAGTATAAACCTAACTCCCCCCCCTCCCAACGGAGGGCGGGTACGGGATAGGGAATGCAACAGCTACAAAAAAAAAAATGATAATTGCAGAGGTAAAATATTACGAACTTTAGGAGTCCAAACTTCATTGTTGCCGTATTTCCCTAACACACAGTGGGTAAGTTTTGGCAAGTATGGTAACTGTACTTCATGGGTCTACGAGAGTTGCCTAGGCAATATGAAATTTCATCCGTGCGTAAAGCTCATTATAGGACGGGAACCGAGGGTGTTTTCAAGTTACGTATAAGGGGGGGGGAGTTGGGATGGTAAGTTATCGAATTTGTGTCCTGGGGAGGGGTCTTCTTAAGTCTGTGACCTATCTGTGATGAGTTCCAAAATATTTTTGTTTGCTAATAACAACCATGAAGTAGCTGGACTAGATACTTCTCTGACCTTGAACATGTCAACACTGCCCCAACCCTCTCCGTATGGACTTGACACCTATTTATTGACTTTCATTACTACTTTATTGTTTACTTTTTTACCCTTCCTTATTTTTGTCACTCAATCGTCAAGGTTTTCTCCCTCTCAACAAGGTGGAGGGCCATTCCCAAACCCCATGCCCCCTAAGCCCCGTTGTGATGGCCATGCGTGAAGCAAATTTTCATTTGTATAGACAAATGGCATTCCAGGCAATTCCAGTGATAAAGGTTCGTTGTTTCTTATTATGAATGTTTCTTATTGGACAAAAGTGGTTCAAGTTAGAAAAGATATATTAGAACGATACCCTCTTCAAAAGAGCTGCAAACATACAGGAAACAAAACAAAGCCAAACAAGGGAAAGAATAAAGCAAATAGGACAGAGCAGGATGCAATATGCTAGATTTTTTGTCTCATCATGTTTCTCACACTTTAAATATGTCATTCTTGTAGAGAAAAGTTTGTTAAAAGAAAGTTAATATAGTAACAATCAAAACATGAAATTGGATGATAGTCATGCACAAACACAATATTCTGAATCTATATCAGACTGGGCAAAGAGTGAAAAATGATTATACATGGGATCTGGGAGGTAGGAGCCTGGGGGGGGGGGCACTGTCTGTACATGCTATTTTTAAATGGCATCCCATATCTTTTTATAGCACGTTTAACAATTAACAATCTCAATAAATAGTATTGATAACATACTAACACATCATACATCATATTTAAGTGATATGGCCGGTGTGTATCGGTTTATAGCATATCGAGTGGTGGTTGTGGAATGAGAAAATGTCCCTCTGATGTTGTGTGCCCACCCTCACTTCCTACCCCCTGCATGGGGAAATTTAACTGGAATGATGACTCTCCCTTTGTAGCTCTGATGCAACTAAAGATATTCCATGCTTTCTAGAGCATCCTTCAAGCAGGGAGGTATTGCTTGATTAGAATGATATACTACTGTCACTCTTCTTCAAACAATATGTACTTGAAACTCTCATAATCCACATGAAGAACATCCTCTTTAGAGTTTGGTAAAGACCTCAATAAAACCATGCAGAAGTTTCCCTATTAGAATTCCCCCCTTGAACTGCTTTCCACAAACAGTAGGATTACCTATATAATGCTTTAATGTGCAACTTGATACGGTCAAAAATTTAATCTTGATTGTTAATTACAAATAAAATAGCTGATTCTCATATATCCAATGGGTTTTTCGTTAAGACTTACACAGAAATCCATAACAGCAAAAGTTACAACAGGAAGAAGAATATGGTCGGTTATATGTTTTACTATGAGAACTTATCTTGAACACAACTTCCAGAACCAAGAAACACGCCTTCTTATTTGTTATTTAATGAAGTAATGAGGTGATAAAGAATTTCGAGCGTCACATCCCTTCGACTACGACTGGCAGTGAAAAGTCAATGGCCTGTCTTTGCTTAAACGTATAGCAGCCGACGCAATTTTCTCTCATGATATGTTAGAGTGAAAGACAAGATTATTGTCGGTAACAAGTTAACTGCTAAGAAAATCGTCTAGACATGTCTTCTGTTAACCTCATACATACTCCCTCCATTGGTGGTCAGGGATGAGATATCAGTACAACCAAATCTGTGCAAAATAAAAGTTGAAAGCAATATTATGAGTAGTGAATACCACACTGTAAGTCATATATAAAATAAATTATCATCTTGGAAAGTTATGTGTAAGCTCCACTACAAAGATAATTAACATTCACCATGTTGGTTAAGTGTAGACTGTATAGTGTACAACTGAACTATGCTTAGGCATTGAGTTAATTGGATGATCTTTTATTGTGACACATACATGTTTATGGGATTACTGGCTCCATTTTATTAATTGGAGATTGCATGTCATAATTTTGGCGCTATATTGTACAGTTCACTACCAAACCTGAAAAGTTTTAACCACATGAGCCAATACAACTTTGGGGCATATTAATTAAATTTAATATCAGAAATTTATCAAATTAGAGTAAGCTAGGATACAACAGAAATTTGATGCCTTTTGGAGCTCTATTGATGTATGTGTGCATGGTATGACTGTTTAATGCCGATCAAACATAAATTGTCCTGAATCAGGATCCATGGGGGGTTCAAAACACCCTCTGTATGACCCAAATGCAAAAACAAATAATGCTAGCTTACCATTATTATAGTAAAATGTACTATTATACATCATTTTGCATCAGGAGACCTAAACATTGCCTTATTTTGCCAAAGAAAAAGGGGTCCCTCTCCCAGGTTTCAGGAAATATCCCCCACCACACACACAAACACATTTAGCAATTTTCCACAACGGACCTAACAGAGAAATGGTACCAAAACTCAGTTGATACATTATCTCTCTTATCTTGTCGAAATTCCTGTCAAAACAGCCAAGTGGTAATAAGTTCACACTTTCTAAACAGAAAAGTTCCCTGTGGTTACAATATCAAACTGTCCAACACCTTTTTGAAAAACAACACACAATAGGTGGTGTCTAGCTGTGGAATGTGGTCTTAATTATTTACTCATCATTTGTTTGAACAAATAAACTGTGTCTGCTGCAGTGAAACATGTCCAGCCAAAATCACTTTTTGGGGATGTAAATCAAATGACGACAATTGTCAGGCTATATGCTACTTAAGAACCAGAGGTGGAAACTTTGCAAGTAAATATAGGAACAAAAACTACTTACATATAAACTTGTTAATGGGGACTTAACCTGCAAAGATTTACAGTACACTTTCTCTGTTCTCACCTACCTTTGTGATCTTTCTGTATGCTTAATACCTATTTGGAAATAATTTATACTCAAACACAGCATTCTGCCATGCACTACAAGTTATTTGCATGGTACAAATAACAGATATGATGCCATTCATATTGGAACTAACTACAGAAAATTATTCACTTTTTAAGACATGCTTACCTCATCATCACATCAGTAATGCAATAAGAAGTTGATGCTGCAGTCTTTTCAGGCACTGCCTTAGTCTCAGGCCACTTTGAATAGAAGTCAGACAGTGTTATGATGTACAGTCGCTTGGCAGCTGTCACTGGTAGAGGACCAATAAGATCTACACCAACCTGTTAAGAAAGAAGACAGCATTTAGGTGCTAATTTCAAAAACAATTACAAGTTGCATGCTTTGCCTTGACTGTTGTTCTATTCCATTGCTTCATTCTGTACAGAGATCTAGATAAAAACAGTGGGATATCTGATCGAAACAGGGTGTTGGTGGATTTATGCCAATTATTTTTACCTTGCAAACATGAAAATGTAACTTACACCATACTGTACCATATATTTATAATCTCTTCAACCACTAAACCAGAAAAATGATATGCCACTTTTTGCAACTTACAATTA
This sequence comes from Apostichopus japonicus, assembly GCF_037975245.1. Classification (NCBI taxonomy): domain Eukaryota; kingdom Metazoa; phylum Echinodermata; class Holothuroidea; order Aspidochirotida; family Stichopodidae; genus Apostichopus; species Apostichopus japonicus. The sequence goes on from NC_092581.1 coordinate 10,476,556, forward strand.
TATTCCTATATTGATGGTTGCTCTGCAGTTAGGCCAGAGTGTGGCTTAAAGGTATGCTGTATAGGCCTTAAATATGCCAAATTTTCACTATGGACAAAATTCTTGAAGTATGTTTATTTCCCTGGAGGAAATTTACCTCACTGGGACATTCAATATCTCGTGTCATCATTTAGAATTTCTGAGCACAATTTAAAGGGTTATTACCCCTTGGAAAGTACTTTTTGAAAACTTTTAGCAATTAAAGTGGCCAAAATTTAGGGCCAATACAGACTACCTTTAAACTTGTAAATGTTGAATTTGTCCAGAAAGAGTGACATTAACTATACTAAACCTTCACTGCATACTGCGGACATCTTGTGCAATTAAAACAGATTGAGAATTTACCTGTTTCCATAATCCAGTTACAGGAATGCTATGGAGACTTGTTCGTAGGTCTACAGGACAATGACGCTTAGACATCCTGTTGAACATAACTTGTTACATCAACGTTGATAGTATTCCAATAGAATCTAGACATAGTCTGTTGTCTGGTTTATCTATGCAAAGATGAACACCTTCAAAGAGATAAGAAAATTCATGATCAAGGAGATATCATGTTTTTTTGCCCCCCCCCCAAAAAAAAACAAACAAACAAACACACACAAATATATGGGCTGCAGGATTGGTAGTTCTAGCTGAAGTGCCTTAAAATTGAATTACAACTCTATATCGGTGTTTGAAATGGAATATTCGCATTATTGTACATATTGCATGGCCACTATTTGGGTCTGTAGATATTTAAGGAGTTTTCTTCTGCAGTGAGGTTTGGCATGTAGAGAATATGCCACACCTAAAAAAGTACTATCAGGCCTTCAATATCTGTTCTTACCAACCAAAATTAATGAACGTGAATTTGTTATGTACAGTATTAGTGCCACTTTCCTCTAGAAGTAGGCTAGGCTATATGCTATTGTCCAATAATAGCATTTTATAGTGTCCCATGCATGCAAACCAGACTAGCTCTGTAAGCGTTAGTGATCTGTTGTTATCTTTTATGATAGGCAGGGCGATAAAAGGTAGAAATTTATAATAATTTTCACAAAAATTTGTTAAGACAATTGGGTAAACAAAACGAAAAGAAATAGGCCCTAACAACTTTGTTCAACAACTTTGCTCAAGCATACAACTGATTATAATGTTGCATAAGCAATTGCTTGACTTTTGCGAATGAGTTTTTACAACTAACCAAACGTGGTAAAAGAATATCATGATTTGTGCACCAATCAGTCCTAGAGGCCTGGTTATAGTTTAACTGTGGAATGGCCGTTCGCCATTTAACAACCAATACCATATTGTGTATCCTATACTGTAAGTTACAGACATTACCTTATAGATGTCACTAGTCAGTATGAGCTGCCTCGATTTGGGCGAGTTGAGAAGCCCTAGATAGCAAAACTTTCCTTTATTTTCGGTATGCAAGAGTTCCATTTTCAGCCAGTCTGAAAGACTGACTTTGTCTCCGTAAGATCCTTCTCTGTTTTATTCTTGTAAACCCACTTGAATAGCTCTCATCTCTTAGAATATCTGCAATTTGTCTCACGTTTTCTGTTAGCTTTTCCATTTTTAGTTGTCGCTCGACTTTACTGCTAAATATACGGAAGCCGAAATACGACAGTTTGCTAATAATACGGATACTGCCAGAGTCCATTACTAATTAAATTTTTGCTACTCGAACGTACATGCTAATGCGGACGTAGTGTTCAGGGGGACACAATTTACAACCAAATATGCGACCAACAAATAATGTCCCCCCCCTCGTTTCATCATAGCATAAACTGTCCTGGGAGACAGTCTGTACCATCTGGCCTTGTACAAAAGGTCCGGGAGACTAAATGTACTGGTAAATTCAGTATATACTGTCCCAGTGGGACTGGGACAGTTTATACTGAATATGGAATATTTGCGACAGTTTGTACTGCTACACCGGCGATTACATATATACTGTATGCACGTACGTGGTACGTCGTACGTCGTACTCGCGGCCATTGCCTAACTGCAGATAGAACAGGGCTATCAACAAAATGAGAAGATTCTTAATCATTTAGCAAACTGTCAGAAGCAGTTTCAAAATGTCGTCAGTTACGTAAGTTCAATCACAACTGAAATTCTGATAAATAATAATTGACACAATTGACATAATGTTCAAGGAAGGTTTGAATATCCGCGATATGTTTGGCTGGAAAGTATGGGTAAAATTATAACGTTATGCCTTAGTAAGCAAAACTGTTGCTAACGCTAGGACGAAGCTAGGCTAGGAGTTTAGTCTACCTGGTGTAGCCCACCTGCGCTCGTAGATGTATAGGCCTAGTACTATAGTAGCAGTAATACACACTTATATGACAAATTTTATATAAATGTGTATTATTAGCTAGTATACTAGGCCTATATTCTTAGTATAATGTTAAGAGCGCCTGTGGTGTAGGCTAGCATACGTCAAGTTTCTAGACACTTCGTCGACCACCAACCCGTCTGCATTTCGTGCACTATGAACTGAAGATCTTCGGAGTGGGACTTACCTTCTGCTCTTGTACGCTAAAGTACATGGTACTCATATTTTACGATATTTTTGCTCAAGTTGGAAGAACCTGGTGTTTAACTTTAGGACAATAACTCAGTTTCAATGCATGAAATACCCATAATGTTGTTAGCTTAGGCCTAGGCCTCAGGTTCATAGTGGCGCTATGTTAGTATCCTACTTCCTACTCCTAGACCAAGTCTACACCAGCTGTAGCAATGTTGTAGGGTTCTGTATCCTAAGTGGAGTGGCTGCTGAGTGCTAATACCCTGGACAGAGAATGTTTTGAGTCTTATTTAGCAAAAATTCCACAAAGGTATGCATTTTCTGCTCCTGTATATGTGCATCAAGGGGTTTTGAGCCTACTCAGCCTATCATTAATTTTATGTTGTTTGTCTATTTGCAGAGAAAGTTGATGTGCCAAGTCCTCAGCATTCACAGCTATATACTTTGAATGGCTGTGGTATCAATGGACTCAACTGGTTAGATGAGGTAACAACAAATTCCAAACAACTCTGACAGCAGAAATAGATATCCTGATACTTCCATGGGAGATCTACTGTAGTAACTATAGGAACCAGTGCTTGCCACCCGTGGAGATTAAGGTAATTTGACGAGCAACAAATTTGAATGTTTTATCACAAATTATGCCCCCTACCTATCTCTTGTCCCCTATACCTGTCTTTAATACACTGTAACAACCTATGCATAAACCTTTAAATGGACTGGATATGTTATCGAGGTGAACTGTGTACCTAGATAGCATTTCAGTCAGCTTTCCTTTAGACTAAGTACATACTGTTATAGTTAGGCTGTGGTTTACAAATCCCAATGATCCAGTTTTGGCAAAGAACACCTTCAATTCTATTCTCTTATTCTGAGTAACTTAACAGTTGCACTGGAGTGACAGGCATTATCAGTTTAACATGTTCCAAACAGATCAGGAATACATTGGGGTATGTCCTGTAGGTCAGTTTGGGAGGAATCAGCTTAGCTAAACAAAAGTAGTTTTCATCACATTTCAGAGCCAGAGACGAAAAAGCCCTCCCCGCTGACCCTTCTCTGGATGATGTTTCTGCAGTATGGCAAGCCAGACCAAGTGGACTGTGATCCGGATACCAATAAAACCTGCAAGAATCATAAATGCACCAAACTTGGTCAAGCTTATCAAAATTGGTGACTAGAAATGTTGCTGCAGACGTAGACCTGGTTAATGCTTACACAGTATTGCTCATATGTGTATTTACACACTGCACAGTGCATACTGAAATCTCCGAAATCTCCGAAAAGACATCTTTATGGACAAAAAATGATAATTGCAGAGAATTCTGTTGTGGTTTATGTTGTAACGACTATGAAAAGTATCATTGTGGTATGGAAAAAAATTAATCTCTCAATTAAGGTGGCATACTCCTATTAGAGTCTATATCCATTCCCTTGATTGTTCTCCTTCAGGAAAAGTGCCAAAAAGCAGCGGGAGAACATCTTTTTTGACCTGTTATTAATCATAATTTATTTTTTGTGGCTTGCATGTTGAAGAGCATATATGGAAGTACATGTGGTGGGTACATTGGGTCAATTGAGGCAGTTTTAGACCCCTTTAGGCTTCACAGGAGCAGCGTAGGAAAATTGTTAACCACTGAGTGAAGAGGTTTGTTTACAAGTGACGAAAACTTCCGGGTCGAATAACAAAATATCTACATGGTCATGATACAGAAAATTGTAAGGGCCTTGAAAGGCCAACTTGTCAGCTATCCGGTGATAGGTAGCATTCAGCTAGTGTAAACTTCTATCTAGACTTAGAGACCACATTACTTTTGTGATTTAGTGTGTAAGTCAATGGGGCTTGTAATAGGCGTATGCTACCTTAAATATAAGGAACAATCTGTGATATACAGTGCGCATTATGCAATCAGTGAAATAACCACAGTACGTAAAGACATAGAGAAGTTGTGGCGGAATGGTTAGGGCACTGAACACGTGATTCCATGATCGTGGGTTCATGTACCAACCTGGTCCATAAGTAAGTATCTGTAATGAAGACACTTAATCTCAATTGCCTCTGTTTACCCAGGTGTATAGGGTACCCTGGGAGGTATAACATTTGCACCGCTTTATGGCTGCAATGATATGGGATGTCCCCTGGGGAACATGTAGATGTATCTCAGCATAGTGAGCATAATGTCTGATATGTGTTACCAAGGACCATAGATAGTGTTCCGTAAATACTGTGCTAATGTTGCAATATAAATGGCTAATTTACATAACATTTACAGAGTGCGGCTAGCACAAATGTTACATACTTAACCAAATGTCTTTAGGCCTTTGTTACCTTGTCACAACTGTATGTCAACAGTGAAAAAGGAAGGATATTTTTTTGTGTAATGCAAAGAGATAGTTCACTTGAGTATTCATCATTGATTTATAGAAAAACTATGGTGAGTCATAAACCAAACTTATGACAAATAATTTCTCAGCAGAAATTGTAACATATACATACACATAATACTGCACACCGGTTATATTAAATAATGTACACCGGTCATACTACTAGTATGCTATATATATTGCATGCCTAAGCCCCACATAAGTGTAGTGTATAAGATCATTGTTTGTGTACTTGCGCACACCTTGGGGATCAAGCAAAGTTCAGATTATCAGCAAATGATCTTCGATATATCGGGCAAGTCTTTAACATGGACTTCAGTGTACTTGGCAAAAATTACAATCATTACATTAAATGAGGTTAGTGTGATTGAATGTGGGGACCTCATTTAAAATGTACCCCAAAAATTGACCTAAAAGGTAAGTTTCTACCATTCAAGACATAGCTTATAGTTTGCATTAATATTGTACCATCACATCCATGGTCAGAAACTCATAATAATATCTCTCCCAACTTCCTAATTCGAGATGATGATTATAAGGATATTTTCGGGCCCTTTTTAACAGTTAAGGTCATAAAGAGCTACTCAAGGCCTTTTTATACCATTTGATTTGACATGGGGTATTATTTTTATAAATAAATTTATAAATATGATATATTATTTTGTGTATATTAAATATATGTTATGTATATTTATATTTAAATATTAAATAAGATAATTTATTTAGCTAAACTTCTATTTTTGTATTTGAGCTGTGTACTTGCAATTTTTCCCATTTTCTGTCTTTCCACATCTCTTCCATGCTGCTATTTTGATGAAACTGATGGAGCCCATAATGATGCATGGTCAGTGGACAATGAGGGTCTTTAAGAAATTGTATAGGTATAGGTCATCAGGGGTTCTAATTGTTTGAAAACTGTTGAACACTTCCAACTTAATGGCTTAGGAGCATTTCAAAGTAATACCATAAGTATTCTCAAGATGTTTTATCAGAAAAGATTTTGACAATTTTGTAAAAATAAGTTTTCCCAATTTTCCCATAAACATTTATTTTAGTTTTAACTGTTCTTTAACCTTTAGTGTTTGTTATTGTTCTTTATGAAATGACTGTTAAATGAAATGCTTATTTGTCACATTTTGCATTAATACTGAATGTTAATAAAAATTACCATGAAACTTACAATGTGTGTCACTATCTCATTTCTTAACTAAAAAGTACTTAATCTTAAACTGGTCTTGTGACTTAAATAAGTAGTCACAGTTGCAATGACTAATATTTTTGGTCACTGGACTAAGCTTTGGTCGATAGAGGCATCGTAGAAGGACTAATTTTAATTAGTCAGAAAACTCGATTTAATTAGTCACAAAACTAAGGTTATATAGTCAAATGACTAGAAGAAACTGGTCGATAGAGACATCGTTGTGACTATTTTTTTTTAGTCATATTGACTATCTATTGTTTACAGTGTTATAGTATACCAATACCCACCAGTTTATTAAATATGAATTTAAAAGGTTTGCGAACCAATCAGAAGCTTTGCACTAAATTTTAAACACAAGGTCGCTATTAATTAGAAGTAGCCAAAGAGTAATAACCAAATTGATTAATTCAGTCAGTCTGCTATTGGGAAATTCTGCAGAATGGAGCCGGGGTTGATGTGCAGTTCACATTTTTATACTAAATAATACCTTGTGCTCTGTGTGTGTGGCGGGTTGTGGTGCAGGAGAAGCTATGGATATCGAATTCGAATGTTGCCTTTCATATAAATCTCGCAAACTTAAACGTTGGAGGCTTCAATCAAATGGTTTACTTCCTTACCCCCCCCCCTCTCCCGATCCACACCACCCTCCAAAAATCTAATCTAATTTAGAAATGTTCAAACGAATACTATTTGTTATGGTTTTATGGTTAATTTGTTTTCCTCTTGATTCTGACAGGCATCTACGAACTCTGTGACTTGAGTGCGTAAAGTCTTTTTAATAATTTTATTATTAGTAAAGCCATTAAAGTTGATCATTTGAAAGTAGACGGTTTGATGATTCGAAAACAAAATAATATAAATAACGTTGCGAAATATTTTATTAAATTTCACGTCCTGCATATAAATATTATCTTCCTCAATAATATATTTAGAAAGTGAATTTCCTTCCTGGATAAAATGCTAACACATCTTCAAAGGTGGTGTAAAATAAATATATTGAATCCTTGACAAATGTAATATTTGTATAGATATTCTGAACGAGCGATAAACCAAATATTGATAAGTATTTAAATAAGTGTCCTTAAAAGAATTGTATGGTAGCCCTTAGAAGTTACCTTAAAATACGATAAATTATAGATCAAACATGTTTTCAAAATATGAGAAAGCTAATGTTGCGTTTGACAGAGAAACGATTTTTTAATCGTGTAGGATGGATATTTCAAGTATACTTTGAACAGTACAGAACGTGACGTCATATTCGCAAATGCAGATTGCGACATAACCCACACTGTATACAGTTCCCATAGTGATCACAACATAAACTGCGTTTGAATACAGATTAATTTCTTCCTTAATTTTCGGTGAAATTTCTTATAAATTATATATGTTTTAAAAAATCGTTAAGCCGTCAAATATGTAGTACATCTGGGATTTCGTGATTTTTGTGTAAAACCGGATAAGTTTGAACAGCAGACTCTACGTTGTTTATACATCGGGCTGTCCAGCTCCAACGCAAAGAATGTTCGCATGTAGGCTACTCTAACGTTTACAATTGGACAGTTCTGCGAAGCCTAAGCTTCTCGGTACTACATTCTGCTCTGCTATCGATTCCGCCAAGGCCAAGGGCGGCGGAAGCACTTTTAATCTGGGGGGGCACCGACATCAAAGGGCACTTTGCAGAAATTCGATTGGACTGATACAGCCTTATATTTAGTACCCTTTATAACTCTTATTGTATTATCTTATTTGCGTTTACTCATCACTCCATCAACGCCCCCCCCCCCCTTCAAGGAAAATATGCATACTAGCACTGCACTATCCAATGTGCAAATTGGGAAACGAGGAACAAGTTTTCTTTTGAGACAAAATGAGGTGAAATCATGCTAGTTGCTAGTGTAGGAATCTTCCGAATTAGAGATTATTTCTTGTTAATATCTTAACCATTTTTTTCCATTCGAAATAGCTGTGAGTTTGACCCACAGAAATTCATTAAAAGTCAGGGGCGTAGCCAGGATTTGCAAAGTTGTATGCACGACTATCTGAGCGGAGCGCCACCATCGGTTGGCGCGGAGCGTACAAGAAAATTTTTGGTTTTACAAACCCCTCAGATGGCCGGAAACGGCCCTTCCCGAGTGTTCATTCTAGTTCCCTGGCCTCTAATTGCCAACTTGAGACACCTCAATTTTTATGTAGAAAAAGGGCACATTTTTAACCTGAGGAAAAGTGGGGGGGCACGTGCCCCCTGTGCCCCCCCGGTTCCGCCGCCCTTGGCCAAGGCTCATATGTCGGTGACTTTAATACTTTTTAAGTTTCCTTTACTGTAAAGTTGATCCATGAATTTTATTTCAGCGATTTTGAAGGACAGTTTATGAACTGTGGTTTTAGTTTGAGAGTGTATTATGTGCAACGCTACGTACGTAAACCAACTGGACATGGTAGGCTCTTTATGTTCGCGATGTGTACGAAATATATGCTAGGCAATCACTTGTGCGTGTACACGAGAAATGTATTTGCTGAGGAAATGGGAGTGCTAACTTCAAGTCGCTCGTTTTGCCTATTTGCCTGCACTACGTCATTAACCAAATTGATGCGTGCGAACAAACGGTGCTTCTGGTGAAAAAAACTGGTGAATTTGAAAAACAAATTTCTAAAAGAAGAAAATTTCGAATGGGGACAATTTCCACATGGTTAGAAATAGAAAAATAAGAACATGAGGACAATGTATAAAAATCTTCCACCAGACAATACCCTTAAGTTAAATTGGTATATCGTAATATTGCTTTTTTTTATCTCTTTCGGTGATTCTCGCAGATCCCCGTTTGTGTAAAGGTAAATGATGACGAAGATGACGATGATGATGAGGATGATGATGAGTATGATGATAAGGATGGTGATGATGTGGATGATGATGATGGTGGTGATGATGATGATGTTTAGGATGATGATGATGATGATGATGATGATGATGATGATGATGAGTATGATGATAAGGATGATGATGATGTCGATTATGATGATGACGATGACGATGACGATGATGGTGATGATGTAACACCTCTGTAATTTGGTCCTTACAGAGTTGAGTGAACATTGCCGAACATGCTCAGGTAATCATAATTTTTCTTAAAATTGAATATTAAACACCTCATCACACGAATTGAGTCGCAAATACCCTTCTTGAACAATTGTAAAATTCACGTGCACCCTACATTCATGAACCCTGCACTGAACAAAACAACATTTGTCAATGTAACCCTTGAACTTAACATAGCCGTCATTGCCTTTTTTATTTCATTTTTTATTATACTTAAGTTGTGAAGTCCCTACCACGGGGCACCCTCTTACTCTGGTACCATGTTAACCACATATTTTTCTTAAAGTGAATTAAATGTTTCCACTCTGAATTTTAGAGTAATGTTGCTTACTAGCTCTAACAATAACAATAAAACTGTAACGATTTTGTTCTTTTTCATTGCGGCCTTCGTTACACGCCCAGGTTGTGGTATGTTACTCATGATTATGTCTTTTCTTTTTTCTATCCAATGGTGCTTTCATCAATTCCTACGATTGTACGACGACACTACATCTACAAGTGCACTTAAAAAGTTACATGGATTGTAATGGAAATTGTCTTTGTGACATTACCAAACTACATTTTATTAAATCAAAAACCTTACCACCTCCTACTCATAACAAAGAATGAGTTCAAAATGTCAATTTAATTTTTTTCATTTCCTCTATGAACTTAGCGTTATTGTCGCTTTTAGAAATTTCAAATAATAACAAACGAGAGGGGAATCCATGGAGTTGCAGATATCACCCTTCCAAGACGGATGTGATTGTTGGGTTTCTTCTGAATGCATCTGGTTGCTATCATCAGGCAAAATTGACCATTCACCTCAACTGACCTTTGTTCTCGAACCTAAACACTTAAATTTGTTACATTTGGGCTAAAAACCAATTTTTAGGTGTCTTGACCTTGACCTCTGGGACAGTGACCTATGACGTCATCAATCACAAAAGCACGATTTTACATGGTCAGATACCTACCCACCAAGTTTGTACCTGATTTGATTTACGGTCTAGGAGGAGTTCGCAACACTTGTTTACTCACTCACACAAACGCGCGCACTAACCACCCACACACACTTCCACGCATTAATGTTGTGGGCTTAAGTACAATATCTTTCTCCCTATACATTACACGTAGGGAGATGAAATAATAAGCAAATATTTTATTTCGTCTTGCGGCATATCTTATTCATACCACATTCCATATAATTTAACATTTTGACAATGTCACTGTTGAGATTCCAAGCAATGATGCTAATAATGTCGATCGAACTTTTCATTCAAAGGATCCTTTATGTTGAAGAATTTCTGGATCTTTCACGCGGCTTGATGGTATTTCACTTTGCTGGCTCTGTTTTTGATGTCACGTCTCAGCTGCGCAAAACACTGAAATACAATTCTATGATCCTATTTATTTTCAAAAGTTCATTATGTTGAGCAAGAAACAGAAAATGGTCTAAACGGCGTAATAACACAATGGAATATTTGGAAAGTAAATTGGAATGATTATTTTTTTTTGCCATTCTTATATTTTCTTTGCTCCAATTAGATTTCAGTCAACTCTGCAAAATATGTGCGTATTTTTAGTTAATAAAACAAGATAATATTAAATTGCGTGGGAATTCGAATATTTAATGTTGGATACTTAATGATATAATGCATTGAACTGTGTTTGGAAAGTTTACATAATGCTTTAAGGCACCCAGAAATGTCTTTTATCTTTGTATTGAATACGTTTCATATTAATTGTTTTAAATTATATTTCCGTCACTGGTCTTATAACAATACACTGTGACGTCATAATGAAAGTTATAACGATGTCACTCTTCTTTTCGGCTTATCTACAGTTCCGGAATCTTGCAGTAAGTTAACAAAGGTCATATGTTGACTTTTATTTGACGTCATTTTGCCGCTAACTTAAGATTGTGTTCATAGCATCGCACAGGAATGTGAAGCATTTGGTTCATGGCTTTGTACAGGATTGTGTTAATGGCATTGCGCAGGATTATCTTCATAGCATTGCACAGGACTGCGCATGATGGTGAAGCACTGTTCTCATGGCATTGTCCAGGATTGTGTTATGACATCGTGTAGGGATGTGCAGTGCTGTGCAAGGTTGTGCAGGGTTGTGCAGGCTTGTGCATAATTGTGTTAATGGTAATGAAAATACCTTAAAACACGGACAAAAGCAAAGTTAATGTAGATTTTCTCACCATATATTCAAAGACCAATTATGTATAAACCTCAACGTTAAGGTTCGGTTGTTAATGCTTTGTAATGACGGAATGGCTATGTCACGAACGACTGTATTCATTGTACGTGTATTCAGTATATGCTGGTCTGGGTGAAAAGTAGGTCACTCGTCGTGACTGATAACCGTGTTTAATTTTTCTGGAAACGACGAGAAATAATTGCGCTATTCGGTATTAGCGATTACAAATTTCCAGAACAAACGAGAGGTAATTTTTAGCAGGTGACCGGATATCGTCGACCAATGAACGTTGAACGATCAGTCGTATCTTCGAGACATGGATGATTCTCGATGCTATTCCGTCAGTATTCCTGGAAAAGAACTTTCGGGAGATTAAACCCCGGCTATAAAAGAAGAGATATTTTCGGTGATTTTGGGTTTTTATCGATCTAATTATCCAGTCGAGTTCGAATTAGCATGTTTTCTCAATAAACCTAGGAGTTTTCCGATCTATTGTGAGAAGAAATTCATCTGAGATAAAAGATTAATTATCGAGGGGACGGACGGAGGAACCGGTGGACTGTTTGTTTATTAGATTGGTGCGTCGTTTAACCGGGACAGGCGTGACTTCGGAAGAGTTTTTCGGAGTTCACCAGGATGAAGCCATCCTTGGGATACAAACGTTGAGTCGAATTGGACCAGCGGGGAACGGTTTTGCTCCTGACCAAGTCACGGGATACCAGCCTACGAGGGATACTCCCGACATCGTTAGTGGTGACGCAAGGAGGTCAGCACAGCTACGAAAGGAACCGAGAGCCGGCACGCGCCGCGTTAGATAAGTTAAGTAATCTTTTAAAAATTTAACGGCCGTATAATATTGTAAAATCTGTCTGTAATATTCCAAAATTCTAGTACCAATAATTCCTGTACAAATCAGTAGAGATCGTATCATTGTAAATATATCGTTTTTGTTAACTTCAGAAACCTCTCAGTTGTCTTTTGGTCCTTTGAGTACTTCCCTGAAATCTATCTAGAATTGTATTTTATTGGCTTTGAAGGCCAAGGAAATCCCGGGGTCGCAACAGAGGGGCGCTAGAGGGTGCCATTTTGTAGTATCCCACGGAAGTTGTGACAATTAATGGGGGCCTATCCGGGAATTGTTTAAAAGATAGAAACAAAACCGGGGAAGTGTTTAAAAGATAGAAACAAAACGGGAAAAGTGTAAAACACAAGTTAGGAGTATATCCCGAAGTGACTTACAAAACTGAGAAGTTTCTGAAACCATATATATTTGATATATTGTTATTGGTACATGTGTTTGCCTGACTGAATGATGGATATTAGAGAATTGACTGAGTTGGGGGCTAAAATGGGTCTTACGGGTGGCGAACTCTTAAACTTCGTCAAAGAGCAGCAGCAGATCGCTCGTGACGAAAGGCAACAAGAAAGGGCTGAGGCAGAAAAGCAAAGGGCTGAGGCGGAAAAGCAAAGGGCTGAGGCGGAGAGACAAAGGGCTGAGGCGGAAAAACAAAGAATGTTTGAATTGGCTAAGCTTGAAAAGCAAGCTGAGTTGCAACAAAATAGCAATGGCGATGCCGATTTGAATTCCTCCCGTAGCTCCACTTCAAGCCACGAGCCAAATAGAATCCCAACGCCCAAAATGCCTCACTTTGATGAGAAGGAAAACCTCGACGCCTACTTGCTGCGCTTCGAGCGATTCGCAACAGTGCAAGAGTGGCCAGAGGAACAATGGGCACTAAATTTGAGTCTGTGTCTAAAGGGAGAAAGTCTCCGTGTTTACTCTAGGCTGCCACCCGATGACTCACAAGATTATCGAAAGCTAAAGAAAGCCCTGTTGAAACGATATCAATTTACAGAGGAAGGCTTCCGTCAGAAATTCAGACGAGAAAGGCCCAAAAAGGGAGAAACATCAATTCAATACATGGCAAGGTTGGACAATTATATGGCCAGATGGTTGGAAATGGGCGGAATTCACAAAACGGTCGAGGAATTTTCAGATCTCATGTTGCGGGAGCAGTTCCTAAATGTATGCAGCTAGGAATTGGCATTATTCCTGAGAGAACATGATTGCAAGACTTCTAAAGCGCTGTCAGAGTTGGCTGACAAATACTTAGAAGCGCATCACAGGGATCTTGAAAAATGTGTGAAATCCTTCCAACCAAATCAGGGAAATGGGAAAAAACCTAACGGTAACCCCAACAGTCAGGAGTACAAACCCAAAATTGTGGACGCTGGTGAAAAAAGAAACACGCGTTCAGCCATAAAATGCTTTGTTTGCGGGAAATTGGGGCATAAGGCAAACGATTGCAGGCAGAGGTTTAAAGCGCAATCGGCGGTTGCGACTGAAAATGCCAAACCCGACAAACTAGGATCGAGCGATGGGTCGCAAAAAGATCATCGTAGCGGACAAACCGCGAATCTGTGTTTGATGAAACAAATCAAGGAGAGTGACAGCTATTCAATTAATTTAGCGTGTGGTCACGAGATCCCAATAGTCAGTGCGTCGTGTGAGGAGCCTACCGACATTACTGAGAAAATTTTGTCAGATGTTAAGGAGCGCATGCCGGTGGTTGAGGGCTACGTTAAATGGAGGAAGGTGTCAGTGTTACGCGATAGCGGGTGTTCTGGTGTCATCGTTAGGAGAGATTTCATCTCCAACGATCTTGGCCGGTGTAGATCAACTGTGTGTACTGATTGACGGTACAGTGAGGAAGATTCCAGAAGCTATCGTGGCGGTGGACACGCCCTTTTTCACAGGATCCCTCAAAGCTCTCTGTATGAAGAGGCCAGTGTATGACTTAATAATTGGGAATGTTCCTGGTGTTCGAGGTCCTGAGAATCCCGACCCAGCTTGGAGTGTAAAAGAAGTTCCAAGTGAGCAGTGTGAACCTCACAATGTAGAAGAAACAGCTAGTGTTGAACTAGGAACCAGTAATGAGTCACGTGATGAACCGAAAGTCGCTGCGGATCAAATGATTCCAAGTGATGACGTAGGCGATGACTCAGATATTGGAGGTGCCGTAGAGACACGTGCACAAAAGCAAAAACGAAATGAAAATCTGAAACCCCTGAAAACGGCTAATGTTCCTATGGATGACGTAACACCTGAGCAATTGAGACAAGCTCAGAAGGAGGATTCAACCCTCAAAATTTGCTTCAAGCATATTGGGAATCCCAGACCACTGAAAGGTAAAGAGAGGATCTCCGAATTCATTTTAAGGAATGATATTCTATATCGCAAAGTTTCGGGGAATGACAAGCCTAGTGACCAATTGGTTGTACCCGAAAAGTTCAGAAATCAAGTGATGAAACTGGCTCATGACAGTATTATGGCGGGTCACCTAGGAATAGCCAAGACAACTGACAAAGTTCAGTCTCAGTTCTACTGGCCAGGTGTAGGATCCGACGTAATGCGTTATTGCAAGTCATGCGATATTTGCCAGAGAACATGTGATAAGGGTAGGGTCACCAAGGTCCCATTGGGTCACATGCCCTTGATTGACACACCATTCAAGAGGGTGGCGGTAGACATTGTCGGACCGATCAGTCGTACTTCCAAGCATGGGAATCGGTATATCCTAACACTTGTCGATTATGCAACGAGGTTCCCTGAGGCAGTTCCATTGCGTAACATAGATACTGAGAGAGTGGCAGAAGCTTTGGTGGACATATTTTCAAGAGTGGGAGTCCCATCTGAGATCCTGACTGACAGGAGGTCACAGTTTACCTCAGATGTGATGAAGGGGGTGAGTCGATTACTGTCACTGCGACAACTCACGACTACCCCCTACCACCCGATCTTCAACGGACTAGTTGAGAAATTCAATGGTACCTTGAAGAGGATGCTAAAGCGCATGTGTGAGGAGAGACCGTCAGACTGGGACCGCTATATAGGACCACTGCTATTTGCGTATAGGGAGGCTCCGCAAGCCAACACGGGGTTCGCACCGTTCGAGTTGCTCTATGGTAGGACAGTGAGAGGTCCTATGGCCATTTTGAAGGAGATGTGGACATCTGAAGTGGACAACCCTGAAACTAGGTCAACATATCAGTATGTCCTAGATTTGAGGGAACGGCTAGAGGAGACTTGCGCTCTGGCTAGATCAGAGTTACAGGAATCGCCGGAGAGGTACAAGAAGTACTATAACCGGAAGGCTAAAAGTCGCAAGTTCAATTCAGGTGATTTGGTGTTGATACTCTTGCCTACTGATCAAAACAAGCTGTTGATGCATTGGAAGGGGCTATTCACCGTATTGAGTGAAATTGGCGAAGCGAGCTATTCAATCGATGTCAATGGGAAGTCGAAAAGTTTTCATGCAAACCTGCTGAAAGAGTACATAAGTAGGGACAAGTCAAATGTAGTTGGGACTACAGTTATTTCAATGTCTGAGGATGAGGAGCAGGAAAGTTGTTTCGAACTGCCTGCACTGCAGACTAATCAGAGTGAATCGGCATCGGATGTTGTCATAAATGACGAACTAGGTGTAGGCCAATCACACGAGGTTAAACAAGTGTTATCCAAGTTCACTGATGTCCTGACTGATGTACCTGACAAAACTGATGTTCTTAAATGTGGCATCAAGTTAACTACTGATAAGCCAATTAAAGTAAAGCCTTATCCAGTACCACTCTCGATGCGAGATTCGTTACAAGAGGAAGTTAGGAAAATGATTGACATGGGAGTGATTGAATCTTCAAACTCACCTGATAGTTCACCTGTGGTGTTGGTACCTAAACCTGATGGTACGAAGAGATTCTGCGTGGATTATAGGAAGCTCAATAAAGTAACCACGTATGAAGCTGAACCTATGCAAACCATGACAGAGATATTCTCGGAATTGTCAAATGACAAGTACTTCAGTCGAATCGATCTAACGAAGGGATATTGGCAGGTTGAAATGACACAGTCAGCAAAAGAGAAGACTGCCTTTGTGACACCAGATGGGTTATGGCAATTTAAAACAATGCCCTTTGGATTGGTTGGGGCACCGGCAGTTTTCACTAGGTTGATGAGAACCATTTTGAGGGATGTGCCAAATGTTGTCAATTATCTGGATGATATTTTGATTCATACCGAGACATGGCATGAGCATATAGAGTGTTTGGAGTTGTTGTTTCAGACGTTGAGAGAAAGCGGACTGACAGCTCGTCCGAGTAAGTGTGAAATAGGGTTCACTAAATTGGAGTTCTTGGGCCACACAGTTGGAAACGGGAAGTTGGGCCCGAAGTAGAGTACCCTTGATAAAATCAAAAACGCTCCAAAACCCGAGACGAAAACCCAAGTCAGGTCGTTTCTTGGTCTCACGGGGTATTACAGAGACTACATAGTTGCCCCACTGTCGGACCTGACGAGGAAGGGTTCACCCAATAGAGTGATTTGGGGAAGCGCCCAGGACAAGGCGTTCAATGATCTGAAGCAAGCGCTCATTAGTCCACCCCTTCTCAGGCTTCCTGATGTAAATAAGCAATTTGTTCTGAGGACCGATGCTTTGGTCCAGAGGAATTGGAGCAGTCCTACTACAGGAACATGAAGGAGAATTATTTCCTGTGGCGTATGCTAGTAGAAAGTTATTGGAGAGGGAAAGAAATTATTCAGTGATTGAGAGAGAATGCCTGGGATTAGTTTGGGCAGTACAGAAATTTCATGTATATCTGTACGGAAGTGAGTTCGTCTTACAGACTGATCACGAACCACTCCCTTATTTAAATATAGCGAAGTTGCTGAACTTAAGAATTATGAGATGGGCATTAGTACTACAAGAGTATAGATTCAGACTAGAATCAATCAAAGGAAAGTACAATGTTGTTGCAGATTATATGAGCCGAATGTAAGCGGGTGATTCATTCCTTAAATCAGACGTAGATGTGTTGATTGTAACACTATTGATTGTTGTTATGCTTATGATTGACATTTAGTTTTGTCAGTTTATAGAATTGTTTATAGTTTATAGAATTTGACATTTATGGAATTGTTAGTTTGAGTATTTTGAGATGGTTATCAATATTCATTAGTTATGTTTAATTTAAAGTTGCATACACGTCCTTCGTCAGGTGTAAAAAGAGTGATTGAAATCACGTTAGTCCACCGTAAGCCCCAGACTGCTCAAAGTGCTTGAACCCGGAAAGAAAAGCCATATCCCTAGGGAAGGACCAGGGTGTCCGAAAATTTGTGTAGCGTCAGCGTGTAGTTATATCTATTCTAAATATTATATTGGATTTAAAGGCATTACATGTTGTCCTTATCTTTCCTACTATCATTTCTATCCGACTCGTGGAACATTTCATCATGATTATATATATATATATATATATATATATATATATATATATATATATATATATATATATATATATATATATATATATTAATATATTGAGGAGACGGTCTAATCATTTCATTCGAACTTAAATGACCATTTCATTCATCCATCAATGACGAGTGAATGTTGATTGTATAAGCAACCTCTTACAGTCAAGATATAGCGTGTTCAAAAGATAAATAACCATCGTACGTGTTTTGTTTAAGATAATCTCAATTCTGTTAGTATATGTTAGCTATATACATGAAATACATGATATGAAACACAGTGCACACAACCAGCTTAAATTATTGCTGCGTGGAATCTTCCGAGCTTAACACTACTCGAGTACAGGTTAACAATGGCTTTGTATTAGACAATGCACGTATTCAGACTGGCAGTCTATTTATTTTTTTTCGTCAGCAAAAATAAACTTAAACATAAGGTACTTAAATTTGTTTGTGTTACTTTCTATACTATTATGAATGACGTTCCTTTTTGATTGTCGCATTTCAACTCTGGCGGGCATTATTGTTACGATGACTCACGAATCCTTTGTCTATGGCATTCCAAAAGATGATGAAAGCCTGAGCAAAAGCTTCGGGGGGAATTTCTGGCATTTGGGACAGTTTGCCAATGAAAACTATTCTATATTGTCACCTCATATCATGCTTCGAGGCACTCGTATCGGCAATATATGAACGGTTCCTTACCTTCATATGATAAAACACGATAATTCTGCTCAAACTGTCAGCACTTGCGTTTCAAGCGTCACAGTACCTCATTGTAAACAAACGTCCCAACTTGACAGAGAATAATGTAGTGGGGTGTTATTAACATGTTCGTTGAATAAAGCACATCATTTCAAGTACTATTAATTAGCAAAACACTCCAAACAGCTAATCATATTTTAAGACAAGATATTTTCCAAGCAAGCAATGTATAATTGTTATAAAAAATCTACTTTAATTAATATTAACGACACTAGTATTGATTATTTTGGCAGCATAGTTGTTAGATGGTGGTTCACCTTGGATGTTTGAAGTATATGGTGTTGGCTGACCATTGGTTGTGGTCACTGCAGGGTACGGGCCTGGAAATTGGTTGCTTGGAATGGTAGCTGGGTGGGTTGGTTAATAATATAAACATTATCATCTTATTATATCATTAATCATATCATATTACTACATTATTCTGTAATAAAACATTTCGCGTACTTGTGAAGGAATTCTAACATCAAGTCATATTGCATATTGATAATTAAATTATTCAAATATATTTGGAATTTCGTTGTTTAAGTGCAAATAGTCTATAAACTGGACGTTTCCGTTACATAGTGACATATTAATTGCAACCTTGAAAACATGATAGCAATTGCTATCCAAGGTATGTGGTGTTCAGTTTGAAACTTAAGCCGGTACCGGATATCCATTGCATGGGTTAATTAGTAGTCGCGAAATAACGAATATATCCAAGAATGATAAACAAAGGAATGACTTCCTTTTTTTAACTTTCTGAATTAACATCTTATAGATGAAATACCGATTAAAAAATTAGTTTCTTGCAAATAACAGATATATTTGATCAATAAATTTGCGTGAGTATATCGCCTGTATTTCAAAAAGGTGGGTAGTTTTAAACTACGTTAACTGGATTTCATAATTAAACAATAGCTTTTCCAGCCACTTGTGTTATCGACGTCAAGTTTGCATGGTACAAGACAACTTGCATTTTCCACGTTCTTTAAAGAAGGCAGTTTGTTCACATTCGGTGAATAAGTGTTTCTATTTAAACTATGCTTTATCACTCTGCACTTTGCACAAGATGGATAGTTTTCCCGGACAGGCCCCAATTGATTGTCACCTACAAGAGCCAGGGTACAATTTGGCGTGTTTGAATAAAGACTATCCGACCAATATAAAGACACAGTACAAGAAATTTAACAAGACGTTCAAGTATAAGCTTGGTAATAAATTTAATTATTCAAAGTTACACAAAGTTTCGTCTTCCTTTAATTAAAAATTTGTTTAAAATGCTAAATTATCAATATTAACCAGGTAAAAGCATGTAGTTCAGGTACTACGCAACGTGGAAACCAT
Organism: Apostichopus japonicus; assembly: GCF_037975245.1. Taxonomy (NCBI): domain Eukaryota; kingdom Metazoa; phylum Echinodermata; class Holothuroidea; order Aspidochirotida; family Stichopodidae; genus Apostichopus; species Apostichopus japonicus. Next base: position 10,496,381 of record NC_092581.1, read on the forward strand.
TTGCACGAGATTGTGTTTCTACATAGATTTTATTTTACACTGTAACGCTTACTCAATACCCCAGCAGTTCGTTTACCCTACACTCTAAAAAACAACCTGGTGAAAATTTCCTGGTCAACAATTTGCTAACATTATCCTGGATATTGTCTACGTTTAGTTAATATAGTCCTGCTAACGCCTGGTTTATCCAGTGCGGTAAACCTGATCTTAACATTACTCTGGTGAATTAATTAAAATAGATTACTAGCATATTGCAATTCTCGCCTCTGATTGGTTTGTAGGTCGCGACTCAAGACGTTTGAACTGGCGGCTTCCTACGTACGACAATCGCAAACAGGCGAAACTGTCAAATACAACTATAAGACATTTGCAAATATCCATCTAATTATGGCAGATGTCGAAGTCTAATTCATGCTAGATCAATGTGGTAGGAGTTACCCTAAATAAGTGTTTGTTTAAAGGTAAAGGTGAAATACCGGGACTGTGATACAATCAGTACGCGCGATATTGTAAGGATAACCTAACGTTAGCCCTTACGTTGTCAGGCTAGGTTAGGCCAGATCCTTTTCCTGATGTGGTATTTATATTAGTCAGGGGGCTTAGCAAATTTAACGTTACCGGCCGGACAAAAGTACCAAATTTGGTATGGAGTTTCTTTTCGACCTATCTATCGATTTTATCCGTGGAACCCACTTTATCGGTTCCGATTTTTCAAGATGGCGGCCAAAATCCAAGATGGCCGACAGAAAAAGGGAAATGTCATATATCTGGCTGTAAAAATCAGAAATGAACAAATGAGGGGTCAGTTCAGATGTTTCCGGGGTCACTGAAACAGATGATGGTCATGGCATGTTGCTTGGGCCACCCTTTACCAAGATGGCGGCCAGAATCCAAGATGGCCGCCTGTAAAAAAAGGAAATTTCATATCAATTCATTCCCCAGATCCCCTGTGCCCTTTACTGATCGGGACCATCAAACCTTCCGTCCTCAATCGTGTAAATGAAACCGGACTAGCAGCCTGACTATATGTTATGGCTGGTATACTAATTGTGTCACTTTGGCTCAGGAAGCCACTTAGGACTTATTGGGGAACTTTGAGGTGTGATCGACCGTGGAGAGACACTGTCGCAAAGCCCTTTATTATATGGGAGTTACGAGTGTTATGTAAGACTGATTACATTGAGTCAACTATATAATAGGGTAACTTGAGGGAAAACCGACCAGATGTGAATACCGACTCATTGGGAGATTTTGTACTATTGTGCACCCTTCATAAACACAACGTCAATTGTGCGGACAACACCCGCTAAGTCAGGTCACTAGTCATTTAAGGTATTTAGGTCGTTCCTATCGAACCTGTACTCCAGGGCTGCTGTTAGCGAGGATCTCCAGGAAGACTCGTTGTCTTGTATAGACAACCCCCCCCCCCCCCTCTCTCAGAGTAAAAACGATAGCTTTGGTTCGAATCTCTCCGTTGGTGAGCTCTGGACAGCGGTAGTAGCGTTGAAGAAGGGAAAGTCCCCAGTCGGGATGGCCTCCCTGCTGAGTTCTATAGGACCTTCTGGGAGGTTCTCGGTGGGGACTTGAGAGACGTGTTCGCTACCGCTTTCCAGTTGAATTACATGAGCCAAACACAGAGGGCTGGAAATATTGTTTATTGATTATTACAAAACAGATATATGACAATTCCCATTTTTCTGTCGGCCATCTTGGATTTTGGCCGCCATCTTGGAAAATCGGAACCGATCAAGTGGGTTCCACGGATAAAATCAATAGATAGGTCGAAAAGAAACTCCATGCCAAATTTGGTACTTTTGTCCGGCCGGTAACGTTAATCCTGAAAATTGCCGCTAAGCCACCTGACTATATACAGTACTGACTATATGAGATATAGAATAGCCTAGCTAAATTAAGTATCTTCAGGACTAGACCTAAGAACGTGTTTGCCTTCTGTGTGTCATACTCATACTTAGCAAGACCTAGACCTTTGCTAAATCACAGGCGCTTCTACTGAATGCGAGTAATTGTGGTGTACGGTAACTTCTGAGGGCACACCTAACAAAATCCACACATTTATACACAGCAATTTTTATGCTTGGGTCAGTGCACTTTAGACCCCGTAGCTTGCCTTCGCTTTAATGAAGTGCATGGATATTATAAGACCACTAGTGGTCTACAAGTTCAGGAAAGTGGCTATACTAGTGATTGCCGACAGTGAAAGAAGAAAATATGGTTTTTGCCTGTTTCTGTTAGGTAGGCTACGGTACTTGTTAAAAATCCCTCTTGTGTATCACAACGAGGATGTTGGTACGCAGCGCAGTAGTGCTAGTAACAATGCGTGGGCAATCTTGTTTAAACAACTCACTAGAGTAGGGCTCTAAATTGACAACTCATTAATTGACAATTCATAACCATGGACGTTAAATATGAATGTAAGAGACTGACTTCGGTCAGCTTGTGGCTTTGATAAGCCAATGAGGCTTCTTTGCGAGTTCCTGCTTGCAGCCCCGGATGATCTAAAATACATACTTACATACAAATGTGACGCATTTATTGTAGTGGCCTAGGCTAACCTAGTGTAAAACTTACATAGGCTAGGCTATATAGCAATTAAGCTATATTAGGTTATATGTATTGATTATGTGAAATTTATTGAGAAAAATGATAACTTATTACTATTCATTTATAAAAACCATGAAACTCGTGTATGGTTAAACTTAATCTAGACTAAACTTCAATCTAAATTGGTCAACAATCAGTGCTTTGGGGTAGGGGAGGGGGGTACTGGTGTGCCAAACTCTAACAGGTTTTGGCTGAAATGTAACTTAACTAGGCTAAACCTATCCATGTAATGAAATTAGTTTAGTCCTAGTCGCATGTAAGTTCGACATGAGAAATATAAATATGAAACACCACATAACTATGTCACAGCTTTGCACTCCTTACACTCCTTGCAATATCAAAGAGACATGTATATGAATTGTTGGATATTACACCTCATGCTGTTCTCATATTATGATTATACTCCCAAAAGTAGGTTTTGGAGAACTGTAAGTTAGGCAGATTATATTTCCATTTTAGGGACAGCAGATCATGAAATTGGTGTTAATCTTTATGAACTGAACTGCCCATAGCAGGGGCTCCTTATGGCATTGATTTTCTGAACATTCAAAAAGGGACAGATTTACATGTTTCATTGGAGATGTCACTGCCCTATCATACATCTCTTCAAAGAAGAATGTTTACAAGGGTATATATATATAAACTGGTAAGCATTTAAGCATGGTTCAAACCTCAAATAAAGAACTTTGGAATTACTTTTGTTTTACTTTTAAAATATTTTCTTACTAATGTGACCAGCTTCTATTAGGAGATGCAGAAATAAATAACTCTTTTCTGCTGTTATGTGTCATTTTGCTTTGGCAGCAATGGAAGATTTGTCCCAAGAGGAATTAACAGCCATGACAGAGTACAGTACATGAAACACAACCTTGAGCCTTCTAATACCAAAATATACATGACAAAAACTGCTGGCTGCAGTTCACTTAGTCCTGGGATGGTAAGCACTGTTCAATGTAATGCAGCTGAATACTGCCAAGTAGAAATAAAATATCCCCATACCAAAATACTGATATGCTTAACTACAGAAGATTTGCCATTCAAATTTATTTACCATTTTCATATAAAAATGGCAACAAGTGAACATGGTCGTTTATGTTGCTGCAATGTTAATGCTGTATACCCTGGGCTGACCCTCCGTTTCTGGAAAGGATCGGAAACGATGACAGAAATAAAAAATTTTTATATCAGAGAATTCTCGCTACCCAACATGATCAATCATGACCAGTGTGATACACATAAAATGTCTATAACTCTTCACTCATTTTTTTTACCAAGATTTAAAGTAATGCACTATTGCAACCTCCTTGCAATCATTCATAGATGTAAATCAAGTAATTTTAATTGTTTAGCTCAATGTTTAATTCACATGGAATTGCATTAGCTGATAGCCCACTGATTATTGGTAACCAGCTTGGATAGATGTTAGGAAATTAAACAATTAATTTACTGGGGTGTCAGCCAGAAGTGACAGGACTTTGCAAAGCAAAAAACAAACTTGTCTAAAATGAAGAGAAATCGCTTTGATAGAGATCTTTCAGTGCTTTGAAGTACAAGTGCAACTTTGAAGTGTGGACTTAAATTGACTGTTTTGTCATCAGTATCATGCACAGATGTGATGAATGATCGTGTAATGCCGGTAAAAGTAGGTAAGGTAGGCAACCATAGAGTTCACAAACAAAGAACAGGTGAAGTTAAGACATGTATATTAATATATGGTACTGTAAGACAAGTTCCAGTCGCAACTTTAGGATTAGACATACCATATTTTGTAGGAACTGTCTCAGCTCTAGGTATGGATGACCCAGTATACGAATTGATACTGGGTAATGTACTAGGGGTTAAAGAACCAACATAGCCAGACGAAAATTGGGGTAAGTCTGTAGTCATTAGTGATGTACTTGTATCAGTGTTGGAAAAAAAGAACAGTAAACATGAAGGGACAAATGAACGTCATTAAATACTTATAGGATCAGCAGTACAGACAAGAAGCCAACTTAGAGAGGAAGACAAATCCCTCAAAAAGTTAAGAGTAACCTCCCCTATTACAGAGGAAATCACTGCCGATATGTTAGCAAAACAACAGCATAAAAATCCATCTTTAGAGAAGATGAGAGGACTAGCAAAGACAGGTGAACAGAAGTTAAGTAAGAATGGTAGTACTTACAAGTATATTGTGTCTAAGAGTATATTGTACAGGGAATTTCAATCTCCTTATGCAGAATTTGGAGCTACCCTGAGACAAGTAGTAGTACCTTCAGAGTATAGACAGCATGTTCCAAAGATAGTTAATAAGTCTGTTCTGGTGGCCACGTAGGCTTTAACACAACAAAGGACAAGATCATGACGAACTTTATTTGACCAGGTATACAAGCTGATATCACAAGATATTGTCAATCCTGCGATGTGTGCCAAAGGACAAACCCCGAAGGTAGGGTTACCAAGGTACCCCTAGGAAGTGTTCCACTCATAGGAGAATCATTCCAGCGGGTGGCAGTAGATTAAGTTGGACCTATCAAGCCAAGTACAGAAAGAGGTCATAGGTATATTTTAGTATTGGTAGATTATGAGACTTGTTACCTGGAGGCAGTTTCTTTGAAGACAATTAAGACAGAAGCAGTGGCTGGGGCACTCTTGAGCATATATTCAAGCGATTAGTGGGAGGAGATCTCCTCAGCCAGGCATTGGTATCAAGGATAAGAATGGAGAGATGCTTTATGAAGCCGATAAGATCAAAGACCGATGGTTAGAATATGGCACACAACTCTTTAGCTCAGACCTACCAGGGCACACCCCTGATGAACATCCACCAGAAGCACTGGAACCAGAAGTTATGCCAAGTGAAATTAGAGCAGCCACAAAGAAACTGAAGGTTGGCAAAGCGGCTGGTCTGGATGGGACTTCTGGAGAAATGATAAAGGCAGGAGGAGAGACCGTAGTACAAGCCATGAAAACAATAAGTGATAACATCTGGAGGACTGGTGTTTGGCCAAGTGACTGGACACAATCTGAAATTATAACCCTACCAAAGGTACCAGGGAAACAGGACTGCTCCAAGCATAGAACCATCAGTCTGTTGTGCCACGCTTCTAAAGTGCTGCTGGAAGTTATTCGTAACAGGTTAGCACACTTTGTAATGCCGCAGATCGCTGAGGAGCAGTTTGGTTTTGCTGCCGGCAAAGGGACAACTGATGCTATCCTCACCATACGTAACATCATCGAGAAAACAGTGAAAAGACAAGATCAACAACTGTGGCTGATGTTTGTTGATTACAGCAAAGCCTTTGACACAGTCAACCACGCTGTCCTGTGGAAAACTCTCTTGGATTATGGCACACCTAAACACCTAGTCTGGCTACTGGAGAGACTATACTCAGAAGCTACTGGAGTTATTAGAGTCGAAGATGACCACACAGACCAGTTTCCATTTGAGAAAGAGTTCGGCAGGGCTGCATTGTGTCCCCCTTGCTTTTCAATGCCTGTGGTGAAGCCATCTTGCGACAGGTGAAAGAGACACTAGATGAAAGATCGGGTAGCATTGTTGGTGGAAGAGGAATATGGAATATACGCTATGCTGATGACACCACATTGATTGCACGCTCAAAAACAGAACTGGAAAAGCAAGCAGTTGAATTGGAGAAATGCAGCCACACCTTTGGTCTCCATATAAACTCAGCCAAAACTCATGTTATGGTTCATGTTAGCAAAGAACAGATTTTTCTTGTGCTATAAACCAGGTAGACATCTTCAAATACCTTGGCTCAATGGTAAGGATTGATGGAGACTCTACACCAGAGATTTGTACTAGGTTGGCAATTGCAAGAGATGCCACCAGCCAGCTAATTGGATTGTGGAAGGCAAAAGAGATCAGCCTGAAACTGAAGAAACAGCTGATAAAATCTCTTGTGTGGAGTGTAGCTCTCTATGGTGCAGAAAGTTGGGCATTAAAACAGAATGACATGAAGAAAATAGAATCACTTGAGCTGTGGGTGTGGCGTAGAATGCTTTAGGTCAGCTGGAAAGATAGAAAGACAAATGTATGGATCCGCCAAAGGGTAGGAGTTTCAGAAGAGGAAGGTCTACTTGTCCAGTTAAGGAAGAGGAAGCTGTCTATGTATGGACATTGGAAGCGCCGATCAGAATTCAGATGACAGTAGAAGGAGAAGTAGAAAGGAAGGCCTGGCCAGGACGTAGGAAAACAGGATGGATCGATAACATCAAGAAGTGGACAGATGGAGGAATGGCCGTGACAAGAGCAAAGGCAAACAAGAGAATGCCGACGGTTCTATGAGGACTATGGCAAAACAGCAGCATATATATATATATATATATATATATATATATATATATATATATATATATATATATACATATATATATATACATACATATATATATATACACACACACACACACACACACACACATATATATATATATATATATATATATATATATATATATATAATATATTAATCATATATATATATATATTAATCATAATGCTAAATTTTAAACTAACATTTATTAGATTATTACTGCTTAAAATTAAGGCTGCAACCCTTGCTTGGATCACACATTTCTAACCATAGCAGTTTTGTTGATCTTTCAGTGTGTTTATTTATGTACATAACCGTATATATCTATTCTCACCTTTTATCGTTACAGCACGTCATGCACGAATGAAGAAAATAAACTGCTATTATAATAAAAACTAGCAATCAATTTATTCACGGCATATACAAGACCATTGATCGATTCCACCGTGCAATAGGGAGTGTAGGTTCAAATTCTATAGAAAAATACAATATTCACTAGTCACACCTTTAATTGTCGACGAAAGCAGCCTTTTAAACACTTCACACGCAAAGGGGAAGCGAACTATACACCATACGTATATTCATAACTAAACAGAGAACCAGCCTAGGACACATACTCGTGTCACGTTAAGGCATAAGATTTGTACGTCATCATGAATATCATGAGAAGTGTATCGTTCATTTTATGTGGAATACTTATATTGAGTGGTGATGTCGTATCTGGACAAGGTGACAAATACTTCCTTAATTTTTAAATGATTATTCTTTGCATTCTAGCTTAAGGAGAGTGCTTGAAAAAGTTTCACCACATTAAATATATAAAAAGTAATAACCCTAAGGGAAATCACAGCCTTGTATAATCATATATCACTTCCCACCTGTTTCTCGACCAATACTTTCTGTTTACTAAGTGTATAATGTAGCCTGTTCTAAAAGGCAGGTAGAGTATCTAATAGCTTAGGTTAATCTAGTGCATGCGCTATAATAGTGTAGTAAGTGGAATCCTCGTTTTCCGGCCGTTAAGGCTTGGAACATATTCTGGTGTGTCTCAGTGTTAAACGACCAAGGACTCAATACCAAGGGCGTAGGAACCGGGGGGAATGGGCTGGGGGGGGGGGGCGGGGGCGCCAGCCCCCAGTGAAAAATGTGGAGGGGCGGAAGTATCATTCCGCCCCCTGCTTCGCAAGTCAGAAAATCCCTTTTTCATTTCCAAATGAGAAAAAAAATCTCATTTGGAGCACCAAATTGCATCTAAGGCCTGGTGAAAATACTAAATTAAGTTTACAAAATGGAGTGGGTGTTGAAGTGTGCTATATTGCACCAAATTGCATCTGAGGCTACATGGAAATGCAAAAAATTCCAAAGGGGAGGGGGACACCCCCTCCCCTTAGACCCCTCCTCCAGGCCGGCCATCAGTCTTCAGCCCCCCCCCCCCCACTAAAAAGTACCTTCCTACGCCACTGCTCAATACTGCATATACATTGTTGTCTTCAGTAAGAAACATGTCATGTTCACAGTGTATCTGATCCTCCAGTTATCTTTATGAAATGAGAGGTGCTTAGTTCTCATTTTCGTTCATTATGCGTTCATTTTACTCACACTTTAAGGCACCGACATTACAAAACGATTGTCTGCGTGTTCATTTTGGCTACAAACGACACCAAATAGCCACATTACAGTTTATTTAGTTAATAATGTTTTTCTTTATGTTTCAACGTACCAAGGTTGTTGTTCGTGAATGAAATGTTTCATTTAATGACTGAAAATGACAGTAATAGTTGTTAAAACTAACAAGAAAGGCGTAAAAAAAACTGTTCGCATTATCGTTGCAAGATGTGAGGTTAGTAATGAAATGCAACACGAAACAGCGACGGTGTCACCGTTATATCACATGCAAAATATTCATGTTTTAGTTTCATATTCCACATTTGACTAAATATGTTAACTTGATAGCCACCCGACATGATGTAATCCATAAGCCCTTGTCGGCTTCTCCCACACTCATGGTCCTAAATATAACTGCCTCGTGTTGTTATTTATTATCTCCGTCAGCAATAGTCCGTACTGCATACTGCATACTGCACTTATAGTACGCTAATCCTGTTAGATAGTAGGAGGCTGTTGTTTCTACTCGACTTAACTTTCCTCTGTGTTAGATTTAATCTCCGGACAACCTTTTTTTTATTCATATGACTTTGGAAGCGAGATTATTGCTGAAGTGAATATACAATAAAGATATGTCATTGTTCCTTCGATCAGTTTCATCGACCGTCTGTTAGAACTTGATCTAACTGTCACTGTTAGTAGGCGTACAAGGACTAGAGGTAGAAGCCTAGGTCTTATAGTGTAATATAAGTAGCCTCGTCAGAGACATAGTTCCGATAGGGGAGCTTCGTAGGTTATAACTATGCATTACAATGCGTGTCACCATTCGCTTGTTTAAACCACTTGGCATGGCCTAACAGAATATGGGAATGAATTTTTTTATACATTTATTGATACTTCTGATCAATACTGTCTTAATTAATGAAACTTTTTTGGCAAACTTAGCTTGGTGATTTTTCACGCTTCGTCAGATACGCAGCTTAAATAAGTTCCATTTATTTTAAATGAACAGTTTATGCATATTCTTTTTGTAAACGCACAGAATCAATTTAAGAGCATACATGCAAATACTATTCTGAGAGAGAAATGTATTGACCATTCAATCTAACAATGCGATCGTATCGTCCACAAGGGTATTGTAGGAGAATAACAACGTAAATATATATCACCTGTTAGTTTTCTCCATGAAGATGGAGGATTGGCGTTTGTGCTGATGTATCCTATTCAGCAAACTATAACGAGAAAAAGAGAAAACTGATTTCAACACGCACACACAAGCACGCACGCACGCGCAAAGGCACGCACACATACACACACGCTTTATATGCAGACACCCTAACCTCTAGGCTAAACATATATATATATATATATATATATATATATATATATATATATATATATATATATATATATATATGAATATATATATATATAGCCGATATATATATAGCCTATATATATATAGCCTATATATATATATATATATATAATTAAAATCGGGATTCGAACCCGGGCCTCCCGCTCTTTACGCGGACACCCTAACCACTAGGATAGGGACGCTGCATGTCCAGAGGTTCGAAATTGGTAAGGATACCTTTCCAAATGACATATCTTAACACACTTATGTAAAATCGTGTACACTGTCAAAAATAAGTTGAACCGCACAAATGAAGGTAATACGAAGGAATTGATTTCACCACCTTCACAATCTATGCCCACTCGCCGAAATAAAATGTTTTCAAAGGGATAGCCCCTCAAACCCCTTTCCAGAACGGACCTGTTTCAGCGTAGCATTCGAAATCAAATGGTGTCATGAAAAGTAATATTAATTGCAGCGTTAATCAAACTTTTATCATCTGTATCTAAAAACAAAAATTAGTCATCAATGCAGTATACTTCGGTAGAACCTCGCTTGTTTGTGCTGGTATCACGTCTCTCCCGAGACTTATTTCACGACAAACATGAATAAAATGTCAGGCTGTCCGTCAACATAGTCAGTCATACAATAATTCATATGAGAAGAGGAAGGGTATAAGAACAGTCGCATCAGTTCGACAATTATACAAGATAGGTAGTAACATGATGGCACTAGTATAGAAATAGATGTATAGACAAAGACAATTGGTATTATACTGTATTATGTATGATATATATGTATATTATTATATTACTGCTTCCAATAATATAATCCTATTGTATCAGAATCTAAAGGGATCACAGATGTTATTCAACTACAGTTGTTATGAGTGTTAATTCATGGGTCTGGAAGGATAGTGACAAAACGGATTAAGCATGCGATCTCTTATATATATACACTCCTAGATATGACTAAGATACGAAATACTGAACAGAATAAAACATGGCAATATCAACAAGTCATTTCACCAATAGTATGAAGCGTTCTATGCAACATATAATTACAATTGTTATTTTGAGTAACCAAGAATAGGTGTATTCTCATACGTATCTCAGATGATGGACACGTTCGCCTTCGTGATGGTGGTTACTACTACGGGAGAGTGGAAATCTACTATAATGGACAATGGGGAACAGTATGTGACGACAGTTGGGAATTAAATGACGCCAACGTTGTTTGTCGTCAATTAGGCTTTCCATCAGCCGTCGCTGCTCTTACCGACGCATACTACGGACGGGGAACAGGACCCATTTTGCTCGATGAAGTTGAATGCGTAGGTTACGAGACACGACTGGAGTACTGCACCAATGAAGGATGGTATATTCAAGATTGTGAACACTGGGAGGATGCTGGTGTAGAATGTTTAACCGGTAAACTATTTATACATATACAATGTTGATTTACTGTTAAGGTTTACCGACAAAATGATATTAGACAGTTTGCCTATTAGGAGAGTATGCCGTATAGCAAAGAGTGTAACGTCACCATTTAATACCAAATATAACAGAAAAGTTGGTTGATGCGGTATTTTGTGGGTGTTTAGTGCGTTTCCTGCATGGCAAAGTAAGGCCAATTACAGGAAAGCAAGTCAAATAACATAAGAAGCGTAGTTTCTTTTATTTTATTGGAAGTGTGAGGTGGGGTTAACACTCGTCCCAGAATAAAGGAACATTCTTACTTAAATCCTGACGCTGTTTCACGGTTTCAGTAGGAAATGTCAGTTGTATGTTAAATGTTTCTATATAAACGTTTTTCCAAACTTCCAAATTTTCTTATTCACTTACTGCTAAATGTGACTAGCTAATCTCCGACATGTAGCATAGTGTGGATAAGATAATGTTGGCTGTTGATTTGTGCAATATTATAGTTGTTCTAAACTTGCATCCCACCTCACAAACCTTGTGGCACTGAACTGAACTGTGAGGTGAACTGAAAGGTGGGGTTGGGTAAACTCATCCCAGAATAAAGGAACATTCTTACCTAATTCATGACGCTGTTTCGCGGTTTCAGTAGGACTTGTCGGTTGTATGTGTAATGTTCTACATAAAAGTCAATAATTCGTGCAAAAGTTGTTCTAAACTTGCGGCCCACCTCACAAACTTTGTGGCACTGAACTGAACTTGGTGGATTAGTGAGCATGAGTGGGCACAATGAGGTAATACATTTAAATAGGGTGTATACATGGTGTATGGATTGTATGATGTCAGTCTCTGAAAAGTTATACCTTATTAATTAATGTTACATACACATCCGGTGAAAACGTCTCCTAAACTGTCAGCCTGATAGTTGTGAAATTTAGTATATACGTACCTTACTACTGCCTTACTCCCTATCAATAATTATGATGTATTCAGGAAGTCCCTTAGTTAGTTATATAAGTGTTTATTTGTAAAAAAACACTTGACACATGCAGGCACCGCTTTGCCGGCTGTACAATATGTTAGTATTTGAAACAAACTATTCAAATTATATATTTCAGTTTTTAAGTATGAAGTATTAAATGCACCCTCCCCTCCCAGTGTTAATCGGGGAAGTGGAGGGGGGCAGAATATCTGACACTTCATCGTGGGCTTTTGCAATGAGAATTTCTAACTTCACTGATCTTCGTTTTCATAGATGCTTTTTACATTTCCCTCGGCAGATATTTACATGACATCTCCATTTCCCCAGGAGATCAACGGTGATGTCAGACTGACGGGAGGATCAAAACCAAATGAGGGACGTGTGGAGATATATTATTATGGAACATGGTACACAGTCTGCATTGATTACTGGGATAGCGCGGACGCCACGGTAGTTTGTCGACAACTCGGATACGAAGAACGTGCCCACGCAGTTTATGGTGCTAACTTTGGTTCTGGGTATCTTGATAGGCTTCTTGATGACGTAGAGTGCCATGGATGGGAATCGACATTATTAGACTGTTCTAATGCAGGTTTGTTCCGACACGACTGTGGGAAATTAGAAGACGCTGGAGTAATATGTGGAAATGGAGGCAAGTGAATATTGTAAAATAGCTAACGTGAATGATGTACGTAATTTCATAATAAATTTCAAACCACAGAACATGACGTGTGAACGGAATGCTATCTTTCAGCTTGCATTATACTTACGTATGGACAACTGGAATTGGTACGTGTAATGAACTTCATTACAACATATAACCAGACTGGAACAGTAATTAGAGGTTGACAGCATGTTTTCAAGCCCACGCATTCACACCGTTACAATCGGCTACCAACGTCAAATACTTCTATGTTTTGTCCTTGACAACATACAGCAGAGCAGTATAGCATCGCTTAGTAATTGGCAAACTTGAAGCCTCCAGGTGCTATATCAAGTTAAATCTAACTGGAAACTGTACGCTACCTAAATAATACAATCGTGAAAGTTAAACACAGCAAGATAGACAATACAGAACCACGAATAGTCTATGAAAAAAGTAACCGTTTGAATTGCACCATGATTGCCCAAGCCTCTCACCCTACGTGTACACCCTGTTAGTTTTACATTCATACATCATTGTATTACACTTGACACGGTAACACACTATAACGTGAACATTAGATTTGTTAGAAACTGAACAAACTAGACTGAAATGGTTTGGTTTTCATTTAAGTGAAAGTTAACACAAATTGTTAGAAGAATAACTTTCTAGTTCATAAATGATACTGTCAAGAAGATCGATCTTTATAAAGTATTAGTTATGTTTACATTTACATTTTGATCAATGTTGTGATAATAACCCATCATGTATCAATAGGTATTGAAGGGGATGTCCGCCTGAGAGATGGTGATTCTATTAATTCTGGAATAGTGGAAGTTTATCACCTAGGAGAATGGGGAACAATTTGTGATGATGACTATTGGTCCTATGAAGATGCCGCCGTCATATGTCGCCAGCTGGGATATAGTGGTGTCAATACCTATTACAATGAAGCACGGTTTGGTAAAGGATCTGGGCCAATACTGGGGTATATTAGTTGCGACGGAACAGAATTGTACTGGAAAGATTGTTCTTTAAATTACTGGGCACCTTCCAGTTGTAGCCACAGTGAGGTTGCTGCACTCACGTGCACTACTTTTGGTATGTTAACGTAAACTCTACTAATGTAAAGGATAATTCTTTGATATTTCTTTTTTAGAAAACCCTTTAGTCTTTTCTTTCATTTTTGCCGGTCGCTTCCCTGTATCACTGACTATAAGACGAACAATACACATACACCCAATACAACAGTTTCCAGTAGTGTAGTGAATTACTCATGTAACATTTTTGTAAAACATCTAATCCAAATTGATGAAACGGCCTGTAATAATGCAAACAAGTAAGTCTAGAGCTTAAGTCAGTTATTTAGTCTCAAGAAATTGTATGCCAAAAGAATTGTTTGTGATATAAAGACACATACAAAGGTTGTTGATGAATATATTTTCATATTTTCTATACTTCAGGAAGGGTGAAAAGTCCAAAAAGAAATAATTCTCCGGTTACGTAACTTTCCATGGAGCCCTATTTGGTCAACGCCTTCGTTTATGCGACCAATAAATATTAACATATTCATAGATATTTACATATTGATAGTTTAAAACAAGTTTAGAAGTCGTAGTATGTTAAGTTAGATGTTACACCTGTGTTTCATGGGACTACATCGTACCGAACACGTAGTCTCAAGTTTGATTCGGATGTCATTAAATAAAGATTGAGACATCGTTTTCTCTTTATCAGAAGAATCTCCTGTCGAAGGCAGCTTGAAACTTGTAGATGGCTTCTCGGTATATGTTGGACGTATTGAAATCTATCACAATGGAGAATGGGGTACAATCTGTGGTGATGATTGGGACGATGACGACGCCCAGGTTGCATGCAGACAACTTGGGTACCCTACTGATTACAGCTATGGCCTTAGCCCCAACTCCGGCGACAGATATGGCGGTAGCGCCAGCTATGGTGAAAGCTATGGCGAGGGTTCTGGTCCTATTATGTTGGACGACGTTAGATGTGACGGGTCGGAATATATGCTAACCCAATGCGGTCACAATGGTTGGTATCAGCATAATTGCCAATATGGAGACGACACATGGGTGAGATGTCAAACTCCAGGTTAGATAAGTCGTTTCAATCTGTATATGGTTTTAAAACTCTGGACGTGTGTTGATCATTGATTTTTCTTGGCTGTCAATATGTTCGTCCAGCGTTACCACTAACCCTATCACACCTAGCCTTTGTTTGATTATTGTACAACAATAACATGTATTATGTTTAATGATGATTTTAGTAACAATATTCAGGTTTAAATTTCATTCGTTCGTTATCTGCATTCTGTATGCAGTGTGACTTCATCGTGAATAGGATTTTCTTCATGTTTGTTTTTCTCATAGTTACAAATTACCCCCGTCTGGTAGCTGGCAATAATTGGTACGAAGGTAGGGTAGAAGTCTGGGATAGATCTCGGTGGGTGAGATTATGCGCAGAAAACTTTAACGTGAATGAGGCGTCAACAGTTTGTAAACAGATTGGTTATTCCGATTATGAAGAAATCTACTATGGAGATCAGTTTGGAATCGGCAAATCTCCACCATCCGACGTAAGCTTCTCCTGTGGATATAATGACTACAAGCTCGGAAACTGTAACATTTCTGACGTTACAGATAGAAGATATTGTGCAAGTGTGGCTATTCGATGTAAAGTTAGCAGTAAGTTATATAATTTTCAGGTAGATATGAAACAAACTAGTATTTTTTTAAACTTTATTAACATAATTGCTTGCCAATATTCAAATGCAAATATTTTCATTCCCATCAAATACTATTAGTAAATAACATCCTGTACTTTAAGTCAGATCAAGTAAACCTATTATCGCTTAAGTTTGGTAAATCGTTATATTAAATAACTGCTCTCAACATAAAGATATTGTAATTGTAGTTTGTGCCTACATGTTTACACGAACAAAATGATTGATTTACTACTCAATGCATGAAACGTTGAATAACAATTTTCGCTTTTTTCTTCTTCTTAGAAACGTCATTACAAACCGGTACCATTGCTGGGATAGTGATAGCCTGTGCAATTGTAGCAGTCTTGATCGGCATAGGCCTTGTAGTCACCTATCGGTTATTTAAGAAGAACAGAGCAAGAGTTCGTACTCAACCAAACATTGCTGTAATAAGCGGAGTTGATACTCCTGCTGGACCACCCGCACCCCAGCACAATTGGACTAACGTTGCAGCACCGCCCAGTTATAATGACGTGGCTAATAACCATGCTTATTACCCACAGCATGTAGGTGTGGTCCCAACAATACCAGGATTGTACCCTCCTCAATCAAACCCAGAAACGGTCAACACACAACAAGCTCCGACGGTTCATCCACCTCCGAACCCTGATTTCCTCATCCCATACCCAGTCGAAACCTCTTCTGTAACAACACAACCAGCCAACCCTTTCCAAGTGCAGGCAGGCCAATTTCCATCCGACAATGTTCCGTTAATGCTGTCCTCCCAAAACCAGCCAGCAACTTAGAATAGCGGAGTGATGCAGTCTGATGATCCTCTTTACCACACTATTAAGTCAACTCCTTCTCAAAAGGGATTGACGTTAACCATTAGAATTTCGAGCGATTTCCTTTTTCCATATATTCTTCTGTAAGGATAAGCACTATTTTTATACCAACAAAATACTTGCTGGCTTTTTTGAAAAAAATTAGAAGAAATCCACGGCAAGAAAGGTTTTCATGATTAATTGCCTTAACTTGTTATGATAAGAAGGAAAGGAAGGAGAAATACTCTAAACACATTTTAAGTGAACTGCAATACTACAATACTACAATACTGCAAAACTGCAAAACTGCAAAACTGCAGAACTGCAGAACGTGAAGAATTTAGATCATCAGGGATGATCACATGCAACAGTTGTTGATATTGAAACTATCGTTAAAAGTCAACAGATAATGGCGTTTTCAAACACGATAATAAACAATAAAAAATTAAGAAAATATCCCCAAAATGATAAATGAATTACTTTAAAATATTGCCTACTTATCATTTGTCAGTTTTTACCTTTTGTAATTAAGTATAGAATTGTTAAACCTTTTATCTCAATGAATTTCTCATTAATTTTTTTACAGCATTATATTCTTTTATAAGCGATGTTGAAATTTAACATAAAGTGAACTTTGTGTATGGTGATGGTGATTAAATTTAACAGTAAATGATATGAAAGTTAAAAGTACACAAATTTTCCAGTGAATTTAAGTGACTTGTATACAATTAGGGGTTAATCAATGATCTACCGTCAGTTTATAGCAGGACAATGCATGAACAGGTATATAGCTCAAACAAAACATTCGGTC
The DNA here is from genome assembly GCF_037975245.1 of Apostichopus japonicus. Taxonomy (NCBI): domain Eukaryota; kingdom Metazoa; phylum Echinodermata; class Holothuroidea; order Aspidochirotida; family Stichopodidae; genus Apostichopus; species Apostichopus japonicus. The sequence continues at coordinate 10,513,687 of NC_092581.1, forward strand.
TTCGGCATCGTGCATCCAGCAATAAGGGTTGTGTCCTCGTACGTAAGTGTAGACCGTAGAATTTTCACTTCAGAATGTTAATATTTTTAATAAAAAGTTTAAAAGAAAAATATTCGACAATTCTCTCGAAAGGATGCTCTGTCGTTCTTTACTTTTAGTATAAGTAAAAGTCTCAAAGCAATAAAATGCGCATATAAAATAACAAAAATTACGTTAACTATGCTATACATTGTACGTTGTACAGCATTACGATCTGACGCAAGGGCATACTGCGTTCAGTTGTTGATGTGTTCAGATGTGTTCATGCCAAGACGTACAGCGATACAGTGAATTGAATAACGATCATTGACTTGTACTACTGCGTCTGTATTAACATATACTTTGCTAAGCTATATAGTTAATGTCGTGAACACATGTGAAGAATTCCATCAAGATAGGCAACTTAACGCAATCATAATAATATTAACACCAGTGTTGTCAAGTGAGGTTATAATTGTTGCTCGCACCCATAACTTTGTCAAATGGTGTTTTTCACCGACGGGCTTGTTGTCATCCCACACTGATCTGATTTGTTTGTGTTGAATTAGTTTAGGTAGCTAGCTGGGATAGTGATTAAGCTTGCCGTGATTGTTTTATTTTTGCACCTAGTCATCCGTCGATGAGTTTACCGTGCATAAATCCATAGGTTAATGCACGTGATGATTGATTAGTTGTCATTTCACTGAATTCACGGCTACATTGATCGATGTGTGTTTGTAAATATATGATCTTCCTCTTAACCCATAAAGTGTATGATGTTTCAGAGAAGCTTAAGTTTCGTAGTGGTGCATGTTTTGTTTTTATCATATTATTATACCATAACCAAGATTTACTAGTTTAGTATGGCAGTTATATCTCTTTTCAATCGCACGATATTATTGGCTGTACTTTTTTTGTCACGACTTAATAATATATCACAGGTAGTCCGGAAATGGGGTCTAGAATTTTTATAGTTTACAATATGTCCGAATTTGTCTTCATCGCAGAACTAAGCTAGCTGGTTATTGAAATCAACTATGTTGTAAGTAATATGCTTTTATAATGGGACTTGAACTTTAGCACTGTGTAACTTAAGTATGTAAAACAAAATTAACCGTTTTTGAAAGCATATATGCAAATATGACCCATTTTTTACAGCACTTTCGTTTAAGCAAAACAAGGGAGTCCATAACAACTCCCTAGGATAACTAAGTCCTTCAACTTCTTGTCGAAAACTATAATAAATCGTCAGTTATCGAATCTTATCTTCTCTCTCTCACTTATCGTGTCTTTTCCTTTAGAATCCCAGTGTGTGTAAATTATCATTCTCTTGACTATGTAGATTACTTTAAGTCATGGGAATGACTCGAATAATATCACATATCTACCACCATCTTCACTAACTACAGGCGCGTATCCAGGGGGGCGTTGGGGGCGCGCGCCCCCCGGGTAAGGAAAAGAGGAGAGAAAAAAAAGAGAAGAAAAAAGGGAAAAAGAGGGAGAAAAAAGAAAAGGAGGAGAGGAAGGAAGGGAAAAGAAAAAGAAGAAAGAGAGAAAAAGGAGAAAAGGAGGAAGTAGAAGATAAACGCCAAGACCTCGGGAAGAGAAAGAGGAACAGTCATAATTACAGCGCTGATCCCTATTATATACACAGGGTAGCCAGTGACAGATCGAAGACTACAGAGGGGACGTGCGCCTCACCCTACCCCTTACACCGACAATTCCATTTTTAGCTCATACCAGCATGCTGGTGTGAGCTATTGTTACAGTGCGGCGTCTATCACTCTATCCGTCAACAATTGGTAAAACCGCTCCCACTCACACAGTATTTAATGGAATTTCATGAAACTTGGACACAAGGACCATTGGGTATAGGGCCATCAGAAATGGTCCGAAATTTGGGGTCAATGGTCACTTGTGGGCCGTAATGGGCCATTTTGTGGAAATACGCAAAATGCTTCTTCTCCTACAGATTCCATGGTACAATGTTGAGGGTTTGTCACGATAGTACTATGGAAGTTTTACCTTCAGGGTGTTCATGAATTTGAGATCAAAGATCAACTAGGGGTCCTTTGTGGCCCGGGCCGCCGCCCTATATTTTCAAATTGCTCCTGTTCGTACAGTGTATGGCCAGTTATAATGAAACTTGGTCACAACGTTCCTCGGGATGAGGGTTATGAGGGGTGTTCGGAAAATTGAGGTCAAATGTCATTTAGGGGGTCATCAGGGGTCATTCTTTGTAATATTTTCAAATATCTCAATCTCCTCAAGATTTTGATGGATCATATTCAAAGTTGAACTGATGATTGTTGGATTGTGTATGAATAAGATGATGCCTAATAATTTTTGGTCAAAAGTTAATTAATTACAATTCATCCCCATTGTTTAAAAAAATCTGAGCCTTCACCTTTTGCCAAAGCTCCTTTAATTTGTCTCCCAGTCTCTGCAGTGTTTGTTTACATTTGTGGTTAAGCTCTGCAGAGGCTGTTAGTGGAATTAAAGCAGGACTGGGAGTTGTTATTAACTGTTGAACTGTAAGCATGAGAGCCCTATAGCCAATCAGCACTTGCCGATTCTTCGAAGTCTTTGAGCCTGAGGTATGTAGGCAGCCAGCCAAAATTTTGGCAAGGAGTGCTTCAGTATGGAACGCGAAAAGGGCAACCATATTTTTTATTTATTTTTAAGTTTGTTGCAGTCTAAAGTTGTTGCTGCTGTTTTACCACGTTGTTGCTCAAACTCACGTTGTTATTTTAACTTCCGTTGTCTAAACATACGTCGTTGTCTAAACTTACGTTGTTGCTATCGGCGCTGTTCAAAATTGCTCAACCGCGTAATGTAAACCAGAATGCAAAATGCATTGAGGTTTCGATGACTTCAGTACACTAGAAAGGTGTTAGTATAAGCAGAACTAGCTGTTACTATAGAAATGGCCCGAACCACCATTTTGATACAGTAAATAAACACAGGTCAGTCTACTCTACGTGGCTATACACACCTGCACCAAAAACAATAGGGGTCTTGGAGGTCCAAGTCCATTTGGAGTCACCAAACGCAAACTTGTGGAAACCTTGTTTTATTAGCTACCGTATCTCCCACAGCCAGCCTATCAGATAACATGTGCGTTAGTACAACTCATACGAATAGGAGGCTGCACGGTAAACAACTTTTAAAATGTTATAATGTTATACTTATAGGTTATGCATATACGCTGTGAATGTCGGAAATCAAGTACAACGTCGAGTGTCTAGAAAAAGTACCAGCATAAAAATACTGCACTTTTAAACTGATTTCATTGAGCCCCTCCAACAATGTGTAGAGATGATCTGGGAATGTCGGTAATCAAGTAAAACGAGTGTCGAGACAAAATGCCAGCATAAAATACTGGACTTAGCATTGAATTATTGAACCATTACATGATGTCTGGATATGTTGTGACTGTCGGCAATCAAGTAAAACGAATGACAGTAATATTACTAAAGACAAATGTTTTCGTCCCGATCGAACACCAATTGCGTTTATTATATGACCTATACTTTTACTAGTGTTTATAGTTGAGAAGATGCGATCTTATCACTGCCTGTACTTTGTGAATGCTCTACACAATATATATATATGGCGGATGCCATCCCGGTGCCCTAGCTTCGCTGTTTTACAAGGGCGGCCGTCCGACCTTCATTTCGCCTGCCCTGCCACTCTTTCCTCCTCTCCAACTCCGTATATAGTACCTCGATGCTTTGACCTGCAGCGATTTCACCAGCTACCCCAACTCTTCAAATATCCCCGCAAATGTAGTGTGCATATCTCGCTAAATTCCACGCAATTTGTATTAGGCCTGTTCAAACTTCGGAGTTTCAACTGCACATGCGCATATCCTGAAAATTTGTGGAGAAAAGATCATATCACCTTACCCACAACACATAGCCTAAGTCAAAACTCGAGTGTATCTTGGATGGTTCGTTTCTTGCATAACATGTTAGCGGGTTTTTTTGGTCTAAAATTCTTAACGATGCTGAGCGAGGTTTGTGTATATTCCATTTACAACACAATCCCTTTTACAAATCGAAACTCCGAACTGGATTGGTGTTACGAATGAACTTGCTTGGCGGGTTTAGTAAACTAGTTCTCTGAGTCATATTGCCTACGTACTTCAATACTGTGCCCCTCTTGTTACTCACGAAGCGCAGACTACATCCAACCATAGAGCAACTGATCCAACATTTACCCTGGATGCTTTTCAGTATTTGGAAACAACCAACTCCACGAAAATTATAGTATTTAAATAACATTTTTACGCAATGTCGAAACTTCAATGACTACTTTTGACGATGTATGACTGCAGTAGTTTATTCACACGAATTAGTGTTGCACCAGAATCATGACTTGAAGCACGTGGTCAAAGGGACCGCAAAACTTTACGCAAGTTTGCAACGAAGAAATAACTGTGGTATAAATGCACATTTTACATTATCAACTCTCAAAAGGGAGAGAACATAACATACTGTGAGATTTAAAGTCCTTTTCAGTATCAGAGATGTTGTGGTAGCTTCCCGCAAAATTTATAGATTGTCTCAACTCATAACTTTCTGTGATAAAACAATTATTCAAATATGACATTAACAATATAAATGTAAATAACGTCCTCGGAGTTGTATCAACTATCATGTAAATATCGTTAACAACGTGACTATTGTTCGACAAATCAGGTTGTTAAGGATATTTACATTGCTGTAGCTACAAATACGGCATGACATTAACGATTACCCCCCCCCCCCCTTTTCGCGTTACATAGTTAAACCATCATACTTTGCGTTCATTGAGCACTGAAGATGCAAGCATGTTTGCAGAAAATGGGTAAGGGACTATTAACCAAACAAATCTCGGGAAATTTGAGAAAACATCATTGGCTGTATTTAGCATGAAAATCTCTGTAATAGATATGTTGTTAGCACTGCACGGAAGCAACTTGCGGTTGATTGTTATAATTTTTTTGAAAAGAAAGAATGATGTTCGTTCACAATGTGTTCACAACGGAACTTTAGATAGCAACGAAAGTGTAGACATCAACGTGAGTTTAGACATCAACTGTAAGTTAACTTAGCAACGAAAGTTTTAGACATCAACGTGAGTTTAGACATCAACCGTAAGGTTTATAAATCAACGTGAGTTTAGACATTAAGGCGCGTTTAGTCGTCAACGTGACTTTAGACATCAACGTAAGTTTAGACATCAACGAACAACAGCAACATGGTAAACTAGCAGCAACAGCTTTAGTTTAGACAGCAACAAACTTAGTTTAGGCAACGAAACAAACTTAGTTTAGGCAACGAAATACGGTTGCCATTTTCGCGTTCCATACTTCAGGTCTGCTCAGGTAGAGGGGAGAAAGTTTAATAGGGTAGGTCAGTGGTACTGTTTGAGAGAGTGGGTAAAACAGGATTTAAAGGGGGAAAATAGGAATTATAGCCAGTGGTGTGGCCAGTATTCTGCTAACGGAGGAGGGTGGGGGTATCCCTCATGGGCCCAAAATTGGTGGAATCTGAAAAATGGCCTGAAATTTGGTGGGCCATAAAGTTTTGTGGGCCCTACATTTTTAAGCTCGAAAAGGTATGAGCTTCTGCACCATTGGTGCTCTAGTTGACGTTTCCATTTTTCCTCTCTCACTAATGTATCTATATATATATACTATATATGGTCTAGCATAACGCGTGTGTGTGTGTGTATGGACGCCTTGAACAATTGTTCAATTGTGCAATGGAACCAACTGTGGCTGGTCTTGAACTCGACCGAGTCGTCGGGGAACATGACGCATTTCGGGAAGGGGCGACCGCCCCCCCCCCCCCACCGAGCAAATTTTCTCTATGATATCGCTAGTAATTTAAAAATAGACAATGCTTAGATGCAACTTACAAGGCCTGGGAAGTGTCATTTCCAGCGATCTGGGAGGCATTTTCGGCCAAAATTTTATTGTACGCTTCGCGCCAACTCATGGTGGCGCTTCGCTTAGCTAGTTTGCCTGCAGGCTTCGCCCTTCCGTTGGCAAATTACTCGCTACACGCCTGTTCGAATTTGTAAAGCAAAGAGCAGACATCACATAATATCAGTGAGCATGAAAATGCATGTTCAAAAATGAACAGCCTCAAAACTGTCTATGTGTGTAGTCAAAGGCGTAGGAGCCCAATTGGATTTGGGGGCTGTAACGACTTGCCCGAAAAATATAATAAAAAAAGCGCGCGTTCAACATGTTAATGTCAATATCATATAAGCAAGCATTAGGTCATTACATCGCATGGCATCGTGTCCCGTACGGTCCGTGGAAATTGCGCAGTATACCGCGGGATGCTAATGTAAACAACGAAATGTCTTATGTAGATGGAGAAAAAGCATGGAGGTCCAATTATGTCAAATTCTCTTTTACATTAGTAATGGCGAATTAGTCTGCCAAGCTTAGAACTTTATTTTAATTATCAAGGAGATATTTTTCATTTCCTTTAGCTACATCATTGCAATTTATTTTTCTTTCAGTAGGAACCCCCCCCCCCCCCCATGCACCTCCCGCCTCCTACGCCTATGTGTGTAGTGTTCGGTTTCGGAAATATCTGCTATTATTTCATTTCCTTCAACCAAGTTTTATAATAGCCGTTATATGAAGGTTTAATATTTGTAAACCAATAAATTAACTGTGTCTGAATTTTTGAAAATTTCTTTACCAACATTCTTCATCAAACTTCCCTCTACTCGTGTAATTTTGACCGGTCTGTTAGGGGTTGAAGGAGGTTTTTCTATATTGGTTGTCCATATATGACATTTTTTTTGCAACATTATGGGTATGTTTTGAAGTGAATTTTCAAATTCTGAACAAATTATGGGCTGTAAACCTTGGAATGTGGAGCTGTCGGGTATCGTGGGCCGCGACGTAAGATCACCTACAAAAGCAATGATCCACAGGACATGCGATGAGGTCGAACATGATTTGTGAATGAAGAAAATCTTCAAAAAGTTTATGGATGGAAAAAAAACTATTGGGAAATACTTGGTTCTCAGGCGAAAGTGTACATCCAGTTGGTAATTTTCAAGCCCGAGAAGTGCCATTTCCGTTGATCTGGGGGGGGGGGGGGGGGGTATAAAAACCAAAATTTTTCTTGTACGCTGCGCGCCAACCGATGGTGGCGCTCCGCTTAGATAGTAATTCGCGCCCCCCCCCCCCCGGATTAGAAAATCCTGGATACGCCCCTGATACACCGACAAGCGATTTTCTCGTCAATGTTCCCAGTTTAATTTTAATGAACCTACCAATTAGTTGTATTGTATGTTTGTAGATATTTTAGATTCTCCTGCAAGCAGTAACTCGCGAAGAAGCCTCATTGGCTTATCAAAGCCGCAAGATAACCGAAGTCAGTCTCTTAGATTCATATTTAACGTCCGTGATTATGAATTGTCAATTGTCATCAACTCTGTAACTGAACGATATACATTAACAAGAAAATTTCAGGTTTTGATACCCCCTAGATCACCGGAAATGGCACTTCTCGGGCTTGAAAATGACCAACCAGATGAACACTTTTGCCTGAGAACCAAGTATTTCCCAATATTTTTTTTTTCATCCATAACCTTTTTGAAGATTGTAACCAGTCACACATCATGTTCGACCTCATTGCATGTCCTGTGGATCATTGCTTTTGTAGGTGATTCTACGTCACGGCCCACAATATCCGAAAGCCCCACTTTTCAAAGTTTAAAGCCCATTATTTGTTCCGAATTTGAAAATTCACATTTCTCGTGAAGAAAATCACTTCAAAACATATACATAATGTTGCACAAAATTCAATCTATGGACAACCAATATAGAAAAACGTCCTTCAACCCCTAACAGAAGTATGATGAAGAATGTTGATCAGAAAGTTTTCGAAAATTCAGACACAGTTAATTTATTGGTGTACAAATATTACAACCTCTTATAACGGCAATTATAAAACTTGGTTGAAGGAAATGAAAAATAGCAGATATTTCCGATATCAGATATTTCGAAACCGAACACTACACACATAGGCGTAGGAGGCGGGGGCTGCAGCCCCCCCCCCAACCAAACTTGTTCCCCTGAAAATTCGGGCAATATGCTGAGAATAAATGAATAGTTTAAAAATGATCTCCTTGGTAATTAAAATAAAGTTCTAAGCTTGGCAGACTAATTCGCCATTACTACTGTAAAAGAGAGTTTTGACATAATTGGACCTGTATGCTTTTTCTCCATCTACATAAGACATTTCGTTGTTTAGATTAGCATCCTGCGGATGACTGCGTAACTTTCACGGACCGTACGGTACACGATGCCATGCGATGTAATGACCTATGCTTGCTTATATGATATTGACATTAACGCGCGCGAAAAATTTTGATTATATTTTTCGGGCAAGTCGTTACAGCCCCCAAATCCAATTGGGCTCCTACGCCTTTTACTACACACATAGACAGTTTTGAGGCTGTTCATTTTTGAACATGCATTTTCATGCTCACTGATATTATGTGATGTCTGCTCTTTGCTTTACTAATTCGAACAGGCGTGTAGCGAGTAATTTGCCAACGGAAGGGCGAGGCCTGTAGGCAAACTATCTAAGCGAAGCGCCACCATATAAGTTGGCGCGAAGCGTACAATAAAATTTTGGCCGAAAATGCCTCCCAGATCGCTGGAAATGACACTTCCCAGGCCTTGTAAGTTGCATCTAAGCATTGTCTATTTTTAAATTAATATCGATATCATAGAGAAAATTTGCTAGGGGGGGGGGGACCACTGATTTGTACACTAACTGGATTGGCGGCTCGCCGCTTCTGAGCGCTAGTTGGTCTATTCCCTGTGAAGCTACCGGAAGTGGGTTTGCGGCCATCTTGAATCACCCAAAAAGACGCCAAACATTTCTTGTTCTGTTGTAACTAGGTACGGAATCGGCAGTCAGCACTTCGCATTATCCTAAAAGAAATAACTTTACCTCACTCGTTTAGTAACTTTACCTCACTCGTTTAATATCTGATGTTTTGAAAAGAATGCCTGTTCAGCCTATGGATGCACACACCGGGATGTTCGTGGAAAACGAGAAAAGGGGTTTACCTTTCACAGGTAGGCTATGCCGATTACCTGGGATGAATTCTAGTTAGTCTTTTGTACTACGTTGTATGCACTGGCGAGAATATGGACGAGTTTCGCGAAAGAAATAAGTAACATGATAAGTAACATTAGCTTTTCGACATATTTAGGTCTACTTGCATTCAAAGTACAGTTTTCAGTACACTGCGTGACGTACTGAATACATGAGGAATTACGTGTAGCTTAATAATTGAAAGGGTATACATATGCTTACCACCTAACTCAGTTTTGAAAACAGAGTTGTTGCCTAACTCAAGTCACAAGCCTAAGCTTGACTTATTTGGAAATTTGAAGCCTCTCCTCATGAATGAGAATTACTAAGGACAGGTTACAATTCAATTGGTGAAATTATTTCGTTTCTACGGATGAATTTTATATTTATATTAAAAATTTTGATGTTTTGTTTATGTAATTTGCAGATTAGCTTTTGCATTAGCTTTTCGACATATTTAGGTCTACTTGTATCAAAGTACAGTTTTCAGTACACTGCGTGACGTACTGAATACATGAGGAATTATGTGTAGCTTAATAATTGAAAGGGTATACATATGCTTACCACCTAACTCAGTTTTGAAAACAGAGTTGTTGCCTAACTCAAGTCACAAGCCTAAGCTTGACTTATTTGGAAATTTGAAGCCTCTCCTTTTATGAATGAGTATTACTAAGGACAGGTTACAATTCAATTGGTAAAATTATTTCGTTTCTACGGATGAATTTTATATTTATATTAAAAATTTTGATGTTTTGTTTATGTAATTTGCAGATTACTCCAACTCGTAAGCCACCATCTGCAAGACGATCCAGCCCAATCCCAAGTACAAAACATGAATTACCAAATGCGGAGTGCAGTGAACATGGAGTACCCCTGGAGATCCTACATATGCTATAATGGAGTCTCCTAGAAAGCTAAAGCGCAAAATACCCGACATCACATACATTTTCATGCATACTGGGTTGAAACTATTTATCTTTTCATTCTTTTTATGTCAAGAGACATGTTAAAGGGCATAAGAGACCTCATTGAGAAAGTTTCATGAGAGCAATATAAGCAGAAAGACATGACAGTAATCACACATGGGGGAACATGGGGGATGTGGCTGAACATTCCAAGTGTTAAAATGATAGAACTTATAGTAAAGATTTTGTCAGTACTTTTAAGCTCTGTTGCCATCATAATTATCACATTTCTGCCATCCAATCATACAGTTAATGAAGAAGAAGTTTAAGTTTCATTATGTTTTTAAACAATATGGAAACATTTCTCTGACCTCTAGTGGCAAAACATCTCGTGATTTCTATTGTTTGGTGTCGAAGTTCTTGCCGGAATTTGTTTTTGTATAGGTTAAATGATAATTTTCAAGCACTAGAAGCATTTCATGGATTTGCAGGTTCCACCCTATGTATTGTTTTACTTTTTATACATAAGGACCTTACCTTTACAGTCTTTTTGGAAAGTTTCATGACATTTTTAACCACCAGAAGCATTGCACTGACTTCCTCTGCCCATACTGTAATGTTTTCAGATTATGAAATGTGAAGTTCTTACCATTATACATTTCTTAACAATATTTTGATAATATTCTTTTATATATGAAGTTCTTGCTGTTTTACTTTTATTTATTTTTATAAATTTTAACCACCAGAAACATTGCATTGACTTCCAGAGTCCCAAGTGTAATGATTTTAAATTTTCTGGAAATGAAGTTCTTGTTGGACTTTTTAAGTGCTAACAAGTCACTACAATCAATACTATTACAACTGTGTCACTTAAACTGAATATATTTAATGAAAAGGATATTTGTTTCTATTATGTGCTTTCATAGTTTACCTTGTCGGTTCTCTATTTGTAATCATTTAAGGGTAAAGCTGAAACTGCAAGCACCCAACCAGTAAAGACAATAGCATTATAGCATAAACATGAAATACCAGAGTTTATGACTCACGAGATTGCTCTTAGACTACAACTGTTTGAAAACTTCGAATTTTTGAGTCCCCCCTCCACCCCCCCCCCGCCACACCAACCCCTCAATGTTGCTTTCGACCAAGAATATATTCGGAAAGGCTTTTGAGTTGTCCATATTGATCTGCTTTTGCAACCCTCATTTTTCTTGGTCAATTAACTGCAATAAAAAATCAATCTAATATTGAGTACGGGGGCACGTCTCCCAACCACCTCCCCCCACCACCTCAGTGACACACACCTAATATCAGCGCCCCTTCTCTTGTCTTGGATACTTTCTGTCTACAAGAAAACAGTCATTAAATCAACGTTCAAATATCGCTAGCATACAAAATCAGTGAACCGTATCGCTCTTCTTGGGTGAACAAACATGGCGGACAGTAACTTCCGGTGACTTCACAGAGTAGGCCTGTTGCTCCAATCCAGTTAGTGTACAGATCAGTGGGGGGGGGGGACCGGTCGCCCCTTCCCGAAATGCGTCATGTTCCCCGACGACTCGGTCGACTTCAATACCAGCCACAGTTGGTTCCATTGCACAATTGAACAATTGTTCAAGGCGTCCATACACACACACACGCGTTATGCTAGACCATATATAGTATATATATATAGATACATTAGTGAGAGAGGAAAAATGGAAACGTCAACTAGAGCACCAATGGTGCAGAAGCTCATACCTTTTCGAGCTTAAAAATGTAGGGCCCACAAAACTTTATGGCCCACCAAATTTCAGGCCATTTTTCAGATTCCACCAATTTTGGGCCTATGAGGGATACCCCCCCCCCCTCCGTTAGCAGAATACTGGCCACACCACTGGCTATAATTCCTATTTTCCCCCTTTAAATCCTGTTTTACCCACTCTCTCAAACAGTACCACTGACCTACCCTATTAAACTTTCTCCCCTCTACCTGAGCAGACCTGAAGTATGGAACGCGAAAATGGCAACCGTATTTCGTTGCCTAAACTAAGTTTGTTTCGTTGCCTAAAATAAGTTTGTTGCTGTCTAAACTAAAGCTGTTGCTGCTAGTTTACCATGTTGCTGTTGTTCGTTGATGTCTAAACTTACGTTGATGTCTAAAGTCACGTTGACGACTAAACGCGCCTTAATGTCTAAACTCACGCTGATTTATAAACCTTACGGTTGATGTCTAAACTCACGTTGATGTCTAAAACTTTCGTTGCTAAGTTAACTTACGGTTGATGTCTAAACTCACGTTGATGTCTACACTTTCGTTGCTATCTAAAGTTCCGTTGTGAACACATTGTGAACGAACATCATTCTTTCTTTTCAAAAAAATTATAACAATCAACCGCAAGTTGCTTCCGTGCAGTGCTAACAACATATCTATTACAGAGATTTTCATGCTAAATACAGCCAATGATGTTTTCTCAAATTTCCCGAGATTTGTTTGGTTAATAGTCCCTTACCCATTGTCTGCAAACACTCCTTGCCAAAATTTTGGCTGGCTGCCTACATACCTCAGGCTCAAAGACTTCTAAGAATCGGCAAGTGCTGATTGGCTATAGGGCTCTCATGCTTACAGTTCAACAGTTATAACAACTCCCAGTCCTGCTTTAATTCCACTAACAGCCTCTGCAGAGCTTAACCACAAATGTAAACAAACACTGCAGAGACTGGGAGACAAATTAAAGGAGCTTTGGCAAAAGGTGAAGGCTCAGATTTTTTTAAACAATGGGGATTAATTGTAATTAATTAACTTTTGACCAAAAATTATTAGGCATCATCTTATTCATACACAATCCAACAATCATCAGTTCAACTTTGAATATGATCCATCAAAATCTTGAGGAGATTGAGATATTTGAAAATATTACAAAGAATGACCCCTGATGACCCCCTAAATGACATTTGACCTCAATTTTCCGAACACCACTCATAACCCTCATCCCGAGGAACGTTGTGACCAAGTTTCATTATAATATATATATATATATATATATATATATATATATATATTTATATATATTATCATAGGACTATCGTGACAAACCCTCAACATTGTACCATGGAATCTGTAGGAGAAGAAGCATTTTGCGTATTTCCACAAAATGGCCCATTACGGCCCACAAGTGACCATTGACCCCAAATTTCGGACCATCTCTGATGGCCCTATACCCAATGGTCCTTGTGTCCAAGTTTCATGAAATTCCATTAAATACTGTGTGAGTGGGAGCGGTTTTACCAATTGTTGACGGATAGAGTGATAGACGCCGCACTGTAACAATAGCTCACACCAGCATGCTGGTATGAGCTAAAAATGGAATTGTCGGTGTAAGGGGTAGGGTGAGGCGCACGTCCCCTCTGTAGTCTTCGATCTGTCACTGGCTACCCTGTGTATATAATAGGGATCAGCGCTGTAATTATGACTGTTCCTCTTTCTCTTCCCGAGGTCTTGGCGTTTATCTTCTACTTCCTCCTTTTCTCCTTTTTCTCTCTTTCTTCTTTTTCTTTTCCCTTCCTTCCTCTCCGCCTTTTCTTTTTTCTCCCTCTTTTTCCCTTTTTTCTTCTCTTTTTTCTCTCCTCTTTTCCTTACCCGGGGGCGCGCGCCCCCAACGCCCCCCTGGATACGCGCCTGATAATGAAACAGACGGTTCACTTTGTTCATCTTTACGTTTACATTTTCAAGAGTAAGGTAATTATTAGGATATCTAAATACAATAGTTATATAACAACAACGGTGAAATATGTCCAGAACGCAGCCAACCTACACATTAAGGAATATTCCGGTGGCAGAACGTGATTGCTTGATGAAAATACTGAAATTTTATTTTTCTTTATAATACTTTGAGCATTTATCCACTGAGATAATAATAGTTGATTAAATATGATGATCAAATTATAAATGTAAAGAACAAGCTACCAATTACAAATGTATCATATATCATGGATAAATCAACATAAAACCTGTCGTTATGACATGAGACCTCCTACTGTGAGATGCATTCTGGAGTAAGCATTACATTCATATCGGGTTTTCAAATAACTGTGTGAAGTATTTTTTTTTTCTTTATTGCAATTGTTACGTTGTCTATCAACAAAATTTCGCTTTTAAATCTGACAATCAAAGTTTCATCTATCGTACAGGTAACAAAAAAAAAAAGTTTGCCTGTCAATGGGTTATTAATTACTATATATGTGGAAAACAATTAATGAGTTAATGAGAAATTGAAAAATCGTAGTAGTTCTAAGTTGTAATGATAACGCTTTCTACAACGAGCTTACTTTAACATCAGTCAAACATTAAATGTTATGATTTCTTTGGTTTATATATTACAGGAACTGGTTTTGGCCTCACTTCTCTCCCTGGTTACATAAAATTAAGGTCTCACTTTCCGGCAAATTTCCCAGTTATGTATTACTTCACCTCCTTGTTCGACTTTGTTGGTGTAGCAGTGTTTCCCCTAATTATGCAGCAATTGAAGGCAACGTATGGATTGGAGTTAGGCATGTTGCTATTTGGTGCCATTGCGTGGAGCACCATTGTATGTGGTGTATGCTTGAGAAAAGAAGGACGAATGGTGTCTGCTCGAACTAAAAGAAATACTTCAAATGAGAAAAAAGACATACCAGAGATGGAGCTGACGGAGATAGTATCAGAAACAACAAACATTGGAAAGAGGCAGATTAATAATAGTGTTTGTGTTGGCCGATATCTTACCACAAAACGTTTGCTCTTCTTCTTGGTTTAGAATTAACTTCATATTAAATTTTCATGTCGTGGGCTCTATATCTATGTATATATATATATATATATATATATATATATATATATATATATATATATATATATATATATATATATATATATATATAAATATATATATATATATATATATAACAATTGGTTATCAAACGATGAGCTCTACAATGAAACCAACTAAACACCTTAGTCGCACATAGAAGATTGAGAATTGTTCGGTATTGTAGCAAGACTCCAGGAGGACGCAGCAAACGTTACTTTAAGAGAATCATTGAGACGTACTGCTTAACCAGTAGGAAGGCCCGTGACTACCTTACTATCAAAGCGGAGCGCCACCATTGGTTGGCGCGCAGCGTACAAGAAAATTTCTGGTTTTGATAGTCCCCAGATCACCGGAAATGGCACTTCTCGGGCTTGAAAATGACCAACCAGATGTACACTTTTGCCTGAGAACCAAGTTTTTCCCAATAGTTTTTTTTCCATCCATGACCTTTTTCAAGATTATCACCAGTCACACATCATGTTCGACCTTATCACATCTCCCGTGGATCATTGCTTTTGTAGGTAATTCTACGTAACGGCCCACAATACCCGTCAGCCCCACTTTCAAGGTTTTAAGCCCATTATTTTTTCAGAATTTGAATAATAAATTCACTTCAAAACATACCTATAATGTTGCACAAAATTTCATCTATGGACAACCAATGTAGCAAAACACCCTTCAACCCCTAACAGACCGGTCAAAATTGCACGAGTAAAGGGAAGTGTGATGAAGAATGGTGGTTAGGAAATTTTCGAAAATTCAGACACAGTTAATTTATTGGTGTACAAATATTAAATCTATAAAAACTATAAAACTTCGATATCATAAAAATACCTTAAATATACTCAAAAAGGGGGGGGGGTCTCCCCATTCGCCGTACGTACTTACACTCATACACAAGAGATGTACAGACATTATGATAATAATCACGAGTGACAACATGCTATACGGTCACATGTCACAGAAACGACCACGAAGAGTCATTTACCTCATGCAGCGTGTGTGGGATGGAGTTTTAGCCAGCGCCAAATATGATTTGGATAAATAATCTCACGCATTATTTTCTATTTATAGCAACACAAAAAACTATGCCACCAAATAATGGGGGGATATTAGATACTACATCCTCCCACCTAAAATATTGGGGGGACATGTCCCCCCGCCCCCCCCCCCGCCCCCCCCCCCGCCCCCCCCCCCCCCCCCCGTGATCGCCTCCCATGCCTACACGTGCTGTTTAATACCATTAGTCACTAACGGGTTAAGCATGCTAGGCTGTACGTTGGTTCACAACGTCCACGTTCTAAGTATACTGGCCTTTGTCAGTGGCTTAAGCCAAGGTGTCAACACTTCTGGCGTATCAGGAACGATTCCATCGATGGTTTGCTCTCACCACTTCAGCGAAGGTATCGCCATTTCTTATTTCGTCGATGCAATTTGGAGGGTTGTTCTCAGTTAAATTGATAATATACCTATTTATTTACATTTATAAAAGAGTCCTTTGGTCATGCCAAATCATAGTGTCGTTCGATTGTAACCATGGTGATGCATCATACTACATTAGGTTTTCTTTCTTTTCACATCTGTACAGGTTTCCTACATGATATACTTGGCTCCACAATACATATTTATAGACTGGACGCTGCTTTGTGTTTACTGATCCTTCCTTTGGCTATTCTGTGGGCTTGCACCGACGACAGCGTACATCAATGTCAACTAGAAATAATCCCAAGGATGTATGATCCATGAAAATATGTGACTTGACACATAGGTGAATTGGATAAACTGCTGTAAGTCACCGACCGTCAGTCATAAGTTCTGGGACTTATAAAAGTGACCCCCACCCCCCCCCCCACAAAAGGTATTCAATTCAATCACTCTTATCTTACCCTCTGGGTACCCACTCTGCGCATTGATTGACGAATTATCTTCCTGGACATGAATATTCCCTTGCTTTCCCACAGAGACCTTTTTTTTCTCCATACAAGGCGTTCTGCTGCAAAACAGCTAACACTGCGTTGCTAAGCTAAGGGTCTGCGTAGTCAAATTAAACAAAATGAAAAATACATTATGTGGTAATACAATAATAGTATTGTGATGTCGCATGTACTGTTTTTACTTTGTAAACCAACTTCTACCGCAATGCTAACCATTGTAGAACGGACGTTATGATAATGAGTTTTGTTAGTAGTTTTGTTTGGCTTTTACCGAGTAGAATGTCTACAAAGCCCTGTCAATCACGGTGATATGACTATTTATTGTGTAAATGAGCAATAATGGATGACCAGTAGTCAATCTAACGATGGCATGTTCCCGTCAGTTTCGGACAAACTATTAAACCTACCGATGCAAATATAATTACTCTTGTCTGAAGCCGAACAGAACGAATTCATGTAATAACTTCACATTTGTTAACCATTTGTATAAATATGAAAAGTCGTCCATCAACTTCAGGGTTCTTTTACTCTGTGGCTCATTGTTGTCAGGTTTAAATATGTGCATTAGCCATGAATGTATGTTACTAATACAAGTATATGAAATATCGGGATTTCATTTCCTCATTGAAGACTGTCATACGTAAAATGTTTGTATTATCTCATTTAGTGTATATATACAGATCTACTGTCATCTTGGTTGAAGTGGGAGCTCTCCAAATAACAGCTTCTTGGTTTTACCACGCCAAGTTCATTACGTTCTTTACAAACAATCTACCCTAAACGATTGCATTGGGTATAAGGTAGAAATGTAATTATTGCAGCAAACCTTCAAGAAACGTTATACCCACGCTCCATTCGCGCGCACATGATTTCAAAGGTAGGGGCCAAATTCCAATCCCTCTCCCCGGATGATTATGTTGGGGCATGAACCATAAAAAAAAGGGATTTGTAGGCGCATCAATGGCTGTGTATATGGGTTTATTGAATGTATATTTTTCCTTGGAGTGCTCCCCGGAAGAACATTACACAATTTAGAAGTCAAATGGGCAATCCCGAGGTACGTTTAGCCTAGATAAAATGAGTTAAATAATAAGGTTTAAACGCACGGTTGTGTTTGTTAAGGCTTTAAAATTTTGAAGAAAAATCACACGTTGTTGTTTGTTTGCACGTTTTCCCCCAACTGAACCCCCACCCCCACCGGAAGAATTGAGCGATTCCCCTGGGATGTACAATGAAGGTAGGGTCCGCTGTCCCCTCCCCTCTCAAACGCCAACATGTGAACTGCCCCACTCGTGAAGAGGCTACCCTGGATCTGTGCTATTCGAACGTTAAAGACGCTTACAATGCAGTATCGATCTCCCCTCTTGGAGAATCGGATCATAACCTGGTAATCCTTTATCCCCGGTATCGACCAATCGTCCTAAGGCAGAAGCCCGCTGTGATTACAGTCCAACAGTGGAGCCAGGAGTCACTCGACCAGCTACAATCGACCCTGGATACGACAGATTGGGACATGTTTATCCGTTCATCAAGTGACATCGATGAACTAACAGATGCGATTACCGGGTACGTGAACTTCTGCGTAGACTGCTCGGTCCCTACAAAGCAAGTGAAGGTGTATCCAAACAATAAACCGTGGATTACCAGCACAGTCAAATCAGTGATCAACAGGAAGAAAGGCATCTTTGGCAGAGGGGACAGAGCTGAACTGAAAGCAGTCCAGAAAGAACTGAAAGACTGTATTAGAAAGGAGAAAGCTATTTACAAGCGTAAGATTGAAAACCGATTTACTGAAAATAATATGAAAGAAGTCTGGGAGGGAATCCGTTTGATGAGTGGGTACATGGTTAACAATCATAAATCATATTTGCCTGATACCTCTATTGATTACGCTAACGCATTGAATGATTTTTACAACAGATTTGATTGTCATGACTTTTCTACACAGGCTGATCTTCTCAGAGAGTCATTAGACGACTGTGCTGGGGGAAAACCCTTTTTATGTGTAACCAGGGGCGAAGTTTATCGGGAATTTTCTCGTTTAAATGCATTTAAAGCTGCCGGCCCAGACCAACTGAAACCACGGGTATTGAAAACCTGTGCCAATCAACTTGCCGACATTTTTACTCACATTTTTAATCTTTCATTCTGTACAAAAACAATACCCGTATCATGGAAACGCTCTTGTATTATTCCAGTAGCCAAAAAGGCTGTCATATCCTGCATGAATGACCTTCGGCCTGTGGCCCTTACTTCTGTCCTGATGAAGTCGTGTGAACGAATTGTACTGCGGCACATATAGCCGTTAGTCGATGACTACCTCGACCCTCAACAATATGCTTATAGGGCCCATCGCAATACAGAGGACGCGGTCTTAAATTGCTTGGAGAAATTGTATTCCCACCTTGAACATTCTAAATCAGGTCATTCTGCCAGAATTATGTTCTTTGATTTTTCATCTGCGTTTAACACAATTCAACCTCATGTTTTGGCCGACAAGATGTTAAATATGAATATTTCACATGATCTCATTTTTTGGATACTCAACTACCTTACCAATCGTTCTCAATATGTTCACATTAGCTCATCCAACTGTATGTCAGATGTCCAATACTCAAATACTGGTGCTCCACAAGGAACCGTTCTAGCCCCATTTTTATTTACTCTGTACACGTCGGATGTGAGATCCTCGTCTGACAGTTGCCATTTAATTAAATTTGCAGATGATACAGCCTTAGTCGGTTTGATTAAAAAGGATGATGACAGGGAATATCTGGAAGAAATTAATCATTTCGTCGGTTATTGTGATAAGAACTTCCTGGAACTTAATGTTAAAAAAACAAAGGAAATGAATATTGATTTTAGAAGGGTCAAGGGTCAACCGAGAGAGGTTGTGATTAAAGAAAATCCCGTAGAACAAGTCTCATCCTATAAATATCTTGGTGTTGTTATTGATGATCAACTGGCGTGGCATGAGCATATAGATTATTTGGTAAAGAGAGTAAAACCTAGACTATACTGTATCCGTAGAATGAGTAAATTTAACATTGACAGTCGTATCCTCACCATATTTTATAACTCAGTCATTTGTAGCGTGTTTAAATATTGTATGACTTGCTGGGGTGGTAATGTGACTGCTTATGATAAGAGTCGCATTGATTCTGTTATCAGACAGGCTAACCGTATTCTGGGTGGGGACCAGCTCACAATGGAGTGTATGTATCATAATGTTATAGAGTCTAAGCTCGACGCCATCCTTGCCGACGAGAATCACCCATTGTTTCTTAATCTCAACAGTGCAATAATATCTCGCAGTGGGCGGATGAGGCTTCCGAGTGCAATAACAAATCGACACAAATTTTCTTTCAAATTTTCTTTTATCGTTTGCAATGCCCAAAATATATCAGCATATTGCCCGAATATTCACGGAATTTATATTGCTGGGTTTGGGAGATGTAGGACACCCACATCGCCCGCCTCCTACACCTTTGGTGATCACCACTACCCCAGTGCAACTGGACGAGTGATCCTAACTAGAATTCCTCAGTAATGTTCCCAAAAAAAGCGAAGTAAAGGCCACTCACTTCAAACATCAGCATTTCCCTTCGATTGGGCATGAAGTTGTGTTTTTCATTCTTCTCAATGTATGTTGTAAGTAAACCTCTAGAAAGTATTTTTGAAGAACGTCTCGCAATTTAGTTGCCAGCTATTGATGTCAAAATACCGATAAACTTAAAAATTATCAGTTTAGGTAAGTAGCCTATCATGGACGAAATGTCGTTATTTCTGTTATTCTTTGTAATCAGAATATCGTATCCGACATACCTCTAATCGATGAGTATTGGATGTCGGATACGTTCACGCAGGAGTGCGATTATAAGTTGGACAGTGTGATTTACTATTAAATAATAGCATACCTTATCATTGAAGAGTATGGTGATTTATCGTGATATCCACGTATGGATATATTTTTAAAAGTCAATTATTGGTTCAGCAAACGACCCTTGAAACAAAGTAAACGGCATGAAGAACAATCAAATAAAGACGCCCTAGTTGGCTTTAGAGTGCCTACTACGGAAGTAGTATTTGACAACTAACCCTAATTGCTGGCAGCTTTGCACACTTGCTACAATCTTTACAGTACGCCAACAACCTGCACGCAAAAAAATGGAGTGTTGAATTTGAACACTTTCCAGGTGTAACCGTTCACCCTACACCTGAAGGGTTACTCTGACCCTGAGTAGGGTTACATAATTCAAGTAGCGTGTATTTTTTACACCTGCAGAAAGTGTACTTTCAGTTCGAGCATTCCGATTGGTCAAACCTCCCATCAGCTGGATTCTTAGTGCAAGTTAAGTGTTTAAACACTGACATTTACCGTTACTAAATGTACTATAGTAACCACGGCCATATATACGTGCAAGCCACATAACGTTACGTATTCAGTGTGCGATAACGAGCTACAATGGCATGGAAAATGACGTCTATAGGAGACTGGGGCCTGGAAGAATTGATTGAAAAATTCGGAGGTATGTTTTGATATTATGTAAGTGAACGTGAAAAGAACGAGATATGCTTAGAGACCCACGACTAAGTTGGGTAGACGAATGCATTTGAATCGCTTGCGTTACGTAGACCTAACGTTAAAGTCATACGATAAGTTAATATAATAGGCTAGGTGCTGTTTGTCATAGTCAACTCATAATTGTCAACGAATCTGTGTAACCTACATACAAGTAAAATTAAACGGAATTGCCTACGGACGGACGGAGGACTTTGGTCTAGGGCTTTTATGTAACCTAGTGCATTCTATTCCTTTTGTATACCCTGCGAGTCACTTTTTTAAATAGTAGTAGTACTAGCCTAGTAGGATATACTTAGGCTATTTCAAGGCAATGCATTTTTAATAACATCGGGCATGGGCCTATAGTTACGCTGGTACTATGTTTAATAAGGGATAAACATATATTCATGTAATGCAATATATAATTACCACTAATTGCCATTTTAGCTTGTAAGTTGTAGCAAGTAGGCCGAAGCTGATGTGGATCGGTGATACTTTTAGACCTAGGCCCAACTTTAATTTAGCGATATTATGGAAGTGATCTAGCTGTTATAGTTCATAGCCATCTACACAATTGCATACAATGGGAGTGAGCATTGTTTTAAGCATTGTTAACATGATGCATTGGTTGTAAAAGTTGCCTACATTGTCTGATGAAAGTTTAATGCAAGTTCCTGTTTTGACAAGGAATCACTATAGGCCATCTGGCTTTCTAGTTTCAAATGTGCTTGAAGAAGACAACCACAACTGATTAAATTGTGTGCATTTTCTTTAGGAATGTCAATGTTTTGTGAGGGGTACATGTAAATAACTGCTTATGCTCCAAGAATGTTTTAACACAACTACATTATGATGGGAATTTTCTTTTCTTTTCTTTGTTACTTAGGTAGCATCAACTTGGAATTCTATTTGCAAAAGATTTCAGAAAGACCTCAGCAATATGTGTTACTTCTTGGAGGAAGCAAAATACATCCTCAGCAGTCATTTGTGATCATCGAGAGACATGCCCTACCCCAGAGGACATTTATGAAGCCATTGATGTTGCTTCATATCATTCTACGTGTTAAATCTGAATTATACCAAATTGCAAGTTTCGGTGCCTGGGAATTTTTCCAAAAAGTTGTCAACCAGTTGCCTGGTGGTGTGAAGTGCAACCAGATTCGAGATTTTTATGCTTACCGTGCCAGCAAAAAAGACAAAGTAACTGCAGTTTAGCAGTTGTCAGAGACAGCACTCCACGTTTCCTCATCTCACGGATCAGAATGTATGTAAAGTTGCTTATTTGGAATTGTCTTTGGGAAGAGTTGTTTCTTTGTGTTTAATTTGGAATACCAAAGGCACGAGCCAACAACAAAGAAAAAGTAACTGCAGTGTAGCATTCATCAGAGACAGCACTCTACGTTTTCTCATCCCACGGATCAGCATATATATCTAAAGTTGTTGCCTATTTGAAATTCACTTTGGGAAGAGTTGTTTCTTGTGTTTAATCTGGAATACCAAAAGGCATTTGCCAACAACAAATACATAGTCACTGTAGTGTAGCAGTCATCTTACACAGCACTCCATGTTTTCTCATCCCATGGATCAGAATTTCTCTAAAGTTGTTGCATGATTTGAAATTGACTTTGGGAAGAATTGTTTCTTTGTGTTTAATCTGGAATACCGAAAGGTATGCGCAAACAATAAAGACCAAGTAACTGAACTGTAGCAATTGAAAATGTTGGCACTTTTAAGTTGACTTCATTCCACAAGACAGTATTTTTATAGCCTAAATTGTTTATTTTACATTTAATGGGATATAATATATGGACCTCTGGAATAGGAAGGTAGTAGGGTGTTTAATTGCTGAAAATCGCACATTCTGAATTGTTTGTGTTGTCATTGCTTTTTGCTCTCTCTTAAATGTACCTCTCTGCTGTGAGCGATTCAAACATGCATCCATATATTGTTTACCTAATTACTAAGTAATAATTAACCTAAAACCTGTATAAAATATTTACTAAATGGGTGCTATGTAAACTTCTCTGGCAAAATTTTACAGTATTGTATTTGCGTTACATAATAAACATGTAAAACTGTACAAACCAGCAGTTAAGTAATTTTTACTTAAATGTTTTAGTGTTCTTATTTCACATGAAAATTAAGTATAATTTTACTTAACCTGTGTATCACGTTTTTTGAGTGTTAGTGTTATATTTATGGGATTTGGGGTTTGCAATTTCACCTGCAAGTGTCAATTGAACATCAGTAAGGTGTTGGCTATATTCAACACGCAAAAAGTGTAAGAATAGCCAGACATGTGGTGTTACTACAGCTCTCCCATCAACTGAGTAATAAACACCTTTGAAGAGCTAAATTTAGGGGACTGGGTGTGACAATGACACCTGCAAGTGTTGATAAATTCAACACCAGCGAGGTGTTAGATTTTCAACACTCGGAAAGTGTAAAATTAGCAAGGAGGGTGTTGTCCCTGTACGAGCTAGGCTGAAGTGTTTGATATGACACTTATCGATTACTTTTCAACACTTCATTTTTTTGAGTGTGGATATTACCATATTGACGAGATGTACTGCGTGTGCAAAACCGCACAAATCTGTAAATTACCGTTTCGGTATTGCACACTTGCAATCGTGTTGGCAGTAGTTGATAAAGTACGGTTGGTGAGCTCATCAATACGCTACAGTTTCTTCTTTTAAATAAAACAAACTTGGAACTAGACTTGATGCAGTGGCGACTCAAGGTGATGAGTGTGAACACACCGCTCAGGCTACGGTAGGTGTGGGATGTGTACTATGTGCCTCATATATGGAGTAATAATTTACTAGTTTCGACTAGACTAACTGGTATCTAGGTAATGTGTTTACCACTGCGACAGTTGGACAGGTCAAACCTTTGTTAGCTGGAAGAGCAAAATCCTAAAGGGTTTGCATTTAGCAGTGATCGAACTTTCGAAAATCGTGTCTGCCTTTTGCTTGTGAGAGGCATCAAATATTTCTGTGAGCATTAACCATTGCGATGAACTAGCATAAAAACTGCCTGGGATCCAGAGAGATACATTTCAATTAGTTCTGAAAAAGAAACGAAGATCCTTGCAGGATTTTCCTGTGATTATGGCTATCAGTAGACAATAGACAGTATTGTTTAACTGCATGTGCATTATAATAACATCCCTGTAGAAGCTTACCTTAAGATATAGGTAAGGCAACACTGAAAGCCTCACCTCACACATCTACACTCACATACCGCATGTTTTGACTGCATAGGTTAAGACTTTTCATGAAACCAAACACAATTGACTATGTGTCGCTTGAATGTATCCGTGCTAGGGTACTGTACCCGGTGCTCCATTGTCTTTTTTGGACAATCTTAATAGCAGCAAAATATGCGGGATCGTGTCCCATTCGTCTCCGTAAGATATATTCCACTATTACGTAGGGTAAGCTCATATTTAAGTAGAATCCAAAACAGACGTTTTATCGTCTTCAAATTATTTTGAGAATGACACTTCATATTCCTAACCTTTCTTAATTTATTGTATCAATATTATTTATATTATTATTAGTACCTAAGATATTCCAACTTATTACCATTGTTAAACTCAACACCAACGGATTATCGAATGTTATCGTCCAAAATAAAACAGCCAGCGACGAATGGGAGATGGCCCAGTTTGTATTCCGTTTTGAAAACGAAAAGTTTTCATACGCTACCTTTTACTTGTGTTAGACCATCCCACAAAGTTACAGTTACAGAAGAGTATTGTATCTAACTATCAATTCATTATTGAAAAGAAAAGAGATGCTATGTTGTTAAAAAACAGATCTTCTTGCTGTTTGCTTACTTTTATCAGTTAGTACATGCAGTTCACTGAAAGATTGAAAGACGAAACTATGGACAGATGGATAGTTCTCGTAACGTGTTCAGTCCGAGTTGCCTTCTTCAGCGGTTGTTTGAAGTCGAACGGTGTAATACTGGACGATGTAGTAAACACACTACAAACGACTTACGGATTAGTCGCTTGGGGGTTTGCCATTCAAAGTGGATTGGCATACATGTTCTGTAAGTATTTTCATTGTTATGACGAAATTCTGAAGCAACATAAAAGTTGTCTGTGGTGTAGAAGTTATACGGTACTGCACTTAACGTAGTGCGGTGGATATTTGTTTCGGTTTGAACATAAATGTGTCTCCGGGTATATTGTCTTAATAATATATAAATCACTTTGTATCATTTGAAGACCTTTCTAATCGTATTTACCAGTGACTTGGTAAACTGTTGAGAGGACAAATCACGCACTGCAGCGGTCAACTCGATTAACAGAAATACTGGAAGATATATGAATGTGGACGATTGAGGAATTATCTTCCTCTGAAAACTTCATATACCATATCCTACCCAACAAGGTAGGCTCCAAGGTAGGAGTATTCTGACATCGAAAATTGTCGTGCAACATCGTGGCGGGACACATACGGTGACATTAATTACTATACTGGCTCAGTGATCTTACCGGTGGCACTGGAAGACTTGAAACAGGCGCACATTTTGCTTTTCTGACGAAACAATTAATAATCGGTGGTTTCGGTAACCCTAAGCCTAACTTATTTTAAACTAAAGGTAGGCCAAATGGTAATTGTTACTTTTCATATTGTTTGCCTTAGATCTAATCTTATTCTTAATTGACGCAACTTCCAGGTAGGCTATCTTTACCTGGTAGCCTAGGCCTAATATGTAGGCCTAGTATACTAGGCCTATACTATTACTTATGTTAAGCCTAGTATAACTTGGCTACACATGGACCTTAGTCCTATCAAGGGACCATGTAGTGTACAGGTCCTTGTACTGCGCACCTTCCGAAATTGTTTTGTGAAAGCTTCACTTCATATCCCATTATTACGAATCCGTTTATGGTTTGAATTCGCTAACTATCATCGTAACTAACAAGGTGCAGCCGATACTCATAACTGGTACAGCAACTACTATTCATGTCCCACAACCGTGCGTCAGTAATAACTACTTTTGTGTTCACTGTACTGTAACAACTGCAAAGCCGTTAACTTGTTCCCATGTAAGACAAACTACTGCGCGACTGGGCAAGGAGTATATGAAGATGAGAGTCTTATAAAGCGCAGACTCCAACAAAAGTGATTCAATTCGCTTTAAGGGTGCTGAATGTGCAGGAACTAGTATAGTTGAGAGAAAAGAAAAGTTTTAAGACAGCGCTTGAATTGAATAATATAATCTAGGACCTAATTTCAACCGAGAGGGAGTTCCATAAACGTAGTGCAGCATTCAGGAAGCTACGGTCACCGAAAGATACTGTACGTGACATTGGAACCTGAAGTTGAAATTGATAATCCGAACGTATTGGTCTACATTTAGCTTGCTGATGTAAGAGAACATTAAGGTAGGTTGGGGTACCAGTTTTAATGGAACGATAAACTAGAATGAGGATGTTATAGTCAATAAGGAGTCTTATTGGTACCAGTGTAGTTCTTCCAGTATAGGAGTGATGGGGGTAAACCTGTTCAAACCCCAATTTATGGAGTAGAATACTATGGTCTACCTTGCAAAAAGCTGCAGACAAATCTAGTGAAACTTTATATACAAACGGTTAGTTAGACACTGGACTGTAATTGCACAAGTCATTAACATCTAGTTTGTTCTTTTTAGAACTGGTATTACAACTGCTTGTTTGCATGGACTAGGAAAAACTCCACTAGCCAGGGATCTGTTAACAATTGAACACATCAGAGACATAATTTCAGATATACAATCCTTTACCAACCATGTTGGTACAGGGTCAAGACAAAAATGTTTACATGAAAGTCCAGAAATTATGTTCACCTCCTCCTCTGTAGAAAGTTCATGAAAGTTAGAGAAGCCTTCAGCTGCAGTACTGCCGGAAGTTCCATGGTAGTGAGAACGCTAACCCTAAAAATACTTATTCAAATCACCTGTTTACAATAATACCAGTGATAGATGTATTACTTGTGGTCATACATCAGGGTGACAAAAATCAAGCATTTAGCGTGGTTGTGTAACCTGATTTTACAAAAGTTTTGTATGTTCGAATGGGACTTTTCTACACTACATGGTTACTGTTTATTGATGGGATAGTTATCACATTAATTAATAAAAACCATAGTAACATTAATATTGAACACTTGTTTAATTTGTTCATAATTACCAAATTTGCTAATTGCTAAGATTAAGCTAACAATACATACATAAGTACAGTAAATTTACTCAGAATGTGAAGAAAGTGGTAAATATTTTTTTATTGCTAATGTTCACAAAACATTCATTAGAAGTATATAAAAATAACATATGACAGTCAAGTACATTAATAATGCACTGTAGGCTATCAGTGTAGCCTTACAAGTCCTCGTAGCATGTATGTAATAGGCGTATGTGCTGCATTGTACATGTATACAAGATACTGTATATTGCAAGCTATAAAATAATAAATCAGGACAGAACAATGTGTTTTGGGAAATTGGTTACTATTGATGCCTTGGCAACATAAGTTAGACCCAACACAGAGCAGCCTTTTTTGACCATTTATCTAAGTTTGATTAGCTCAGTGTGTAAGAGCTTCCACATTCCAGCCAGGAGGCTCAGTGTCAAATCTTGGCAGAGTCATACCAAAGACCAAAGAAAATATGGCACCTGCAGCCCCTCACTTGGTGCTCAGCATTTAGAGAGAGAGAGAGAGAGGGAGAGAGAGAGGTGGGTGGAGCCAGCTGTATGCCTGCGTTTTTGGTCCGTTTGATCCAGCAAATGCGCAGACGGGCATCAAACGGACCAGTTGACTGGTCCGTTTGATGCTTTGCATTTGCGCAATAGGTCCTTTTGGTGATATTGGTTAGTTTGGTGATGTGGTCCGTTTGGTTCATCGTTGTAGACAAACAGGCTCGTCCGCGATGATGAATCGTAAATTACACTAAATAAAACGTGCTGCGCGACCACTTCAACTCAACGTTGTTGAACGAGATATATCATCGTATTTCCTACTTACCGGAAGATATTATCGATTCTTTCAGAGATGATGTGTGGATAAGCGGCTTCTTTATTGGTGGGTCAAGTAGAAGTAAAATTTTCTTTCTATTTACCAAAGTTACGTTGAATTTGATATCAAGTTAGCGTGAGACCTATTCCGTTGCATAGGACGCCTTACTGTGGTTACCATAGCCGTATGTACTGTAGGCCTACATGGTACCTCGCATACTGAATAGCTTATGAGCATAGGTTCGGTGTTTTCGTCTCTTAGTTAAGTAAAGAAAATAGACATTTTCTTCGGCCAAATCATGATATCATGTCAAGAAATTAGTCATTAATCAATCCTTTGTAAAGGCGGTGCCTAACGTTTGCCCATGGCCTGACAAGACAGTGATTCGCATAGGATACGCTTATCATATATAGCCTAGGCCTAGCCTAACTTGGGCTTGGTGTATAACTTTTGGTCTTAAGTTTAGTTAAAGC
The DNA here is from genome assembly GCF_037975245.1 of Apostichopus japonicus. Classification (NCBI taxonomy): domain Eukaryota; kingdom Metazoa; phylum Echinodermata; class Holothuroidea; order Aspidochirotida; family Stichopodidae; genus Apostichopus; species Apostichopus japonicus. The sequence goes on from NC_092581.1 coordinate 10,542,547, forward strand.
AAAATGTACGCAAACCTGATATCTTCCCGAGATATGAAAGTATAATCTTTTAGAAGTTTTATGTGTATATTCTGCAGCAGTCTTTTTAATACAAGCTTTAGGCCTAACCCTGCTCCAATTGTGTTAAGCCTCAAGAGTCAAGGAAATTAAGACGATGTGTCAAAAATATTTCAAACGGGCAGTAGCCTAAGCCTTTACTTTAGACAGGATAAAATTGTTTCCAGGTCTATGTGGTTCAATGCTGGTTATTGTAAAACAACTACTGAGTCTAGTTTAACACAAATTCACAATCTAGGCCTAGGTTGAAACAAGCACACAAAATGGGGTCTACCGGCAAGAATGACACCATATATTCAACCCAAATTTTGGGAAAGAGAGATGCATAAGATATAGCTATCCATGGCAACAAAGACAAAAGTTACATTGAAATACTTAAAACACACTCACTATTGTGACATTTGTACAATAACTTCCAAAACAGGTTACCGTAACACAAGATTACTGTACTTCCACAATTACTCTCACAAGACTACAAGAGGTGTGAATCTACATAGGCCTCAGCCTAATTACTGAAGGCTACGGTATACCAAAGTGTACTGACTGAGTATAGGCCTACTGAATATCAAACCAGGTACAAAAAATTGCCCCAACTGGGAAGTGAGATTGAGAACAATAAGCCCCCTGTTGCATTCATGACACCAGGGTTTACTACATGTAATTTAGCCTTTAATTGACACCTATAGTAACATTACTAAGCCTACTACAGTTATGCATACTAACTTTTTTAATCTATTATCTTTATGCTCATCCCATAGCAATATATTTTTTTCAATTTCGTTATATGTTATGCTTAAGTTCAAATTTGGCACCTTGCATGGGGCCTAGGTTAGACCTTATTCTGGAGGTTAAGTTGTACAGTCATTGTACGCCTAGCATATTATGTTATATGGATAACTTAATGACAGATAAGATGATACAAAAGTTTGTCAATGTGAGGATTTAATTTTAAGTAGCGTGAAGAGCAACTTGAAGGTCATGTTTGGCATTATGTAAACAGCACTGTGTGGTTGCTTCCGTAGAGGATTTCCAGTATGTACTGTTCGTATGCTTTTTAGTTCAATGAAAAATACTCTTTCGGAACAAACCAAACAAGTTGCTTCTGCAAATCATACAGTGTGTACAGTACCTTTCATACAGTTTGCTAATTCCATATCATATTTATTTGTTTATTTCTCAACAGTGTTAAATATCTTTTGCAACAGGTGATTGAACTTGATGATGATGGCATTTATAGTCCCAAGGTACTGTCCTACAGAATGGTATCCACACAGATGATCAGATATAGTGGTGTCCAGCTACTGTTCCTATAGTACAAAATGCTACACACAGTTGACCAGAACATCTGTATGGTGAGTGTACATACAGTCGAAATAACTTTATAGCTAGTGCCGTGGGAAGAGAGGAATGAGGTAACCAAATAGTTTATTTGCCAACTCTTTGGCAGCAAAACAAGTACAGTATCTAAACACTAAAGCATAACCAAGTGAAACCAGTCTGTCCAACCTAGGCCCCATACTGTCAGTTCCTTAAATGTGTGAATTTTTTTTCATTCTATGTGTCATTGCACACAATATATGTTCTTTTACACATTACCTTTCAAACATACAGTAATAAAAAACTGTTTCTTTTATCCAAATGTCTCTTTAGTCTTTCATCACTGTTGAAGTTATTGAAATGGCAACCATGTGGTCATAGACACAACTAAATGCCATAAATTAATTGGTAACTTTCTTGCAAAGTATTGTTATTCAAACTGTTGTTCTTATGTCAATTTGTTAAGCTGTGTATTTAGTGAGCTGGTCTTGACTACTATTTGCGATTCACAAGACCCTACTAAATAGTTTACATTGTGCAAGGTGGCAGTGCACTTAGAGTCGATCTATACTATTAAAGAAAAATTGAAAGTCTTGCTCGCTCATCTGAATTATGTTGACGATGCTGGCAGTAGATGTGACAGGATATCAGAAAATGAAATCGGTAGAAACAGCTTTTTTTGGAGTATATTTAAAGCGATACCTTGCATATTTGCATATGTGTCTCCTGAGCATAAAGGTGTAGCAATAATTATATAATTGTAATTGTATACATTACACTTACTATTTTCTCCACATCTCCTACCCAGTTTGCAGATGCAGGCCACAAATGGCAATAACACAGAGAGCATGAAAATGGGCCAAGATAGAGAGAGTTCACATAGAGATGACCATTGAGTATGCGTAGAGCTACATGGATATTTGGAATGCACTTTTGATTCCATGAAAAGGTAAAGAAATCTGCCATATGTGTTTGTATGTGCACACCCGTGTAATTGATTTTTGGAGTAGTTACTAAAATTGTAAAATAAGTGTGTCCAACAGTAGCCTGGGTTTAATGGACCTCATACACTGAAAACATTAATCAGAATGCTTCTCCTCACTGACAGTGGTTGCGTTTGTGAGTGCACTGCATAATTAATCAATTAATGTGGGCTTCAAGATGAGAGTCCTAACAGTTAGTCACAGACACTACACAGCATGTATGGGTCACTGCCATTTGTATTAGTAAATGGCAGTAAAATATACTGGAATAAATGTCTTAAACTATGGTTGGCTAGTACATAAACAGGACATTTACTATAAGTGATGTTCGTGTGTAATTGAACCAAGCAAAGGAAGAATTGCTTTCTTTCTCTCTTTAATTACTCCAAAGGTAAAATAGGTGTATTTCAAACTTGTATCAAAATCAGTATAAATACTACCAATATAAATACTATTTGCAAAGGCAGTTATCTCTCCATTAGGAATATTGGTCCATTTGGTCGCATAAATTATAAAATTACTGAAGAAACATGTGCATTGCTTGTCCAGACACTTGTAACCTCAAAATTAGATATATAACTGTAATTCTCTTCTGCAGTCTGTGCCACCATCGCTCATTGATAGCTTCCAACGCGTACAAAACTCAGCAGACGGCCTGATTAATAGTGCTCTACTAGAAGGGTCTACTAGATTGATTCTGAGATGACCAGTCCTTTGGTATGGTTGTTCAATGCATGCTACTAACCTGGAGTTTTTGTTATGTTTGAAATCTCTATTCAGTTAACAAATCATGCATCTCTTAGTTGAGTTTTATTGAAACACGATACCGTTTGTTATCTAAGACATTTTAAAGCTTTCGGAGACCTTCTCCAAGACTTTAGGTTAGAACGATTGCAGTTAATGGGAAAACAGCAGTGGTTAGTGTAGTCTTTCTATGACAATGCTAGTCTTTTTGAAAAAATTCCGAATAGGTCATAATAATTAGTGTTACTATGTATTAGGAAATCCCGACCTTTCTACTTTGAGGCGTTACCATAGTTACTGGGGTGGTCCCAATACGGCCATCTTTTCGGGGTTCCACCGCTAGGGTGTCCCCTTCCCAAAATAGATTGAAACTCCTAGGTGTGGCACTTCTCCGAGTGGTAAGGGGCAAGTTTGAATAAAAAAGGCCAAACATCCAGCACAGAGTGTCAGTAGCCTGCGCCATGAAGGCATTTAATGCCCCCACCACTCCCCATGCCTCTGAACCGCCAAAATAATCTCAGATTCATATTCAGCGCCCCAAGTAGCACCAAATGAGATGTATTCGTTTGTTCTGGAAACACCAAATTTCGGGTCCCCCCCCCCTCCCAGTGGTTTTTGCCCCTAAAGCCCCCACACAACACCCAATTCAAAAATAAACTTCAGATTCGTGATCAGCATGTCGAGAACTACCAGAAAAGATACACATTGCCCATCTTTCCGACAAAAAATATTTTCACCCAAAAAAAACGTAAGGGGTAACCCCCTTGCAGTTTTTGCCAAAATTGCCCAAAAAATGGATTTCGTCAAAATGAAGTCACATGAGGTTATCCATGCCCAGGATCCCAAATCTGCAACTCTGAGGTCCATATCTGCTTCAGTTCAGGTGGTACGTGGTCCCAGAGGACCCGATAGAAATATGTGTTCATCATACGTGCAAAAGTTGGAAAACTCCTGCTTGTCAACCCCCCTCCTGTCCTCTCAGAAGTACCCATCGACGTCAAATTTTGATGTGGAGTAAGAGAAACCCTCGTCATTGTCATACACCAATTTCGTGTAATTATCTGATCGGAAAAGGCCTTTTGTCTATATGGTTTCTATCTGTGCCAAAATTAGGTGTTTTTGTCTTCAAAAGTTTTAAAAAGTACCTCTTTTTGGTACCCTGTCCTTTCCACTGAGGGTATGTGAAAGGGCTAATTTTTTGTTATGTGGGAGACAAGAGTCCTAGGGATGTGTAGACAACTCTAACGGTAGCATTAATTATTGGGAGGGGGTATAGTCTATATGTTTTGGAGGCCCCCTCAAAAATAGTCGTTTTTCACCGGTAGTAGCTACTGTACCCTATACAAGGACGCCTACGTCAACATTTAATTGGTTTCTTACCCGAACTTAAATCAGGCCAAGTTATCAGTAGTGAGTAGTAGACACACGTAGGTGGGTGCACTGCCAATTTCAAGTCCGAGGCTACTTGTCTCCTAAATGTCAGCTTTTTACCACATGTCCACATGATTTGTCCCCTATGAAGGGGCCTAGCTCTTGCAGGGCGCGTGTGAAGCGTCAACTATGTCTTGAAACTGTAGGCATGGTGTCCCCTAACCCTAATATGCAACTCCTCTCTGCATTGCCCCTTGTTTGTTTTTGGGGACACCCACTTGGGCCTGTGCCCCCCTCCCTAGGTTTTTGGCCCCTACGCCCCCCACACAACACCCAATCCCAAAATAAACTTCAGATTCGTAATCAGCGTGTCAAGAACAACTAGAAAAGATACACCTTGCCCGTCTTAGCGACAATAATTATTTTCACCCAAAAAAATCATAAGGATCATATAAAAATCATAAAAAAAAATCATAAAAAAATCATAAAAATCATAAAAAATCATTGCAGTTTTTGCCAAAATTGCCCAAAAAATGGATTTCATCAAAATGACGTCACATGGGAATATCGATGCCCAGGATCCCAAATCTACAACTCTCAGGTCCATATCTGCTTCCGTACAGGAGAAACTTGGTCCCAGAGGACCCGATAGAAATATGTGTTCTTTATAAGTGCAAAAGTTGGTAATAGGGATCACAGGTCCCGGTTGTCCATTTTTAGGTACCAGTCGTCCTTTGGTCTTTATTGAGGGTTTTGATACTTTGTACCAATAAAATATAAAAATTAAATATGACAACATCATTGAGATCATATTTGAGTATAAAAATAACCCAACATGATCAATTACAGGTCATTTGTCAATAGAGTAACAGTAACAAAATGCAACCTAGACTGGTAGCTGTTGGTTTTAACAATCTACAATAAGTGGCCCTTCGAGTAGAATTTATGCAATGGTTTGAGTTGCAGGGTTAATCTGCTAATAGCTATTCAAAGCAATCCCAGAACTCCTGTCAGTTATACTTATAGGATTAGTTCAGGTGTCACAATGTTTATCTTATATGAAAGAGGACAATAAAAGAACCCAATAGTGAAGAAATTATTCCAATTCATTTTCCGCTTAGGAGTTTCTATCTGATTGTGTAGATTAAAGTTCTATCTGATTGTGTAGAAACTGCTGAAATCAGAATAGCTGTGACGTCATATCCTCACATACCTGAAAAGTCTTATTTGATTAAATTTGATCAAGTTATTTTATTAAGTTAAAAGTTATTTTATTAAAATACTTTGTACGATTTTATGACTTTTTTACTTTTTCTTGGTCCAAATCTTGTGAACCAACAGTTTTTCTGGACCAAATTTTGATAATGCCATTGGGCTCATGTATTATCATATACTTTAGTATAAGAATTACTGAATGGTACCTGACCATGTGTGATACTATGAATATTCAGTAGAGACAGTGTCATATTGTATCAACTGAAGTTGGTATGATGATAATATTGGGTGATGACATATACAACACATTTGAGTTCCTTTCATCAATAGACCCTAGTGCCCATTGGGCCATTGTTATAAATCTTTTGTACAGTTTCAGAAACTTTAATGTCCATTGTGACTACTGTCACATATATCAGCTGTACAATTAATATCTTATTAGACTAGCCTCCGTCACTAATGGGGAGTGGGTGGTGTATTTTATAGGCACTGATCACCCAATCCTTGACCGAGAGGTGTTCATCTGCCATCTGGATGCCCGAACTGTTCTGAATCTCAGGATGCTTTCAGTTTAGGTCATGTATAGTGCACACCTCCCACCGCACCGCTTATGTGCGTTTCTGGTGTGAGGGGGCCAGCGGCCCCCCACCCGTCAGTAGTTCCTAAGCTGCTGTGAACCACTGTTAGGCCCATGTTGATTTCTCTTATAGTGCTGCACAGCCTATATTAGCTCTTGAGTTATCTTCATGGGCTATTGTTCACGATACCTTTTTTTTAAAAACTGGATTTATGGTGCATTGTTAAGTGATTTATTTACATTTTCATTTTCATTTACATTACAATTGTTATTTTGCACAAATTTTATTCAAAGTGTTTTTCAAATGTCAATGGCTACTTTCAAATAGGATGTCTATTGTGCCAGTACTAAATAATGTGCAATATGTGTTTGTATTGTTGTCCCGACTAGACAATACCAGTTTGCATAGATAATACCAGGACAAGACAAGGACTGGACAATATCAACACAAAGGTCTTGTTCTGGTATTTTCCAGCGCTTGTCTTGTCTTGTCTGCTGGTATTGTCTGTGCAAACTGGTATCGTCCTGTTATCGTTCAATCCTGGTATTGTCTAGTCCTTGTCCTGGTATTGTCCAGTCCTTGTCCTGGTATTGTCTAGTCTTTGTCCTGGTAGTGTCCAGTCCTTGTCCTGGATTGTCTAGTCTTTGTTCTGTTTTAGTCTAGTCTTTGTCCTGGTATTGTCTAGTCCTTGTCCTGGTATTGTCTAGTCTTTGTTGTGATATAGTCTAGTCTTTGTCCTGGTATTGTCTAGTTTTTGTTGTGATATAGTCTAGTCTTTGTCCTGGTATTGTCTAGTCCTTGTCCTGGTATTGTCTAGTCCTAGTCATGGTATTGTCTAGTCTTTGTCCTGGTATTGTTTAGTCTTTGTCCTGGTATTGTCTAGTCCTTGTCCTGGTATTGTCTAGTCTTTGTCTTCTCATGGTCTTGAACCTTTTTTTCTCATTTGACTTGTTGCTGTAAATGCAATAGCTTCTTTGTTTTAATTGAAGTGTTTGTCTTGTCATTGTACCTTCCATTGTACTGTTTTCTCTTTACATTGCTTTGCTGTAAATACAAAAGCTTCCCCTGTCCCCTGCATGTACAAAGCTAAAACTAACACGGCTTGTAAATACACCGTCTTGTTGCCGTGGAGATCACCTCCCTACCAGTAGTTTAGATTTTTTATTTCTTTCTTTTTCTATTTTAATTAAAGTGTTTGTCTTGTCATTGTACCTTCCATTGTACTATTTTCTCTTTACATTGCTTTGCTGTAAATACAAAAGCTTCCCCTGTCCCCTGCATGTACAAAGCTAAAACTAACACGGCTTGTAAATACACCGTCTTGTTGCCGTGGAGATCACCTCCCTGCCAGTAGTTTAGATTTTTTCTTTCTTTCTTTTTTTCTTTTAATTGAACTGTTTGTCTTGTCATTGTACCTTCCATTGTACTGTTTTCTCTTTACATTGCTTTGCTGTAAATACAAAAGCTTCCCCCTGTCCCTGCATGTACAAAGCTAAAACTAACACGGCTTGTAAATACACCGTCTTGTTGCCGTGGAGATCACCTCCCTGCCAGTAGTTTAGATTTTTTCTTTCTTTTTCCTTTTTCTTCTTGATTTACAGATCCCAGTGATGTGTATTCCTTGTCTCTCTCTTTGTCCTATGTGGGTTCACCTACCCTCTTACTGAATAGTTGATTGATAGTTAAACCAACATAGGACAAAATTAAAGCGAGAGAAGACAGGAAGGGAATATACTTTACTGAGATGTGTAGCCACTGTCAGCCATCATAACTTTGTCAATAGTTTGTCAATGAGTTAAGCTGTATTATCCAACTGCTACCTCACTGCCTCTTTGCTTGTTAATTCGCTATAACGGCACATGACAGTATGCATACAGGCATATTAGCTGTATCCATACTGTCATGTGCGGTAGAAACTTCCAACTACATTACACTCCAAGTCATAGAGATTTGTGTTTTTTTGTCTTTAATTGGATAATTAACCTTTTAATTAGGGGTAATTTTTGTTATGTTATGTGCCAATTGTAGGGGGAAGGGGGTTGTTTGATTTAGAGCAATGATTGTCTGTTTTATTATGTATGTGGATCTTAATGTGTATTTCTATGTACTTCTCAGGGTGTCTGTGCTCAGGGTTCTGTGTTGTTTTTTGTTTACTAATTATTTCAATAATGATGCATTTAATTTAATTCTAATAGTTTTTATGAATTTAAATTTGTACAGATTAATGAATTTGAATTGTAAATTATTGAAATAAATAGAAAAGAAGAAAGAAATAAGGTCTTTAGTCTTATGTTGGAGTCATTTTGTTCTGCACATATAATTTCACAGTGCTGCTTAAGTATTTCTTTGTTTTTCCTCAGCTTTAACTCAGCTGTTGTTGTATTTATAGCAGAATTTCCATAACTGAGCAACAGTTTAGGCTATTCAGTTCAAATTTTCAGAGAACCTCTGTTGAAAAATTTGCCATTAATGCATGAAGCCAGATATTGATTACCATGAATTGTTATCAAGTAATGGTCATATGATATCTCTAGCTTGTCAAATAAAATGTTAATTAATTTAGTACTTAGAGAAAAAAACTGGCTTCATATGCACATCAGAGACAAAATTTTGCATGCCCAATGTAAGTTTGAGGAACTATATGGGCTCCCATGCTTCTCATTGTAGCACCCTCACTAGGTTCCAGCGTGACGGGACAAATACCCCCGAGACAATTACCCACTGGACATTTACCCCCCGGAGAATCCCCCAGGATAACTACCACCCCGACAGATACCCACCAGACAATTACCCCAGAGGACAAAAACCCCCCGGAAAGCTACACACCTGGACAACTACCTCATCGGACGAATACCCCCTAGACAATTACCCCCCGGATAAATACCGCAGGACGAGTATCCCTCTGGACACATGCCGTTAACTATAGGGAACGGATGCAGCGACAGATATGCAGGTATTTTTTCAAGTTTAGTTTCCCGGGGGCCTAAAGATATACCCTGGTCCCTAGGGCAACTGCGAGAGGATATTTACAATTGGGTCAGGGTGCCGGTTAAACAGGCACCACTAGGGTCGTCGTGTTCCCTGGCACTTTTAACTTTTTGACTTTTTAAAAAGATTCGACCTTTTCATATATAAGCCCCCAAAACTCCTCGATAGTGTTTGTCAATGGACCGAGGCCCGGGGCAAGATAGGTTGGGACGGCAGTTGAAGAAGCGTGAGGAGGGGGGGGTCGGGAATTAGTCACTGATGGTAGTAACTATTAATTTACTATTAGTTATAGTGACACTATTCTGTATAATTAATCTCCGAACAATTCTGGCTTATTGCGACTTACCATTTTTAAGTTTTCGTCTGAGAAATGTTACTTGATGATTTGTTATGTAATGTAAGTTTTTGTATAGTGCTTTATATTGCACTATGAAATTTGGTTACATCAGAAAAATAATCATATATCAGATTAAGAAAATTTGCTGTCATGGCCCTAATGGGCTTTCGTACTACAGGGCTCACCAGCTAAAGGTGCGCTTTGTTCACAGGCTTGAGGGGGGGGGGGTACTTGGGTGCATTCTGGTATAGTTGGGGTAGTAACCTGGGTGAGGTATCTGTGGCGGTGTATTTGCGCATGTGGAGTTTTCCTAGAGGTTATTGCCGGGGGGTGGGGGTAAAAGTCCTCGATGGTAATTCTCAAGGGGTACTTGTCCTGGTGGTTATTGTCTCAGGGGTACTTATCCTAGGGGTTTTTGGCCTTGGGGTGTATATCCGGGGGTAGTTGTCCCGGCACAAATTACTATCTAAGCGGAGTGCTACCTTTGGTTGGTGCGGAGCGTACAAGAAATTTTTGGATTTTGATACCCCCCAGATTACCGGAAATGGCACTTCCAGAGCATGAGATGACCAACCAGATGTACACTTTGGCCTGAGAACCAAGTATTTCTCAATATTTGTTTTCATCCATAACCTTTTGAAGATTATCACCCGTCCCACATCATGTTTGACGTCATCTCATCTCCCGTGGATCATTGCTTTTGTAGGTTATTCTACGTCGCGGCCTACAATACCCATCAGTTCCACTTTTCAAGGTTTTAAGCCCATTATATGTTCAGAATATTAAAATTCACATTTCTTGTTTAATTTACTTCAAAACCTACCCATAATATTGCACAATCATCTGTGGACAACCAATCAGGGACGTAGCTAGGATCAGATGATTAGGGGTGAAGAAACTACCAACTGAATAGATTTTTTCCAACAGAGTGTGGGTGTGTCTGGGTGGGCCCTAAAGGGATTCACGACTTTGTGGGGGGGGGGGGTAATAAAACTGGTGTTACTTGCTAAACGATTTCTTGCATCTTTGCAGGAGTGGGCAGTAGAAAACAATAGGTTATGATGTTGCAGACAGTTGCACATCAAAGCAGGACCCCACCATTTGTTGCCGGGAACTATTTTGCAAAAAGGCCGGCCAGCTTATAACACCAGCAGAAATAAAACCACCTAGCCGTGTAGATAAGTCGGGTTTCCGTGCATGTACACTCAGCAAAATTAAAATGACAGTAGTAACTATAAAGCCAAGCACCACCATTGGTTGGCGTGGAGCGCTAGCAAATTTTACAAAATGGCAACCCAATAGCAGCCAAAATGGGAGCATCAGTGCCTCTGCAGAGACCCTGACAGTCATAATTGCAACGACACTGGGCAACAGAACCCTAAAATATTTAATGATAATACTAATGGACACTTTGTATAGCGCCGGTATCCGCCCGAAGTAGCTCATGGTGCTTTGCAGAAAAAAGATTACATATATGGAATTTGGAACAGGTAAGTTTTTAGATATATCTTGAAGGTTCCAAGGCTGTTGACCAGTATTACTGATTGACGTAAGTAATTCCTTAATTTTGAGGCTGCACAGGAAAAGGATCTCTGGCCCCACCGATTCCTTGAAACACTTTTAAGTGGAGTTTTCGTGTTCACTCTCAGCTAAATTGAAATGACTGGAATGGTAGGGGAAAGGTCTAAGTGGAGGTTGTGTCCCTGGGAAAAGTCACTCAAATTACAATCTTCAACTCGATCCTGAGTAGATCTATACAGGCTCTGTGTGGATCCTGTGAAATAGGAGGGCACTGCGTACAAATGAAGGTGTTTTTTTAAATTCAGAAAACTCAAGGGAGGTTTAAACCCCCACCCCCTGGATCCTCCCCTGGTGTATCAAATTACACCCCACCAATAGATGCTTTGCATCAATACCAACATGTACTGTGTTACATATGCAACACTTAACTCTCACCCAGAACAAGATAGGGGTGGTGCCCCAACTACGGCAAGGTATATTTTCAGGGCAAATATATAATTATGATATGGGGGAGGCATGGACTTCACTAGAGGGGGTGGGGGTGTCTCACGTCCCACCCCCCCAAAAAAAAACTTGGTAAAACTGACGATAGTTGGAAAATCGGAATTTCCGACTGTCGCACTCTACTTTATCTAGGACTTTTCATACATTCCTGTGATTGTGAATGACCTAAAAATTGAAAAATCTCGGTCAAAATTGACCTTTAATCAGTCAAATTAACCACGCTTTCCTTGCCACAAATTGTATCTCGCGATCCTTATACTCCACCATACAAAACTGCGTATGATTTTTAATACTCTGAAAAATGCCTATTGGAACTACCTTCATAGGCGTAGGAGCCATGGGCGGCGATCCTGGGGGGGAAGGGGGAGATATATCCCCCATGAAAATGGGTGGAGGGGATGTAATACACCATATCCCCCCACCAAATGCCAGGGATAAGAATATTTTCATGCCTACATTTATGCATCATCGTGAATGTACGGCTCTTTTTTAGCTTCATTTCTCGCCTACCATAAACGCAGTGCGATCTTTTCAAATAAACCGTCTTTATAAAGCAAGAATAGTTGACTGTAGGCTTCATTGGCCCTATAACAACAAAATGTATTTGCGCCCACGGTATTCATATAGTACATATATGCACCCTCGTAGTATTCATATAGGCCCTATAGTAGGCCTACACACGTACATGTTCCCTCGAACAGCTGAGAATCTCATGTTACCAGGGTAATGCTTAATTAATACACGTTTCACCTGGATGCCCTAGCAATCGGTACCTAGGAATGTAACTATGTGTAATTGTTTATTGCATGTGTATAGGCCTATCATAGCCTGCATGAGGCCATTTTCTTCATCGAATATTATAAAAGAGCTCTCGAACATTCTAACGTAGCGCATGAAACAAGATTGACAGGGGCAATTTTCCCAAAATAACACCCGAAATTAAAAAAAAAAGAAGTATTTTGGATCCTGATTATGAGATATTTCGGACATAATATCCCTATTTTAAAGTTGGGTATATGCCGCTTGGAAACCTCGGGAAGTGCCGTTTCCGGCCATTTAGAGGGTTTGTAAATCCCAAAATTTTCTAGTACGCTCCGCGCCAACTCATGGTGGCGCTACGCTTAGATAGTCAACAAGGTCATACCCCCCACTCGGAAGTACGGATCGCCGCCCATGGTAGGAGCCCAACTTGATTTGGGGGTGGGGGGGAGAGGGGTGCTGTAACGACTTGTCCGATAAATATAAACACATTTTTTCGCGCGTGTTCAACATGTTAATGTGCATATCATAAATGCATACATCGGTTATTACATCGCATGCCAATAACATACAATGATTTTCCGTGTTGTATATTGGTTAGAACTATTGGGGAAGTCGTTACAATATTAATTATAATAATAATATAAGTTTAACCATTGCAAATACATTGCAAATGATTTTTCTTTCAGTAGATGCCCGAAAAATTATCAGCATATTGCCCGAAATTTTTGTTGGGGCGTGGGGGGGGGGGCTAATAAATTTATGAAATGAGTGCCAGTGGGTACATATATATCGAAAATGTTCGGAACAAAAGTGCAGTCGCGAGAGATGGGGTGTCTGACTGACACTGACCGTATCGTTGACGAGTAGCGCGGAGGGGTGGGGGTACAAGGCAGCAGTCGGAATTTTCTGGCTTCAAAACCCATCCAGTTGGATTTTCAGCCACTACACCCCACCGAAATCATAATGCCTTGGCTACGTCCCTGGGGGAGGGGTTGTTGTTCCTCTTCGATGAGTTTTTACTTGTCAAAAGGCCTTTTCATATAAATGATTTGTGTTGATTTTTTTTCTAATGCAACTGATTAGCCTAGCTTTATATAGTTGGGGTAAGTATCAGATTTGGTTGGGGGAAAGGGTGGGCAGAGTTAATTACCCCCTTTCATAGCTCCACCACTGAATTGAGTACTTTACATATGCAGATATGAAAATGAGGTCATACTAGATACTCTGCCCATTTGAAATGTTTTTGATGAGATTTTTTGGGTAGCTTGATGAGTCCAAGAAATAATCTTAACTGAGCAAAATCCAGTCACTCTGTAAACAATAATCCAAATCTAGACACACCTTCACGATTTTTTACATTGTGTGCCTATATACGAGCGGAATGGTATCAATCTGTTCAAAAGTTTTCATGTTAGTTTAAATTGACCAATTACGGCGTGTAGCGAAAACGTACGATATACTCATCACCTAAAGGACCAAGTAATTTGCATGAAGCGACTGGGCATTTAATTTCAAATAATTACTACGCAAATTCGGCCTTCCTTATCTTTTACAACCAGCGATACGTAGTTAAGTCCATATTAATAATAAGAAACATTTTAAGTGCCCCCAATTAGATTTTGTTATCTTTTAAGCCTTGTTCATGACTCGGATCATGTCTTTAATTGTCTACTTTTATACCGTGGACGAGCCTAGCGAGAATTCTAGGAAAAATCACCAAACGGACCATCAGGGACGCCCTCTAAAGTTGTAACTTTGACCATTGCGCGATAGCGCTACTTCTCTCGCTAAAAAATAGCAAAATTCCTTATAATTTTCTTCATTTAGATAATTGGCGGACCAAATGTTCAGATAATATCAACTGTTCATTAAGGAACCGCCCCTAAAAAAATCCCGTCGATTTATCAGTTTGTACGTAATTTCTGACACATTTTTGTTTAACCCTAGGGTTAACCCTAGGGTTAGGGTTAGTGCCATATTTACCATGAAATACCGAATTTTGACATCGGATCTGGTCAATGATGTAGAAGAACGTGCCAGTTACTGTATATGTTTGTCATTTACCATTTTATTCCGTTTAAAATTAATAAAAGGGCTTTTATGGAGCTAAATTGACAAAAGCATCAAAAGGACCACTCAGAACACTTCCAAATTTGAGTAAACTATCATTCCAAAAATTGACGTCACGGGCACATACTTCATTGTAAATGTATAAGATTTGAACATATCGTGAATTAGAAAATGGTCTTTCTGACAGTACCAACTTTAACACAATTACACAATGGTATAAAAAGTTTTATGAAATATGATAACACCCTTACATGCATCAAAATTGAGTCTTTGCTACCGACCAAGACGCACCTGCATTATACGTTCCTTGGAGGATCTTTCAGGCACACATTTTATGAGGTTTAGAGTGGAATTTGAAGGAATAAATTCAGCGAATAGTAAAGATAGGCATATGAGATTCTCTTTTTAGTCTATCGCCGATTTTTTACGAGAAAATCCGGATTTATTAAGCCATGAATCAAACGGACCATTCTATTGCGCAACGACACTGGTCGTTTTGATGCTTTGTGCAATCATGATGTCATGCTGTAGACTATCGTTTCCAGTTGACGATAAAGCTGATTTATTATGTATTTGATGCCTCAACGGAGATGCGGATTTATATCATCCTAACGTTTCATATTATACCCCCCCCCCCCTCACATATGCAGTGACAACAGCCTTGGCAAGATGGGCAAATAGGGGGTAAGAATTTTTTTATTTGGTTGGGGGGGGGGGGGTTATACCACTGATATGGGAAGGAGTTTGACATACGGTGTTGTAAGGTAACGTCGCGTATCCCTTAACTTTGTGAACTGTGTTGTTTTCAGGGACGTAGCCAGGGGAGCAGTGGGAGAAACTGCCCCCCCCCCTTTTCAGAGTCAAAAAAATATTTTAAGACGGTTTTTTTTTGTCATGGTATTTTGTCAGTGCTTTTTTATCTTGAATACTCGTCAGCTCGTTCACTCGATTACTATCGTACTAACATTCTGGCCTACCGATTCAGCTATTTACTTAGTTTGGCAAATGCAATTAGCTAAATTTAGCCTATAGCCTACAGTTTACCACTGTGTAATAAAATACATATAGCCTACCTGACCGCACTCGAATGAGTGTCACGAACCGTATGTACAACGACGATGTGCCTTCTCATCCTTTCTATGATTCGTCATAAGTTGTTGAACGAACAGCATGTTACGAAGCTAAGCTAGCAATCGACACTCCCTCCCCTTAGACCCCTCCCCCATACCAATCACAAAATGTGCAGACGAGGTGTGAGAAGTTAGTCAGATACCCAATATGAAGGGAACACAATTCTTTCCCCAAAGCCGTATATCTCGTGACCGGAAAAATAACCCTCAGACAAATACCCCCGGACGATTACCCCCCCCCCCACCCAAGCCAATAACCCACAGGAAAACTCCCACCCGGACAATTACCCCAGAGGAAAACAAAACCCTGGACAACTACCCACCTGGACAACTACCTCCTCGGACGAATACCCCCTAGGGTCGTTGTGTGCACTGGCCCTTTAGACGCAGGAGGGGGAGGGGGTGAGGCATGGCTATTAGGGCTATGAAAGAAAAAGAACAACAATCTGATATATCAGAATAATAATCTGATATGTCAGATTAAGAAAATTATCTTTCATGGCCCTAATGGGCTTTCATACTACGGGGTTCACCAGCTAAAGGTCTGCTTGGTTCAGGGGGAGAGGGAGGGGGGGGGGCACTGGGGCGTATTCTGGTTTAGTTCGGGTAGCAACATGGGTGTGGTATCTGTGCCGGTGTATTCATGTGGATGGAGTTTTCCCAGAGGTAATTGCCGGAGGGTGGGGTTATTGTCCTCAGCGGTAATTGTCATGGGGGTACTTGTCCGGGGAAATTGTCTGGGGGTACTTATCCTGGGGGTATTTGTCCTTGGGGTGCATGTCCAGGGGTAGTCGTTCCCAGAGGTATTCCTTTTCGGAGGTTTTGTCTGGGGCTGATTGTCAGGGGGGTACTTGTCCTGGGGGTATGAGTCTGGGTGGTATATGTACGGGGGGTAGTTGTCCGGCAACCATATGTCTCATGCATTTCAATGGGCACTATAGTTCCTTGTTTTAAGTAAAATAAGTGTGTTGCATATGTCATCACCCAATGTTATCATCATACCAACTTCGTATCAACTCTTTTAAATATGCCTTTGGTCATGTTACATATGAGTAACTCCAATGATCAAGTAAATGCTAACACAACAGAAATGGAACTATCCAAAGTTGAGTCCAGAAAAAAGTTGGCTCAAAAGGATTTGGGACCAAAACATCCTAACCAAAAATGGCAGAACAAATGGGTCTAGAATATTACAGGGACTTAGCCAGAAATGGAAATGTGGTGGGAGAGGAAGAGAATTTTAAAAGGGCATTTATCACAAAGGGAGCATTATAACGATTATCGGAGCTCCATGATGTACAAAAAAATGTTTGCCCAAAATGTCTCCAACATGGCAAGAAAAAAAGACCATTAAAAGAGTTTTGTATTACGTACAGTAGCAGACAAATTTTCAGGGGGAACAGTGAGAAGGGTCACTTAGTATCATCCAACGTGAAAAGGAGCTTTAATGATTTCCCCTGCTTTTGGTTGAATTTTACTTTTAGGGGTACTCACAGGGGAGTGGAGAGATCGCTCCCATTGCTCTCCCACCCACCTGCCCCCTGGCTACATCCCTGTGAAACTGCTCGTTTGCTTTAAACGAGTAAAAATTTGATAGTTTTTTTAAATGGTTTTGCTTCAAGCGGGCCACCAGGCTATCTGCCCTTTCTCACCGGATTTACTGGAGAAACAAAGCAAGACCATCTATTACTGCATCCTGCAACTGGTTTAAAATACTTTGCTGACACTGCTTGTAAAATTTAACATATATATGAATAAATCTATATATGACTATTTTGAATGATGCAGAACAATGCTGGTTATACGGTAGGTGGCTTTCCACATATTTTACACAGTGATGTGTATATCACTTGCGGCAAGTAAACTAAACAGTAATTGTTTGAAATTTGTTATAGAGGGTAGAGCCAGCAGTTGAGGTATAAAACACACATGTAGGGAAACCGCAGCCAATTAGTCACTCCACAATTTTGTATCTTTTAGCCAAAGTGGAAAACATCATTGAGTTCTTGACTGTTTGATTCAATAGTATCTTAAGTTAACAACACAGTGGGCATTGTGCAGAATGCTGGTTGAATCATTTTGACATTACCATGCTTCCTTTATGATGAAACATATATATGAAAGGAGAAACAAAAGCAGATAGAAAATGCAGGAATGGTATTGCCTGATTTGATGTTCCTACAAATTTGTTCTCAGTACGAATTATTGCTACACTTATCACGGCAATGAACATACCAATCATCTTTTGTATGTATTGCTTACTTCAGCCCTTCTGTAAAGATTAAATATTATATTAAACATGAAAAAAACATATGAAATTCCTAGCCAACCACAATTCTAATTGTTGATTTTAGTTCACTATGACCATCCTTCTAGTACTACTGTAGTGTTGCATCATAAATTTGAGAAGGGGTGTCACACTAACAACCTTCTCTTGTAATGTAAACAAAGTCACGGCTAACTACAGAATGTTTTAGTCATTTACTCTTTACCTTCACTAATAATAATATAAGTATTTAATTTAAGGGTTATACAGCCTAGTTATTATAGGCCTAAGCTATCTGTACCGCAAGTTTTGTAACCTTATTAACACCGTAACTTGTAAGTTAGTTAGGCTAGGCCTACACGTTAGTTGGAGTTTGGGACTTCTTGTACACACAGCTAGGTCTACGCAACTTAGACATATGTTTTATGTACAATTTCACCCAATTCAATTGTCAGTGATCACTTGTTTTGGCTATAATTTTATGATCTTGAGACGGTTACAGTACGTAGTGTCACATTTTAAGACTTCGAGATCGACGGTAAGAAACGTGATGTTGGATGCACACCAGCTGATGTTTGTTATTGTTGTTGTTATTTCTTATCGTAAGTTCTATTGCTGTGGGTGCACATAAGAACTAAAAATACATTTAGTGTCAGCCGGAAAGGCTTACCTCGTTGTGAAAGTTTTGTTGAGAAAAGGGACATATTTTACGAAATAATGTAGTACGTTATGAAAGATGTCAAAGGAACTAAATAATAAACAGATACGAAGAGTTATAAAATAGGGAAACTGTTAAAACTGTGTAAAATATGAAATTTACGTATAGAGAAATATACGTAAAGGTTTTGTTTTTAAAACAGTTGGATGAAAAAAATGGACGATGTTTTCCTTTGATTGTTAACCGGAATTGTAGGAAACGATAACTTTTGCCGAATATGCGTGAAAGAAGTACAAACGAAGTCGAAAATACATGCATATTGAATGTGCATTGGCAACGACCAAACCATTATGTGCGAAAGCATCAAAAGGACCAAAAAGTTACAAGCGTATTAGATGCTCTCTATGGCGAAAAAACACCAAAAGGACCATCGCGCTAGGTGGAGAGAGAGAGGTGGAGAGAGAGAGAGAGTGAAACACATAGAGTAAGCAACAAGGGTGACAATTGATATGCCACTACAAGCTTATTGTACATACGTGTTAAAATCTCGGGATATAATTTAATTGAATAGATCCGTAATGAATATAATTGTAAGTTTACAGGTAGGTGGCTCAAAAACTTGCAGAGAAGTACAAAAACACATACAATTGCCATAAGGAATTGGCTTCACTTGCATATATCTCTTAAATTATGTTGTGATTGGTGATGGTGTGGTGATCCAGGAGAGGGATCATGTGAGTAGGCTGATGGGGAATAGACTGCACAGTGTTACTCAGCAGAACGGATGTTGTTGACTCACATTATGCATAATTCTAACTGTGTGATACCCACAATTAACAATATTGTCCCTATAATCAACACACATAAGATATTACAGTAAGTTGTCCCATATACGATACACAATTGTCCCATTCGGAAAAAAAACTTTACTGATTATATAACTTAAATTAAATAGTTTTAATTACTTTATTTATTACATGTATGATTTGTGGTATATTTATGATTGGTTGGAAATTTTCATTAACAATACTGTTAATTAAGTCATGGCTGTAAAGTACATGTTTACATAAGAGTGTTTTGTATGGGACAAATGACATTTGGCCTTGGCCTCATTAGCATAGTTAATACATCATGGAAACTCTATATTCGCCTGACCATGTCCCCACATAATATTGAACCATATCTAATTCTGAGTATAAATTAATGTAATCACAAAATGTTCCATATTAAACACTACTTAATGATTTTTGTTATTTTGGTAATATGCGATGTTCACAATTCAACGGTATTGGGTCATACCATGTCAGATCAAAATATTTTGGAGTATGTTGCTGTTCGACCGCTTTTAAGAATTACCAAATTTATTGAATGCTTGGAACACCATAAACAAAAAACATATTCTGAAAATTTCATTTGAATTGCTTCAATATTGTCCGAATTAACACACTTTGAAATTCCGCAATTTGTCGCCACCATGGCATTTTTGGGCATTTTCTTTATTTGTGAGGTCTGATATCTCAGCAACTTTACATCCTACTAACTTTCTGCTAAAGAAGCCTATAGACTCTATAAAAAAAAGGCTGTAAAAGCCTTGTAAAAGTCTTATGGAATTGCCAAAATATTCAATTTTGGTATTTTTCGCTAAACAAATGTGCTATCTTAGTGATATATTGCTCCTAAACTATTGTTTAAGGATACTTGATTCTTTCAGAGGTTCTTTATGTTTAGCCCAAACTTGAAAACATAATGATAACAATGCTTTCCTGTAATATATCAGCACGTGTTGCAAATCTATTTCATGTTGCGGTTCAGCATTAAGAAGGGTTCATGCCAAATCTGCACCAATGCATCCATGTGAGAGATGTGAGGGGTTTTACTTTAATTATAAGTATATAGTTCTTACAACTTACCAGGGTTCTAGTTTATCTCGATATTAATTTATGAGGTTGTAAACTTGCTGGTACGTATAAAAGAGGTCGTCTTCAACAGCCAATAACTCAAAACGTTCGTTCTACTGACATATTTACATTTTAATGTATGGAATTCAACCATGCGGAGCTATGTTAATGTTATACATGTTGCCGTCACTGCATGATAAGTTTTTCTAGAAGAGATATAGTACCACATTTTTGTACAAAAAAATCAGGAGGGTATTTTGCCTTATTTGTAAATGAAAAATCCTCAAAGTTTGGGATATTTTGCCAAAACCTTTTGCTATAATTCCATGCACATGTTCTTGAGCCGGTATTGTACGTCAAGGTGATTCAATGCAATACCGTGCAAATTTCAATGTCATATTAACAATTAATATATAATTCAGTCCACAAGACAATGCTTTTAAAGCTTTTTTTATTGTCCATTTTATGGGATATAGTCTATAGGCTTCTGTAATAGAATGGTAGTAGGATGTGGAATTGCTAAGAAAACAGACTTCAGAAATCAAGAAAATGCCAAAATGCCATGGTCACTTTTAATGCAACCGAACATATCAGAATATGTTGGTTTTCTGGTGCCTTAATAATGCACGAGGGTCTTAATTTCTGGAGAGGGTCCAGCAACAGCCATCCTTGATTTGACACGAAATGACTCTATTGTTACTGTGGTTTAAAAAAATTGCGTCCACGGGACGCAGCATCGTAAAAAATGTTTGGTTCAGTAAAAATTGCGTCTAGGCTGCTGTCCTTCATGAAAACTTGCACTTTAAAATACGTCTATAGGAACATACAATACTTTAGTTATTATGACCCCCGACAATTCGCTAACTTGTGCTTAAGGGAAGCATGTAGTGGTAGGCCAGCTATAATGTGTACAAATACTGACCCGCTTTAACTAATATACAATAGCAATATGAAATTGCGAAGCGAGACGTTTGGCTGTAGACTGGTTACAATATATGCAAGTCTAGACGGCATGTAATGCACACTGCTGTACGTTATAAAACCACAACTCTAAGCGTCTATGATAATATTATAGACTATGCATATGCTGTGAATATTGGAAATTAAGTAAAATTCGATTCTAGACAAAATACCAGCATAAGTCCGCTATCGTTATCACTCATATTATATTGATATTCATGATGTATAGTATTGGGTATAGTCTCAGCTATTATTTTTATTGAGTGACAGTTTCCCGAACGGTGGACAGTATTTAATAGTGTTTGCTTCAAAAATCCTTTCCTATGACTTGATTGATTATGATTATGTTAGTTAAGTTACAATATATGATCATAGATTATTTTTCAATTTATCAAAACTGAAGGAAGCCAGACTTCAAAGAAAGAAGGAGCAGATTGGAATCGACACCTGCATGGCTACACGATTGTTATTAAATGCTAATGTTAGGATGACATTGGCAGTATTATAGTATGTACCGTTCGCTTGTGGTGGGTAATTGTGGTGGGTTAGTTTGGTGGGTGAACTGAAACTCAACAGTGCCCAAATTACGGTCAAGCATTGATTTTAATAATGTTATATATGATACATAGTATAAAGTTATAAATAGGTATATATATGTTTATAAAAGTATACATAGGCCTAAGTATGTATATTTAATAAATAAAAGTAGACTTGTAGACTTGTAAAAGTATATATAGGGTATTTTTTATTTTATAAAAGACGCCGGATGTACCAGACAATAACTAAAATCATGAAAATGTCTACTTTAGTCCACAAAAGTCACTCAGAAGAGACAAAAAGAATTATTATTAAAAATGCACGAATGACAAATGAAATTACGAACAGTAAACTAGATAGACTGATAAGACTTAGTCAGGAGCGGACTGGGTCTTAAAACCGGCCCGGGCATTTTCCACCTAGACCGCCCCATTATTCATTGATATGCTACTTACATAGTGATCGCCGTCCTGGGGGAGGGGTCTAAAGGGAGGGGTGTCCCCCTCGCCATTGAGATTTGTTTAGGGTTAAGGAATGCCTAGATGCAAACTGGTGCTATATTTCTCAATTTTGTAGGTTACAATAATCCTTTAAAAATTTACCCAAATATAACTTTCCAGAAGCAACACTGAAGAAAGTTAAGAACGTAAACAAAAATAGACAAAAATATATGTTTTAGACTAGATTTTATTAGTTCATTGCATTTTGTGACAACAAACTTGAAAAAATGGCAAAAAACCTAGATAAAATCTATTAGCACGGACGGGTTGCCAATAGCACGTTCTTTTGTTACGAGCTAACAGACTAACTAACATGGCGATTTCATGAGCTGATTCCCACAGTTAAAAATATATTTCTACACAGCCCGTCTTCATCTATTAACTATTAATTTTTTCTAGGCTCCTAAGCCCAACATGGCCCACCGGCCCACCGGGCATTGCCCAAATGCCCGTGTGGCCAGTCCGCCACTGGACTTAGTCCATATTAAAAAAATGGAGAGCTTCTATCATACAGAACCAAGCTTTTGTGAAGAAACGACAATATATTTCAGTAGCTTTTAAATCTGGAGGATTTTTGTGATTAGTGAAATAGGTGTTACGCAAAAGGCTTTTCACATATATATCTTAACATTAGATCATATCGAAATATTGCAGTTTTTATGATGGCTTTCGTAGCGTCAACAGACCATTCAGTTTAAGCCCAGTTTGGATATGATACGTGTGATTTCAAAGCGTTGTGAAATGCGAAGAATGATTGACATACATTAATCATATTATTTCCACTATTGTCGGTCTACAGTAGGCTATGTATGTATCAGGCGA
This sequence comes from Apostichopus japonicus, assembly GCF_037975245.1. Classification (NCBI taxonomy): domain Eukaryota; kingdom Metazoa; phylum Echinodermata; class Holothuroidea; order Aspidochirotida; family Stichopodidae; genus Apostichopus; species Apostichopus japonicus. The sequence continues at coordinate 10,565,765 of NC_092581.1, forward strand.
ACACGCGAACTTGTCCACAATTAGTTTACAGCTTATCCTTAAATGTTCCGTGATTATATTCATTTTGAAGCTTTCCTGCAAAATAAATTTCACTAAATAACTTTGACATTATATAGTTGTCATCTCATTTTGTGTGTTCCTGTAGTGTTTGGATCATGCCAGAGAAGCATATTGCTTGTCGAAAATAATGTGTAAGAGCCCATGTTCTTCCACAGACAAACCTTGCAAAAATGAACATTTTCCTATCGATACGTAATGATTAAACTAGCATACTGTTAGAAACAGTCATCTTTGTATGTAACATATTTGCTGAATTTTAAGAGACTCACGCTACACCATACCTTTTTTTTGCACTCACTCGTATAGTAAAAATTTCTCCAAGACCGTTTAAGGCAAGGGCGGCGGAACCGGGGGGGCACAGGGGGCACGTGCCCCCCCACTTTTCCTCAGGTTAAAAATGTGCCCTTTTTCTACATAAAAATTTCTAAATAAAAAAGAGTTTACAAAGCGAAACCCACGTCGAATGAAATATTTCGGGAAGTTTTAAATGTTTACTACCACGGGCGTAGGAGCCCAATTTGATTTGGGGTGATGTAACGACTTGCCCGAAAAAATATTACCAAAATTTTTCGCGCGCTACGCGCGCGTTCAACATGTTAATGTGCATATCGTATAGGCATGCGTTGGTTATTACATCGCGTGCCAATAACATACAATCATTTGCCGTGTTATAACCCTTCCAAATTGGTTAGAATTATTGGGAAAGTCGTTACAATAGTAATGATTATAATAATATCAGTTTAATCATTGAAAAACACATAGAAAATTATTTTTCTTTCAGTATTTTCACATATTTCATTTGCTTTCATGCATGTATCGATCGCGTGTGCAGGGACTTGGACTTTATAATGATTTCACCTCATTTTGTCTTTTTCCTTGTTTCCCAATTGCACATTAGATATTGCAGTGCTAGTATGCATTGTTTCCTTGAGGGGGGGGGGGTGGCGTTGATGGAGTGATGTGTATACGCAAAAAAGATAATACAATAAGAGTTATAAAGGGTACTAAATAGAAGGCTGCATCAGTCCAATCGAATTTCTGCAAAGTGCCCTTCGACGTTGGTGCCCCCCCAGATTAAAAGTGCTTCCGCCGCCCTTGGTTTAAGGACACGATTTACGTTGGTAACTTATATTTTTGTTGTTGAAGTTACAGCTAGTTTTGATTGACGAGATATCTACAACTTGTTAAATGTATAGAGTTCCCGGATATACCCATATTGGAACACGAGATGTATGGCACCTGTCTATAGAGATTACAGTATAGCGTGGGCCTACCGTTATATTCGTCGAAGATAACGTAATCAAGATAACGTAATATATATATATATATGGGCCTATCACTTGAATACACGCTGATTTCTAAATAAGGTGACAAATACTGTAGAGCAAAAACAGTGTATCACTGTATCATTCCTTGTACTGTAAAATCAGACATAGTAATGAAACTTTATATTGGTGTTGGTAATGCCATGGTTTATTGATATATTGGTAACATCCTAACATTATTAACGGCTATAAAAATGAAAATATTGTATTTCGCTTTGTTATCCTCTTTAAAATAGATTTCCATTAATATCTAAACTGTATAAAAGTTTGCTTTATTTTTTAAATTTACTTTTTTGGAAGAAAAAGTGGAATAGTAGTTTAGGTGGTGAAGAGGAGGGGATGGAGGCAGGAGAGGAAGGCAGGCCAGTTCAATGGTAAACTGTTTTTTCATGCCACTAATGTATCATGAGTCAAATTATTATATTTCCTTCAGGTTCCTAGTAGTGACTGTTCCATGGTCTGTATTTTCAAATTTTGCATTTTGCTATTTTCGTTTAGTCAAATTTATTTACTCCTCCCCTTTAGCCTAGAGAATGTTGTGAAGATGCCTTCTTGCACAGAAACACTGTAAATCACAAATAAATGTGGTATGAGTTAATGGATTGTTTCGGGCGACATATTGGGTTGGGTACCCATAGTGCTCCGTTTTTTTAATTTTAAAGTTAAAATTTCAGTATCCTGTATTACTGCATGTGTAGTTCGTTGCTGGATCCAGATCCAGAAAGCTGATTTTATTCAGGAGATGAATGAAAAAGCTTTTTTTGGTTCTGTTGCCATAAGAAAGCATTGTAACCTATACCATAGGGCGTATATTTGTGTGTGTGTGTCACCAAGCAGTCTCATTAAACACCTCCAGAAGAACACATCAAATTGATATCATAATTGGATCATCCATCATAATGGATTTGTAGATAATCATTATTGTTTTTGGTACAGGTCTTATTTGGTTGTTTAGACATATTTGTGTCGCCGTCATTTCTCGCATGTAGTGGGTATGAACTTTTTATTGAATGTCATGATTGAGGAAACGTTAAGATATAATCGCTGAAACTATGACCATATGATCATTTTTTCCTGAAATTAAAAAAAAAATATGGATATAGGGGCGAATTTAAAAAAAAATATCTAAAAGAAAAGATGATATTATATGACAATACATATTTTTAATAGAAACATTCCAATGTCGCCCTAAGTGTTATTTTATGTTATTTCGCCCTAAGTATTTGTAATATATGAATGTTGTTTTGCTTTCTGCTGTCATTTCTCAAGAAGCTATTAGTCGCATTAATCACGTTCACCTTTTCACAGCTCCTGTTACGAGGCTTCTAATGAATATATTCAGTGCTCGTCAACTAGGCGTGACTGGTGGTGCGCTGATTGGGATTGGATATATATACCTTGGTCTACGCGTAACATCTGTATGGCAGTTTTTCCTGTCCGAATTAGTCATAGGTGAGTAATTTACGATATTGCTTTATCTTGAAAACCCTTCCCCTCCCCGCCCCCCCCCCCGCTCCCTCAAATACCAACCCATGTTTATGTTTCTAGATTTCGATCGTTCCGGTCACTTTAAATTGACATTCGCTTAAATTTTCCATTCTTTCTCAATGTATATCAGAGCTGAGGATCACCATCACATAGCTCATTGTGGCTACTATAGCAACTTATGTTTTCCCCAGCTTTATTCTGCCAATTTGACAGACGACTGTATGAGTTAGCCCTATGTTTCATCGGTGGCACAGACATTTGATAACATTGAAACATACATTTTTGGAAATAATGTTACGCAATTTCTCTGCCCCAGGAAACAATACTAAGGTCCAATTGTTGTTCAAATTATAAAATGTTACGTCCCCGTAGCGAAATGAACAGGTCTCAAAATGTCCCCAAATTGCAGCCAAATTCTCTGTGGTCTTATACCCATGAACGTAAGAGTAGTAAAGAGATATAATGGAACAGACGGTTCTCTTTGTTCATCTTTACGTTAACATTTTCAAGAGTAAGGTAATTATTAGGCTATCAAAATACTACCGCTTTTTGAAATACAATAGCTATATAACAACAACGGTGAAATAAGTCCAGAACACAGCCAACGTGCACTTTAAGGGATATTCCGATAGAAAAATGTGATTACTTGATGAAAATACGGAAATTTTATTTGTCTTTATAATACTTTGAGCATTTATCCACTGAGATGATAATAGTTGATCAAATATGATGATCAAATTATAAATGAAAAGAACATTGAACGCTACCAATTACAAATGTATCATATTTCATGGATAAACCAACATACTACCTGTCGTTATGACATGGGACCTCCTATTCATATCGGGTTTCATATAACAGTGTGAAGTAATGTTTTCTTTATTGCAATTGTTACGTTGTCGGTCAACGAAATTTCCCTTTTCAATCTGAAAATCAAAGTTTCATCTATCGTACAGGTAACAATAAAAAAAATTGTTTGTCTGTCAATAGGTTATTAATTACTATATATATGGAAAACAATTGACTTAATGAGGAATTGAAAAAAAAAAGTAATTCTGAGTTGTAGTGATAACGCTTTCTACAACGAGCTTACTTTAACATCAGTCAACATTAAATTTTATTATTTCTTTGGTTTATTTATTACAGGAACTGGTTTTGGCCTCTCTTCTCTCCCTGGTTACATAACATTGCATTCTCACTTTCCGGCAAATTTCCCAGTGATGTTTTCCTTTACCTGCTTGTTCGACTATGTTGGTGTAGCAGTGTTTCCCCTTATTATGCAGCAATTGAAGGCAACGTACGGATTAGAGTTAGGCCTGTTGCTATTTGGTGCCATTGCGTGGAACACCATTGTGTGCGGTGTATGCTTGAGAAAAGTAGGACGCATGGGGTGTGCTCTAACTAAAAGAAATACTTCGAATGAGAAAAGAGACATCCCAGAGATGGAGCTGAAGCACATAGTATCAGAAACAAGAAACATTAGAAAGAGGCAAATTAATAATAGAATGCGTTTGTGTTCGTCGTTATTTTACCACAAAACGTTTGCTCTTCTTATTGGTTTAGAATTAACTTCATACTATATTTTCTTTTCGTGGGCTCTATTTTTAGTATCTTTAGGAAAAACAATGGGCTTAAGCGAAGGCGAAGCCGTATTTTTATCTACTGCAGGTGGTATCGGGGGTCTTGTGGGAAAGTTATGTGTTGTATTTATGTTCAAATATGACAAGGTGAATGCCTACACGTGCTGTTTAATACCATTAGTCACTAACGGTTTAAGCATGATAGGATGTACGTTGGTTCACAACGTCTACGTTCTTAGTACACTGGCCTTTTTCAGTGGCTTAAGCCAAGGTGTCATCAGTTCTGGCGTATCAGGAACGATTCCAACGACGATTTGCTCTCACCACTTCAGCGAAGCTATCTCCATTTCTTATTTCGTCGATGGAGTAGCGATGCAACTTGGAGGGTTATTCTCAGGTAAATTTATTATATTCCTATATGGAGCATAAGCATAAACTAACTTTTGTGAACAAAAATATGACATGTTGAGTCCTAATGTAACCTTCATTAAACAACATTAGAGCTATATCCAATCTGTTTCAACCAAAATTCATTGTGAGCATTCCCATTATGCATCAAAAGGAATCGAATGCTGCGTTTTGGGTTGTTACTGTGTGCCATGTTACTTTCAACCAGAGTTGGATAGCCACAACTTGTGTGGATAAAGCCGATTTGTTGATCTTTATCTAGCTGTTAATTAAATATTTCATGCAATACCGAAAATGGTATATGGTCCTTTAAATAATAATAATAATAATAATAATAATAATAATAATAATAATAATAATAATAATAATAATAATAATAATAATAATAATAATAATAATAATAATAATAATAATAATAATAATAATAATAATAATAATAATAATAATAATAATAATAATAATAATAATAATAATAATAATTATAATAATAATAATTATAATAATAATAATAATAATAATAATAATAATAATAATAATAATAATAATAATAATAATAATAATAATAATAATAATAATAATAATAATAATAATAATAATAATAATAATAATAATAATAATAATAATAATAATAATTATAATAATAATAATAATTATAATAATAATAATAATAATGTGTGTAGCATTTAGAAAATAAGTAAGTTTTAAAAGCACGTTTGAATTGTTCAAGTGAATCAATTTCCCGCAGACGGACTGGCAGCGAATTCCATAAGTGCGGGCTGAATAGCAGAAACTGCGATTACCAAAAGTCTCGTGCATTGCCTTGTTGTAACATACTTGAATGAAGTTCAACACAGAATGATGAAACTTTAATTCATACGGTTCATTGTTAAGCCACCGAGAACACCATTGATCGTTTAGTTCAAGTAAAAGTAGATTCTCACCAGACTTATAACAACATTTATAAAAGAGCCCTTTGGTCATGCCAAATTATCGTGTCGTTTGATTGTAACCATGGTGATGCATCATACTACATTAGGTTTTCTTTCTTTTCACATCTGTACAGGTTTCCTACATGATATACTTGGCTCCACAATACATATTTATAGAGTGGACGCTGCTTTGTGTTTTCTGATCCTTCCTTTGGCTGTTCTGTGGGCTTGCACCGACGACAGCGTACATCAATGTCAACTAGAAGTAACTCCAAGGATGTCTGATCCATGAAAATATGTGACTTGAAACACAGGTGAATTGGATAAACTGCTCTAAGTCACCGTCGGTTATTACTTATGGGGCTAAACACTTATAAAGTGACCCAGAAAAACTGATAAGTATGTTAAAATGGCCACGAGGAATCAACATTGTTCACTGATTTTATGTCAGCAGGTGCTCTTTTTAGTTATGGAATAATTAGTTATATGGAACGCCAATTTGAAGCTTTATTTAGTGACAATCATTGTGTTCATACTGACAGACATTGATGCAAAAGGGAATTGTATCACTGATGTTTTTGAAATTCGCCTGTACATTTTTCTCACCTTCGGCCCGGGGGATCTTGAAACATCTGCCAAAAACGGAATGTTAACGTAAAACTAGCATCGCAAGACACAAAAACGATTTCCACAGTTAATGGTGGTATGTATAAAGACATCCTTCTCATCGAGGTGCCCCTCATCGACTTTCTCTCTTTTCTCTGAAATGATACAAACTAGTCCGCACAAGTACCGTGAATTTATTGTCTAACGTAAAATCGTCACAATAAGTTACACATTGTTTAGTTGGCCTACGTTATTGAATTTCTCAGAACTTTGTTAATGATGTTGGTAAGCTGATATAGTTGCATCGAAATATCGGGAACAATTCTCTTGAGAAGACATTCCTTTGAAGAGCTCACAAGGGGACCCTTCAATATTTGTATTATTGCCACGTTGAGGAACATTATGTGATATTTTAGTTCATTGTTGTTCTATTGTTTATTTCTGTCATTTAATCACTACAAATATAAGGTCAACATATCGAAGTTGCGATAGCCTTTTTACTACTGTCAGTTTGATATGCCAAGCTTGTCCGTTCTATGTTTGGAAAGGTTTATGTGGTATTCATTTCTTTCTCACACTCCCACTCCCTCTCCCCAACTCCGGGTATCCTCTGAAAAATTGTAACAGCTTTCATAGACTTTTTCATCTCATTCATGTAAAGTTTGAGAATGGTGCAACAAACGGACCAGTGAAAACAAAACGATAAAGTCTCAGTACGTGTTTGCCAAATTTAAGCTTCGACCTTTCCAGCTTACTGCACTAAAAGTTCAGTGAAATGACACCGCCCTATGCTATTTCATATCAATATTCATTATATTTATTGTGTTATATGTGGTTAAAAATGTTAACTGAATAATATTCGCCAGATTTATTAACGAGTCGGTAGATTCTACAAACTGTAATCAAAATTTGCAAGGCCCGCTCAATAGATGCGCCAATCAAATATCTCTGTTTTGTTTACGACCGTTAGGCCTAGGCTTACGTTTACTTTCGTGGCTAGCCTGTGTTAGGTCCCTGCTCTTGTTTTTTTTTTCTCTCGGTATTATCGATGTAGCTTGCGAATTGTGTCATTTCCTTCCATTGCAATGAATAAATAAGTGTTTTCAGACGTTTCCTCCGTGGAATTGTAAAAAGTGGATGATACGAGTATAGGACTGCGTTAAATCTTTTTCGGGCAGCATGTGTAGACTATTTTGTTTACATTTGTGTTAGGAACATGCTGACATGGGCGGTCGCAGTGATACCACGGTAAATCGTTCGCGCCATAAGGGCAACAGATTTTGTTTTCTTTTGATAGAGACAGCGTTTCTCCATTAAACCCACCTGGTCAGAGTGCATTTAGAATAAGAAACATTGAATCAACTTCGGAAGTTTGTTTCCGAAATTCATCAGCAAACACGTTTAGAGACTTTAATTCAATGAGATACAGTCAGTATCCGTTCATCTGCGTCTATCGCGTCTATATCGATTTGACTCATCTATTTACCTTTGAACTTAACGAAAACTCGGTCAAGTTGCCGATTGACATAAACGATTGACGGTTAAGCAACCAACATTTCCTCGGGTTAAACGATGTTGAGTTGTTGACCTCTGCTACTCTAACGTTTTCATGTAAGAAAATAGTTGTTGATAGTCCTACAGGTCAAAGGCTTTCTTGAACGCCATTTTCCACACCCGGTTTTATTTTAATTTTTTGATGGGAAGGGGGGGGAGGTGTGGAGGGAGTTAGAGGGGTGCGATAGTCGAAAGTAACAACGTCAAAGACTTAGCACCTTAGATAATTTGTTATTTTGTTAAATAAACTGGTTGTTACATAACGATGAGCGCAATGCATCGGTACTATTTATCAATAAACAAAGAAAAAGGTAACAGAAAACTAAGTTGACTTCATAAGTACAGTATTGCATTATAAAATAATTTCTCAGACATTTTTTTCAACTTTGGTTGTCATTGTATACATATTGCATGTCTACAAATGAAGAACATAATAAATATGTAAAATGAACTTAGACAACTTGCGTATTTATCAGCTTTTATATTGCACGTAAACTCATTACTAACGAAGCAAGAATAAATGGCAAATCATGCCACTGTAACGGGATTGTATTTACCTCTTATTACGCACTTCCTATCCCCCCACCCCTGCACCACCTCAATTTGTTAAGCACTTGGAAAATGATGTTTACACCCTACCCATCCCTTCGCGCCTCTCCTCCCATGATTATTCAGCTGGATCTTTTGAATTAGCAATATTAATGTAAGGCAAAAAAATCCACATCTCAAATACCTCAAAATCTTTGAAGAATCTTGCAGAATACACAAAATTTAATGGATATTACAATGAATGATACTGTTGCCCAGCTTTGACCGTCAGCTTTATTTTTTATGAATTATCACTGATGCACATGATATTGTCTACAGCTTATATAAAGTTCTTAAGACCCAATGAATGTATTTGGATTATTTTCACCAAGCCCAACCAATACAGTATTATCAGCTATTCCATTCAAGGAAAGTAACAGAAATGCCCATGCTGTGATACTGGACGAAGTAGAAGACAAACTCCAAACGACTTACGGATTAGTCGTTTGGGGTTTTGCCATTCAAAGTGGATTTGCATTCATGTTCTGTTAGTATATAGGCATTGTATAATGAAATTCTGTAGCAATATAAACGTTGTCTGTGGTGTATAAGTGACTTGGTACACTGTTAGGAGGACAAATCACACACTTCAGCGAGGCAACTCGATAAACAGAGTTACGGTGAGATGAAAACTTAATAAACCATACCTACCCAACAAGCCCTAGGCCACAAGGTAGGGGTATTCTGACATCAAACATTGTCACGCAGCATCGTGGTGAGAGACAGAAGCGGTCATCAATTGCTATACTGGTTCAGTGATATAACCGGTGGCATTGGTGGACTTGAAACAGGCCCACATTTTGCACTTCTGACGAAGCTATAGTACATTTCGCGAACAAGGAGTAATCTGCGGTTTCGGTAACCCACATGGCGGCGCCCCAGGTACCTTTGACCTATTGGCGCAACGGCTTTTAGCCGTATATATATATATATATATATATATATATATATATATATATATATATATATATATATATATATATATATATATATATATACATATATAATTCACTAACCACAAAGTTTGGCATTCAAATCTTTAGTTGATTGTGCACCAGTTATTAAACCAAGTGAGCTCTTGTATGCCAGTGAAGATGTCATGAGCAATCCTTACACGCAGGGAAAGGTTAAATCACAATACAGTGGTCTATCTTTTATCCAATCTTTGCTACTTTCGATGATGTCAGTGGAATAAAGGCCACTCTACAACGGGCAAGACCATTTGACTATTGCGAGCGTGATAGATGCTGGTTGTGCCGATTTTATTTCAGTGATGATTTGTAATGAGGGAAGAACCAGCCGCTTCTCATAGCTGGTACAATAACTACTGTTCATGTACTATAACACATGTTATCGTGTTACATATGTATGCTCAACTGTCTTATTATAGTTCTTTGTTTTAAGCAACGTTTTACAAACAAAAACGTTATCGTCCAATTTCTGTGACATCATCTTTATACTCCCCACACGCTTCATACCAGTTCCCTCCTTTATTAAAAAAAGGCTTCCAAATGACGTCATGGTTATAGGGTCAGCGGTAATGGACAATACAATGTCTGCCCTTGTTTCAATCGTTGGAAAAATTTTCTTAAATTTATAATCCAAAAAGGTGTTACTCTTTGGAGAAAAATTGAAATTGCTCACACAACCAAACGTGATCTTATTTTCCTCTTCCGTAAACGCCGTCCCTCCCATATGTTCACTAATTTTTTAAATGGCGTCATCATCGATACCCCAGTCCGCTAAAGGATTAAGCCATTCCCTGGCACTATCCAAAGCCTCTCCATTTGCCAAAACGATAACGCTGTCCATAAATGGTACAGCTTGCTTTACAACCAATGCGCATCCGTCTCCATCCCACTCTGGTCTAGTAGGCTGCGTTGGAACACTTGTCCGGGAGTAACCAACTTCAACGAAGCACTACAACGGCTATTTATTATATATAGTACTACAAAAAACTGTCCATCGAAGGCAGCAGTCTGTATCGAGCACTTCTTTAGGTGCCACCACAAAACAAAAATTGTCCAAATTCGATACTATATTCTTCTCGTAGTCACGTCTTAGCCGCTCAATCGACTTATCAACACCTGTCGTTGGCCATTTAAAAAAAGGATTTTTAAAAAGGTGTTCAAGAAGTAAAAATGGTGAATTTATACTTAACCTACCAAGCAGGTCCCCCATATATACATACCAACTGTTCGAGAAGAGCAAATTTCTTAATTGAAAATTTCTTTCTTCACCGGTTTCTATATCCTGCTCTCTAGCCAGCGGTTCCTGGAAACCGACAGTTTGAAGAAGAATGCTCTTGTTCAAATTTATGAATCAATGAACGTGTAAAGGCGGACCAAATAGAATTACGGAATGGTTGGATTGGCGATCTTTCCAAAATAAGAGATGCGGATATAAGTACTGCGATTTCAAGATGTTTGGCAATACTGGAGTTTCTTTCGAAAAAAGACAGATTTTAAATTTATATTTGTTGGATCCCATGATCTTGGTGTTATTTTTAAAATGACAAATGGCTCGTTCCCAAATCTAAAGATGAAAAGATTTTAAATTTCACTTCACCCGAGGGGGTACCCCCGGAATCTGCAATGGACAAATTTACCATGACGCCACTCGCGGAAGAACCTGGCGAAGATGAGGTCGTCATATGGAAATGTCTCGTTAATATCTTAAGAGTACAGACTAAGAAGTTGCTAAGTTATTAATAGCTCGTTGTTCTTGACCAGCCGTATCGAATCGTTTAGGTCAACCTTTCTATAGTACATCTTTGGCGGCATCAATAATAATGTGTTGATCATTTCACGCGCTCTTTACAGAAATCTTATTAAAACAGTCCACGGTCTTTTCCCACTTGATTATTCCTACTACGTTGCTTTTGGAAACCACGATGTCTTGCGTTTTTTTCCATCCGATACTACTGTTGATGTCCCCCAACAATGCATCAATATGGACACTTTGTGTTCGTAATACGGTTACATGACGTTGCAGGACAAGAACTGTCGTTGCTGTACCAGCTATGAGTATCGAGTGATAGTATATTCTACTACCATGCCTTTAGAAAATTTTGCGTTGATTTACAACAGTAAAGGTGAGCGGTCGTTCTTTGTAGATTATGCGTTGAATATGTCAACATTGGTCACTTGATCAGACAAGCTCGAGGACGAGGTTGAAGAACCTGATGAAGAGGTTGAGCTCTCTTTTTTTTTTGCCACAACCGGGGACTTATGCAGAACCGAGACAGGGAGAAGTTGACGAAGCACACGACAGGGAGAATGAACCCTCTTTTTTAGATAACGGAAAACAAGTTGAGATCAAAATTTCTGACATGGAAATTCAGAGAGCGCCACCGCTATAGCGGCACCTTATCGTAGAACCATCCGACCGAGTACAGTTTACCACCGGTGAGCAACCTCTAACAGAAGCAATACAAGAAACATTTCACTAACCAGCACAAGAACCGGTTTAACAATAACATATGCCTAGAGAGAGAAAGAGAGGTGAAGAGAGGCAGTGTCACGGTCGAAGTTATTTAATGTGATAATATAAACGTGCCCATCCCCTATCAACTCTACGTTACGAAAGATAGTATTGACAATTGCCAGCTCTTACATACGACGCAACGAGAGCTTACATGGTGGATTTTACATTTACCTTTGGAATGTAATGCCTGAAAAACCGACGCTCAAGCGGACTTAGGAGATTATTAAAGCCGTTGTGGAGTTAGAGTTGAAGTTTCAAGGAATGGTGATTGGAGAAGATTTAAATAATGTCAGTTTGGCACAGGTAAAGAATCACGTTAAAGCAACTGCTAATATTTGGTGTGAAACATGTTAGTATCGACCCCCCCCCCCCCTTTATTGTTTCTACGGGAAACTTTGATCGTAACAACAAGCTAATTACTCAAGCTTTACGCACTCCTTTCAAATATATGAATAGATACCAAGACGATACCAAGGATAACTTCTTTGAAGAACATCCAACATATTACACTGTAGAGAATATGAAAGTGTCCATTCCGTGCCTTTTGTCTGATTGCAACCATGAATAAGAATGAAAAACAGCCAGTACTTTCAAAGAGAGGGCGCTAGAGGAATATAAAGACAATGATATAATTATCATACTAGAGAGTACTATTGAGATATAGATCGAGTTTTTATTACCGTGAATTATTATTCTACCTCTTTTTATTTTATTTATAAATGTAAAACCAACCTCTACAAGATAACTATTAAGGAGGAAAGAGTACAAATGAATTTTATTTCTATTGTTCATTAACTTTCTCTTTACCTCACATTTATTACTCTATCTTGGTGTAAGCCGTATAAAATCACCTTTAAAACAGTAAATTAGCAAGGTCAGTAAGTAAAGAAGTTCCTATTTAAATATACAGCCTCGATTGTGGTAAACTTTATATGAATGATCATAGGAGGAGAGGAGGGATGGGGTGGGTGGGGTGTAAACATCCTTTTCCTAGTGCTTAACAAAGGAGAGGCAAACAGATAAGGAGTGTGTCATAAGAGATAACTACCTTCCCGTTACAGTGGCATTGTTTTCCCAGTTGTGTTTGCTTCATTAGAAATAAGTTAACGTGCAATATGAAAGCTGATCAATACGCAAGTTGTCTAAGTTCATTTTACATATTTATTATAATTGCAGACCTTCAATATGTATACAAGGAAAAGCAAACTTGTACAGGTTCTTACAAATTATGTCATAATACAATACTGTACTTAAAAGGTCATTTTATTTGCTTTTACCTTCAGTTATCTTTGCATATTGATAAACAGCACCGATCCGTTGCGCTCATCCTCATGTAACAACCAGTTTAAGTAACAAAGTAACAAATTATCTAAGGTGTTAAGTCTTTGTAGTTGTTACTTTCGACTATCGCCAATCCCCCACCCCCCCCCCCCCACCACCCCTGCTTCTCAAACTAAAATCAATAAAATTGGGTGTGGAAAATGGCGATCAAAAAGGCCTTTGACCTGCAGGACTATCAACAAATATTTTCTTACATTAAAACATTTTAGAGTAGCAAAGGTCAACAACTCAACATCGTTTAACATTGGTTGCTTAACCGTAAATCGTTTATGGCAATCGGCAACTTGACCGAATTGAGCAAAATCGAGATAGACGCGACCAAATGAACGGTTACCTACTATTTCTCATTACTTTTAACGTTCTTTTTTTCACTGGTCCGTTGGTTGCACCATTCTCAAACTTTACATGAATGAGATGAAAAAGTCTATGACAGCTAGAGCAATATTTGAGAGGATACCCGGAGTTGGGGGAGGGGTTGTGAAAGAGGTGTCATGAATACCACATAAACCTTTGAACACATACAACGGATAAGCTTGGCATATCAAACTAAAATAGTCAGAAAGCTATCGCAAAATGTTGACCCTTATATTTGTAGTGAAAACAATGACAGAAATAAACGATAGCACAACAATTGACTAAAATATCACCGAATGTTCCTCAACGAGGCAATACTATCATTATTAAGTGTCCCCTTGTGAGCTCTTTAAAGGAATTACTTCTCAAGAGATGTATAGCCGACAGTTCGATGCGACTATATCAGCATACCAACATCAGTGCCAAAGTTCAGAGAAACTCAATAACATATGAGCAACTGAATAATGTGTACATTATTGTGGCGATTGTACGTTGGATGATAAATTCACCACTTATGCGGAATATTTTGTATCAGTTGAGAGAAAAGAAAGTAAGACAATAACGGCCACTTTGAGTAGAAGGATGTCTTTTGATCAGCACTATATGTGAAATTCGTTTTTGAGTCTTGTGATGCTAGTTTTACGTTAACTTTCCGTTTTGGCTGATGTTTCGAGGGCCTCCGGGCCGAAGGTGAGCAAAATGTACATACAAATGTCAAAACCATCAATGAATTAACAATCCCTTTTGCACCAATGTCAGCATCAACAATGATTGTCACTAAATGATGTTTCAAATTGGTGTTCCATATAACTAGATATTCCAAAACTGACAAGAGCAACCTGCTGACAAAAAAATGAACGATGTTGAATCCTCCTGTCCATTTTAACATACAAACTATCAGTTTTCTGGGTCACTTTTATAAGTATTTAGCCCCATAAGTAATAACAGACGGTGACTTATATAGCAGTTTATTCAAGTAATCAATGTGTCAAATCACATATTTTTATGGATCAGACTTTCTTGGGAATATTTCTGGTTGACATTGATGTACGCGGTCGTCGGTGCAAGCCCACAGAAACACCAAAGGGAGGATCAGAAAACATAAACCAGCGTCCAGTCTATAGATATATATTGTGGAGCCAAGGACATCATGTAGGAAACCTGTACAAATGTGAAAAAAATAGAAATTTATTGTAGTATGGTTCATCACCATGGTTACAATCGAACGATACGATGATTTGGCATTGACCAAAAGGGCTTTATGAATGTTGTTGTTGTCAAGTATGTTAGTATCATAACCCATATTTAATGGTAAGATGTCTGGAAACGTAGTATGTTACTTTGTATGTATGTATGTGTATGTATATGTGATCTTCCCGCAAGCAGGAACTCGCGAAAGAAGCCATCAGAACTTTGAGACCATCAGAACTCCTATCAGGATGTTTGCAGATTGTAAATTACAACAAAGCAATACATGATATTTATAGGGCCATATAATATATTCTGTGTTGCATAAATAGTTAATTAGTATATTAATTAGCATGCGTAGTTACTTAACATCTGGATAAAGATCAGCCAATCGGTTTTATTCACACATACTTTGGCGATCCATCTCTGGTTGAAAGTTACATGGGACACAGTTACAACCAAACACGCTTCATAAGATTCTTCTGATTCATGATGGGAATGCTGACAAAGATTGCTTTAAATGGAAACTTATGTAACAGTTTGGATGTAGCTCTAATGTGATTATGAAGGTACAAATTAGGACTCAACATGTCATATTCTTGTTTAAAAATCTTGGATTATACTTTTGGGATATAGGAATATTATAATTTTACCTGAAAAGAACCCTCCAAGTTGCATCGCTACTCCATCGACGAAATAAGAAATGGCGATAGCTTCGCTGAAGTGGTGAGAACAAATCGTCGATGGAATCGTTCCTGATACGCCAGAACTGTTGACACCTTGGCTTAAGCCACTGAAAAAGGCCAGTATACTTAGACCGTAGACGTTGTGAACCAACGTACATCCTAGCATGCTTAAACCGTTAGTGACTAATGGTATTACACAGCACGTGTAGGCATTCACCTTGCCATATTTGAACATAAATACAGCAGATAACTTTCCCAAAAGACCTCCGATACCACCCGCAGTAGATAATAATACGGCTTCGCCTTCGTTTAAGCCCATTGTTTTTCCTAAAGATACTAAAAAAAGAGCCCACGACATGAAAATATAAAATGCAAATAATTCTATACCAAGAAGGATAGTAAACGTTTTGTGGTAAAATATCGACAAACACAAACACTTTGTATTATTAATCTGCCTCTTTCCAATGTTTGTTGTTTCTGATACTATGTCCTTCAGCTCCATCTCTGGGATGTCTTCCTTCTCACTCGAAGTTACTGCAGTTCTTTTAGTTGGAGCAGGCCTCGAGCGTCCTACTTGTCTCAAGCATACACCACATAGAATATTGTTCCATGTAATGGCACCAAATAGCAACAATCCTAACTCCAATCCGTACGTTGCCTTCAATCGCTGCATAATGAGGGGAAACACTGCTACCCCAACATAGTTGAACAAGGAGGTGAAGGAAAGCATTACTGGGAAATTTACCGGAAAGTGTGAATGTAATGTTACGTAACCAGGGATAGAACTGAGGCCAAAACCAGTTCCTGTAATATACAAACCAAAGAAATAATAACTTTTAATGTTGGCGGATCTTAACGAAAGCTAGTAGTTAAAAGCGTTATCATTTACAACTTAGACCTATCACAGAATAGTTGTCACATGGTGCACCTGTTGACCGATTCTCTTATATTGGAACAAATTGCGATCAGAAATCGATTGAATACTGTTTTACTCATATAGGACAATATTAATAACCATTTGACAAGAAAACTAACATTTTCTACTTTGTCCATTAATTGTTACCTGTACCATTGATCAAAATTTGATTTTCAAATTTTAAAAGGGATATTATTTCACACCGTTATTTGAAAACCTGATAAATTATCAAAATGTAATGCTTACTCCAGAATGCATCTCACAGTATAGGTGGTCTCATGTAATCACGACAGGTGTTATGTTGATTTATCCATGAAATATGATACATTTGTAACTTGTGGCTTTCAGTTTTCTGTGCAGTGATAATTTGATCGACATATTTAATCAACTATTATTATCTCAGTGGATAAATGCTTAAAGAGTGATAAAGAAAAAGAAAATTTCAGTATTTTCATCAAGCAATCACGTTCTGCTACCGGAATATCCCTTAAAGTGCACGTTCGCTGCGTTCTGGACTTATTTCACGGTTGTTGTTATATAGCTATTGTATTTCAAACAGCCTAATAATTACCTTACTCTTGAAAACGTAAACGTAAAGATGAACAATATATAGAGAGCCGTCTGTTTCATTATATCTCTTTACTACTCTTACGTTGATGGGTATAAGACCACAATGAATTTGGCTGCAATTTTGGGACATTTTGAGACCCGTTCTTTTCACTACGGGGACGAAACATGCCCTCCTTATGTATACCCCTTTATAGGTGTCATTAATTTAGTAGATTAAAGGTTACAAGTTGGGCTACGTTGCTCATAAACCCACAAACCAGGTAGGCTGAGTTTCACGAATTATGGAGCTAACTTTGTTATACCAGCTTCATTGACTCAGTACGAAGTTTTTCGGTAGTAATATTTTTACCTCCTTTTGGTCTACAAAGTTTCCAACATTTTAATGAATGATGTATTCAATAATTCAAATTCATATTAATATATGAACCAAAATGTGACCTTAGTATTATTTCCTGCGGCAGAGTAATTACGTTACATTGTTTCAAACATGTTAAGCTTCAACGTAATACAACCGATGAAACATGGGGCGACCTCATCATTGCAGTCGGCCGTCAAAGTGTCAACTGAAATTAAGATGAGGAACACTTAAGTTACCATAATTGCTCAAATAGGCTACTATTTGGGGCTCCTCAGCTAATATACATTGAGAAGAATGGACGAATGTAACCGAATGTAAATTCAAAGTGACCGGAACGATCGAAATCTAAGAACATGAACGAAGGTGGTATATATTTTGGGTGGGGGGTGGGTGGAGGGTCGTCCGAAACCCTGATATTGCGATATTTTGAATTACTCACCTATGACAAACTCGGACAGGAAAAACTGCCATACAGATCTTACACGTAGACCAAGGTATATATACCCAATCCCAATCAGCGCACCACCAGTCACGCTAAGTTGACGAGCACTGAATATATTCATTAGAAGCCTCGTAACAGGAGCTGTCGACAGGTGAAAGTGATTAATGCGACTAACAGCAGAAAGCAAAAGAACATTCATATATTCAAAATACTAAGGGTGAATAGCATAAAATAAAACTGAGGGCGACATTGGAATATTTCTATTCAAAATTGCTTTTTGTTATATTGTATCATCTTTACTTTTAGAGATTTTTTTTCTTCAAGTTACCCCTCTATACAATTTGTTTTTTTCTTTTTTAAATTAAGGCAATAATGATCTTATAATGCGTAACTACGTCATGTTCGCGCAAACTACATTTCGTTCAAATTTCAGTGGTTATATATTAGCGTATTATGACAATAAATAACAAGTTCATACCTACTACAAACGAGATATAAAGGAGGCTCAAATATGTAAAAATCACCGATTTCAAAAATTAAGTGTAGGTGTATATGGCAAAATGCCTAAATTTCACATTCAAAGTCATTTCAAACCTGCGAGGACGGGGCACAGACTCCAAAACCACTGCAGTGGTAGTCCAGGATGACTGCTTTGTTAATCATAAAAAACACACTTTTCATACCTTCTTAAAAGTAACAGTGGGGTCAGTAGGCCACCCCCTAATGTGACCATTAAGTGTGAGTATATGCGTGGAAAAACTTTTAAGATGTTTATCAAAATCATATTACAAATCAAGTTTCCTCGCAAACAAATGCCAACAAGATGTCTTACTGTAGCTTGGACTCTGCTCTATTTAACTAAGAAAAAACATCTCCTAATGTTACTAATACAAGTACTTACATAACCTTAATGGCGGCAAGTTCTTTCTCAATGTCAATAGTATTTGGAATATTTCAGAACATTAAGAATACATAGTCCTCCCATATCCATTAAACAATATTCAAAGAAGACGATTTTAACAGAGGATATATAGAATACTAGTATAGCATTTTAATCATTAAAATGTTAGATCATGCGTGACTACATGACAGGGGCGCTTTCACTTAAGATGTTTTCACTGAAAAGAAAGACTATTTAAAAGATGGGTAATCGACCTAAAACTTACAGGGGTAATATATAAATGTATTATGTAATACCATTACAAACCGTTATAATCATTTGTTCATTCACATGGGGGTGGGGGTATTGAATAGGACACCTTGTATGAAATTAAAATAAATAGCAATGGATCTTTGAATGCATGCCCAAAGTGACCTTGATGATGAAAATAAAATTCCCATGTAGATAATAGTGCCTGGAGTGTTCTCCATGAAAGTATATGAACCGTTCTTTTAGCCCCCACCCATAATGTATTATGGGGGTTGAAAGTTTGTCACTTTGCATATTTTAATGGAGCGATGTTTTGTTTTTTCCTAAGAACTGTATGCTCATGAGAAACAATCCATAATCCTCTCATACCTTTAACAACATTCAAGTAAACTGATGAAAAACATCCCTTACTCCTATGTGCATGACCTTTTGACCTCAGAATGTTGTTTTTTGTTACTGATTTATTTATTTATTTAACATTAAAGGGTAAACTCGGTTAGCGTAAAGCTAACCTCTCCGAGGCCCTGAAATACAAAAGCAAAAGTAGAATAACAATAAAATAAACATAATAAAAACAATCAGAATGAAAAGGTGAATAATAAAATGGCAATGGAATAGGAAAAATACATTCAAACTTGAAAACGGCATAAAATGTAACAAGGAACAATCAATGAAATTAAATTAAATTAAAAGCATAAGAAATTAGTTAAAGTCCTGGATAAAACGTTTTTTATAGTGTTCGTGTGACGGAACATGCCCACTAGATATACTGTGGAGTAAGGCCATTTAAAGACCTATATACAATATCATCTATGTTTTACATTTTAAACGTTTCTCGAGTGAGGAACATTTCTAGCATTTATGTCATTATTCATGCCCCATACTAAACTACCATACCAGGTGGCTTAGCGACAATTTTCAGGATTAACGTTACCGGCTGGACAAAAGTACCAAATTTGGCATGGAGTTTCTTTTCGACCTATCTATTGATTTTATCCGTGGAACCCACTTGATCGGTTCCGATTTTCCAAGATGGCGGCCAAAATCCAAGATGGCCGACAGAAAAATGGGAAATGTCATATATCTGTTTATAATAATCAATAAACAATATTTCCAGCCCTCTGTGTTTTGCTCATGTAATTCAACTGGAAAGCGGTAGCGAACACGTCTCTCAAGTCCCCACCGAGAACCTCCCAGAAGGTCCTATAGAACTCAGCAGGGAGGCCATCCGGACCGGGGACTTTCCCTTCTTCAACGCTACTACCGCTGTCCAGAGCTCACCAACGAAGAGATTCGAACCAAAGCTATCGTTTTTACTCTGAGAGGGGGGGGGGGGGGGTTGTCTATACCAGACAACGAGTCTTCCTGGAGATCCTCGCTAACAGCAGCCCTGCAGTACAGGTTCGAAAGGAACGACCTAAATACCTTAAATGACTAGTGACCTGACTTAGCGGGTGTTGTCCGCACAATTGACGTTGTGTTTATGAAGGGTGCACAATAGTACAAAATCTCCCAATGAGTCGGTATTCACATCTGGTCGGTTTTCCCTCAAGTTACCCTATTATATAGTTGACTCAATGTAATCAGTCTTACATGACACTCGTAACTCCCATATAATAAAGGGCTTTGCGACAGTGTCTATCCACGGTCGATCACACCTCAAAGTTCCCCAATAAGTCTTAAGTGGCTTCCTGAGCCAAAGTGACACAATTAGAATACCAGCCATAACATATAGTCAGGCTGGTAGTCCGGTTTCATTTACACGATTGAGGACGGAAGGTTTCATGGTCCCGATCAGTAAAGGGCACAGGGGGTCTGGGGAATAAATTTATTTGAAATTTCCTTTTTTTACAGGCGGCCATCTTGGATTCTGGCCGCCATCTTGGTAATGGGTGGCCCAAGCAACATGCCATGACCATCATCTGTTTCGGTGACCCCGGAAACATCTGAATTGACCCCTCACTTGTTCATTTCTGATTTTTACAGCCAGATATATGACATTTCCCATTTTCTGTCGGCCATCTTGGATTTTGGCCGCCATCTTGAAAAATCGGAACCGATAAAGTAGGTTCCACGGATAAAATCGATAGATAGGTCGAAAAGAAACTCTATACCAAATTTGGTACTTTTGTCCGGCCGGTAACGTTAAATTTGCTAAGCCACCTGACTAAATATACGGACTACACAATCTTTGTATTAGGTTTGCTGGTATATACAATCATTTGTAAGTTTTCCTTCATTTTGACCCTAAATGATAATCAGATTGCCCAGAATCGCCTACTTGTATCCAAGTATACTAATACACAGATACCAGATATGAGACGTGTACCAGCTTTCTCATCCACATATACTGGTTTGCACGTGAAACGCCCACGATAATAAACACACACCCTAGCATGACCAAATTGTTTAAAACTTACTATTTCTGTCACCGCTACAGCTTTACAACAGAATACATACGAACATGTTGTAGGCCTATCACTCAGACACTGTGTATGCTTATTGTTTGTGTTAGATGGAACACGTATCGCGTGCTTGTGGTACAGCCAAATGAGCCATGTTGGACAGCGCGTTGTGGTACAAATCCATTATTCATGTACAGAAATCACAAAATTCCCGTCGACTGACTGAACTCGCGATCTTTACGACTTTTACATAGGGAGGAATATAAGAGTTGTAAAAAATTATGCCCCAGTATATGTAAGTGGTTTAAAAATGTGCACAAGCATATGGGGACATTTGATATTGTGTCCCCTATCTCAAAAAGTAGGTGGACATTTCCCCCTGTCCCCTAGGATTGACGCCCATGCCTACAGTGATGGTTATGACATATTCAAAGAAATATATGTGTGGCAGAACTAATGTTTGATAAAGCATTGGACATGCTGTGGGAGGAAATATTTCAGTTTAGATAATATACCAGTATTTTTTGCTATAGTGTTACATCCAGACGAAATATGGTTATTCCAAGAAAGTTTGCTATCAATATTAATACCAAGAAACTTAGTTTCAGTTACACATTTAATTATTTTACCGTCCATCGTAATATCCTTTATCCCAACGAAATGCTCTTTTACTACTAAAAACAATATACTTAGTCTTATCAATGTTAATACTTAATTTGTTTGCTGCGAACCAATCACAGAACTTATCCAGTTTACAAGAGACGGTACTTCGGAGTGAATTTACGTTCTTCGAGTGAAAGAAACTTGTAAAATGGTATCATCGGAAAAAAGACTGTATGAGAGATGTTGGAGACATGGCAGATATCATTAACGTATATAATAAACAACAAAGGACCTAATACAGAGCCCTGAGGCACACCACAGGCGATTTCACCAAGTCCAGAATTTGAATTCTTGTATTTAGTGCATTGTAACCTATTTGTGACATAACTGTCCAGCCAATTTAGGGTTGTTCCTCTGATTCCGTAGAAAGATAGTTTGGAAAATGAAATGGAGTGGTTAATTGTGTCGAATGCTTTGGACAGGTCGAGGAAGACGCCGATGCAAGTATTGTCATTATCGAGATTAGTGTAAAGTCTGTCAAAAGCATCTGCCAGAGCAAGTTCAGTAGAATGACCAGGGCGGAAACCATACTGTTGTTTACAAAGAATGTTGTACTTGCACATGAAACCGTAAATACGATTGAACATTAACCGTTCAATCAGTTTTGAAAAACATGATAACAGTAATATAGGCCGATAATTTTGATAAGATCTCGTGTCACCTTTTTTGAAGATAAGTACTACTTTTGCGACTTTGAGTTGTCAGGATATATGCCAGTAAAAGAGATATTAGAGATGTGGGTCATGGGTTTGGCAATAAAATGAATAACATGTTTGATAATACCTGGCTTAAAACCATCGTAACCTGCTGCCTTATTTGATTTTAAGTTGGAGCTTGCTATGTTAATGAACTCAGCTTCAGTAACAGGATAACTGAAAAGAGAATGGCTGTTTATGCTGTCATTCATGTGAATGAGTTTTTCAGCAGTGTTCTTACTTTTAATCTTATTGGCAAGTTCCTAGCCCAAGTTGAGAAAAACATTATTAAAATGATTTGCTACTTCTTTATCATCACTAACTAGTTGATTGTTTTCATTAATGGCAGTGGGATATTTGGAATGCTTATTTTTTCCGAGAATTTTCTTTATAGTTGTCCATGTTTGGCCAATATTGTTTCTGCTATTGTTAATCTTATAACAATAGTATAATTTCTTTGACAAACGAATAATCTGGTTAAGTTTGTTCCGGTATATAGTATAGGTTGACCTACTGTAATTAGTGTTGTTCTTTAGGGTGCGTCTATAGAGCTGATTTTTCCTTTTAATGGATTTTAAGATTCCATTAGTTATCCGAGGGTGTCTCTTTTTCCTCCTTTTGGTTTTACTGATGGTATGCAATGGAAAACAGGTATTGTACGTTGAATAAAATGAATCAAAGAAAGCATTATAAGAAGTGTTAGCGTCAGGCTTAGTAAGCACTTCATCCCATGTTTTACTTTTAATTTCAGAAATAAACTTATGACAGTTCTTATTGCTATAGTTACGGACTTGCAATGGGTTGTACCTGCCTGTACTCTGATTCACAGGGGCATGAAGAAAAATAAGAAAATGGTCACTAATATCTAGAGTATAGCAATTGTATGGAACGCGAAAAGGGCAACATTATTTTGTTGTTTAAACTAAGTTTGTTGCTGTCTAAACTAAAGTTGTTGCTGCTATTAAATCATGTTGCTGTTGTTAAACTTAAACTTACGGTTGATGTCTAAACGGCACGTTTATGTCTAAAACTTTCGTTGCTATCTAAACTTACGGTTGATGTCTAAAATCACGTTGATGTCTAAACTCATGTTGATGTCTACACTTTCGTTGCTATCTGAAGTTCCGTTGTTGTAACACGTTGTAAAAGAGCATCATTCTTTCTTTTCAAAAAAATAATCGTTAACGTCCTGATTTATAGCAACAGCCATGTAAGTATTGTTAACTAACATGATTTGTCGAACAAAATCACGTTGTTAACGATATTTACATGATAGTTGCTACGACTCCAAGGACGTTGTTAACGACATTGTTAACGTAATATTTGAATAATTGTTTTATCACAGAAAGTAATAACTTGAGACAATCTATGAATTTTGCGGAAAGCTACCACAACATGTCTGGTACTGAAAATGACTTTTCATCTTACAGAATGTTTTTTTCTCTCCGTATTGAGAGTTGATGATGTAAAATGTGCATTCATACCACAGTAATTTCTTCGTTGCAAACTTGCGTAAATGTTCGAGGTCCCTTTGACCACGTGCTTCAAGTCATGATTCTGGTGCACATTCGTGTATATAAACGTCGTAGAAAGAAACACCCATGGATTACGAATGGTATTTTGACTTCCATTAAAAGGAAGCACAAACTTTACAGACGTCAGTTAAAGTCTCCTACAGTTATGTACAAGTCTATGTATACAACGTATCGTAATAAGCTTAATCAAGTAATCAGACTTTCGAAAAAGCTCTATTTTGACAATAAATTTAATGAGAGCAGAAATAACACAAACCAAACATGGCGTACTATTAATGAAATGTTGCACAATAACCGTAAAGAATCATCATATCCTGCTGTTTTCAAAGATGGTGACCAAGAAACCAGTGATGAAAATATCATTGCGAATAACTTCAACAATTTGCTTGCTAGTAAAATAAATAACAAAGGTAAATCACATAAAACCATCTGTGATAACAATAGTCATTCAATATTCACATTCCCAGTCACTGAAGAAGAACTAATTAAAATTGCAACTTCCAACTTGAAACGCAATAAAGCAGCAGGATATGATGATTTCAAACCTGGTATTATAAAAAATGTTATTCCTTTTATTGCTAAGCCTTTGACCCATATATGTAATTTATCATTTAACAACTGGCGTATTCCCAGATAAACTTAAAACGGCAAAGGTAATACCAATCTATAAAAAGGGAGATTCAAATGTATATGAGAATGATCGACCGATTTCATTGCTTTCCTGTTTTTCTAAAATCATAGAACGACTTATGTTCAATCGCATATATAATTTTCTTAACCAGTGTAATATTCTCTGTAAAGAACTGTACGGCTTTCGACCCGAACATTGTACTGAACTGGCTTTGGCAGATGCACTTAACAGTTTACGTACTAGTCTTAATGATGGCAAAAATTGCATTGGTGTATTCCTCGACCTTTCGAAGGCGTTTGACACGATCGATCATACCATCCTTATCAATAAATTATTTTCATACGGCATTAGAGGAACTACTCTCAACTGGCTTGAAAGCTATATTTCGAACAGATATCAGTGACCTTTGTATAAAAACTCTAGATGCGATCTTGCTAAAATTCGTTGCGGCGTTCCACAGGGTTCAGTCTTAGGTCCTTTGTTATTTATTCTATATATTAACGATATTTGTCATGTCTCCAAACTAGCCAAAATCATTCTCTTTGCTGATGACACCAGTATTTTCTTCGAGAGCGACGACATAATCACATTATCTTCCAACGTGTCAAATGAATTAAATAAATTCTGTAATTGGTTTTCAGCCAACAAATTATCATTAAATGTACAAAAAAGTAATTACATTGTCTTTAATACTCGTAATACACTTATTTGGAATAAAGATATATGTATGGATGGGAAAATAATTAAGCAAGTTTATACTACTAAGTTTTTAGGTGTAAATATTGATTGTAAACTTAGCTGGCGCAACCATATTTCAACTATTTACAGTATAATTGCACAGAATGTTGGCATATTATCTAAGTTGAAATATTATCTATCGGAAAACATACTCCGAACACTATACCAGACCCTGGTTGTCCCGCATCTCACTTATTGTTCCATTATTTGGTCTGGTACATACAACACCAATCTTAACAATCTTATAATACTCCAAAAGGCAGCCATTCGCCACATAACACACTCAGCCCCACGTGAGCACACCAGTCCCCTATTTAAGAAACTCAACTTACTAAAATTGCACGATCTCATTAAAGTTAAGCTTGCATTATTTGCCTACAACACCTGGAATGGATTACTACCAGCTGCCTTTGACAATTTTTTAACCAGTAACAGAGATGTACATAATCATAACACGAGGCATGCTAATCATGCCCACTATAATCTCTACGATACCACCATTGGAACTTTAAGCCTACAAAACCGTGCAACAAAAACATGGAATCTTCCAATGAACGATTTAAAGGGTAAAAAGTCAGTCACATCCTTTAAGAAGTGGTTTTGTAAGGAAATAATAGCTAGTTACTGACTAAAACTAAATTATACCTGTATGTAATTACTATATATATATATTGAACATTTAATTTGTACTTATATCTATGTATGTATTCTTACACATATATATAATTTGTTTTTTCTTTTCTTTTCTTTTCTTTCTTCAGGGAGTCTTCCACATTGTTAAGCTTTTAAGCTTACTACATACGGAGTTGGCGAGGAGGAGAGAGTGGCAGGACAGGCGAAATGAAGGTCGGGCGGCCGCCCCTGTAAAACAGCGAAGCTAGGGCACTGGATGGCATCTGCCATATATATTGTGTAGAACATTCACAAAGTACAGGCAGTGATACGATCGCATCCATACAACTATACACTAGTAAAAGTATAGGTCATAATAATAAACGCAATCGGTGTTCGGTCGGGACGAAAGGTTTTGTCTCTAGTAATATTACTATCACTCGTTTTACTTGATTGCCGACATTCACAACGTATCCATACATTATGGTTTAAATAAGTATGTTGTAAGTGCAGTATTTTTATACCAGCATTTTGTCTAGTTTACTCGTTTTACTTGATTTCCGATATTCACAGCGGATCTCTACACATCGTTGAAGGAGCTCAAATAAATAGGTTTAAAAGTGCAGTATTTTTATGCCGGCATTATGTCTTTATACTCGTTTTACTTGATTTCCGACATTCACAGGGATCTCTACACATCGTTGAAGGAGCTCAAATAAATAGGTTTAAAAGTGCAGTATTTTTATGCCGGCATTTTGTCTTGATACTCGTTTTACTTGATTTCCGACATTCACAGCGTATATGCATAGCTTCTAACATTTTGAAAGTTGTTTACCGTGCAGCCTCCTATTCGTATGAGGCGTAACGCACATGTTATCTGATAGGCTGGCAGTGGGAGATACGGTTCGGTAGCTTATAAAACAAGGTTTCCACAATTTGTCGTCTGGTGACTCCAATGACCTTTGACCTCAATCAAATCTTTTACTGAATATGTCACAACTACATACTTAATATGAGATTCGTCCAACCTTCCCTTTTTGAGTTATCGTGTTAACAAGTTTTTCACAATTATATACTAACAAGCATAAATATAGTGCACTGAAGTCATCGAAACCTCAATGCATTTTGCATTCTGGTTTACATTACGCGGTTGAGCAATTTTGAACAGCGCCGATGGCAACAACGTAAGTTTATACAACGACGTATGTTCAGACAACGGAAGTTAAGACATCAACGTGAGTTTAAGCAACAATGTGGTAAAAAACGTAGTAAAACAGCAGCAACAACTTTAGTTTAGACAACAACAAGCATAGTTTAGACAACGAAATAAGTTTGCCCTTTTCGCGTTCCATACAATTGATGTCCCCGGCTGTCTCCCGCCACGATGCTGCGCGACAAGGTTCGATGTCAGCCTACTCCTACCTTGGAGCCTACCTTGTTGGGTAGGATATGGTATGAAGTTTTCAGAAGAAGAGAATTCCACAATCGTCCACATTCCTGTTACGCCCCGTATTTCTGTTAATCGAGTTGATCGCAGCAGTTCGTGATTTGTCCTCTCAACAGTTTACCAAGTCACTGGTAAATATAATTAGAAAGGTCTTCAAATGATACAAAGTGATTTATCTATTATTAAGACAATATACCGGGAGACACATGTACGTACAAGCCGAAACAAACTTCCACAGCAATTATACGTTAAGTGCAGCATAACTTATACTCCCCACAGACAACTTTTATGTTGCTACAGAATGTCATTGTTACAATGAATATACTTACAGAACATGTATGCCAATCCACTTTGAATGGCAAACCCCCAAGCGACTAATCCGTAAGTCGTTTGTAGTGTGTCTACTACATCGTCCAGTATTACACTGTTAGACTTCATACAACCGCTCAAGAAGGCAAGCCGGACTGAGCACGATATGAGAACTATCCATCTGTCCATAGTTTCGTCTTTCAATCTTTCAGTGAACTGCATGTACTAACTGATAAAAGTAAGCAAACAGCAAGATGATCTTTTAACGATATAGCATCTCTTTTCTTTTCAATAATGAATTCATAGATAAATAAAAGTACTCTTCTGTAACTGTAACTTTGTGGGATGGTCTAACACAAGAAAAAGGTATCGTATGAAAACTTTTCGTTTTCGTTTTCAAAACGGAATACAAACTGTGCCATCTTCCATTCGTCGCTGGCTGTTTTATTTTGGACGATAACATTCGATTATCCGTTGGCGTTGAGTTTAACAATGGTAATAAGTTGGAATATCTTAGGGGCTAATGATAATATAAATAATATTGATATACTAAATTAAAAAAAGGTTGGGAATGTGAAGTGTCGTTCTCAAAATAATTTGAGGACGATAAAACAACGTCTGTTTTGGATTTTACTTAAATACGAAACACCCTACGTAATAGTGGAATATTTCTTACGGAAACGAATGGGACACGATCCCGCATTTTTGTGGGAAGTTCATCGCAATGGTTAATGCTAACACAGAAATATTTCGTGCCTCTCACAAGCGAAAGGCAGATACGATTTTCGATAACTGCAAAATTAACTTTCACAGTGGTAAACACATTGCCTAGATACCAATTAGTCTCCGTCAGAACTATCAAAGTATTACTCCATATATGATGCATATAGTACACATCCCATGCGTACCGTAGAGCCAAAACCTGGATGTGTTCACACTCACCACCTTGAGTCGCCACTGCATCCAGTCTAGTTCCAAGTTTTTATTTTATTTAAAAGAGATACTGTAGCGTATTGATGAGCTCACTAACCGTATTTGATCAACTTCTGTCAACAGGGTACACTTTGATGAACAGCCCATTCACATACTCCTCTAACCTTATTATTGTAACTGCTGGGCCTGGTGTTGACCTAATTTATCACCATGTAGTTACTTCGTCACACTTTATACGTCATGTAGCTTCTACTTGGAAATGAATTTGTAATTTACAGTTTCTCACACGGGTTGCTAACGTACAGTCTGTATTGTACGGAAGCGTGGAAGAGACATGTACATTGACGACTTACCGACATTGCATAGATACTCTGTGCAAAACGTCAACAATCTTAAAATAACTGTTTTGCACACTTGCTATCATCTTGACAAAATGTCGAAAAACATTATACAATTGGATGATTCTTACTTCACGGTTATTTAACACATACTATCTAGAATTAACTATCCTGAGCCTGTTTGAGTTACATATATGACGAAAAGGATCTATTTCACTTACCAATAATTTCGGCATTCAAATATTTCTCCTGTACGTACAAATCACGACGCCTCCTCTTTGCCGTTTTTCCACTTATGTCCAACATTTCAGCAATTTGTTGATTTGTAAAACCCATCTCCAAGTTTTCGCGTATCTTCTCGTTCAAGTTGAACGACATTCTTTGTAGTTATAATATGGATTCCTTTTCACCGCGGAAACTGTTTGCATTTTCCTATTAGTTAATATCGAGCAGAACTTTTCTTACTGTAGTTAACGTTGATACTCTCATTCTGTACAGGTATGCATATGTATGTGTGTATGTGTGAAAACTGCAGAGAGTGACCTTCGTTGACCCCATGTGCATATTGTTGTAGAAACATGGCCTGGTTACGAAGCAGTATCGACCCAAGTTTGAAGGTAATGTCGAGTAGTAGCACATTCCGTTTAGGGTATAGGAGCGCCAATAATCAACGGCGGCATCGCCTCCTGTATGAGTAGTAGCATCGCCGCCTGTAGTTGTAATAGCATCGCCTATTTAGAGTAGTAGCGCCACCTTTTTACAGCATCGTCACTTCGGGGTAGTAGCACCTGTTTAGAATAGTAGCATCTCTTTTTTTAGGGTACTAGCACCTCCTGTTTTGTAAGTACCACCTCCTTTTTAGGGTAGTAACACCTCCTGTTTAGGGTAGTAGCACCTCCAGTTAAGGGTAGTAGTACCTTCTGTTTAGAGTAGTAGCACCTCCTGTTTAGAGTAGAAGCACGTCCTGTTTGGAGAAGAAAGCACCTCCTGTTTAGGGTAGTAACACCTCCTGTTTAGAGTAGAAGCACCTCTTGTTTAGAGTAGTAGCACATCCTGTCTAGTGTAGTAGCACGTCCTGCTAAGAGTAGTAACACCTTCTGTTGAGAGTAGTAGCACCTCCTGTTTACAGTAGCTACACATCCTGTTTTGATAGTAGCACCTCCTGTTTAGGGTAGTAACACCTCCTGTTTACAGTAGCTACACATCCTGTTTTGTTAGTAGAACCTCCTGTTTGGGTAGTAACACTTCCTGCTTAGTGTAGTAATACCTCCTGCTTAGGGTAGTAGTACCTTCTGTTTAAAGTAATAGCATTTCCTGTTTTGTTAGTAGCACCTCCTCTTTGGAGTAGTAGCACCTCCTGTTTAGGGTAGTAGCACATCCTGTATAGAGTAGTAGCACGTCCTGTTTAGAGTAGTAGCAAGGCTCCTGCTTCCAGTAGCTATACACCTCCTGTTTAAGGTAGTAGCACATCCTGTTTAGAGTAGTAGCACCTCCTGTTTAGAGTAGTAGCACCTCCTGTTTTGTTAGTAGCACCTCCTGTTTAGAGTAGTAGCAAATCCTGTTTAGGGTAGTACTTCATCCTGTCTAGAGTAGTAGCACGTCCTGTTTAGGGTAGTAGCACTTCCTGTTTAGTTAAGTAGCACCTCCTGTTTAGGGTAGCACCGCCACCTCAGGTCATTTCGGCGTTCCATACCGCAAAAGGGTTATTGACGTTGTACCATTATACTTCAACCATGGCGCTGCTGGTGTGAGAGTGTAATGAAGCCTATATCACAAACCTAATCTCTGAACGTGATAGACACGTATGCGATTGTAAACAATTGATGCACAGCGTGAGGCAATTTTATTGTATTGAATACGACTGAGTATAAGCTATGTTAAGCAGCTACAAGGTGACTATAAGGTCAATTACATACCGACTATTGTCTTTAAAATTTCTATCGTATGCTAAAGCTTTTCAGTCTGTAGTGACGCACGTACACTGTATTAGCCCGGTAGCCCAGTGCACTTTGATCAAACGAACGAGGTACCAATATCTGAGTATTGGAACATTTGGGGAAAAACCCAGTATATCCAAAAGTGGATGTCTGCCGGGGTCCCTCTGCTACATGTGGCCCCTGTGGCCGGTTAAAGGGGGCCCAAAAATGCATTTGATCAAACGAACGAGGTACCACTTGAAACCAATGTAAACTTAATGCATGAATGCCACATAGTACCGAATGGCCCATGCCAGACAAATTTTCTGCTGCAAAGGGCCCGCCAGACGCCCCAAAAGGGCCCCTAAAAATGCATTTGATCAAACGAACGAGGTACCACTTGAAACCAATGTCAACTTAATGCATGAATACCACAAAGTGCTGAATGGCCCATGCCAGACAAAGTTTCTGCTGCCAAGGGCCCGCAGACGCCCCCATATATGGCCCAATTGCTCATTATCGTAGCATTGACCCAGATTAAATATGCAAGGTACCACTGAAAACCGGTTTGGAACGCTCGGGTTAATCTTACAGACTATGGCAATCATCATGCCAGACAATTTTCTGCTACAAAGGGCCCACCAGACGCCCCAAAAGGGCCCCTAAAAATGCATTTGATCAAACGAACGAGGCACCACTTGAAACCAATGTCAACTTAATGCATGAATGCCACAAAGTACTGAATGGCCCATGCCAGATAAATTTTCGGCTGCTAAGGGCCAGCCAGACGCCCCCAAATATGGCCCAAATGCCCATTATCGTAGCATTGACCCAGATTAAATATGCAAGGTACCACTCAAAACCGGTTTGGAATGTTGGGGATGATCTTTCAGACTATTGAAATCATCATGCCAGACAAATTTTCTGCTACAAAGGAGCCAACAGACACACTAAAAAAATGGGCTATGATCAATCATAGTTGGTACCACACAAAACCAATATCAAATGAAAAGTTGCTTTCCACAGAGTGAAGAACTGCCAATGCAAGACAAATTTCTTCTGCATAGGTCCCATCAGATAGAAAGAATAGGTGGCCCAATGTGGCCCTATATGGGCCTAATGAATTGTATATTGATGCAGACTATATAAGTGCCTTGTAACATGACATTTGTAACATTCCACAGAGTAAAGAAATGCCAATGCAATACAAATTTTCTCCTGCAAAGGGCCCACCACATGTAAAAAAATTGACGCAGTTTAAATACCACAAGAAACCAATCTATAACAATTAAGAACATCCTGAATTATTCAAATTCCTTCCCGCTGCATAGGCCAAAGGAATAATGAGATTAGTATACTAGTAGGTTTATCAATAACTGAACATTTTATTAAGCAAAACTAAAATGACGCGAACTCAGTCTTTGAGGGAGATCCTGATAGTTATAATGCATTCTCAAATCCATTCCTTTTCCTTTTATCCATTCTTTTTCCTTTTATCCAGTCAGTACTTTGTATCGTGAGCAGTGTTTAACTTGGCAGTTACTTTGTTTCGTTGGAAAAACTGGAGCAGATTAAAATCAGTTTATGTTTGCAAATAAGAAACCCAAAATCATTTTGCATCTTAACACACTGTGTTTACGTTAGCATTGTAAATCTACAAAGTTGAGAAAGAACGCTTAAGTGTCATCTTAAGACATACATGTAGTCGGACAAAAGAGATTGTTTTGTTTTTTAAGCTCAGACAAAGAAACAAAAATCAAACAATGGTGAAAATGCTTTTTAACGTGTACTTAACGATAAACGTTTTGGTTGAAACTGTCCAATATGGTTTTTTAAAGATACATAATTGAAGCATAGAAATGTATATGTACCTTTATGCTAAGTGCACTCTTTAAAGGACTTAAAATGCTAAGATTGAACAAACAGACACTGATATCACCACGTATGACTCCATTCCTTGATACAAATATAAAATGAGTAATTGGCCTATATTACTCCATCTTGGTCTTTTAGAACTTTCATCATAACACTAATTCAATTCGAATAACTTGTAACAAGTCCAACAAATAGATGTGGCATCCATTTTTCAGAAATATGAATGCTAGATGAGGGTTTTTGTTTTCATCTATGAAGGAATCTTTTACCTTTCAAGAAAGTCATCTTGCTAGTTTAAATGTACTAAAATCTTAATTGGTTAAGATAGTAACAAAAGATCACTATTTGATTACTCTGAACATGACACATGTTAGGTATTGCTTCGAAGTATAAGAACTGTGAATTCATGTCTCTTGACAGTGATTAAACACTGGAGTTTGTGCATTGTAATAAGACACTGCATTTGCCATTCAGACAGATCTCAAAAGAATAATTAGCAAGTTTATGAAAATTAAGTATTCCCATGAACTTGATGCTAAAATGAAAATGGAAGCTCAAATCTACGTTTCATTGTCGGAGTCATCACTCCAAGATGGTTCAGTACTTGAATCATCGGCATCAAACTCGGAAGCCACGTCTGGTCGGCTACTTTGAAGATCTTCGCTCAGTTCCCCCTCTTGGAATAGATGATCTGGGAGAGCCGGTCCCTCAAACCAGTCAGGGCTGTAGCACCCATTCTTGCTCTTCCATTCGTAGTTCTGTGGATCCAAGCCATGTCCTGGACTTGGTGTGTCAGCATGTGCCCATACGATGCTAACGTAGTGGGCTCGTTGCAAATTGTTGCGTACAGTTTTTGCACACGGTGGAAGGAGAGTCCGTCTTCTTTACTTTAGCCACCAAGTTTTCCTGTAAATAGATAGATGGGTAAGCAATGACTAAATACGCAGGGATGGGATGTTTTTCATTGAATTATTCAGTGGGGATATCTATGGCTTGTAATTCATTTCCAGCATGCAATGATTTTTTAAAGGACATTGCAGTCTTGATGTCGGAGAGCACCCCAATGACACTGTTGTAACTGTCGTATAAAAGAAACTTTTACATCTAACAAACACAGGAAAAGTGGAATATTAGTCGATAATGCAAATATATCCTGCCAATCAGTTTTTATTTTTGAACTTTGAATTTGAATGGAAGAAAGTATCATCAGTCATTGTCAATGCATCCCTTTATTATTAGCAACAGCATTTCTTCTATGTGGACTCTTGTAGGTGCTAAACAATGTAACATCTTTAGGTGAAATTATATAGTATCGAAACATAATTAAACAAATGACGCTTGTTATACTTTATCATTCATGAGTCTTTACTTGATTAGACCTATTGGTACATAGCCAAATTGCAAGAATCATTTGTTAACTTAACGTTGATTGTTGAATAGAAAAGTGAGTAAATGCCTAAGTTAGTAAAACATTGCAAAATGATTTACATGTGCCTACCTCGTGAGATGATCCCGCATGGTGAATCTCCGGAATTTCATCCACCTCCATATCGGAATCAGTTACTTTGCCCAATCTTTCATCCAGTAGATAAGTCATGTACATTACAGATACCAGGCAAGAGTTAAGCAACTCTTCCTCAAAGTGTTAGAATTATAATGTGGGGAACTCTAATTCTTGCCCAGACCAGAAAATTCCAAAATATTTATTTAGAGGCTTAGGTGAAAGGGTTATCTTTATTTTGCTTAGAGCAGCGAATAGCTAAATAAGATAAAACACTGGTCTTAAAACACTGGTCTTGTGTACATTAACTCCATTGTGGTTTGAGTATAGATAAGGGGAACATAAGGAGAGGGATTGACATACAGATAGTGAGATTTATCTTGTGAAAGGAGGGAGTAGCCTACAGCAGATTCTCTGTAACTTGTGTTTTGGGCGAAACAGGCAAACTGTTCACTAATTACAATGGTAACCTTTTTTTTAGCTGTTGCTTAAAATCCAGTCATATAATCATCTTGAGTAGAATTTGGATATATATAGTCACCATTTTTATGTACTAGTATACTATATGTTTTTTTTTTCTTAAACCAATTTATGCTGGAAATGATATAATCATGAGCTTGAAATGTCATGTTCCAAGGCACATATATAGTCTGCATCAATATCCAATTCTTTAAACCCATATATAGGGCCACATTGGGCCACTTTTTTTTCTTTCTGGTGGGACCCATGCAGAAGAAAATATGTATTGCATTGGCAGCTTCTTTACTCTGTGGAAAGTGCCTTCTCATTTGATATTGGTTTCAAGTGGTACCAACTATGATTGATCATAGCCCATTTGGGGGCCCTTTTTTAAGTGTGTCTGTTGGCCCCTTTGTAGCAGAAAATTTGTCTGGCATGATGATTTCAATAGTCTGTAAGATTTACCCGAGCGTTCCAAACCAGTTTTGAGTGGTACCTTGCATATTTAATCTGGGTCAATGCTACGATAATGGGCATTTGGGCCATATTTGGGGGCGTCTGGCCGGCCCTTAGAAGCAGAAAATTTGTCTTGCATAGGCCATTCAGTACTTTGTGGCATTCATGCATTAAGTTGACATTGGTTTCAAGTGGTACCTTGTTCGTTTGATCAGATGCATTTTTTTAGGGGCCCTTCTTGGGCGTCTGGCGGGCCCTTTGCAGCAGAAAATTTGTCTGGCATGGGCCATTCAGTACTATGTGGCATTCATGCATTAAGTTGACATTGGTTTCAAGTGGTACCTCGTTCGTTTGATCAGATGCATTTTTGGGCCCCTTTAACCGGCCCCAGGGGCCACACGCAGCAGAGCGACCACGGCAGACATCCACTTTTGGATATACTGGGTTTTTCCACAAATGTTCCAATACTCAGATATTGGTACCTCGTTCATTTGATCAAGGTGCACTGGGCTGCCGGTCTATAAAGGGTGCAACTTGCACACTTGACGACCTGTTCCCCCCCCCCCCCAAAAAGGATATATAATAATGGCTCACTGGCCAAAAATGGCTATAGTGGAATTTACGTATGTACAAATCAAGTATACCTACCATGCAATTGCAAAACAACTCCGTTTTTTATTATGAATAATTTTCTTATTTCCATACCGCTATGTGTCTATACAATTAGATAAAAGGTTGTGAAGAAACGTCTCATGCCGGTAATCTGACCTAGTTTCGGGGCACGCATGCAGGTGAGGAGTCCAGTTCTGATATGGGTTTGGCAGTAAAACTTACTTGAAAAATATAGGTTAATTTAAAACAAGGTATGTAGGCTATGTTAGAACGCCTCACGCCCGAGATTTCTGTTTTGTCGGAAAGAAACCCGAATCTTGAGGTTTTACATTTTGTACAGCAGGACACCGTGATTGATGTCCGTTGTCCTTTGTCTGACATTTCTCCTCTTAACTTCAAACATACAGCCATTTAACTTATTAAACAGCGGACTTTTCGTGGTTTACAAGTTACCTACACGTTTTGCTTTGTTTGAGTTATCCTGGTGAATGTCTCACGACAGAGGGCTAAGTTCTGTACCCCAGGCTCAGTCCTAAACCCGTTCTATGTGCTATCACATTATACTTCGCCAGTCATCTCTATATGCAGTTGGAGACATTGATCAGTTTGTATAGTACTTTTAGTTGATTGCGTACCGGTTGAGCTCTTGTATGCCAGTGAAGATGTCGTGATCAATCCTTACAGGCAGGGAAAGATTAAATCACAATCTTTAGTACTTTCGAGGTTGTCAGTGGAATATAAACGCCGCTCTATAACGGGGAAGACCGTTTTACTCTTCCGAGCGTGATAGATGCTGGTTTTGCCGATAGTATTTCAGTGATGCGCTTTACAAGGACAAAATAAAACATACAAATGAACAGAAACAGCAACAAGACAGAAAAAAGAGGAATATTTAAAGGCCTAATGAAAGAGAACTGTCTTCAGAGCTTATTTGAAAGAGTGAAATGTGGATTGACTAGCTACCGAAGACGGCAAGTCGTTCCACAGCCTGGCCTCAGTTACAGAAAATGCAGGGTTGCCAAACTGTTTTGTGCGGGTGCTGGGAACGTTTAAAGTACCGTAGTAGCAGGTATGCTTCTTATGCGGTATGACGAATCACGCCTAGCAAACATCTTACACAAATAATCCGGGGCCTGTTTATTAATACATTTATAAACAAAGAAACTTGAATGTAATGCGTTGCTCAATGGGGAGCCAATGTAAAGTGAAAAGACAGTCACCCTAGCACCGTCATATTTTCTTCTGCACAGAATCAATTTCGTAGCTTGGTTTTGTATAGACTGTAAGGGAAGCAGGGTAGAGGCAGGTAAACTGATCAGTAAAGCATTAAAATAGTCAAGATGAGATATTACGAGACCCAAGACCAAAGATTTAGAACTTTCACAATCAAGGAACTTACGATATCTGTATGATTGGGGGAATTCCACAAGACCGAATGTCCGCAAGACCGAAGGTCCGCGAGACCGAATTTCTCAAAAATATGTTTTTTTTCAGAGACACTTAAGTTAGTGTCAAGCTGAACCCCCAATTTTTTAACAGAGTCAACATTAGTATGACCAACCAAAATAGAACTTGTCTCAGTCTTGTTGTTATAGAACTGTGAATGAAACACAATGACCTCCGTTTTGTTGCCATTAATCTGTAGTTGTTCTCAGTCATCGAGGTTTTCACAATGGATGATGTGTGTTGTAGAACAGAGACAGCGTGTTGTTCTTCTGAAGTATTGCCAGATCTGAAATCCGTGTAAAATGAGTGATCATCTGCATAGCCAATGATATCAACCTGTTGTTGACAAGAGCTCTCATGAAAAATCGACTCCGCCAACGTGCTGGCATAACAATTAAATAGAACTGGACCAGATACAGATCCCTGTGGGACTGAACATGGCAAATCAACAGGCTTTGAAACAGCAGAGTTAACTGAGATAACACAACCTCTAGGATAAAGGTATGATATTTGCCAATTAAAAACCATGTCAGTTGCACCAAATTTGTTTCTTATCAGTGATGATTTATAATGAGGGAGAAACTCACCGATACTCAATGCTGGTACAATAACTACTGTTCATGTCCTATAACACATGTTACCGGGTTACGTATGTATGCCCAACTGTCTTATTATCCATCTTTGTTTTAAGCAATTTTTTTGACAAACTTATACATTATCTTCCAATATTTGTGACATCTTCTTTACACCAGTTCCCCGATGTTTTTTAAAACAAAATTGGATTTACAAATATATACTCTATGTATATTTGTTTGTAAATCTAACTTAAAAAAATAACATTGGTATAAAAACCCCCGAGGCGTACATGATTAAAAGAAGATGGTGTGTCGTTAATATAGATAGTTGGGATTAAGGTGAGGTATTTCTTCCGCCATGTTTTCGAGATCTGCACGGGAGAGTAATATACGGCACATTTAAAAGGTCCGTCGATACCGAACCCCTTCCAACTCTTCTCGAAGATATACACAACACATTAATCAAAGACGCATAAATTCAAGCTTGTGCGCTATATGCTTTCTTCTTTATTGAGAATCGTAAACAATATATTTCCATCCAAACAGTGGCCCGAAATACACGTTTCACAAACAGTTAAATTAAATGATATCAAGAGCGACATCAGTAAACAAATACTGGCCCAAAAGGCTTATACACAATACCCCTATATTTTCTTTGTTCCCTCATGGAATTAAACCGTTCCGCGGAACACTGTTTTTGAGAAATAATCCTGCCATATCGTTGTATGCATTAAGTACATAAACAGATACTTCTATAAGAACTGCAGGGGGAAACGGTGAAAGCATGGTGTTTTTCCCTCCCTGCCCCACTCCCCCCCCCCCCAACCCACCCCGCTCGTTGTTCTTGTTTAGCCGTATACAACCGCTTAGGTCAACCTTTCTATAGTTCATCTATGGCGACATCGATGGGTTTATCATTCCACGCGCTCTTTACTGAAATGTTATTATAACAGTCCACGGTTTTCCCACTTGATTGTTCCTACTATGTCGCCTTTGGAAACCACGATGTCTTGCGTTTTCACATCCGATACTACTGTTGATTGCCAACGACCGTGCATCAGAATTTACACTTTGTGTTCGTAACACGGTAACATGTGTTACAGGACAAGAACAGTCGTTACTGTACCAGCTATGAAAATCGAGTGATATAGTAAATGATTGAGTGATTTAGTAAAATCGAGTGATTTAGTAAAAAGTGTAGTAAATTCTACCACCATACCTTTTAGAAAACTATTCGTTAATTTACAACAGTAAAGGTGACCTAAGCGGTCGTTCTTTAATAGATTATGCTCTGAATACGCCACAACCGGTGACTAGTATAGAGGAAAAAGTTGAAGAACCTGATGAGGAGCTTATTTTTTTTGTCTTGCCACAACCGGCTATATTTCAGCAACGTTAGTGGAAGATGTCGAAGAGGCTTATGATAGGGTGATTGAACCCTCTTTTTTAGATAACGGCAAACAAGTTGATATCAACATTTCTGATATGGAAAATTCAAAGAGCGCCACCGCTGTAGCGTTTTGGTCAGTTATCCCGATATCATGGAAGACGCACTCCGAAGTACTACCGTTACGTCTACCTCAGACCACATCGTAGAACCATCCGGCCGAGTACAGTATACCACCGGTGAGTTGACAAACAAAAGCAACCTCTAAAGCAGGGTTGTCCAACCTACGGCCGGCGGGCCACAGTCCGGCCCGCCGCAGGGTTGCGTCCGGCCCGCCAGAGATGCTCTACGGTGTGAAATTTAGTGAGCAGATTTATTGATAACAATTTGAAGCTATATAATCAATCATTCGAACCTTCTGGGTACAAAAACTGCATACAGGTCAGTTTATGTTACACTCACTCAGCGGAGGGGAGAGGGGGGGGCGGCTGGACTTTATTCATCTGTTTTATCAGG
The DNA here is from genome assembly GCF_037975245.1 of Apostichopus japonicus. Classification (NCBI taxonomy): domain Eukaryota; kingdom Metazoa; phylum Echinodermata; class Holothuroidea; order Aspidochirotida; family Stichopodidae; genus Apostichopus; species Apostichopus japonicus. The sequence continues at coordinate 10,605,843 of NC_092581.1, forward strand.
AAGGAAAATAAATCAGTGCGCTCCGCGCGGAGTGCTCACATTTTGTTGCCTTGGGCTTCGCGCAAAAATTCGAAAAATCGAGCGTAGGGTTCATGCGGCCCCCTCCTTCATCATAATCATTCCATGTGGCCCTCGTCTGCAAAAGGTTGGACAACCCTGCTCTTAAGGAACCAATACTAAGAACAGTTCACCAACTAGTACAAGAACCGGTTCAACAATAGCATTTGCCTATGGAAATGGCCACTTAAAGGACCAATAATAACGTAAATTGGGTGAGCAATAACCAAACATCTAGCTCGCTAACTTCGACTACGCCAGCGTACATACCTTTACTACCGACCACGACGAGAATACTGGCATTGCATATCACCATAATCGCTCACCCCACCCACCACCCCAGCCCCCGAAAGCGCTCTTTATTAAATGCGGGTATAGTGTTTTTCCTGTCTATTGTACGTGTGAGTGTAATAGCAGCCGTAGCAGGTGTAAGTTTAAGTCTTCTTCTTCAGCTGGATCATCTGAATTAGCATATATAATGTTAGTCTCCTTCCTCTCTTATTGAACCATGTGGTATGTGCAGACTGATGATCCCCTATGGTTGCTCATTGGCAACGAATCATTTTGTCATACCACAAAGATTAACAGGTTGTGATCAAATCATAACGACGATATTTAACCAACAAAGATATTTCATAGAAATATGGTCATGATTAACAACTTTGTTTTGAAAAAAAAAAGATTTAAAGGATGTACATTCATCGATAAAATGGCTAATCAATACTTTCCCTATAGATTAACCTTTTAATGCCAGACCGGGTTGCAGAGTATGTCGAAATTAGTAACTAATATGCTGCTGATTACAAAAAGGCCGCGGCATTATCCAAAGAGGACGTGGAGATCTTTTCTACTAACGTAGAGTAGGGATTAGCAAAGGCTAAAAACTTTTCCGATCAGATTTTAAATAGCACTTTTAATTGGGACAATGAGCTCAATTACTTTGTAATCGGTGTATTTGGAAACGATGTTTGGATAGTAATCAAGTTTATATTTGGACCCGCCGGCCTGTCCATAATCGCTTTTATATTTTCCGCTGCTATATTTGTACCTGAGTTAACAGTTTTTTAATTGAATATCTAGCTAAAACAGAGAGAGAAAAGCAAATAATAAACAATTGGCAGCTATAATATCGGCAACGGTTAACATACCAATTTAGTTCACAGTATTATGGTATCTGTAAATATATTGTGTGTATATATAGAGTGAAAAGTATTATCGATGGCATAAGACACATGACCAGCCATATTAAACATTTTATGGCTATTTCGAGTTTTATCTTCTGTTTATGTTTATAATCGGTTATATAAATACACCCTTCTGTAATATCATCCAACGATTTAACATCTTCCGATATAAGAACTGTAGCGGAAGGCGTCTGTTTCACAAATTCACGGTCCAACTGTTGTGATTAATATAAACGTGCTCTTCCCCTGTCAATTCTACGTTACGAAAGATAGTAGACAATTTACGCGCCGCCAACCCTTACATAAGTATACGACTCGACGAGAACTTACATTGTGAATTTTAAATTTACCTTTGGAGTGTACTGCCTGATAAATCGACGCTTATGCGGATTTTGGAGATTATTAAAGCCGTTGTGGAGTTAGAGTTGAAGGTTCCGGAAATGGCTCTGGAAGAAGATTCAAGTAATGTCACTTTGGCACCGTTAAAGGATCACGTTAAAAGCAAGTGCTAATATTTGGGGTGACAAAAATTAATATCGATCCTATAGATACATTTTGTATCGGTTATATTCTTTCTACGGGAAAGTTTGATCGTAACAACAAGCTAATTACTCAACCTTCACGCACCCATTTTTAATATATGAAACTATATCAAGTCGATACAAAGGATAATTTCTTTGAAGAACATCCAACATATATATAACAATGTATAAGATTTTTAATTGTCCATTCCGTGCCTTTTGTCTGATTACAGCCATGAAGGAGATTTTCTTAAAGTCAGTACTTTCAAACAGAGGGCGAGAGAGGGATATAGACAAGAATAAGATTAAGATATTAGAGGGTGCTCAATGGATATAATTCGAGTTTATATTACCGTGAGTTATCATTCTACGTATCTTTTTATTTTATTTTATGAATTTAAAACCAACATATACAAGATATATATTAACAAGGAGAGAGTACAAATGTATTTTATTTCTATCGTTCATTAACTTTCACTTTATCACACATTTATTATTCTAACTTGGTGTAAGCCGTATAAAATCACCTTATAAAACGTAAATTAGCAAGGTCAGCAAGTAAAGAAGTTCCTATATAAATATACAACCTCGATTGTGGTAAACTTTATATGAATGATCATAGGAGAGGAAGGATGGGGGTTGGTGGGGTGTAAACATCCTTTTCCCAGTGCTTAACAAATTGAGGTGGTGCAGGGGTGGGGAGGGGGGCAAACAGATAAGGAGTGTTTTATAAGGGATAAATACATTCCCGTTACGTTTCGCTTCTTTAGTAATAGGTCTACGTCAAAAATATAAAAGCTGATCAATACGCAAGTTATCTAAGTTCATTTTACATGTTTATTACGCTTGTTGACCTTCAATATGTGTACAATGAAAAGCAAAATTGTACAGGTTTTCACGAAATTCTTTCATAAAACAATACTGTACTTATATAGAGTCAATTTATTTTGCTGTTACTTTTTTCTTTGTATATTGATAAACAGCACCGATGCGTTGCGCTCATCCCCCATCCTAATTAACACAGTAACCAATGATCTAAGGTGCTAAAACCGAGAAAGATGCGACCAAATGAACGGTTAATTACTGCATCTCATTGTCTTTAACGTTTGTTTTCACTGGTCCGTTTGTTGCACCATTCTCAACCTTTAGTTGAATGAGATGAATTTCTTTGACAGCTACTACAATTTATGAGAGGATACCCGGGCTGGATGGGGGGAGGGGGTGTGTGAAAGAAGTGAATACCATATATACATTTTAAAACATCAACGGATAAGCTTGGCATATCAAACTGACAATAATGATAAAGCTATCGCAAATTTGATATGTTGATGCTTATTTTTGTAGTGAATAAATGACAGAAATAAACGATAGAACAAAAATAGACTAAAATATCGCAGAATGTTCCTCAAAGTGGCAATAGTACCATTATTAAGTGCCCCCTTTGCGAGCGCTTCAAGGGAATGACTTCTCAAGAGATTTGTTCCCGATATTTCGATGCGACTTTATCAGCTTACCAACATAATTAGCAAAGTTCAGAGAAATTCAATAACATAGAGCAACTGGACAATGTGTAAATGTACATGCGATTGTCACAAACATCATTAATGAAGCAAATCCCTTTTGCACCATATCTATCAGCATGAACACAATGATTGTCATTAAATTATGTTTCAAATTGGTGTTCCATATAACTAGATATTCCACAACTGACAAGAGCAACCTGCTGAGAAAAAATGAACGATGTTGAATCCTCGTGGCCATTTGAACTTTCCTATCAGTTTTTCCCCGGTCACTTTTATGAGTATTTAGCCCCATTAGTAATAACCGACGGTGATTTATAGCAGTTTATTCCAGTAATCAATGTGTCACATCACATATTTTCATGGATCAGACTTTCTTGGGATTTATTTCTGGTTGACATTGTTGTACACTGTCGTCGGTGCAAGCCCACACAAACACCCAAGGAAGGATCATAAAACATAAACCAGCGTCCAGTCTATAGATATATATTGTAGAGCCAAGTAAATCATGTAGGAAACCTGTAAAAAGGTGAATAAAAAGAAAACGTAATGCAATACGGTACGTCACCATGGTTACAATCGAACGACACGATGATTTGATATGACGAAAGGGCTCTTTATAATTAGTGTTGTTGATTAACAATAGCTATAAGCCTGATGAAAATCTACTTTTACTTGAACTAATCAGTCAATGGTGTTCCTGATGGCTGAACAGTGAACCGTATGAACTAAAGCTTGCACCAGTCTGTGTTGGACATGCTTCAAGTATGTTAGTATCATCATAACCCAGATTAAATGGTAAGATGTCTGGAAACGTAATCTGTAATTTAATCAGGAATTTTGCAAATCGCAAATTACAAATGCAATAAAAAAAAAAGCAATACATGATATGTATAGGACCATATAACATTTTCGATTTTGCATGATATTAGTATGTTAATTTAGATCCACACAGACGTTCGCTATCCAACTCTGGTTGAGATAGTAACATGGCACACAGTTACAACTCAAAACGCAGCATACGATTCAATTGATGCACGATGGGAACGCTCACAATGAATTTCGAAAGAACAGTTTGGATATAGCTCTAATGTGAATTTGAAGGTTAAATTGAAGGACTCAACATGTCATAATTATGATAGGAATATCATCAATTTACCTGAGAAAAACCCTCCAAGTTGCATCGCTACTCCATCGACGAAATAAGAAATGGCAATAGCTTCGCTGAAGTGGTGAGAGCAAATCGTCGTTGGAATCGTTCCTGATACGCCAGAACTGTTGACACCTTGGCTTATGCCACTGAAAAAGGCCAGTATACTTAGAACGTAGACGTTGTGAACCAACGTACATCCTATCATGCTTAAACCGTTAGAGACTAATGGTATTAAACAGCACGTGTAGGCATTAACCTTGTCATATTTGAACATAAATACAGCAGATAACTTTCCCACAAAACCTCCGATACCACCTGCAGTAGATAAAAATACGGCTTCGCCTTCGCTTAAGCCCATTGTTTTTCCTAAAGATACTAAAAATAGAGCCCACGACATGAAAATATAAAATGCGACTAATTCTAAACCAAGAAGAAGGGCAAACGTTTTATGGTAAAATATCGACGAACAAAACCACTTTCTATTATTAATCTGTCTCTTTCTAATGGATTCTGTTTCTGATCCTATCTCCTTCATCTCCATCCCTGGGATGTCTTTCTTCTCATTCGAAGTAGTTTTTTTAGTCGGAGCAGGCCTCTTGCGTCCTACTTTTCTCAAGCATACACCACAAACAATGGTGTTCCATGTAATGGCACCAAATAGCAACAGGCCTAACTCCAATCCATACGCTGCCTTCAATCGCTGCATAATGAGGGGAAACACTGCTACACCAACAAAGTTGAACAAGGAGGTGAAGGAAAGCAGTACTGGGAAATTTGCCGGAAAGTGAGACTGTAATGTTATGTAACAAGGGAGAGAAAAGAGGCCAAAACCAGTTCCTGTAAAACCAAAGAAAAAATAACATTTAATGTTGACTGAGGTAAAATTAATGTCGTTGTAGAAAGCGTAACTTAGACCTACTTCGGAACAGTTGTCAAACGGTGCAACGGTTAACTGATTCTCTTGCATTCGAACGAATCACAATCAGAAATCGATTGAATACTGGTTTTCAGTTTCTCATTGAGTCAATTGTTTTCCTACTATGTAGCAATTAATAACCCATTGACAGGAAAACTAACATTATTTTATATTTTAAAATGTTTATCCACTAAAGAGCCTGTGTAAGAGAATGTGTAAAAGTAAGTGGGATTGACGTTTCGATCCTAGCAGGATCTTCTTCAGAGGCTGAATGACAATTAACAAAAACTACAATGGACAAAATACAAACACAGAATACAGATAGGTAAACGAGCAGGGTGAACACAAAAGAGATTGAAATGAGAGTATTAGTTGACAAAAGATGGAGAGAAGAAAGAAACCAACAGGGGGAAGAGGAGAAGTAGGAGATCAGCTGTAGAGTGACGAAAAGAAGATTAAGGAAAGAGGGTAGGGAATCAACTCCAGAAGGACGAAGACAGATGAGTGTGGAGAAAAGAGTTAGAAGAAGAGAGCTAGGAGAAGAAGGGTGACAGAGGGGAACAAGGGGAGATGGAGGGGGAATAGAAGAAAGGTTAGTCATGTACTTCCTGAATGTTGAGCCCATGAGGTTGAAATGTGCGAAGGCGTTGCATCCACAGGCTCTCTCCGTTGAGTCAGTCGTACTAGGTCATGACTGTTACCTAAGGATCATTCTCCAGTAGGGGCATGTCAAAGAATTGTCGAAACGGGTCTCAGTCTTCATGGTGTTGATTGTAGATCTGTGACCATAGAACCGCTTCTTGTTACATACTCGATGCCGTAAACTCTACACGAAATCAGATATATGACATTAGAGGTTGCGCAAATGATGTGACCCTTAGTATTGTGTGTGAGTTGGGTGTTGTGGCTGGTGATGGAAGTAGATTCAAAAATGAGGTCGCTACAGACGATGTATCTTGAAGTACGAGAGAAAGAAAGTGCCTTATTAGAGATCTGGTTCCCCTGGTACAAATCGATGGTCTGTTTCATCTGCTTGAAGAAAATATATGTGGGATCAGAATCAAGAAGAGTATACATCTCCCAGCTGATCAAACACCGTTAATTCTTTGCACTTATACATAATTAAATCAACTATTATTATCTCAGTGGGTTTAAATACTTTGAAAAAGTTCGGTATTTTCATCAAGCAATCACGTTCTGCCACCGGAATATCCCTTAAAGTAAAGATTGGCTGCGTTCGGGACTGATTACACCATTGGTAAATAGCTATTGTATTTCAAAGAAGCTGTATTATTTTGTTAGCCTAGTTATTACCTTACTCTTGACATTGTAAACGTAAAGATGAAATAAAGATCACCGTCTTCTTCATTTTGTCTCTTTTTTTACTCTTACGTCAATGGGTATAGACCACACAGAATTTGGCTCCAAGCTTGGGACTGACGTGACATCTATTTGAGACCCGTGATTTTCGCTACGGATACGAAACACTCCCTCATTATGTACACCTCTTTACATGTCAATCATTTAGTAGATGAAGGTTAGAAGTAGGCCTGCGTTGTTCAAAATTCACAAACCAGTTGGGCTGAGTTTGTGAATTTTACAGCTGGCTTTGTAATTACAAATTCCTTGACTTAGTAAGTTTTTCGGCCTTGTTTTGGTATGCAAAGTTTCTAACAATATCATCAATAATGCATTCATACTTCAAATTCACTTTATAATTTGAAAACAATTGGACCTTAGTATTGTTTCCTGCGGCAGAGTAATTGCGTTACAATTTTCAAAAAGTTTAAGCTTCAATGTAATCAAATTTCTGTGCAACGGATGTCGGAAACCATAGATAAAGCAATAGTGTGAATTACTCACCTATGACTACTTCGGACAGGAAAAACTGCCATACAGATCTCACACGTAGACCAAGGTATATATATCCAATACCAATCAGCGCACCACCAGTCACGCCTAATTGACGAGGACTGAATATTTTCATCAGAATCCTCGTAACAGGAGCTGTGGACAGGTGAAAGTGATTAATGCGACTAATAGCTTCTTGAGAAATGACAGCAGAAAGCAAAACAACAATATTTTACAACAATATATATATATATATATATATATATATATATATATATATATATATATATATATATATATATATATATAAATATATATATATATATATATATATATATATATAGAACAATTCCCTGACAACCTCTGGACATACAATCAGCGTCCATAGCCTAGTGGTTATGGTGTCCGCGTACAGAGCGTAAGGCCCGGGTTCGAATCCCGGGCCTGGAATTCGGCCTGGAATTCGGGCTGGAAGTTTTTTCACTGTTCTTGATTTTCCAACTCATTATGATTCTCATACATATATATATAAATATATAAATATATATATATATATATATATATATATATATACATATATATATATATATAGTAATTCAATAAAGAATAACACACCAGAAAAAGTCCACTTCACGACCGGTTTCGTCCTTTTGGGACTCATCAGGCGAAGATAGGAATCGAACCCGGATCTTCGTGTCACGAACCGAAGTCCGTACCACTCGACCATAGTGATTCTATTTATATATATATATATATATATATATATATATATATGAATGATATATATATATATATATATATATATATATATATATATATAAAGTATTATTATTATTAATTTGTAAACAATATAAACGGAGACACTGTTATGATTAAACCGAAACAAACTTCCACCTCAACTACTTTAAATGCAGTATAGCTTATGCATCACAGACAACTTTTATGTTGCTTCAGAATTTCGTCATAACAATGAAAATACTTACAGAACATGTATGCTAATCCACTTTGAATGGCAAACCCCCAAGCGACTAATCCGTAAGTCGTTTGTAGTGTGTCTACTATATCGTCCAGTATTACACTGTTAGACTTCATACAACCGCTAAAGAAGGCAAGCCGGACTGAAGATGATATGAGAACTATCCATTTGTCCATAGTTTCGTCTTTCAAACTTTATGTGAACTGCATGTACTAACTGATAAAGGTAAGAAAGCATCAAGAAGAGATGTGTTAACGATATAGCATATATATATATATATATATATATATATATATATATATATATATATATATATATATATATATATATATGAATGATATATATATAGATATATATATATATATATATATGAATGATATATATATAGATATATATATATATATGAATGATATATATATATATATATATATATATATATATATATATATATATGAATGATATATATATAGATATATATATATATATGAATGGGACACGATCCCGTATACTTTGCTGCTATAACGATTGGCCAAAAAAGGCTATGGAACACCGGGTACAGTACCCTGAAACGAATACATTCAAGTGACACACAGTTAATTGTGTTTGGTTTCATGAAAAGTCTTAATCTATGCAGTTAAAACATGTGGTATGTGAGTGTAGATGTGTCAGGTGAGTCTTTCATTGATGCATTCAGTAGTATACAACATCCTACATCTGAAGGTTAGCTTCTATAGGGATGTTATTGTACTTGTAGTCTACTGCACATGCAGTTAACCAATCTAATAAAAAATATAACCAGATGAAAATCCTTAAGGATCTTCGTTTCTTGTTCAGAACTAATAGAATTGTTTCTCTTTGCCAGTGTATCCCAGGCAGTGTGGCTTAAAGTTTATATGCTCCTTCATCGCAATGGTTAATGCTCACTCAGAAATAGTTCATGACTCTCACAAGAGAAGACACGAATTTCGAGCGTTCGATCACTGCAAAATGCAAACCATTTAAGTTGTTGCTATTCCAGCTGAAAAAGGTTTGACCTGTCCAACTATCGCAGTGGTAAACACATTGCCTAGATACCAGTTAGTCTAGTCGGAACTAGTAACGTATTACTCCATATATGATGCATATAGTACACATCCCATACGTACCGTAGAGCCAAAACCTGAGTGTGTTCACATTCATTACCTATAGAGTCGCCACTGCATCCAGTCTAGTTCCAAGTTTTTATTTAATGTAAAAGAAGACACTGTAGCGTATTGATGAGCTCACTTACCGCACTTTATCAACTACTGCCAACACGGTACGCTTTGATGAACAGCCCATACACATACTCCTGTAACCTTATTATTGTAACTGCTAGGCCTAGTGTTGACCTACTCACCGTGCAGTTACTTCGTCACACTGTTTACTCAGGAATGTTGTACTTGGCAGTGAATTATTAATTGTACAATTTCTTACACGAGTTGCTAAAGTACAGTCGGTATTGTACGGAAGCGTGGAAGAGACATGCACATTGACGACTTACCGACATTGCATGGATACTCTGTGCAAACGTCAAACATCTTAAAATTACTGTTTAGCACGCTTGTATCATCTTAAAAAATGTCGAAAATCCGAGAATTGCTATTTGAAAGACTAAATTTGTCTCGTCACAACGTCCAAAGTCTGAATATTATCGTTTTGTACACTTGGCATCAAATCACGTTTTGTTAAGATGGTAGCAAGCGTGCAAAACGATCATTCTCGGATTGTTACCGTTTTGCTGGCTCGTCAAAATCTCGTCAAAATGTCAATTTTCAAAGTTCGACGTTCGTACATATGGTGTATTTCGTCTAAGCGGTATCTGTTCAGGTTTTCGACGTTTCTTCAAAATGGTTGCAACAGTGCAACACCGTAGGCATACCGGTATTTTACAGATTTGTGCCGTTTGCACACGCAGTACATCTTGTCAATACGGCAATGTCCAGGTTTTTGCCGCTTTGTCAAGATGGTAACAAGTGTGCAAAGCTGCCAACAAGTTTCAAATGTTTGAAATTTTGCAATATGTCAAATACTACTTCCGTAGTAAAACTGTAAAACCAACTATAAGGACGATATTTTTATGTTGCTTCAAATGTCGTTTGATGAACCAGTAATTGACTTTTAATAATATATTCATACGTGGACATGATTACGATACTCACCATACCCTTCTGTGATAAGGTATGCTATTATTTAATGGTAAGTCGCGATGTCCAACTTATAATCGCACCCCTGCGTGACCGTATCCGACATCCAATACCCATCGATCAGAGAATGGAGCTATCTGTTTTTAGCTCCATGATCAGAGGTACGTCGGATACGATATTCTGATTACAAAGAATCACAGAAATGACGAAAATTCCTCCACGATAGGCTATTAACCTTTATCGATAGTTATAAGTCTTTGAAGGCCATCGGTTGTTTGACCTCAATAACTGGCAACTAAATTGCTGACGTTATTGAAATGTATTTTCCAGAGGTTTCATAACAACTCCCTGATTACAGCATACATTGAGAAGCATGAAATAACACAACTTCATGCCCAATCGAAGGAAAATGCTTATGTTTGAAACTGGGAGTTCCATAACAACTTCCTGTTTGAAATGAGTGGCCTTACTTCGCCTATTTTGGAAAAATACTGAGGAATTCTGTTCAGGATGACACGTCAAGCCGCACTGGGACGGGAAGGGAGAGTGAAGGGTGTTGTGATCACCATAGGCAGAGTAGGCGGGCAGTTGGGGGGGGGGGGGCTACAGCTCCCACCACAATTAGATATATCCGTAAAAGTTCGGGCAATATGCTGATACTTTTGCGGATTGCAGAAACAAAAATCTAAACTGCAATGCCCTGGTTTGATGAGAGCCAGTAGTTTCTTTAAAACACCTAGTAGCCTCATTGCTAACGTTCTAAGCTTGTCCGACTAATCTGACATTGATGTTATGGAGTTTTAACACAGTTCGCACTCCATGCTTTCCTTCTCTGACCAAGAAGATGTGATGATATGTGCCACTGTTTGAAATCGAATTTCAAAGGTGAGGGGATTCTCACCAGTACGCCTTTCCATATTGCTTACATTTTTTTCGGGCAAATCCTTACAGCCACCTCCCTCCCTCATCAAATTGGGCTCCTACGCTTGTTCTATTAGTGAATTATTGCAATTAAAGATACTATTTTACTGTGTCATTATTCGAAGATGTACGACATGTGGTAGTAAAACTGTTTTGCAAGCTTATGGAAGTAAAGTTATTTTGATGTTTGAAATGAGTTTAACGTAATGTAAAATTAATTGGAACGACTAAAGTAATGGGTAATTTGTGGTAACTTATTTATCCACTAGCGGCTTGAAGTTATTATTTTAGAAAAGATGAAATAGGAATTTCTCAAAATCTAAGTTGAACTTATTGTCCCCAATATCTTCCACATATCATTAATGTTATGCTTTCTTTTTGGAAAATAGGAAAATCATCTCAAACTTGGTTGAAATGAAAGCATATATTAAGGCATTGTGGATTGGGTTTCAAAATATTATATATATAGTTTTGGGTTTACTTTCTTGTTTAATACCATGCCACTTGTATATCTGTGTGGGATTAATTTGGATCCCATTCGTGACTTTCACCGGATTCAGCGAAATCAAGCCACACTGACTGGTGTAAAATCTATAGGCTACCGTATATGGCTACGGACAGAGCAGTGGCGTAGGAAGGTACTTTTGAGTGGGGGGCTGAAAACTGATGGCCGGCCTGGGGGAGGGGTCTAAGGGGAGGGGGTGTCCCCCTCCCCTTTGGATTTTTTTGCATTTCCAGGTGGCCTCAGATGCAATTTGGTGCAATATAGCACACTTCAACACCCACTCCATTTTGTAAACTTAATTTTGTATTTTCACCTGGCCTTAGATGCAATTTGGTGCTCCAAATGAGATTTTTTTTCTCATTTGGAAATGAAAAAGGGGTTTTCTGACTTGCGGAGCGGGGGGGGGGGGCGGAATGATACTTCCGCCCCTCCACATTTTTCACTGGGGGGGCTGGCGCCCCCCCCCAGCCCCCCCGGTTCCTACGCCCTTGGGACAGAGAGATGTTATTTGAACCATAACAACTCCCTGCTATGAGAACCAGAAGCGTTGGACAATGGAGCGTCCTAAACCACTGTTAATAATATATAGAACAACTGTATTCGTATGCAAACGCTTGTCATTGTAGTGCGTGGTGAAGTTCAAAGTAAGTCAGTATAGTTGATATTCAATGGAGAGGTCTTTATACGGAACCTTTAAAGTGCCATCAACATAAGAAAACTTTGCCACAATAAGTCAACATTTTCAACAAATTGTTTAGATAACAAGATAATATCTTATCAAATATCAGAAAATTGTTGGATTGCTCAGTTGCTTTAACTGAGCAATTAAACAATTTTTTTTTCAAAATGTTAAATTGACAACTTAAATATTTAATTGACAACTTGTTTAATTGACAACTTATCAGATCTCGTTAATTGAACTATTTTTCTGAAAAATGTTCAATTATTCACCTCAATCCAACTGAGCAGTTGAGCAATATTCGGCAAAATTTTTAATTGACAACTAATCGTATCTCGTCAATTCGACAATTTTCTGCAAAATGCTCAAATGTTCACTTCGTTCCAAGTGAGTAAGTGGACAATTTTCTGCAAAATGTTATCATATCTCGTCAATTCAACAAATCCCCTATTGATTATGTTTAGGTTTTTTTCTAACAGCAATTTTTTCAAGATTGAAGAAGATTTGGTCTGTAATATCTCTGAAATGTGTAACTGTAAAATAATGACTAGAACATTAGGTGTATGTAGGCATAACAACAATTAAGGTTACATTTCAAGTAAAAGATTTTTCATCTAAAGACAATCATTGCTGATCATTCTATACACATTTATCATGGATCAAACTTTAGTTGATGGCATAAATCAGACGAGAGGTGCTAATAAACCATTTAGCTGTCACTCCACGGGTCCGACCCCTGGACCCGCGGTCACGGCTATGCGCAAAGCGTTAACAAAACACCTATGTTGGCAAAGTAAGTCCTAGGCCTATCTTTAACATGCAAAAACGGACAATGATAATACGAACCAAACATGTTATGTTCACCTAAAGTATCCGTGTTTCTTCACCCACATCATATAAAGTCTAGTGGTACCATCAGAATGCCCTATCGTGCTTTCATGTCTAGGTATTAACGTTACAAGTATTACCAATTTATATATATATATATATTTATAAATATAGATATATATATATATATATATATATATATATATATATATATATATATATATTCTTTTTTTTAAGTGTAAATATCTTTAATCTGAGATCTTAAGGTAAAGAATAAGATGCAACTGACAAAAGTACTTTTTTACCGAATTTTTCTTTTTGCGAAACTCAGCCAAAACTATATATCAAGTCACTCTCCACTAAGTTTCCTGGTGGTCTCTTTCGGAAATTACACATTTATGAAGTTTCTGATAAGCCCCCCCCCCCTTGTTTTAGCAAAAGCTATGTCCCCCACTGACACTGATGGTATGTATTTGATGGATCTAATGACCTGGGAAAATACGCTCGAAAACTGAAATTGAGTCCCTCTTTCCAGAAAATTGCACTCCAAGCTCAGACCATCCTAAGCCGCTGTTTAAGTAATAAGAAAGAACTGAAACCGTTAGCATTAGCTTGGAAGAGGAGTTAACTGCAGTGACATCCCAAGGGAGGAAGGAGGGGCGGTCCACCCCGAATACAAGACTCAGGGGTTGCCATTATACACCCCCCGACCCCAAAAATGAAGAAACATTCACTAAAAAATGATTATTCCTATAAACAATTCAAAGATTTGCCAAAGACAGCACAAGTTTAACTCATGTTAACAACAATTTCTCCAACAGGAGTAGCGTCCTGTTTTGGGAATTTGTACTTTGCTGAATTTCACTTCCCCGGTTCCCCTTTTGAGAATTATAAAAAAAAAAAAAATTGCAACTATGTTTGTTCTGTTTGACTTCTTTGCGTTTCAGCAACATGTTTCTCTTGTTGATTTATTTTTTGAAGGTGATATAACATTTTCTTAAGTGGGGGGAGGGGGTGTCTTTGCCCCAACAAATTTAAGAATAGTTGAAACATTCCATTTTCAAGAAATCTTGCAGAAGCCTACTTAGCTGGCTTTAGTTACTTTAATAGGCCTTATATGCTTTGCTCATATATGGAGGAGCCAACTAAACCCTTTAAATATGGAAAATTAAATGCACTTTACGTGATATATATATATATATATATATGTTTATATATATATATATATATATATATATATATATATATATATATATGTAGGCCTTTATATATATATATATATATATATATATATATATATATATATATATATATATATCATCAGTGATGCCATGTACTTTGTCATAGTTATCATTTGAACTGGAAGTGAATATTAATACAATTTCACCTTGCAGATTTCTTTATATCTATGTGTTATATGGTTTTCATGCAAATTAATTTTCAACAATCTTTTCGTTAGAACTGAGAGCATAAACTATTGAATTGTCATAACGCAAGAACTGCCTGTGGCCTATTTTTAAATAAATCTTTTCTTATATATGGAGACGCCTACGTAAAACATTTGGGCCACGAGACACCTCCAATAGATTTCAAATAAAGTAACTATAAAAATACAGGACCTTCTATAGAAGGTCTATAGTGGCTCCTTCTATAGTGGCTCTGCCCCATATCATGTTTTGTTCTGAAAGTAAAGTCATTTACAGAGTGTTTAAAATGGAGCTGACCTTTAGTAAATGCTGCTGCTCCCTCTTCTGAAGGTGAATATATAACCTGCTGGCACTGGGATAATGAATGATAACTATATGCTGAAAATTCATACTTTCCTCACCAGCCCAGCTCCACATACCCCTCCCCTTCACTGAAAAAAATAAACTAGTCAATATTGCCACGGACTAACGTTAAATTAGTCTGTAACGTTAGTCAATACACACGGACTAGCAAAAATCTTCGTTTCATCACTGCTTCTTAGTCAGTTTACACTGACTAAGGAAAATATAATCGCAGCTTAGTCGGTGGCGACGGACTAAGGTATTTTAACCCATGGACTAAGAACGATACGGACACCCGATATATGCCAATCATTTTCCAGTAGTTTTCAACTTCATGAGCTGACCTAGGTCAATGAGGGAAGGGACATTTTGGGGGTCTACTGGCAGGAGTACCCCACTAATAGAAATTACTGGAAGTGTCCATCCCTTAGATATAGAATCCGTCAATCATTTTCCAGTAGTTTTTAACTGGTTAAATCATGAGCTGACCTAGATCAATGATGGGGGGGGGGGGCATTTTGGGGGTCTACTGGCAGGGGTACCCCACTAATATAAATTACTGGAAATGCCCATCCCTTACATATAGAGTCCTGCCAATCATTTTCCAGTAAGTTTGAACTGGTTACCTCATGAGCTCACCTAGGCCAATGGGGGATGGGAATTTTGGGGGTCTACTGGCAGGGTTACCCCACCAATGTAAATGACTGGAAATGCCCATCACTTACATTTGAAGTAATACCTATCATTTACCAGTAATTTTTCAACTGGTTACCTTACGAGCTTACCTAGGTCAATGAGGGGATGCGCATTTTGGGGGTCTACTGGCAAGGGTACCCCCCCCCCCATATAAATTACTTGAAATGCCCATTCCTTACATATGAAGTGATACCTATCATTTTCCAGTAGTTTTCAACTGGTTACATCATGAGCTCATCTAGGTCAATGGGGGATCAGCATTTTGGGGGTCTACTGGCAGGGGTACCCCACCAATAAAAATTACTGACAATGCCCATCAGTTGTATCTGAAGTCCTAACCAACAATTTCCAGTAGGTTTCAAGTGGTTACCTCATGAGCTGACCTAGGTCAGCCGTGAGGGGTCAATTATAGATCACTGGCAGGGGTACCCCACCACCAATAATTACTGGCAATGGCCATTTGTTGCTCTTGGGGCCATACCTGACACATTGTACTTACTTTGATGTATTACCATAAAAACTGATCTAGGTTAGCTATCAGGTGACTTTAAAATTGCTCTCCCAGCCACACCCACCACAGCCGGTTTGTCAGTCGTCTGGTTTCATATACAGGAATGCACTGTGAACATTGTGATGTACAAGGCAATTGGTTACCTTCCCAGCTAACCAAACCCTCTGGGCTCCCGGTCTATTGGGATCATTATTAACATGATTATTATGCTTTGAAAAATAACTTGGTGTTATGCTGTGCAAAGCTAATAATTATTTGGTAAAGCCGCTATTCCTGGCTTATAATTTGAGGGACCTATATTTAAATGTATGCCTCCCAATATGTTATAAAATTTTAATGTAAATGTATGTTTATGATAATGTGAGTTATCATGTGCTATATCTGTATCCGTGCTTACACGTATATCATATTTTCTGTTCACAGGTCAATAATGGTGCAGATTTTTGGCTTCCTGAAGACAAGTGGGAGGCCATTTGTAGTTAAGAGAAACACTCTTTGTTCGTGAAGACTTAACTGGTGTCGATTTGGGATACCACTTTAAAACGAAAGTCACGAGGAAGCCTTGCCAAAGATTCAACTTTGCATTATTGTGCAGTGCTATACTTTTGCGATTCATGTTTGATACATTAACTTGTCTTAACTTTGTTGGAATAAAATCAGATTTTCAGATTTTTGTTTACAGTGATTTCTTCTCCATCTGTCGAAAGTCAGCTTTTGTAGACATCAGAAGTTTTATCAGAAATAAATACTGCCAACGTACACATTATTTGTGTTTCTTCTGCTCTCTTTTCTTTCAGTGATTCTAGTCAGTGAAACTTGTCGGGTTTAATTCTTTCAGTGATTCTAGTCAGTGCAACTAGTCGGTCGATACCGACGAAGAAAGGTTAGTCGGGAGAGGCACCATCCTGGCTAATGTAAAACCTGCTATAAACTAGTCGGTGGCTCATATAAGTTAGTCGGTAAAGACCGACTAATGTCACCAACTTATGTAACTGACTAATATTCATTTCCCGACTAAGATATGGTTGATCGACTAAGCTGACGGACTAAGATGACCGACTAAAAAATCCAACTGACTAAGGAATAAATTAGTCGGTATAGCAACTGACTAAGGCTATGTTAGTCGGTAGAGGCACCAGATGGACTAACGTTATGTTAGTCGGTGGACCAATTTAAGTTTTCAGTGTTCCATTCCTTGTTCCCAACAATGAGAGTTATAAGGTACATAGTTTTCTTTTTACCAAAATGTTGCTTTCCTTGTAAATATTTAGATTCATTATTTCCATTTGTGTCACTTATAACAGTATTCCCACATCACTGCCTCTTCCTTCATCTTTGTGCAACCAACCTCCAATCCTCCACCAGTGATCCTTCTGGCATTCTTCTATAGGAAGGCCTGTTGTCTTTGGAGTGACAACCTTGTTTTGCAATATTCATAGGCCTTTATCAGACTAGATTGTGGTCATTAAAAACAGTCAACTTTAACATGTTTCCTATATTAACCACAATCACTGACCTCCAGCTTGCATACTTAACCATAACCTACCAAGCCACTTACTCCATGAGTCCCACTCCAGCTATCTCAAGTGAATAATTACAGATAAATATTGCACAGTTTGTTCATATGGTGACTACATCATGAGAATATAACAGTGTAAGTATACATGCCCCCACTTGTATTTGAGTGTTAAAAACTGTGAAACAAGATACATTATTTATGATAATACTTCCACATTACACAATTAATTACTAAACTAAATATGAGGATGATCGTACGCCGAACAGATTTATGCTTACATTGTCGGTTATGACGCATATATGATAACTATGACTGAGTATGATATAGATGATAATAAAGTCGGTTACATCTAATAACCCTACTTCAAAAAAGTAGCTTCAGATTAACTAACTGATTAACATATTTGATCTTTCCGAAGGGCTATATAAGAAAATTAATTGGAACATGGAAGTATAATATTTGATCCGATACCTAACAAAAACTTGATACATCACATGTGATGATAACGGTGAACAAACACATAGTATGTGACTGCGCTCTTATGGTACACATTGAGTTACCGATAAATAAGGTGATTATTATATACTTCTAATATGTGGTCAACATTTTAAGCAATTGATGTCGGCTCAGTAACAGATCATTTCATAATTCTAGTGAATAAAAACAAAACATCGAGTACTTACGAACTATTAATTAGCCAGGACAAAAAGCAGTAAACCCAAAAAGAGAGGCTGGTAGGCGTATAATACAGTATTGCCACCAATACAACAAAAAAAAAAACTGGATTCAGTGTGCAACCTGCTAAAATCAAACTGTCTCAAACAACTGAAGTTATGAGAAAATTGCGAGAATAGATGAAAGAGAAATTCTCAAAATCTGACCTTAGACCGCCCTTTATGAGTACAGACAGAAAGGAATGTCGCACAGTGGGTGTTACCCTTTAGACCAGGGGTTCCCTAACCTGGGTGCATGAACCCACAGGGGGTGCGTGATTCCATCCCAGGGGGTTCGTTTATATAATATACCTAACGTTTTTGTTCGGTTGAAAGACTTTCGTAGCTTCTGCACCGATTTTACAGAGATTTCCATCATTTCTAATACCATTTTGTCCGTAAAACCTAGCCCTACAATATGGGCTAGTCGGTCTTTCTCGGACATTTTGTCTAGTTCTGAACTACTAAATTCGTTGAGTTTGTATACAAATGTTGACGTCATCAAAGTGAACAGAACCGCCAACATCAAAGGAGACTACGGCATCAAAGTAGACAAGAACGTTGAAGGAGACAACAACATTGAAGGTGACAACAATATTACATGAGACAGCAACATCAAAATAGACAACAACATGATAACAGACAGCATAGACGTAAACAACATACATATCCTTTTCGGATTTCCATGGGTATGAACCCTATAGATTTGATGTGGGATGAATGACAGTCACATATACGGTGCACTCAAATAAGCTTTTAACCCTCAGCAAAGACTATCAAATTGCAACGATAACTCTGGGCAACCAAGTGAATTTCAGCCATGAAATGTAACCACCCACTTTTTTTGCTACAGGTATTCTATTCTTTTCTCTGATATAATGAAAATAGTCTGAATAGGATTATGTTTGGTATCTAAAATGAGAAATAAACACTGAGACTCATGGACAGAGTTCAAATTGCATTTGTGTGTATATCAAACTTGTAACAATTTGGAGGATATATATACTTATCCTTCAATTTTCTTTTGTGTACAGCTTACCTTTGCAACCATGATACGTGTTGTCCAACATCAGGTGTAGCAATCCGTTCATCATCACTCACTCTATAAAGGTCAGAAGATTATGAATCTAGTTTTGACATCTGTCAGTGTAGGACATATATAGCAAGTTGTAAGGTTCATTCATCCAAGCTGCACTTTGTAGCCATCGAGTTTACATTGGTCTCAGACTTGAGCTAAGGTGACAACAAATAATCTTTGACATCTGCAAATAACTAATTAGGGTTGTCTTACCAATCGAGGTGGTGTAAACACATACCACTATCACACAAGCTTTTAAATTGAAGTTGTCAAGGGTTTTAGACTATGCATGCCTGTAGCTAGAGTAACTGATTTTTGGGGCACATAAATGCAGAAGGATCGCAGAGGTGTTCAGAAATGTTTGCTTATCTCAGGGTGCATAGATACCAAATGATGCAGTCTCTTCTACCTCTTTTTTTTTACATTTGTATTCCATTTTTCTGCTTGTAGGCAACCTTACCTTTTCTTTGTTGAACTACAAAAAGGAATGAAAAATGAAGATTTTGGGGTGGGGGGGAGGGGCCCCGTGGTTATGCACCTGATCAAATGAGTCGTGACCCCACACAGATAACAATCAATAGCTGGATTTCTTCTACGAAGAGGCATCCTCGTGCCATGTATGAAGTTATAATACTCTTTAAGTTACAACATTTTGAAAAGCCAAGATGCGACACATACATGCCAACACACTGACATGCAATCCATTTGCAGTTATAGTTAGGAATTTGGGCGAGCCCTGTGATAGGAAGTATGCTGTCAGATCTCATCAGAAATATTACCAATCAAATGTGTTACTTTCATGTAAATGCTTAAGAGTCTGGTTGTTAATCACTTTAATGGCATACTGTATTTTCATTGTAATATTCAAACGTATACCTAAAATAGTCGTGTCTTTGGGTGAGGTGGGGTTGGAATGCTCCAATACACGAAAACCAAGTACAAAAAATGTCTGCATTTGCTGTTAATATATATAAATGCCAATTGTATATAATATTCAAATTTTCCTCTGGAAAGTCACTGTCACAGTCATCTGAAATACACAGTACGTTACCATATGTTGATCGAATTATAAGTTGCCATGTGCATCATTTATAGCACAATCGAGCTAAGCAAACTAACACACATATTTCAAATAGGTATAAGGGTTGTAGTCAAGGCAGGGTCCAAATATTACAGACAAGTTTCAGTATGGTGTACCTGAAGTATAAGTTCGCTCTATTCACATACAGTGTCAGATTTGTTTATAGCCTGTTATCTTCTTCAAAGATCGTCTAGGTGGGTAATCACAATCAAAGT
The DNA here is from genome assembly GCF_037975245.1 of Apostichopus japonicus. Taxonomy (NCBI): domain Eukaryota; kingdom Metazoa; phylum Echinodermata; class Holothuroidea; order Aspidochirotida; family Stichopodidae; genus Apostichopus; species Apostichopus japonicus. The sequence continues at coordinate 10,626,701 of NC_092581.1, forward strand.
CATCATGAGTTATGTTGACAATACAGTAAATTAGATTATTATATTTCTTTGAAGCTATTTTCAAGTGCACAAACACATTTGAGGTACAGGAAATACTCTGTGCATGTGCATGTGCATTTACGTTTCGACTTTATTGTTGCCAATCTGACAGTTTTCAATAAATCTTGTGGCAAATGTCAGGTAAGATTTGAACAATTTGAAATTGCATTTTTAATGTCATCTTATTCCTTTAGTCAAAATTTCAACACTTTATCTCAAAACTTTTACTTTTGTCTCTTAAGTAAGTCTATTATTATTATTATTTATTGTTTTTCTTTAATATAAATAATGACATTTTTCACACTGTCTACTAGAAGCCTTGCTGCAGAAAAGACTGGCAAAATATCTTTCATGTCTTCCAATTACAACGATTGAAGCAATGAAAACCTGATCGTAAGGACCCAATATGTAACTCTACCGTCCTTCGGGTTTGACTCACTGCTCAATTTCCATTAGGAAAGGATGGTATACCAATGTTAACATCTCCTGTATATTAGGTCACCTGACACAATGTCCATCAAACTTTTGTTTGCAACATGTCCTCTCGAGGAAACATAGTTCAGTCCAGTGATCTAAACTGTCACATGCAGGCTGACTTTGATCTACCATTCCTATAGGAATGGGCTATTATAATAGCCTGCCCATGCGCAGTTTTTTAATTACCCTTTGTTGTGTATTCAACAGATACTGCTATGTAGAAACAATGTTAAATTTAATTCCCTATAAACTGTATCAGAGTCGTTTCTTCCTTTTATTTTGCCAATGAAAATGATCTTCTGGATTGATACATGAACAAGACTAGCCTCTATCTAAATTAAACTTCTGGACACATATATTAAGGGAGCTTATGGGGTCGCATGTTTTATTTGTATGTTTATGTGCTACCAAAATGAACATCAGTCCCTTCTTATGTAGGTGACATTACAGTTTCACCGTCTGAACTTGAGCTGTACTCACTGCCTACATTACCATTAGATGCAGTGACTTGTATTACATCATAGCTTCTTTTTTTTAATTAACCTTTCTTCTGTTTGCTTGATTGGCTAATCAATGATGTTTTGTATATTGTTATATTTTTATCCTATTTATAAATTTCTCTGTAAATTTATACTGGAATAAAGAAATGAAATGAATGAATGAATCGAAATCTTGCAGACTGCCGCAAAGTGGTTATCTTTGCCACACTTTTTGCGTACTTGACCATTGGCTGGACAATTTTTTCTTGCCCTTGGGGGCAGGATTTTCTTAATCTGTGGGCTTAAATTGTTACCAAACTTCTCTTACATAGTCAACATCACTTTCACTATGGTCCTCTCTCATCATTCCCTACATTTGTGGGGAGGTGGCTTTCGCCGACTTACAAACATTAATATCTCACACATCGGTCGCGACCGCGGACCTTAACTACGAATCATCTAAAGTTCAAAACCTTTTTTAGTTCTGACACCATGTTTCTGTTTCGTCCTTTGGCATTTTATGAGGTATCGGTTCTACAAGTGGTATCTCACGGCTCTCTTTACCTATTTAATCAAATGATCCATACTCGTTACAAACAGGTAGAGCAAATAATTTAAAAGGAAGATATGAAAAAGCATAAATTAGAAGCTACTGTACTGAAATTCCCAAAGTATATAGATACAGATATGCATGCAGTTTATTCATGTACGTTTTGTACACATGTAGTCAATAGTAATTGATTTGGCCTTTTCTATTCTTTCATGTGTCATAATTGCCACCCCGTACAGGAACACCTCTGTACAAGGGCTGAGAGTTACCTCTGCAAAAATGTTGGTCAGTAGAAGAAATACAACCTGAACGGATAGGAGTAATGTTACCATTCTACGGCATAAAAGAATATTTACCTTTTGCCAAATATCATCTTTTAACTATAGTAAAAGGGTTTGTTAGCCAAACTGGGATTCCATTGCTATGTCATCTTTAGTATTTTCATCACATAAATACACACAGGGTGGTGAAACCCTTGCTTAATAATCCAAATAAACCACCAGTAACGATGTTAACAGCGGGTGGCATCAATCACTTGTACAATGACTCCTCGTGGCCCATTCACAGGGCCCCTAGATGGCTTTTTCAATGTTGAGGTCATTTAAGTAACCTTTGAGCAATATTTATGAGCTTTTTAACTTAAGACACACATTCATAGCTGGTTACGTAATCATGAGTCTTTCCAAAGGAAGGCAATAATAAATCAACCCATTCTACTATTTTAACATGTGGACCATAACTTTTGGCAACCTGTTAATAGCTTACAAATTGGCCCTGAGTAATTTTATGAACATACTGCTGTTGATTTTTCCTTTTCAGATGTAAGTCCCTAAGTCATCATCGAACCATGGAGCTATATTCGACAGGTTTATAGCTCCATGATCGAACCAAGTAAAGAAACCTAGAGTACTAGTTAATTAATGATACTGTAAAGTGTGTTGACTGGTTACAAACAATTTCTTTTGTCTGGCAGTTTTAAAAAAAAGGCAGCAGATGGGTTTAATTATGAGCTTAGAATCAGAAACTATTTATCTAGACTTGGATGTGAATGGAACTTTGTTTTAGTTAGTGGTAGCGTGTTGACTTGTAAATTGAATTGACAGAGGAATGGAGCAATTTTCTTCATGTGTTAGTCTATTTTCCTTAACCTCAATGTTCTATGTAGAAAGAAAGACAGAAAGAACTTGGCTTGCTTGTAGCCTTTTTATTGCGAAACTGTTTGTTATTGATATATAATATATTTCTTTTCTGTAATACCAACATTAGTTACTTCTATAAACATAAGTAGATAGATATAGAGATAATTGAAGTAATATTAAACATGTACTATATTTCATGATCATACTTTAAAAGTATATACTTTACAATGCCAGCAGAGATACATATTGGCATTTTTATGTCACATTTGTAGCATCTTATAAACTTCAAGATCGGCTTTATAAAGTCTGATGCGAAAAGTTGACAGTATCTGTTACGTGATTTCCAGTGGCTGATCCAGGCAGCCTTTGCCGCAGAAGCCACAGGACACGCATGCAGGGGAGGAGTCCAGTTCTGATATGGGTTTAGCACTAAAATTTACATTGAAAATTAACCCTACTTCAAAACAAGGTATATATATATATTGTAGAACAATTTAGAACACCCTCACGCCGTCGAATTTTCTTTTCTTTTTTATTTGCAATGAAACCAAATCTTCAGGTTTTACATTTGGTAGCAGGATACCGTGATTGTTGTTCGTTGACCACTGTCTGACACATCTCATATACAGCCATTTAACTTATTAAACAGCTGACTTTTCGTGGCCTAAAAGATAACTACAAGTTTTGTTTAATTTGATTTATTCTGATGAATGTCTCATGGCTAAGTTCTGTACATCAGGCTCAGTCCTGTACCAGTTATATGTGTTAGCACATTATACCTCGCCAGTCATCTTTATATGCAGTCCGAGACATTTATCAGTTTGTAGTTCTCCTTTAATATATAGCTCCCATGAGAAGGTTTTAACGTTTATACACAGACGTTGTGGTTACAATGGTTGCATATCTAAATATATCGACGGTAAAACTTCGGCGTGGACGATTAACTAAGTTTTTACTTTACATGGGCATTAAACACATGCTGGTTTATGTTTTGAAATTCCCGTGATAATAAAGACGAAGAAAAGGAAATTCCCTTTTTTGACTAGAGAATAAACAAGGAACCAACGGGTTAATCAAATTATGTTAGCACAGATCGAGTGTCTCTTCCCAATATGGACTTGAAATCCAACGTATGTAAACTAGCTAACACAATGTACATGGAGACAGCTAAAGACCATATTAATGTTTGACATGAGTATGTGTGTGAGTGAAAGTGTGATAGTCTTATGTTCAGTGAAATATAGATTCATAAAAGCCGTGTTTGTTACTATTTTAACCATTGTTTCTCTGTTTCAAATAATTTCCAGAAACTTTATAGGTGAAAACTGTCCGCTTTTAATCAGTCAAATCAAGTACAAAATAGTGATACAAAGTTTTAGAAAGCGTTCACCTTTTTAATAGGCGCAAATACTAAAAGAGATTTTGTTGAGTTATGTAATATTGTGGTTGTCTATCAGCCATGTCTCTGTACATATGTTAATCATCCAGTTGGCATTAAGGGTCTTAACAAAAATTAAAAGCATGAATTAATGACACTATGGAAGTGAAACCTACAGTAATGCATGCATCGACGTATGACCGCTTCAAATATTAAAAACTGACCTGTGCGTTCTACATACATGAACATATCGAAAATCGGCAAAGAAACTATTGTTATAACTACAACGTTGTAAATTCAAACTTGGAGATAAGCAAGTAGTTCTGTGTACACATGTATCGTTATCTTTATCGTTATAGTTACCGTATCACTATCATAGATAATCGAACTATCCCCATCGTTCTCGTTATATGTAACTGTATATATGTAGTTAACTTTATCACTATCGCTATCGCTATCATTGTCGTTGTAGTTATCGTCATCGTCGTCATCGTCATCGTTGTCGTCATCGTCTTGATCATCGTCATCACCATCGTCATCGTTGTCGTCATCGTCTTGATCATCGTCATCACCATCATTGTTGTTACTATCGCTCTCTTCCAACGGGCATTTCTTAATCTAACTCTCTTCGTACAGTTTGCAGTACAAAAAATATCATATCAATATTGCACATCTCAATCACATTCCAGAAATTCAGACAGGTCACTCGTTTGTTCACGACAAGCCTTAAAGCAGTTTCCTCATTTATTGAAAGTACTTTATATTGTCTAATTCGACACTCCTAAGCATCTGGAAGTCATTTCGAGAGTCAGAAATAACTTGAAAGCTTTCAGCAAGTTTTATCATGCTAAGTTTGGGGGGAGGGGCAATACTGAGGAACATTAAATAGCTATAGTGGAGGTTGTTGTTCTTTTAACCAGGCGCAATCTGGAGACCAAAGTTGATGTTCCTTCCAGGGTATATCTCCAGGTTCCCAATTTTCTAGTCTACAACCACAACAGAAGCACGTAACAAGGTCGCTTGCGTCTGAAATGAATTATAGAAACATAAAATAAAAATGAAATACTTCCAAATAATATTATATTTACGCGAACAATTAATAACGTTATCGCGGAATAAAAGTGAAGGCATTATATGTGCCTCATTCTGTAGCAGGACGTTTTTATATTGCAATTTGGAATTTTCAAAATGCCCCCAACACAAATGACTTTACTTACCTTACGGCCAATTAAATAACACTTAATTTGAATGGATAAACTGATGACACTTTAAGGTAGAATGGTTGGCTACATTTCAATCTGTATGTGGGAAGTTGGAAGTCACTGAATGATTCCGTCCTTACTTCAGGAATTTACCTGAAATATGTTAAATAGGATTATAGTGCGTTCGGAGGGAAGAATGCTATAGTCTTACATTAGTGAAATAGCAGAGGATCTTAATGTGGGTATAGTGCTAACGTCAATAAGAAAACACAAGCCTAGTATAATATTATTTAAAATAAAATAAAACTGTTAGCAAACTGCTTATCCACTAGAGAGCCTGTGTAATAGAATGTGTAAAAGTAAGTTGGCCTGACGTTTCGATCCTAGCAGGAGCTTCTTCAGAGGCTAAATGACTTATAATCCCCTTTCATCTATCTCATTGTGTTCACCGTGCTCATTAACCTGTCTGTTTTCTGTGCGTGTTTTTGTCCCTTCTGTTACTGTACTTGTCATTTAGCCTCTGAAGAAGATCCTGCTAGGATCGAAACGTCAGACCAACTTACTTTTACACATAGTATTATATTAATAGAGGTTAGTTTACGATAACACTTAATAAACAATATTCGTGGTTACATACGAAGTGAGTCCGATCATGTATAAAATGGAATCTCACCAGAATAGAAAAATCCAGCATTTGCTAAATCGGATGGCTTTACAATCCTAGAATGACTCCAAGAATTGAATGATGCAAATCTTGCTTCTATGGAAGTAAACAGTGGGTGTTGTATCTTAACTCGTTCCTCGGACTGTGGCTTCTGGTGTATGTTATACCGAAGCGCTATCAATTTATCCGCTTTGGTCAACTTTTGATTACCTGTGACAAGTCCCTTGACAAATGGACATGATGGAGATACTACTCTGTGCTTATTAATTGGTCGGTCTCCTATCTTCCAACTGGAATATGGAATTCGAACAAAGCAGGCAAAACACTGAACGGCATAATTATTTTGCATATAAAATCCAGAAGCCGAGAGTTCGTAAGGATCTACAGGACAAGACAAAGGAAAGTCTTGAAAAGTCCTCAGACGGTTCCTCTCAAATTGATATCCCTTCGAACATGCCGTTTTGTCTTCTACGCCGGCATTAGCGCGATCTTTAAGCAAAGTTACGCAGTCTTTTCCATTGGACTCATTTCTATGTTGCAATGGAAGACGTTTTGATGAATTACCTGATTTTAATACATATTTGACATCAGCAATGTTTCTCGCATCGATGCCTTGAACGAATCTGCATCTCGGACTCGATCTTTTGTGTCTTCCTTTTGGACTGTCACCTTGCTTCCAATCTCGGATGATGATTAAACAACTGAAACATTTGACTTCATCGTCGATTCCAGTAAAGTAAAATCCTGCATTTGCTAGTCGGTAGATGGTCACTGGAGTATTCTCTGGCCAAGATGTATTTTCGAATGATTTCACTCGTTGACTCTCTATGTTCATTCCATCAATATCACCACGGTCTCGCTCATGGTGTCTTTCCATGTTCAAATGAATTCAATTGAATACAATTGACGATGGATGGCGTAGACGGTCCTTCTGTCTTCTTATAGAGCTACAATGACAATAGAATAAATAGTAACGTAACACCTCTATAATCAGGGACGTTGCTAGAGGGGAAGGGGGATGTGGGGTGCCTCACCTCCCCCTGCCCCCAAACTTGGTAAAACTGTCGATAGTTGGAAAATTGGAGTGCGACAGTCGGAATTTCTGACTGTCGCACTTTTATTTACCTAGGCCTATTCATATATTCCTGTGATTGTGAATGACCTAAAAATTGAAAAATGTCGGTCAAAATTGACCTTTTATCAGTCATATTTACCACGTTTTCCTTGCCACTTTGAGAAATTGTAACTCGCGATCCTTATTCTCCACCATACGAAACTTCGTATGATTTTGAATACTCTAAAAAAAAAATGCCTAATAGAACTACCGTACAACGTTCGCCAGCTTCAATTCGGTTGCTATAATACACTGTAACTGCATAATGCTAATATTCTTCCGCGGATTCGCGATATATTTATAGTGTAAATGCAGGAAGGAAATAACTCTGTATCAATATGACTCCTACGAATACAATAGAAGTGTACCATAGAAATAATTGAACTTTGGAACTCTGAATATATCACATGTCTAGATTCGAAGCAGAAAAGAATTGTCTGGTAGCCCTTAGAAGTTACCTTAACAAAAACATATAAATAATTTCCAAACATGTTTTCACAATATGAAAACGCTAATGTTGCAATTGAGAGAGAAACGATATTTTAATCGCTACGCCCTTGAACGTAGGACATTTATACAAATGGTATACATATAAGACTACTCAACATAAGTAGCTATATAAACCATGTTTGACTTGTAAAACATATGCCATAACTTCTATACGTTTGACTCACATACGTATAACCATACACCATAACTTAAACTGTGTATAACTACGATGCATATGATTTATATACGTATGAACCATTAACCATAACTTAAACTATAAATTTTATACGTATGACTTATAGACGTATAAGCCGTTAACCATAACTTAAACTATGTACCACTTCTCTACCAATAATTATAAACGTATAAACCATAACTTAAACCAAGTATAACTTAAACAATACTCTAAACCTGTCGCCACATAAACTTAAATGTTATAAAGTGGATGAATGAAATATAATTGCACTTCTACTTTGAAACAAACTTACTAGTTAATTCTTCAGAACGCTATCATAAATAGTTCCAGTCTTGTAGAAGTGTGTCTGTGCGATGGTATATGTATATAAGTCAATATAATCGTTCGATACCAGTTACGGGTCAATGCGCTTTGTGAATAGGTGGTGACTATCGTAACGAATATTTGTATTACAATAAGTGCGACCTTTGAAATTTAAAGGACGCGGGGTTAATATAAAACCAAGACTATGACTTAGTATGAATTGCAAAAGCCTAAAAAGGGTAGCTACGAAAATATGCTTCACATTTGTCAAGTTCATGTTTATTCTCGAAACTTCATCATCGGTAAGGCAAACTTAGGGGTCGGTAGGGTATCTGCAGTGCTCAAGGGTTTAACATCGGTAGATTAGATATACTTGGTGCAGTTTATGACAACGTTATTAAGAATGACGTATACTAACACGTTTTGTTATTACTGTAGCGAAAGGGGGTGTGAGAAAGAAGGTGCAGTCTTCATTCGTGTTGGTCTTACTAGTAAGGCAATGTGGAGACATCTTCTAAAGGAAATCGTATCCATTTTGGTAATGTGGGATTGGTATAACATTTGTACGAAATTCGGACTACATCGGGTTTATTGAACTCCATGATTCGTTGTTAATGGTGATCAAAATTGTCTTGTACTTTGTCGATGGGTGACATTGTCATTTCATTCGCTCTGTAACCTGAAGCAATCGATCGCAAACCTGATCACCAAGGACCCCATTCCTGATGGCGAAACACGTTTCTGACGCCACAGTTGACCCTTCCGGTTAGGCTGTTTGCGTCACTAATATGTAATAATATGAATGCAATACAATTTCAAAATGATGTCATTCTACAGAGAACAATGTCAATGGTTTATGATTCAACAGATCATGCTTTGAAGAGTTCTTATCTCACGTGAAGTGAAGTGACTCATTCTGCATTGCGCCGCATAGTGAAACTTCTATTCAAAAGTTTATCGCCAGTAATGCTTACACTCTTTGTTCCCTCAGTTAAGTTCGTATAAGGGTGGAGTGGGGAGCCGGGAAGTAGAAATTAACTTAACTCTGTAGATCTCATACACTGAGGTCCACGACACTGGACAATGGTGGGGAGCGGGACAAATTGATGTCCAATTATACCCTAAAATGACGACACGAAGTCCAGAATATTCTCGTAATTGGTCCAGAGAGGGCAGACATACTGCACAACAATCCTGAACTTTAAGTTACACTTCTAAAATTTAGGAGAGCATGACTGCCAAAGTAGCCTATATGAATCGCCATCAAGCATTTGATAATGAATGATGTTTGATAATATGAGAGAGAGAGAGGTGGGGGGGGGGTGGGGGGAATTGGTAGGGCCAACATCATATGTTTGTTTCAAGGTTTTGTATATTACCAGGTCGTTCGAATGCGAATTGTTTCAGACCAATAAACGGAATCATGAAAGAAATTATCTCCAATATTTTTGTTCGTATGTGAAAATCGAAGAAAAAAACATTGATTGGTTAGCGCTTCAAATGAGATTAACTTGACGTTGATATACTGTAACGCAAGGAAATTCGTACCTTTTGTAGTGGGGGAGAGGGGGGGTGGGTTGTATTGGCTAAAATGTTTTCCATATTGAATACTAAGTTTCCAATGTGTCAATAATATGCTGAAAATTATTTTCTTACGACATGTAATGTATGCTGATGAGCTACTACAGGCCTAATTCCAGTGGCGGCGGAAGCGGGGTGGGGGCTTGGGGGGGCTCAGCCCCCCCAATGAAAAAGTTGAGGGGCCAAATGCATGATAAGCCCCCCCCCCCCAATATTTGCCAAGGCTCCGAAACGTGCATCTGCCCATTTTTCAATGCAAATTGTCGATCTGTCCGATGCACACGTATACTATACAGGTGTAATAATTTTAGTAAATGCTGGGGGACCCTCGGTCCGTCCCCTGGCTATAGACCACATTGTCACCCCAACCGCGTCTTCACGGCCCGTGAAAAGTGGAAGCAGTGAGTGCGAGTACCGGTAAGCGCTACACAACTTCGTCTTAGGCCAATGACTTGCCTCATTTCAGCCAGTTCTCAAACATCCCCTGAAGGATATATCCTTCTAATGGTAGCACAGTTCCCATGAATATATCCTTCAGGGACATTTCCTTCTAATTGGAGATGTATCTTTCGTAGGGTTTATCCTTCTAAAGTGCCTTAAGTGTGATAACAAAACACAATATTAGCATTTCACCTGTACTGTATAGGGTACATGCACTCGTGACAGTGCTTGGTTCATAGAAATTTGTTGGCAACTGCACATGGTTTGGAATTACCCATTTGTTGACATTAAGAAATGCTTTCAGTTTTTTCTTATGACATTTATTTAATTATTGCATTTAATTGCAAGTAGTAATTAACTACACTCAAAAACGTCTTTGCGAGTACACTACGAGTAATAGCTACTCTCATAGGCGTACGAGTCGGGGGGGGCAGGGGGGGCAGACTTCCCCCAAATTTCCAGAGGACAAGAAATTCGGGCAAAAGTCCTGACAAATTCGGGCAGCCTTAGAGGAGAAAAAAAATTAAAATAAATATGTAGTAGCTTGCCCGAATCTTTTTCATATTTTTGCCCGAAAATTCCGTGGAGAGCGTTCTGTGTTTTTTGTTTTGTGACATTAATATTAATATAGGCCTAATGATTTTCTTTATTTAACATCATGATGCCCGAATATTTCCGTGTAACACCACCGTAAGCGCAGCTCATCTTGGCTACCACGCTTTTTGCACTATCGCCCAAAATTATTAACAGGGAACGCCGCGCACAATCGTGGTGACAAGCATGCATGGAGATTAGCATTCTCTGAAATGAAAAAACCGCAGTAAACATTTTTTTCTAACTAGTCAACTGTATACCTGGACATCCCCGACATGAGAGTACATAAGAAACATTTTCTTTTTCATGGATGGTTGGGAGGGGGGGGGTGCCTACAAGCCTCAAAATACAGGTTTATCATATTCTTTTTTATTTTTTATACTTTTTTGTGAGACAAATTGCAGTCTCACCCGACACAACGACATTTTCCCGCCTACGTGTCGTTGAACAATGTATGTTTTTCTGGGGGTAGCTGAGTACAGCGGCGTCGGAGCCGGTACGGCAGGTCCGGCGAACGTCGGACCAATATTCACGGCGCCCAAAAAAAAAATAGGACTAAGAAAAAATATGGCAAAAAATAAAGAACCAATATGAAACACTTAAAAAATGTGTTTCATAAGATTAATCGGGTACAAAAACAGACAAGGGAGAATCTTGTTTTTTCATATGACACATGTGAACTGCTATTTTATGCAATCTGGGAGGTAGTTCAGTTCAAGTTTTCAGTCATTTTCAATAATGATGACGGCAAGTTGGCTAAATGTCACTACTCTGGCATGGCAGGGGTCTTGTTTTCAAATTCGGGATGTGCCATTTCCTGCAATCTGGGAGGCATTTTTTCAAAATTTTCTCCGTTACGCTACGCGCCAAGCATGGTGGCGCGTAGCGTAGTTTGACCTACTAAACGCCCTCCCTCAACTCCCGATACTTATGACAGATGGCCACACTCTGATCTGCCGTACCAATCCCAAATAGCTTCCGACGCCCCTGTGAGTACTGTGTTAAAATAATAAATACCGTACTAAATAGGAGCTTAAAAAATATATTGTCATAGTTTTCCCCTTGAAAGTGATGTAACCATTTTTTCTTCTTCTAATTTACCAAATATTTGGGAAAGTGTAAATTTCTAAACGTGAGATTATAAAATAAAGAATGTTTTGATGCAACTTGCAAGGCCTCAGAAGTGCCATTTCCGGCAATCTGAGAGGCATATTTTGCCCCCAAAAAATTATTGTGCGCTACGCGCCAACCAATGGTGGCGCTCCGCTTAGAAAGTGTCAAGGGAAATTTTGGGCACAAAAGTTTCTGCCCCCCCCCCCCACCAAACCGAAATGGTCCCGTACGCCTATGGCTACTCTCTTAAAACACCATCGAATATACAAATTACAATGTTTTTACAGATTTTTACGTGCAATCTGAGAAATTGCAGGCTTGAGACCCATATTTTAGGGCTAGGTATTGGCAGCATAAAACACTCGGGAAGTGCCGTTTCCGGCCATCTGGGGGTTTGAAAAACCCTAAAATTTTGGGTGCGCGCCGCGCCAACCGATGGTGGCGCTCCGCTCAGATAGTCTCCACACATTAGCCCCCCCAATAATTTTCCCGTTCCGCCGCGCCTGCCTAATTCATAGATACATTGTGCAAATGTTGCACTTAATTTACATCCACCCCCACCCCACCCCCTTGTGGTACTGAATGAGTTAGTGTGCATTAGGGGAGGGGCGCGGGGAATTACTCAAAAGCACTCTCAGTTAGTAGGTGCAAGATTGGACGTGTAAACGAAAATAGCTTACTACCACCCGACAAGATGATCCCAAAAATCATACCTTTCCAACAATTAAGTGCATGCATGCGCATGTCATCACTGCGCATGTCATCAATAACAACAACTTTGCAGTTACGAGAAACTAGAACAATTTTCAATATAACTAACAGGAAAAGAGCACTCCAAATGAATGCAATAGGGGCACTACTCGGAATATTGTACAATTGACTGTTGGAGGAAGGATATTTACCCTTGCTCCGTCGCCAGTGTATGATATATATTTGAGGGTGAAACATAATCTCTGTATGTATTTTGTGGGTGTGTGGAACACGTGTATAGTTATGTTTCAACTATCAAATATCATTACCGTACCGGTATATCTTTTAAAGAGATGCGGGTCCGTTGGGTTGAGTTTGCACGCGATACTAATTCTTAAAAAATAAATGCTCACAATATGAGAAATTTTAATACATAGTTATCCTTACCACAAATCAAAGCGATATTACTCTCTTAAACGGACGAACTGAGGGACCAGTTCCTTCAGACTGAAATTCAGTCTAAGGAAGGACTGAAAATTTTCAGTCTGTAAAACGACTGATTTTTAGTCTAGCTAGACTTAATGATTTCAGTGTAACAGGACTGGAATTTACCCTTTCTTAGACTGAAATTAAGCCAAATTAGATTAGAATCCAGCCTATAAGGTTTAAATTATTTTATTCAATTAGACTTTAAAAAAAAAAGTGGCTAGACAGAATATCGTCATTTTATACTTTTAATTCAGGGATTAATAGTCCAATATGCCAGTCAAAAAACTGCCCAAAGGCACTAAACTGGGACGATTACAGTCGCCCTCCAGGCAGGTTAAAGGAAATTTCCCCGTAAAATTGTAAAAATTCCTAAATGGAGTATAATTTTAGAAACAACTGGTTAAAAAAGCAGGTTGATAGTTACATGTTTTTAACTTAGATTTTGCTTTACAATATACAATGAAACAATAATTCATGGGAACATTCCATTAACTATGGAAATAAGAAAACAAAAAACCTGTTAAAAGTTTAAAAACTGTATTAAAACTGTCTTTATTTATTTTCTTGGATACATTAAAGAAATATAAACAAAAAATAGTACAAAAGCTAACTTTGTTTGCTTGGGTTTTATTTATGATATCTTAGGTCTAAATAATGGTTATTTACCTAAACTACAAAAATAAATTAAATGTAAAGTTTTAGTTATGAAATATTCCAAAAATTAAAGTTGCAATTCCGGTGCCGACGATTTGACATACAAACTCTATAAATGTGGTCAAGTTTACCAGAAATTTCTAATTTGACCATAACTAATTTATTTTGTGTCCTAAAAATTTAAGGATTGAAACATTTATTTTTATAGTTTTATTTAGTTTTAATTTAGTTTTTATTTAGATTCATACCTTTAAGTGGAACCCATGTGCAGCAGTTGCTGCAAATATAATAATAACCAGAACCAATTATGACAGGGCAAGTTCGTTTATCATACAGATATCGATATAAAGAATATTAAAATGTAAAACTAAAATTGTACTTCAAGAAAAAATAATGGCAAAGGCCACTTGGAAAGTGACCAACAATGAACGGATGCTGGCATAGGCCACTTGGAAAGTGACCGACAATGGACGGATACTGGCAAAGGCCATTTGGAAAGTGACCGACAATGGACGGATACTGGCATAGGCCAATTGGAAAGTGACCGACACTGGACGAATACTGGAAAAGGCCACTTGGAAAGTGACCGACAATGAACGGATTACAATTGACGGATAACAGATTACACTCAACTTATGTACAGAGAAGGCAAGTTCCTAAATAAAAAATAATGTATATTAACAACTGGAATATTTTTATATAGTGTCCTAAAAATGTAAGGCTTGAAACATTAATTGTTATGTTTTAATTTAAATTCATACTTTTAAGTGAAACATATGTGCAGCAGTTGTAGCAAATATAATAATAACCCGAACCAATTATGACAGGGCAAGTTCTTTATTATACAGATATTGGTATAACGAAATTTAAAATATTAAACTAAATTGTACTTCAAGAAAAAATAATGGCAAAGGCCACTTGGAAAGTGACCAACAATGAACGGATGCTGGCATAGGCGACTTGGAAAGTGACCGACAATGGACGGATACTGGCAAAGGCCACTTGGAAAGTGACCGACAATGGACAAATACTGGAAAAGGCCATTTGGCCAAGCCCTTCTTCCAAGCTCCAGCCTCTTGTCACCCCAACATTTTTTATACTCCCAACCTCTCCACCTACCCTTCAGGGTTTTCATTTCTGCTGCTTATTCCCAACCCCATCTCTTACCAGCCCACACCATTCTGACACTCGTTTCTCATAATTGAACCATTTTTGGAAACTGACTGACCCGACAATGGATGGATTACAATTCAGAATTGTACCAAACTAAGTTATAATACCGATAGTACTGGTGTTTAAATAAACAAAACAATTGTTTACATGACACAACATCAAAATGAAAATACAGCATACAAATAAACACTTGCAACACCACTCTAAAAAGCTACTTAGGAGAAATTAATTTAATGTTAGATGCCAAGCTACGCAATGGTGCCTTTACTGACGTAGCAGGAATCACTCCATATAAAAAGGCAGCTAAGAATTCACAGAATTGATGAAGTGCCAAAGCATAATGCACATTAAATGTGTGATGTGCTTTAAATAATCTATCCACTTGTTACTTGTTCCTGCAGGAATTGGAATTCTATCCGCCAAAAATAAAGAACTGTGACGGATTTTGGGCAGATCCGAGTGAAAGTATGTACAGTTGTACATACTTTCCATCTATTCCGGCAGCGGTAGCATCAATGCTGGTGTCAAGCTAGAAAGAAATGACAAAAAAATATGTATATTTTACTCCATACTATTAAATTAACATCTGAACATTAGGCAAACTGCCAATCTAAATATTCCATGAGACTTCCAGTTTATTCATACGAGAATAAAATTTTACATAAACTAAACTTCTTACATGATCTCCCTAGAATGTCACTAAAAATTCACAAACCTTTGACAGACAACTTTACAAAATTTGGTTATTACAAACCCTGGACAGACTGGCAGAGTGTACCTTCAGTATCAATAATTGTACATCTCAGACACCTGAAGGGTTCATAAGTCAACCGTTTTTCCATCTCTATCTTTGTTATTCCTTACTAAAAATGGCATATATATTGGTTGGCTTTACATTTAAAAATATTATGTCACTTTACTACAATTGTGACCACAATGGGCATTCTCCCCCAAACACCCCTATTAAATTCCCTTTTTGCCGGTTTTCCGCCTTGCTCCACATTCTTGTCAGTATTGCTGCCAATCAGACAGTGCTGAATAAATTATTCCTGCTTTACATTGCCATAATAAGTGTTTTTTCCTACTCTATACAAGTCACTTCCATTGAGCCATGATGATTATAGAGCCAGTGCCTATACCATTCAGTAGCACCAATGGAAAAGAGCCATAAGACCCAGTGGATATGATGCTAACCTTAATATACACCAGACAAACTTTTTTCCACATAACAAGCCAATTTTTGTTTAGCCAAGCAAATTTTGTAAAACCAAAACTTTTCCACTAAACGCAGGGGTGTTTATATAGCATTGAGCAAGGGAATAAACAGTATATTGTCATAAAATACTCACAGGTTTGTTCTGAAGGAAGTACAACAGTGCCCCTGCTCTGCTAGTGGACTGCTGCTTCTGCTTTAACATAGTCACTGACCTGTGCAGTATATATATAAATGTATATAAAGCACACATATCCTCTGAAAAGAAAATTGAGTTTGAAGTTTTAAACATAACCTCCAAGGCATAGTATGTGGCTAATTAAATGCAATAAATCATAGAACAAGTAAATGTGAACAAATGGCACATTCCATAAATAAACTTTTTGAATATAATCCAGATAAGTTATACATCCAAATAAATAATTCTGTATTTTCACAAACTATAAAGTTATTGATATATTGATTTTTTAAAGTTATAGTTCATTGAATTTTGGATGACAATCTGCTCAAATTAAATTGTGTCATATTTCTAATCGTAAACAGGAAAAAATGTTTATAGTACTTTAAGTGCTTGATTTCAAAGAATATTCACAGAAAATTTAACTATGATGTTTATTATTGCCTATATGGTAATAAGAAAAAATAAGAACAATTAAGTTTTCGGTCTTAATTTTAAACCTTTATCTATCAAGCGGCCACAATTTGCCCAAATTGAGAAAAAGAATAAAATTTAGAACTTTCCAGCCTCTTACCAAGGGGTAATGCCCAAAACGTTATTGATTGGTTAGCTAGAAAAAGGCATACAAAGAAAACTTTGAAATATGATAGCTATATACTAATTTAACTTACTACTATCAGTTTCCTCAAAAGCATCAATCATATTTGCGATAGCTGGTGAGGTTTTCTTTCTCACTTCTATGATGCGTTCTCTATATCCATCCCACTTTGTGATGAAGTTATCCCTGGATTCGGCAAACATTAATCGAAACTCCTCATTTATCTGAAAGAAATGTAAACATTTCATTACTGCAAATCAGAATGCTAGGAGATTTTTCTAGTATCACAATTATGAAACTTACTACATCAAATCTGAATTTTGCTTCTTCAGTTATCTTTTGACTGAAAAGAAGGTTATGATTATTAGAAATGCTTGATATAGCGCATTATACGTAAACCGGTCTCAATGCCCTTTACAATGGAAAAATGCGAAGCTAGCCTACAGATAACATACTTAACTGGCTGCAAAGCACATCTACCTGCAATAAAGCTACTGAAAAATCGCTGGCACAGGATTCAAACCTGCGACCTTCAGCATCTCAGTCTGGTGCTCTACCAACTGAGCTAACCCGTAAAAGGGCCAGCGGCCTGTCATGGACGATTTGATTACCCACGCCCCACTGGCTTGAATTAGCCAATAATGTCCAACACTCCTATTTTAGATGGGTATGGAAATGTGTTATTATTTTTGTTTGCTACTAATAGATGTGTTAGGCATTTATCTGAAACATATTCAAAGAAAAAGAAAGCATTTTCAGTACTTTTCTTTTAAATTACAATTAAAGAAGTGAAAAATCTAGTATTTCTCCATTGACTGTAATGATAAGTGACCCCACGAAGTGACCAAGTAGAAACCATACTGAACAGAGCCCTATAGCACCAGTGCCTAACGGCCGGGTAAATAGCCAATGCCTTTTCACTTAGGCTAAGTAAACTTGTATGCGCAGCCTGCAGGGTAGGAATAAATTTTCTTCGAAAAAAAAATCATTTATTAAGGACTAACGTTAGGGGCCTAACGTTAGGCTAAGCCTTTTTTTTTCGTTTTAACCGGTACCTATTAATTTCAGTTGGCACACTCTGAATAGGCTTGCCTAATTTAGTAATAATTAGTAAAATATCACTAGGCCTAGGCCAACACTAAATTACTCGTAACCAGTGACACAATAGACGTACATGTACGACAGTCTGACAGTACAGTGTATACCGGGCCATAGTATAACTATACTAGGCTATAGCCAACTGTACTACTACTGTACTAGGCATAGCATTGTTCATGTTAACGCTATGACTGCATATGAGTATGAATCGATTAAAACGGCCTTTTTTAATATTACCTTCGAGCAATGATATTACTTTTTCTGCATATCCTTTACCTGCCAAACACGTTCTCAATGTTTCTGCCATTCTTATACCCTCGTGGAAAGCTTAAAAAGGTTAGTTTTTACGCATAAAACGAAGCGTAAATTCTCTCGGTATTCAAGGTAAGTTCAGCTAAGATGGCGAGTCGATTCAACGTTCGTACGTACCTACGTACGCGGCCGTACGCGGCCGGGCATATGTAGATTAGAATACGTCATTAATTTGGACAGACCGGATTGGTTTAACTGTTCAGTCTTCGCATGGACTGAAATTAAAATGAGCACGTGACAAAATACAATGATTTTATTGGGTATTGCATTCAGTCTATTGTAGGCTGAATTTCGTTCGGAAACAATTCCAGTCTTAGCGTCTGGAAATCGGTCTTATGGACTGAAATATATTTCAGTCGAACCTTAGACTGAATTTTTCAGTCTTCAAATTTAAGAGAGTAACTTTGCTAATACTGAAATTGATATGGTGGTAAAGGTGGAGGGAGGGGGTCCACTTTTAAATGTGAAAGGGTGTCGTACTTTTCCATTCTTAATAGTCATTTTCCATGAATATATAGCTGTTGGCGAATCAGTCATGGCATAGTGTGCTATTATAAGTACTGTTCTTATTTCAACTCCGTCACCATCCAACAGCTAAATATACAACGTTCTGAATTCTGTTTTATTGACTTAGCGCTCTGTTTATCGTACAAGTATACATTTATGGTTCTTGCCGTACATATTTCTTATCATTCGTACTATTTTACATCGTCACTTTTATCGCAATGTTTTTATACCATTGTCGATAGCCTACCGGTATTTATTACTCATGCAATATCACTTTGTATATGTGTTTCATCGTTTTGCGTTTCAATTTCATGTCTGTTTTAGAGCTCTTGTGTTTTGAACAATTTCCATTGTATTTTTATGCATGTGGCTGAATAAACCATCTATCTAAAGGTTGATAATACATCAAATTCAAAAGAGGGTCGGTCACACCGACCAGAGGTGTCGTAGAAAACATGTCGTTGTGTGAATAATTGTCTAAGGCCATGTGACCGGCATGTGTACAGCCATGCACCGTCGACTGAATACGTAGGCTGATACAGCGATATTCTCCTTATTTTGAATGTACGGATGCTTTTAAAGACCATTTACCTATAATTATTATATAGTTCTGAACGAGCACCAACTATTTATCTTCCATGTTTGTTTACAGCTCAGATTACACACCGATCTGATATAATAACTTGTAGGTACATTGTGTTCGTAGAATGGTAAAAACTTCTTCATGTGCAAACTTGTACCGTAAATTCCCCATTGTTTATGACAAACGCTTTCAATCAAAATATTGAGGCTATACTGTGTATAGCACTGAGGTAATTGAAACCAATGTATTATGAAGGGGGGGGGGGGTGCAGTAATTCTAGGGCAGACCAAGATTATAGTTTATTTCTATATAATTAACCTTAGTCAACACAACGTTTTGGTAATTAATAGTTTGTATGAGGATGAGAAAGGTGTGGGGGAGGGGGAGTGTACACCCCAATAGTGGTCCGATTCTTCTCCGGTTGAATTCAAATCCTCCAACTGAACCATGTTCCCCCGGGGGGGGGGCTGACGATCGGAGGTGTGGGAGTACAAGTGCCACCCCTTTCTCCCCATTCCCGTTTGTGCAAGCCACTGAGAGTTACCCGTTAAGAACAGCCTGCGCCCAAACACCTCAAAGAGATTTCACAGGTAAGAACTGAAGGTGTGAGCATATATAGACACGACATCACTGACACAACGCAATTCTCGGTTTATTAAAATGTTTATTTTCTGCAATAACGACTCTGCTAAGCGTATTTTGAACCGTGGCATACATATCATACTTTCTTATAAGTAAATGAATAACGGAAAATTGTGAAGGAAGCGCTAGATAATGGCAGAAAGCAATAATATAGCCAAACGTTTCTATGCTCTTTCAAGCGGCAGTATGATATGTCATTATAAACCGACCGAATGAGACTAGGTTAAGCCCACATTAGGACAATTAGATAAGTAAAACCATTGTTAGAAACGTTAAAGAGCCATCAGATAACAATCGACGAATTTACTTCCAACTGTTTCAGAAACGAAACGTGGAATTTAACCCGGCACCTTGCTGTAACCCAAACCCAATCATTTTCCTGAATTGAATATGTTACCAGTAGTAATAGTTCAATCAATCATGGCACCTGTAAGTAGCCGTCAGTAACACAAGCACGTAGCCTGTGTGATCGATGTAGTTTTGCACATGCACTCATCCAGCTCTGGACTTCTCAAAGTGTATGTACAAACTTAGGCTGCAACATTTAATTGAAATACCCTGATCACGTTTGCTTCACCTCACAGTAATACACATACTGCCTATACAATACTCACAACCGCCTGTATATAACATTAACAACATGGCTTTGTAGCTGTGTACCGTATAAATGCCACGGGTTCTAATATGGTAAACTCGATAAGCAGATCGAAAGCTTATAAATAGCTTATAACAATTCATTTGTTGAAGCAACAGAGCATTTCAGTTTGCTCAATTTAGAGTAATTTTGAGAGAAATAAATAAGTTATCACTCAACTGGCGACAAACTGAATTATTACAACAAACGGTTAACAATAAACTTTAACTGGGTTATTTGTACAAGCTATCTTTCACTGACATCAGCAGAACACTCTATGTATAACTGTGGATAACAAATTACGAGAAACATGCTAATCTCTTGATAATATCCAGACAATTCTCTTCTAAGCGGATGATACAGTTCTTAAAAGATTGCTACATAACTATTTTATATTTACTTGACAAGCGTTAACTCAACTAAACTGTCAAATGGATTAGAGCGAGACAATAAAATAATATTGAAACTATGAATATTCATTGAGCAAGGGTATAAGCAACGATATTTAAATACTTTAAAGTTTGTATTATATAATCATAATAATTTACAATTTCCTGACCTATAGGCCATATAAATCATATGTACATCAATACCCAGTGTTTGCATTCCCGTTTAACCCACGGTTGGGAAACATACCCAACTAAATACTTTGTAAGTAAAATTAACTTTGAGCAGTGTTTCCAACATTCTCGGTTGGACGAGTTTTCACGAACCGTATAGATGTTATCTTCTTTGATCTTGACCGCTTCTATTAAGTACAAAAGAATGAATACAATTACTTTCATGCGAACATCATTTCATATAAGTGATTGCACTTAATTGTGTCTTTACCTTGCGGAAAAAAGCTTAACCAGAAAGGAGACAAGGTAACCTTAATTCGCGACAAGATGAAAGGATATTCATATATAGTTGACGCTATACCCTCAAAAGGCAATTCCGGCGTAAACAGTAAAGTTGATCCTTTTTGAAGATGGTGTCGGGCCAGAATATATTTATCAAGAAAATAAACACATAGTCAGAAGAAACATCGTTTTATTTATATGTCAGGGGGACAAAGATATATTTGCTACACCTGCGAAAGCTCTCTGTCCTTCGTAAGCGACTCTGAATATATATGCTACATTTATCCCATCCTTGGATTGATTTATATATAAACCTTTTTAAACCGTTTGCAACATCCTCACTGGCAATAGGCCATATCTAGAAATCGAATTTGGCCTGGGTTTGATGATACTAAGGAAGTATCCTGTCATTTTTTATAGAGCCGGGAGGGAGGGGGAGGGAGAGAGGGGGAGCTAGGTTCGTACACTTTTGGCAGTCCACATTGATCCTTAAGTATATAATGAAAATGAGATACAAACTCATTCTTTTTCCAATATATTATATACCCTCTTATTGACACCATGTCCCGGTAATAAAAGTCCATTGGGGACCTGGTGATTTAATTAAAAAGACTTTATGAAGTCAACAGAATTGTTGGTTTGAATGTTAATTACTTTGTAACGTAAATTCAAAATCCATAACGCTCAAGTTAACTTACTTGTCTCAATTGTTATTTTTGTTGACCAGGATCTTTCACAGTGTCACCGCCTTTTTGCTCAAAGCTGGATTTTGTTATGTCCTGAAAATGAATATGAATAAATAATATATACATTTTGTACTTTGTTTGGCACGTAAGGATAAAGAGACCATGGTTAGGCACAAAGTAACAAAATTCATGTCTGCATAACATCTTTTTACGTTTAGGAGATATCTTAGTTTAAATGTCGTCTCTGTGAGACGTCTTTTTTTGGGAAATCTGTGATGTCATAGTGCCACTAAGATCTGAAAACTGTTTTTCTTTCTCGTTGCTTTTCTTTTCATCTTTCAAGATAGAATGTTAAGAGATTTGACCCTGATCTCCAATGCCATCAATAGTTCATATTAATAGGTTCAATGTTTTAGATTCAGCATTTGCAAAACCTTTCTCTATTACAGAAAACATACATTGTAATAAACATTAAAAACCCATAAATAATTGAAGCACACATGGCTCGATGATGTCATAGTAAGACTTGATCAAGTCTTCTGTCTGGCGTGTGAAGAAACGTTTAATCTGGGATATCTCCAACATTGATTAAGATGTTTCTTATTTATTATAGAAAGTTGTTTATGACAGATATCTTTATCACATAGATCATTAATGATGGTTAGTTTAGTGTCTCCTAGACCGTGGAGGTGGGGAGGGACGGCGGGGTGGGGGGGGGGGGGGTAAGTTGTTAATGACAGATATCTTTATCACATAGACCATTAATGATGATTAGGTTTGTGTCTCCTAGACCGTGGAGGTGGGGAGGGACGGCGGGGTGGGGTAAGTTGTTTATGACAGATATCTTTATCACATAGATCATTAATGATGGTTAGGTTAGTGTCTCCTTTAATGTAATTGCTCAGATCCATATTTATGGAAGTTAATACAAATTTCAGACAATGATAAAGTATTAACAACTTGAAAACTGTATGTTTTAGATAGCAGAAGCAGAGTGTGATACCCTGGTGAGATATATGTCAAGATGATAACATTGAATGAACAGTCAATATGACTACTTGGATTAACAACCAAAAAAGAGAAGTTTAAGTATTAAAACTGTGTCAATCTCCAAGTTGGTCAAAGTGACAAAAACGACATTATATGCTGTATGTACTTATATACTTACTGATTTTCGTTTCGCTTCTTTGACTTTATTTTTGCTTTTCAGTAACTTAAGCCACTTGCAACTACTATTTCCTTTACCATGTTCTTCCAGGGGATCATCACCAGGTTCCCAATAGCCAAGACCGACACCGCAATAGAAACAAGTAACTTCGTCTTTTTCACCTGTAACATCAACAAAATTTCTTCTCAAGCAGGACCACAACCTTGTATACATCTGGGGGCGGGTGGGGGTGCTTAACCATCCCAGAATAAGACCCACAAGCAGACAGAATATTACAACAAAAAACCTAGTTTACACAATACATATATGTGTGTAGGTATATGTATATGTATATACATATATATATGCTCCCAATTCCACGTCTCTACGAGATCCGGTTTTGGATTAATTTACTTGTGCGGTATGGGAAAGCTTATGTTCAACAGTCGAGGAAAGGACATGGAGTATGGACTGTAATAAAAACAAAAATTGCCGAATAGATCCATTAATTTAACTAATATACTCTATATAATTAACACTAGTCGGTAGTAAATCACACCATGTGTCAAAATAAGTGACCTCGATATTCTTGTATGATAATAATCACAGGCTGTGGTTCATCTTTATATTCAGTATATACCAGGACGTTAAACTAACTAGAACTCACTGAAAAAAATGACAAATACTATACCAAAACGCAACAATTTTCTTCGAACGAAAACTGTGTTCATAATAATAAATTCTCCGATCTTATAAACAATATTGTCAAAAGAGCAATTTTTTTCATTTCTTTCTTTATAGTAATTTCCCATTGATAATGTAAGCATCTTAATCGTTTGTTTTGGTTTCCTACCTGATTTGAAAAACCCAGCCTTTGCCAGCGCAATAGGCTTTATGAAATGACATTCTGGCCAAGTAGAGAAGGATTCCATTCTTTGGTTCTCTCTGACATAATCTTTATGTTTTGCAGTTGCATACATAGGATCATCTCTCTTTGCTTTAATTGGAGTCTTTGTTTCGGCTCTGGACTTGTCTTTACCGACCTCAGAACACTCGTTCTTAGGAGGAGATTCCTTCTGCAGATCTGGGCTATTGCGTGGCAACTTTGCATATCTTTGCAGGGATTCCTCTGCATCTTTTGATTCATCTTCCGTTAGTAATTTATTGCCAGTCCAGAGACCATTTAAGAGAGGACAATTTGGTGATACCTCCTTGTGCTTAACCGAGAGTCGGTAGGAACAATTCCACGTCTTCACTTCCACAAGACATGCAAAACACTTCACAGTGTCTAAAGAATCTTCCTTGCAATAAAAACCAGCTCTTGCAATTTCCTGAGGCTTCGAAGAGAAGTAGGTAGACGATTTTGCAAAGGAAAATAAGCGATTGCATTCGCTCTTGAAGAATGATTTCTCTACAAATCGTATTATATCTTCGAAGTCACTGTCATCGTAAGCCGTATTCGCGGTTGCAGCAGTAGCATGGTCAAACTGTAGGTTCGAATCACGTTTACGCTTATTAACAAGATCCCTGGCAAACTGACAATTAGGAAACGCTTTGAGATGTTTTGCTAAAGGTACGCTACCTGCCTTCCAAGAAGACAAAACTCCTTTGCAATCAAAACAAACGACATTGTCTCCTTCGCCTGTAAAGCAAAATCCCGCGGTGCTCATTTCCATTGTTGCAATACTGTTCGTCCATTCCCTTTCTACAAACGTCTGTTGTCTCTTACTGACACTTTTCATGGCACCATCGTTGAATAACCGATTGAACTCGTCATCTTCCATTTTTCGTAATCTTCGTGTTTCAATGTAAAGTCCGGAGACAAGCGCCATTTTGAATAAGGAGAAATAACATATGGTAAGGTATGCACGTTCACATTTTCACATACTGCATGTGTATCATTTGATGCAAAGTGTTAGACCAAAGGTTACCTGATGATAAGATACCGATATTGCATTATGACGGGGAAACCCCGTGCTTGAGCAACAATCGTATTGACGTTACGCAATTTATGTTTTCTAAGTAAATAATAAACAATGGAAACCGACAAGGAAAGCACGAACATTCTTTACTAGAACGGGATTCGAACAGTAACTTCAGGGTTGCAAGCAACGTTCTGAACCAACTGAGCTCTCCAGCCCTTGGTTAATGGCGATCCCTTTCTAACACCCACTTTTTTGACTGGGCCTACCAGTGAGATGTCATAGTGCTCTTTGCGAATCGTTGAGCCTTACCAATGATCACATCTCAATTTTTAGTGGATTTATATGTTTAGTAAAATGGTAGGGAACTGAAATCAATTAAACGTATCTGGGTATCAAATTCGTTACGTCAAATATATACAGGTTTATGATTTTTTTGAGATAATTTTATCTTGCAGCTAGCCATTCCATATCCTCATTTCCTGCAAACATGTATAGGACTATACCGGTACTCTGCATCGAGAGGGTGTACATATATAGGAATATAGCGGTACTCCGCATTGAGAGGGTGTTAACTACCAACAAGATGAGGAATGCTAATGGTTAATACAAATATAGATCTTGTAACAATAAATAGGGTCAACAATTGACTTAAGGAACACTTCAGCCACAATTTACGGACTGAGGTTTACCCAAGATTTCAAGGATAAAGTTGAAGTGAAATACTTGAAATATTTCGAAACAGCAAATCATGTCCTAATACCATTAGCAGATGGCATATTTTGGCAGACAGAAATTGTCGTGTTAACCTCAGAAACTTAAACAACTAACATATCTAATATCTTAATTTGTTTCACGAATCCAAATTGTACTTTAATTTTCTCCACTGCACATTATACTGATTTCGTAAGATCACGAGAAGTGTATACGATTGTGCTCGTACTTATGGAAGAAGAGATCTTTTGAAACATATTGTCGAAGTTTCAAGTCAACCTATGTGTTTAAAGCACATTAAATCTCAATTAGCCAAAATGCACAAGTGGAAATTCTCACTAGTTTATCCCCCAGTGCGTATGTATGCAAATTTCATCCAACAGGTATGCACGCTAGTGAGCGATTGTACACGGTTGATTGACTTCGATCCCGATATGTGTAAACAATACAGATAACGCGTATTATGACCGATATTGCAGCGCCTACCGAAGAAGCGACAGAGAACCAAATTGATAACAGATGCGAACTTGATAGATACTTGATAGATCTTGATAGAAACTCGCAAATAGTAAAGAGGCTCATTCCTCTTTCGGCAAACCTAACACTTAATATTTTAACAAAATAAAACATAAGATTGATTTACTTTGCTTGAAGTTATTTACATGAATGAATGAATGAATGAATGAATGAATGAATGAATGAATGAATGAATGAAAAGTTTATACACAACCACTACCTTGCAACACAAGATTTGCATGGTCGTGATGAAATCAAAATACAAAACTGGAGAAATTTAACAATTACAAAATAACATTACATAGCATTTAACTTATTGAAATAAGTATCATGATTAAAAAAAGATAATGTTTGAGAAGTTTCTTAAAGCGGTTGATAGAAAGAATACTGCGAAGTTCGAAACCAAAAGAAGAGCATTCCACAATTTAGGTCCGCATTTGGCAAAAGACCGATCCCCATACACAGTCAACGTCTTAGGAACAAGGAGAGTAGCAGTGGAAAGAGTAGAATGAACAATAAGATCTCATAAGTAAATAGGCGCTGAACCATTAAAACAGTTGTAAACAATTAAAATGATTTTGTAGATGATCCTTTCACGAACACGTAACCAGTGCAGTTCCAGAAAGAGGTCAGACATACTTTCTCTTTTCCTCCTGCAATAAACTCAGTTAGCTGCACAATTCTGTACAGATTGCTATTTGTTCAAAAGCTTAATTCCAATACCAAAATATAAACAATTACAATAATCAAAATTGGACAAAATTAAAGCAGTAATAAGAATTTTAAGTTGGTCAAAGATTGAAAAAGGCTTAAGTTTTAGTTAAATCTAAAACTCGGAAGTTTTGCAAATACGGTGGGAAAATGGACCAATATCTATACTATAAATCAACACAATGTCATGATCACAGTAGAGAAGGGTTGGGGAGGAGGGGGGGGGGGCTAGGATACCTTATTCCCCTGCATTTACATTGTCGTTCTTCCTGCTTCACCGCTTCATTGACGACATGTACGTAAAGTCTATCAGACTATATCAGCCTCAGAGATTAACTCGAATTTTGCGTCGTTCAAGCTTCGGAACATAAGTAATCCGTTAGCCAATCGTATAAATAATTGATAGTTAACAATTAATTTACCACAAATGACATGTTTTGTTTAATAAATGCAGTTCATTCAGTATCAGATATTTCAATAGATCAAACATAACTTCTCGAAAGAAAGCAGCTGTAACCTGCAAGCCACACACTCCTGTGACCTGATTTCGCTCATCTGCTACACTTACGAATACTTTTGTTTTGTTACAGTGTACACTTTGTGCTGTGTTCTCTCTTCATCGTTCCCTCTAGTATTTGCACCTATCCTTCAGATGATAGATTTACCCTAAGTTTGGACATTTTCATGCGCCCGTTTGGGAAAAGCTTGTACTAGCCACAGACGATTACATCTCTTGCCTTCTGATTTTGTGTTCTCCCTGGTAAGCACCGCCTTCCTCTCTGGTAGTTTCGTGGCTTCTGAAAATGTCGGAGAAAATACAACTATAGTCATCAATGTAGTATATGCATCTTATATTTAGCTATGATTGTGTTACATAGTGCATTATTTTGGCTCTAATAAAATGCCAAGACGAACTCGTACAAAACGCCCTAACACACATGGACATTTCCTTTGTTGAGCATTACACAGTTGGGACCCACCGTGGTGTAAGTACGTTCGGTACCATAAGTAGTAGAATCTTTACATTTTTATCAAAAGGATAGATATACTTTTATATTTGATATCAAACAGTCTAGGTAAAGGTTATACGTGTAGTTCTCATTAGACGTTAAAATTCAATCACTGTTATTAATTAATATCAAGTGTACTGATTGGCTCCACCAAACCTTAGAAGAAATTGTTTAGTTGAACAATTGAATCACTTAGGAATTGTTTCGGCATTTCCAAACACTTAACAATTGGAGCATTTTAAGATTGTAGTGACTGGTTCACTAATGGTTAAATATCTGAGTTACTCCTTTGTCGACGTGTTTGTCATTTGGTAACAGTTTTATTTGTCATATTTATTTCGTGATCATGTTTTACCTAAAGAACAATAATTCTTTTCTAATGCTATTGATTCGATGTCTTTAATCGAGGTTGATGAAGAGAAAAACTAAGAGGAGAATTCAATAGAGGAAATACGGCATCATAAACTCAAATCAATTTGAAAACCAATAAAGTACCAATAAATGAATATGAACGTTTGTTACTTTTGGGAAAGATTCGCCAACAAAATGTTGCTATAAATCTTTAGCTTGCATTTTTATTTATGACACGGACACACGCAAAGAGAGTCAAACGTCGAGCAACACTTAGCTATTGAGATAAGCATTAAATGTGGATGACGTGACATTCCTTAGGAATTGAAATTTATTATCACTGTACTTCTTTAATAAGGATTATCTGTCAAACTCACCAAAGTAAGAATAAAGCCTGCTCAGTTCCAGTTGCCAGTTCGAAAATTCAAGACAAGTTGGTCAGTCGAGTCCGATTGTTCACTTTTAATCACTATAAATATAAAAATGATTGCCGCAATATCATATAAAACATAAAATCTTCTAGTGTAAGTATGATGTTCTTATTGCCTCTGTCAATAAATTACGGCTATTTCTTTTTATTTCGTTGACGAATGCCCTCATTCTGATTCCAATTACGTTATCATTTAACCATAGAGCTACAGGTGCCCAATAAGAGAAAGCTTTTGCAATAAGAGAAAGATTAATGGTGCTTGGTATCATTCGTTGGTCGTTTGTTAAATTTTTATTATAAAATCTGAAATATTTCGTCCGGTAGAGATGTTGGTATTTTTGCAATGATATTAGTATTGGCATGAGATCAAGGGAACATGTCAGATATTTAAGCTGCACAACAGAAACTTACTGGTGTTCATCCTTGTCTTTCTTGTTAAACATGACAAAAAGAAAAAAAATCCATTAAGCTGTAGTCAACCACATGTGAAATTCCAATTATATAAGAAAGAGAAAAAATAGACCTATTCTTACCTTTACATTTGGAGGTTAAACTGGCTCCACGCAGGTTGTCCGATAATGTTATACGCTCCGGTAGATTACATTCAATGAATCTGGAGAACAAAATGTGAAGGATACTTCTAAAAGTACAATAACACAGAGAGAGAAAGTTGAAGATAATCAAATACAATTAATGCTAGCGGTATTTCCAAGAAGAAGATTCGGTGACCCTTGACCTTGATACCCCAAAAATGAAATTTGGCAATGTCCAAAAAAATAAAATATTCGCTGGAAGATACCGTGACTACTGTTGATTATAATTTAATTAAACTCCCTCGATCCGCCATGGGGCCCCTTGATCCCATGTCTACATGACTCTGCACCACACTCTCGCCGATCCAGCTTGTTTACTCAAATGATGTTTCCTCAACTGTTGCTCATATTTGGCTGCGTCCTGACTTCCAATTGCCTGACGACGCCACTGATTTTGTTGCTGGTATGGACGAGTAAACATGAAATTGTGGGATTTCTTACCGCAACGTTTCTACTGAATTGTCTTTAGTTGCCTTCTCTATGAGAGTTGTCACGGTAAGATCATCATCGAAGGTCGGTTTCTGCAATATCAGTTGTTTTATAGTCGGAAGCGTTAGTTCTTTTACGAAAGAGTCCGGCACAAGCCCATTGAAACACATAGTGGTTAATGTAATCTATATCAAATGAAAACCAAATATAAGACATAAAATACAAAGAAAAATGTGTCGATTCAACAAATTGATATAGTTTGCAGTTCATGTGAATTCTTTTGATTACTTTTAAACTTTCATATATTAGTCACTTTATCTTCAGTATATTGCTTTAACTTTCGTTAGATATTATAAGCATTACGTGATGTTTGATATTACAATATAACATGCACATTCAAACAAAAAAGAACATGTAGGAAACCAGGAAATTAATGTAATTATGCATCAACGTTTCAATGATGAAATAAGTTATGAGGAACTTTTATTAATCTGATATTTGAACGTTTCCTTCATGCGTGTAAGGTTTCCGCTGATTGATTTCTATTACCTCGATATGAAGGACCATTGAATTCCATTGTATAATTACATTAACTTATGCAACATGACCTGTACCATCTGTCGTGATTCAGAATCAATCCACATAACAGAATACAGTGGATGTTTATTTTGTCTGTGTGTTTGAAAGATAATACCCCAAGTTAAGATATCGTTGCTCATCTTAATTATGACCTTTCGGAAATTATGACAGCTTGCCGGTAAGTTAGACCATCCCAAAAGAGGGGGATAGCTTGGAAGATTTTAGCTTCACATTAGCGCTGTTTTTGAGCTGAAATGATCTTGGCCTCATTTTCCAGGTCACATTACTCGCAACAATAACTCAAGTGTGAAATATACAGTATGGGATGAAGAGCTTATAAACAGAAATAATGAATTAGTTTGTATTAAAGTCCAATCTTTATATCGGGTAAGACATCCATTCCGACCGTCCTTCTTTGATGACAGTATTTTCATATACAATGATTACCCTTTGTTTTATCGAGTAAGACGACAATAAAATTTCCCAAAATTGTGACTGACAGAGAACACCCATTGTCTTGAACGGTTTGCTCTTATTGACCGTCATACTTTTATCATAAACTGTGATAGCCTTTGACCTTTAAGAGCCTCACGATTAATGAGTGGAGATAAGGTGGTTTGTTAAAATGATTGCACAATGACTGGTTGAGAGACATAACCAAATACTGAAACATAAGTTATGTCATCACTGTAACACACTCAAGGGAATTTCTGTACTGTTTTTTTTTTGTAGGTCCACATTCATTAACCTTGCTGATACGCTCGCTGATACTCTGAGCAGACCTCTAGGAAGGTGCAGGTTTGAATCATTCTTCCTTTCGTTGCAAAAGCTGTATATGACCATCTACCTCCCTTTCCCGTGCACGTGTTTTACCCCACTAGCGACTAATGAGTGTTACAATTTTTTTGAAACAGGATATGAAGGCCTTACGAAAAACAGTTTGGACAATATTTTAAAATGTGTCCAACAATACAACCAGTTTGCTTTTACCATTCAGTCAGTGGCGGAGCGTCCATACATTCGCCCCCCCCCCCCCTGACGGACTCAAATGAACTGCTGGCGCCCTTTTCAGCTCTTTACCACTTTTTACTTATTCGCGATTATTGAATTTTTTATTGCGCTCTCATCTACATATTGACATTTGTCACATTTTGTTGGTATAATTTGGCGATGACACCTATTTATTCTTCGTTTATCTGCAAATTAGCCAGGCCCGTAAAGGGTAATTTCCGGCGATCTAGGGAGTATCTTTACTCAAAAAAATTATGTACGCTACGCGCCAACCTGTGGTGCCGCTCCGCTGTCGAAAGCGCCCCTACAGACCATCCTCGCCCCTCCTGACCTAAACCCCTAGCTTCGCCACTGCATTCAGTACATGCGTTTGTTCCCACTCATCAACCAACCACTGCCGCTTATTTGAATAAATATCAGATTAAAACCATAGGAGAAGACGATGCTAAAAAATATCATGCTTATGCGACTTGACCACAAGGAACTTCAATCTACTTATTGTGTTAATATAAATATAACTAATATATTGCAACGATTTGTCTAACTTCCACAAAAAATCTATGCAATATCAAGTGAGCTAAATGCAATAAGCTTTCATTACTCATTTTGTCGGCTCATCATATACGGCATGAGGTTCTTAACATATTGCCCACTTGAGTTATCGGATTTACTAATGACCTTAGACCTGTAATAAAGTATTAGGGTTCGTATGAAGAGATATAACATATCCACAAAGTAGCTGCTTGTAGTAGTTGCATCTACTTCATAACGTGTGAGATAAAAGCAAGTTTCTGATTTCGGATTTTGATCGCTGCTGGCTTCTTGAATGTAATATTGGGCATTTATATACAAACCTAGCGATCCATCATAATATCCGAGCTTTGTGTTTACAAGGTTTCAGAAGTTGAACTCTGCTGACTTCAACAATAACCTTTTACCCGACTATTATCAATACCCTTATTGTATTTCACACACACACACACACACGCGGTTATTGTTTTTTTTTTATTATATATAGCTAC
Source organism: Apostichopus japonicus (assembly GCF_037975245.1). Classification (NCBI taxonomy): domain Eukaryota; kingdom Metazoa; phylum Echinodermata; class Holothuroidea; order Aspidochirotida; family Stichopodidae; genus Apostichopus; species Apostichopus japonicus. Next base: position 10,659,194 of record NC_092581.1, read on the forward strand.
AATATTTTGTACAGCTGGGAAAATATATAGACACGCGTATATTATGACTGCAAAGATTACGGTTTATATCATAACCAAAATGAGAAAAGAAAGAGATGCTGAGGGCTCACCTTGTTTGCCTGGCAAAGGTTGCAAAAGTCAAGTACAGCATTTTGGTGAAACCTTCTCTCCAACATATCGATGTCCACATTCTGCGTTGATAAGGCAGTTTTTAAATTTCCCTTCGTTAACACTTTAACGTTTACATCATCACGTACTTCATGTAAGCAGTCAATAAACACGTTCCAAAAGTGGTTATCGACAACAAACTGTAGGATTTCACTGATCAACTTTGTATCTTTACTTTTACCACAAACAAACTGAAGAACTCTGGCGACCCGTTCTCTTCTGTCAGATGTGCTCAGCAACATTTGTAGGAACCGCCGCCGTTGCTTATCATCAGTATCTACAATGTACTCAGCAATGAGGAAGTCTTGCACGCAGGGATGAAAAAACGTTACGTTGTTTAACGTGTTATATCTCGCGTTTGTGATATTTCCTGAAGTTAGCTTAAGAAATCCTATTTGGACAGCAACGTACAAGTCATTTTTACCTACAAGTGTTTCCAATTCATTTAATTCCCACGTCGAAGTTATCTTTTCCCTATCATTTAAGGAAACCTTGCCAAGTGTTCTTTCAATCATTTTAAGGCGCAGGTGACTTACATTTGCGTTTTGTGTCTGCCTATACTTTAAGACCAAGAAAGAGACACAAAAGTCTACCAGAGATGAAAATTTATTGATGTTGATTTCATATTTTGCTGAATATTTTCCGTCTGAAGACAAAATGTGGATAAACATTCCCAAAAATAGTGGACAATCGCGGAATATTTTAATTAGATCATTATCATTTAGGTGCCTTTCCACCATTGCTACTTTGTCTTGACGTGATTCACTATTAATTGAATTTGAAGGATTGTATATATTACATACTTTTTTAATGTAATTATGCAATTGCTCTGTGTTAAAATTGTTCATTTGTATCTCAGTGTAGGGCTTCGTAAAGCAAGGAACGGCGTTGTTTAATTCGTTGGTCGTAACCAAGAACTGCAGATTAGGATACTCTTCGTCAATTGGCCCAGCTAGAACTCTTTTTATTTGGATATCACCGTCGATTGGCTTCTCCTGTTTCTTTGTGTCTTTAGTTTGGTCAGAAATGGTTTCTAACCCGTACAGAACAATTTGACAATCGTCCGTCTTAAGTAACTGGAGAAAATCATCCTTGTTAATGTCTAAATCAGTTGGTAAGGTTTGATGTAAAGCTTCGGCGAGTCCCATGTTTACGTCTTGCACCTCTAAAAAGAGCAACAACTTTTTCTTTTTTTGCTCTTCAGTTTTCGTCGACCACTTCCAAGCTAAATATTTTTGAAGTGTTGTTTTCCCGTTACCTAGCTCGATTTTAAACAAGGCTCTTTTGATCAAATCTAGTTTGGTGGGTTTAAGAAACTCATCGCTGTCGACAGTGTACCATTTCCCGCCCTGCTCGGTGACCTCAAACGTTGTAGGAGTATAGAGTCGTTTGATATGTATTTTTTTTCCAAATGGCAAGGGAGTTAATAATCCCATTTTGCTATATTGGTCTCCCAGATATCTGATTAGTTTTGTTTTCATGTCTGATAATAAAAGCAAACATAAACACAATACATTATGTTATAAAGGAATGACAAAGAAATTAATGGTGAAATGATTGTATTGCTATCTGAAACTATTTGTTCAGTTTGTCGATAATTCCTTCCCCGCAATTTGATTTATGGTGCTAAAATTATGTATATAATTTGTAAATCTGAAATGAAATATACAAAACAAATTAGCACCCATCGGATATTATGTGGCAACTTAAAGCTAAACATGTTGTCCCATTTGGAAAAACTACATATACAATGACATCATGATGTTATATGAATTAGTGAGATGTAATAGATTGGATTGCATACGTATTAATTTCGACACTGTCTTGCACACTATTCGAAATACAAAACACATACTAGTCTCTGCTGTTAAATAGTTGTTGATTATAGCATGGTCATCAACTTGGCTCATACTTTTTAGTAACACAACAACAAGCATATCATAAAGTAAGTAAATCGACAAGCAGGACATACTAAAACACGTTTGTAATAAGCTTTCCTTTGCTACTTTCCAGAAGAAATATGCAATAAACCACGAGTATAAAGTGCTTTCCTTTTTTTTTCTATATTCAACCCCTTACATTTGCTCACCTATTTTTGAGTTTTTCATGAGTGGAATATCATCCTAAACAGGAGAAAAAAGAGATAAAAGAATGAATGGAGCATGAATATTCTCGGTAGTCATGGAAATCTATTTGGTTAAAAGGAATGCAGTCAGTATTTAATGAAATCAGTAAATATTATAATGTAAATAAAATAAATAAGTACATTTCACGGAAATGAATCAAGTGATACTATTCATCGTTATATACTGATTATACTACATGTAAAAATGTTCATGTTATATTAACTGGAATCCATGCGGTATTATTGTAAATAATGTTGTCTTGACTTACATATATATATATATATATATATATATATATATATATATATATATATATATATATATCTAACATGCAGCCAAGAACGCTTAAATATTAGGATCAGTGGGCGTTTATTCACTTTTGGATATTCTTACTTTTCTGGTTTCTTTCATTTTTATTACAACAAGAGTCAGTTGTGTTTACTGAATTTTTTCCATTATATATGATCTCCCGTGAAAAGCCTTTTATTCGAAATATAACAATTGTTTTGAAATAAATTAGACTAGTAGACTGTCAGCAATTTCAAGTTGGTAAAGTTTGTTGTTCAAATGCCATTGAAATGCAACTGATGTGATAACAATGATAACCCAGTGAAAGTCTTTACAGTTTTTGGTTACCGGCCTGGCCAAGTTGGGTAGAGCTGTATATTAACAGGTATGTTACAAAAGATAGATGAATAACTACATTTCTATTTTATATGAGAACAAAAAGATCATCATTAACTTCCGGTATAGCATTACGAAAGAACGACAGAACCGGGGGTTCTATATAACTCGTGGATCTTTAACACTTATGTTGCGGTCAGTGCAAGCAATGAAAAATTTACCCTCACTCCAAAATTGAGTGCAACTTTTAATTATTGATAGGAAGTTTCTGGAAGGTTCACAGATATTAATATCTTTTTGTCAGTCAAGGTAACCTTTTTTTGATGCACATCAAACCCGGTGATTTCAAGTCTTAGAACTAATACATATTTTTCTTGTCTTGACTTGTATGTTTGCACTGTTATTACTGTTTTGGGAGTTATTTTGGGATAAATTGGTCGATCGACTAAAGAATACATTTTCACATTTTGACAAATATATGCCAACTCATTAAAATTTCACGCATTAATATGTAAATATATATTTATATATACATATATATATATATATATATATATATTATTTATGTTAAGGTTTTAGCTACAAAGCTTAAAGCTAAAGCTGCACGAAAAATATGTGTGAGTGTGTATGTGAAGATTTAAATATGATATACATTACCGTTGAATCTGTTCTTTCAGGATCTCTGCCACGTGTGTTACCTGCAGGATAGAACAACACACTTCATGAAAATAATTTAAATTTGAAGTTTCTTGTTTCTAAGGTAAAACCATTGCTAATATCAACCTGATAGCAAACGTTTGACAGCATATTTGGATATTTGTGAATGTTATACGCTTACGGTAAGTTCCCTTATTCCTCTGATTAGATCTGCGGTTACGTTACCTCTTTCCTGCAACTTTTTTATCCCGACCAATTCGATAGATGTCACTGTTAGGAGAAAGCACCTAAGCGCGTGGACATATTTTTCTATATTGCCTGTTTAACCATTATAAAAAAATGGAATAATGAGTTTTTTTAAAGAGGCTTAAAACAGTCAACCGATGGTCATGTTTATCTGTAATTGGTTGCTGGCTGCAAGAGAGTTGGTTCTTGCTGCAGGAGATTATGTAGTCTGGTGGACAGGGTCGCTCGCCTTTGTTCTTCGTAGACGTGAAAGTTACTAGAGGTGCATAGAGAGTGGGTGGAGTCAGCTCATGTATGTAGCACGGTTGAGAACGTTAACCGGCTTGCAATTGGCTTCCGGTACGGGTCAAACTTATTTGATATGTCGTAACTGGTCAGTTAAAATGGGAAGGGCTCTACACAGTTAGGGGTCGTTTTTTAAGCCGTGAAAGTAGCGTGTTTAGTCCTTAATTTGAAGTATATTTTGAACAAATTACTAGACAGAATCCTTGCAAGAGTTTGGCCGTTTTCAATTCAACTAAAGTGTTATTATTTTAACTTGCAAGCTTGCAACAACACTGTTATATATTATTTTTTTGCGTATAACATTGTATGCAGTATTTTCTAATTCAAACAAATATATCTGAAGAAGTTCCCGACCATATATTTTGAAGTAGGTAAAATCGTTTGACCTTAATCTTAATATCTATGATTCATTCATCAAGAATTTGATTAAGTTTGGCAACTGCTCTTACAACTTTAGTCAGGTGGCTTAGCAAATGTAACGTTACCGGCCGGACAAAAGTACCTAATTTGTGTTTATGAAGGGTGCACAATCGTACAAAATCTCCCAATGAGTCGGTATTCACATCTGGTCGGTTTTCCCTCAAGTTACCCTATTATATAGTTGACTCAATGTAAGCAGTCTTACATGATGCTCGTAACTCCCATATAATAACGGGCTTTGCAACAGCGTCTATTCACGGTCGATCACACCTCAAAGTTCCACAATAAGTCTTAAGTGGCTTCCTGAGCCAAAGTGACACAATTAGAATACCAGCCATAACATATAGTCAGGGTGCTAGCCAGGTTCCATTTACACGTTTGAGGGCGGACGATTTGATGGTCCCGATCAGTAAAGGGCACAGGGGGTCTGGGGAATAAATATATATGAAATTTTCTTTTTTTCCAGGCGGCCATCTTGGATTGTGGCCGCCATCTTGGAAATGGGTGGCCCAAGCAACATACCATGACCATCATCTGTTTGAGTGAGCCCGAAAACACCTGAATTGACCCCTCATTTGTTCATTTTTTATTTTTACAGCCAGATATATGACATTTCCTTTTTTCTGGCGGCCAGCTTGGATTTTGGCCGCCATCTTGGAAAATCGGAGCTGATCAAGTGGGTTCCACGGATAAAATCAATAGATAGGTCGAAAAAAACTCAAATTAGGTACTTTTGTCCGGCCGGTAACGTTAATCCTGAAAATTGTTGCTAAGCCACCTGACTATACTTGCTGTATTTTGTTTTTGATAAATTATATCTTGGTAGAAACTTCTTTATACCTTCACGCCTTCTTTTGACGATACAACCCGCAGCCACCAAGAATACGATTACCAAGAACAAATGTAAAGGAATCGTAATAACGATAGCTATAGCTGTAATATTTGTATGGTCACTGATTGGTTTCTCAGGGGGTTCCTTACGTTCAGTCCTGGAGCAAGTATCTGGAATAGAAAATATTGATGGTCATATTAGTCAGCTTTATGCAATCACTAGTATATTGAGGTCACTACAGTTTTTTGGCATCTACTGCATGACTTCCAACAGTCTGTTTCTGCTGTGTTCAGTTTTATGATTCTGTTGTCCTGTGAACTGAAGACATTTAGCCGGACGTTGACGAACGTTATAATGCTAATTGCGTATCGGATAGACGCTTAAAGTTGTATCTTCCCACACCCAGGTATATTTTTGTGTGGATTTTACTGTTGAATCGTTCACGCGATATATATATATATGCCCATTTACAATGTGAAAGTCACGACAAAAAGTTTACCCTGGATATTTTATATACACTTTCAGGTATTCAAATGTAATTATATAGCAAAACCTGTTACCAAACTGGATATTAACATTGCTGCCAGATAGTCTAATTACCTTCAAAGTGCATCGATGAGTCAGTGACATATTGCGTTTCTATTCCTGTCTTAACAATGCCACTTACCAAACTGGACGTAAGCTAAATTGTCACATAGTATGATAGTATAATTTTCTTCCAAGATACTACGACATTCAGTGACATCCCAGCCAGCATGCCCAGTTGGGGCCCAATTGGGTTTCACTCGGTTGAATTGGGCCTGGTTGGGCCAGGGCCAGCCCACTCGGTGCCCATTCGGGCACAATACAGTTTGGCCCTTCTGGTTAACATACTTCAAAACATTATTGAGATGTTCAACACATACTTGTTTTTTGCTTTGGAAAGCTTAGGTAGGTTCTTCCTTAGGCCACCAATCCTTGACAACAGTTAATTCATTAACGTAGTGGCCCAATTGGGACAGACTCGGTTTTTGATCAGATTGGCCCTCATGTATGGCCCGCTTCGGGCCCATTCGGGAGCAAGACGGCTTCACCAGGGGCTTTCTGTGACTGTTTCGAGTGGGGGGGGGGTGGGACGGACCCAAATTTACCAACCAAAATTGATTGTTAGCAATCTCGCTCGAAAAAATGAGGTTAGTCTGCGAAAAATATGTTAAATTGGTAAGATTGTTAGCCGAAAAAACTGACAAGAAAAGAAAAAGAAAATAAAGAAGGTCATCAGTATATTTGATTTTACCGACGAACTCACGAACACCCCACACCCCCCCCCCCCCCCGTACGGTACGCCCCTGGGTTTCACTCTTTCGGCTGACCTAATTCAATGTACATATCTCATTTCCACACTGCACTATCGTTATGACAAAGCCAACTGGCAACACTGATTCCCGAATTAGGCGCGTTTTTTTGCCACCAATACGTATCGCGCTCCATATGCCCTCACGTTATCATTCTACGGCAATAAAGCTAAAGAAATGACCGAGAACGCTTTCCGAAATCCGATATGATTCAACGAAATCCATCGAAATAATTCAATTCATAATTGATAATTCAATCATTCACTCGAAAGGAGTTGGTACTCGGTGAGTATTTTGGAACAATTTTTTTTCTGTGAGGGTGTGACTCATTTGGGTGAATTTGTAGCAAGTTTTATTTCCTTGCACCCTTATCTCCGGAAGTGTAAACTTTCTGTGACGGGTTTCCTCGTTTGGAAAATACGCTAAGGGACTCACCAGAGGAATACATGCGTCAGCTTAGCTTGGGACCTCCGCGACATGTGGATTATTACTATTACGAGTACCAGCTGACCTTTATTAATATACTTAATTACAGCTCTACACGCATATATTTACCTCGGGAACTTCAACCCTTTTTATCTATATTTGTTCGGACATTGCCCGCTCGTGTAATTTACTGCTCCGGGAGCTCTTGGCCTAACGATCACCTCCTGTCCGCGTCGCAGGTGATTATTGTTTATCAGCGTTGCCTAGGGTGGTTGCTGTTCATAGGATGGTAAGCCTAGGCGCCCTATAGTCTACTACTACTTCGCGCCACCTTCTGGAAGTTCCAACCACGGCTTGGCGTAAAGATTCTCATGCCACCGTTCTAAGCTTGGACTGAGCGACGGTGCACTGTGTGTTTTTTCGTTTTTTCGTGTATTGGAGGACCGACCACTTTTCATTTAATTTTACTAGACGGACTGATCCAAATTATTAGATCAGAGGTGTGTTTTACAATACCCTTAATCTAGTATAAGTTATAGCAGTATCAGGCAACTAGCCTAGACCTAATGGCATGTCATTTCGTGTATTACTCGCGACAGCCTATCCTTACGGTCTACATAGACTTAGACTTTTACAGTTGCAGAGCAATCGCGGTTGGTGTATTACTTGTCTTCATTATAAACTTTTCATAGATAAGTCTCCTTGTTCGTTTTCCAATACACCTGTCTCGTAGTGGATCACCAGCATTAATTTTCTGTTTGTAACCGATTCAACGGCATATTCTTTCGATCACTATCGTAGGCCTGAAGGACCTGTACGTAGCATAGACTTTGTAATTAGAAGAGGAGCCACTGTTGCAGACTTGCTTCTGTATACCATAGATAAGCTACGTCGCTTTCCTACCAACGACTGGGTTATTCTTCGCTGTGCTGCAGGCATTTAACAACCTTACGGAATTCGCCAGCAATTCTTCAGGTCACAGTTCTCCGTCGATCTCCAGTTACTGCTCCTTGGCTAATCTCACGTCTCCAACATTTTAAGGACGCTGTTCAACGAGAGCACCCACCCATTTATTGTTGCCTTTATTACTATTCCTACAGCCTCCTTTGTTAAGTTCCGGGAAAGTAGGCAGCTGTTTTCGCCAATACTCACTACTGAACAACTCAAGGCCTGTCAACACGATCTCGACCATCAATTGGACGCAGTCAACCTATTCATCCGTTGTTTCAATCATCAACCGCAAGACAATTTCAACATTTGTAAATATGTATTTTTCATGTTCAAACTCTTTTTAGATTTTTGTAGATTAAAGGGGGCATTTATTCAAACTGTAGTTCACCTATCTGATACTTAGAGCATTGAAAATCATATAGGTAGCCCTGTTTCCATATTCATAGCATGTTCAGTTACCAAGATATGACTGTTTGCAGTTTGTTATTTAATAGGAGTAGAATTGCCACACCATATTTTTCATGTCAATACCTGGCTATTACTAAAAGTATTATATTTCCCGTTGAAATATATACGCATGTTTCCACACGTTCCTTACATGTGAAATAAATAATATTGTGTAAAAATCATCTAAATCCCAAGTGCTGACATAACATGTTAACATTTTAACTGATGTCATCAAATATTAGTGTTGCCGTTCTATTTTATTTGTTAGGAATTTTCCAAATGCTCATATTCTGTCGCACTCAATTTTTCCAACTGTCGCACTCTAATTTTCACATATTCTTGTAATTTGTGAGTGTCATAAAATTTTCGGTCAAAATTGACCTTTAATCAGTCATATTTACCACGTTTTCCTTGTCATATTGAGAAATTGTATCTCGCGATCCTTATACTCCACCATACAAAACTTTGTATGATTGTGAATATTCTAAAAGAAATGCCTAGAACTACTGTACAACGTTCAGCTTCAATTCGGTTAATTTATGTATTAATTTTGCTATTAGGAGGGTTGACCCTGTTCACTAGCTTACATTGGCTCAATGGTATATACAATTGAAACACTCAATGCTAATCTATGGAAGCTTAAAAGTGCCATCAACATAAGAAAAACTTTGCCCCATAAATTGACATTTTTCAGTAAATTGTTTAGATAGCAAAATAAAATCTTATCAAATATCATAAATGTTGGATTGCTCAGTTGCTTTAACTGAGCAATTGAAACATTTTCTGAAAAATGTTTAATTGAAAACTAATCATATCTCGTCAATTGCACATTTTTCTGCAAAATGTTTAATGACAACTTATCATATCTCGTCAATTGGAAATTTTGCTGCAAAATGTTCAATTGTTCACTTCATTCCATCTGAGCAATTGAAACATTTCCTGCACAATGTTTAATTGACAACTTATGGTATCTCATCAACTCAACATAAACATTTTTCTGCAAAATGTTTAATTGTTCATTTCATTCCAAATTCTCAGCTGGAATGAAGTGAAAAATTGAAATTGTTTCATGTGAGTGATAAATAGCCCCCCCCCCCTAGGAAAATAATATTAAGCGTGTTAGTAAAAAGCACTGTATTTTTTGGTAATTCACTATGTCGTCGAATATAATTTGTTGAAAAAAAAGTTTTCCCCTTTGTTACATTAACATAGGGTTTGTAGTCAGTAGTCTATGTAGCCTTCAAGCAGATAACTATACTCAGTTGCTTACTGTGCAGTGAGGGCCAGTGGTACAGATGTATCGAAAAATAATTCCGCATAATTCCACATGGTCATGTTGATGAGTAGTACGGGGGGGGGGGGTACAAGGCAGCAGTTGGAATTTTCTGGCTCCAAAATCCATCCAGTTGGAATTTCAGCCACTACACCCCCCCCCCCCCCCCAATCATCAGGCCTTAGCTATGTCCCTGTAGAGATGGGATGAATAGCTACTGGTATGATTTTTAAAGCTCTATAACATACATAAATCACATTTTGAGTACACTTGCCCTTTAATGTGAATTTTTATGCTTAGTACTAAACCATTCCATTCTTTTTCATTGTGTCGTATCTACATTAAACGATTATACACCTTAATTTTTGCTCATCAATGTTCTTTATTCTAGAGTACATCCAACCATTTATATTTTTGTGTTTTCCAGATTTACTATAGTAATATTTTTTATTACCTATGTCATTATCTTGTCATAAAACATAGAAGATGTTTATTCTCACCTTGCCAGAAAAAGTAAAAGTTCAGCTCTCGGTCACGATTTTAAATGAGTTCATGTTTTTATGATTCCATTTGATCTAGAGGATACATACTGTTGGCCCTGAGCAACATTCGCATTGCATTTGCAATGCAAAAGTATGTGCAATATATAGCATCTTGCCCTCATCGTTAACATTTGCAGGGTTTGCCTGGACATTCTATTATTTCTCCAAATGCTAAAATGTTCCCTCCAGTTAGGATGCATATAGTTTCAGTTCTGAGAGTTTCATATTTTTTCTTTAAAATGAAATGTAATTATGGAGTTTGTGAATTATTGTTTAGTTTTCATCGTTGTCTTCTTGAAAAATATATTTCAATGAATGTAGACATGAATACATTTGTTTTTATTTGGATTTGTTTCTGAGTCAATTAATCTCTGCTGTACCACGACAGTACATGAACGGTTCAAGTGTTATTGATTCAACAACCTACTATAATATGTGGGTAACAAGTGCAACCAAGCTATATCCAGCTCTTCTCTCGTCCTTTGGATGATGGGGCGACTACACTTTCACGCTGAGACAAACTTATGACTTCTACAAACACTTTCTGCATGCTCCCAGGGCTGTTATTTTACGTCCCCATCCCATGGTCGTGATTGAAACTTGGCCTTCAGCCACTTTCCCGAATGCTGAGAGGTGGTAAACCTGTAGATAACTGAACTATTTTAAGGGACACAGTGAAACAGCTGGGCTTAAAATTTGGACCACACAGTTGGCCCAGTTGGGCCCAGTGTGGGTTTCACTTGGGTCAAGCTCAGTCAACTGGGCCCGAAATGGGTCTCATTTGGGCCCCATGCAGTTAGCCTGATTGGGCACAGTATGGGTTCTCTGTGGGCCAAAACGATTGGGGCCCAGAATGGGTCCCAGGTGGGCCCCATAAAGCTGGCCCGGTTGGTCCCCGTATGGGATTGGTTTGGGCCCCAATCAGTCTCGCCCAACTGGGACCAGTTTGGGCCACTCGTGGACCCCAATCTGTTTGGCCCAATTGGGCCCTGTGTGGAACGGAATGACAGAACTGAATGGGCCCCAATTGGGAAGCCCAATTGGGGCCCACTTGGCAGCCCGATTGGGCCCCATTTGGGGCCCAATTATGATTGCTGGCTGGGATATTGCAAATATCCAAATCCTGTCTTACAACAAGGCCATATACCAAACTGGACGTTTGTATAGCTGCCATGCAGTACAAAAGGGTAATGTTCTTTCACAATGCAACAAGGAGTCAGTTACATATTACATGTATCCAAATCCTGTCTTACAGCAAGGCCACTTACCAAACTGGACGTTTGCATAGCTGTCCGATAGTTCAAACGGATAATTTCCTTCCACATTGCAACCGAGATTCAGTGACATATTGCAGCTTCGAGAATGGATGGTGATTGTTGAGGATGTAGTCCAAGTATCCGATGAGTTATCATACTGGATCTTGGTTGTTGTATTTGTAACATGAGTCATATTAATTGCATCAAATGTGAAATTCACTAAAGGCCGACTTCCAGAAACACTGCAAGTTATAGTATCTGTATTCTTGATTACACATTTTCTACAATCGAAACATTCTCCGATCTGTGGACACGACCGTTTCGGTGCAACTGAAAACAAAGCATCAGCAGCAATTCAACTTAGTTCAAATAGTCATAATACGCTTTAGATCAACAGCCATAATCACATCTGCAGTGCAACAGGGAATATCATTAATTTATTTACGATTTTAAAGCCATAATCTACAAACATGCGAAAGCTTTTATAAAATGCAATTTAAGTTCGATAACTATAGCGAATAATGATTGTGAACCGCTAAGAGACAGACAGACGTGATAAGAGTTGAATTTCGACGATGTTACAAGGAAAACGTGGTGAGTGTAAATCACGTCCCGATAGCATCGTTACCACAAGTTTAATTTCGCGTACATCCAGATGTGTTAACGGATTGTAAATATTCAAATCAGCTAGATATTTCTTCCTGGTGGAGAAAAATAGAAGTGAATAAAGCCATTTCGTTGGTTTACCTGTAACAATAACTAATCCTACAAAATTGTTTCATTACTTTTCACAAATGATGGGAATCTTGTCCCAGTTTATTTACTTACTCGGTTGCTGCAAAGTGACTATTGCTTCTTCGATTGGCCTTCCAAGAAGAACATGAATAATTTTGTATTGATCGAAGTCACTCTTTGTTACTTCGTTGATAATCAAAGCTCCGGTCTCAGAAATATCATAAAGTTTTCTGCCCCCCTCAGAAAATCTTTTCCGTCCGTTTTCAAGTTTCACAATGGGAAAATCAAATGCCGTCTTCCCACTATACCAGAAAACATCACCAATGTCACTCAAGTTACAGTTGATGGAAGCTCGTTCACCCAATTCAGCATATACTTTCTCATAACAAGGAAGTACGGTACCTGAGTACGAAATAATAACAGGAATAGAAATGGATTTCTAGGTAACCTTTTAGAGATAGAACGAGGAGCATCACGTGGTGGTCTCTTTATTTGTTGAAGGATAACATCACTGGACAGTAATATACATACAAAGAAGTAAACAAAAATAATGTTTTTAGTATACACATTGTTTCTTTGTAAAGCTGAATATATTACCTATTAACCGAGTAATTAAACATATATTTATATACACATATATACATAGATATATATATATATATATATATATATATATATATATATATATATATATGAATATGTGTATAAAATGTGTATGAGTATGTGTATATGAATATGTGTATAAGTATGTGCGTGTGTGCTTACATTTGAATTACGACCTTTCTTAACGGTTTCGAACCTCTGGACATACAATTCGCTTCCATAGCCCACTTGGTTAGGGTGTCCGCATATAAAGTAGGAGGCCCGGGTTTAATTCCCGGAGGAAGCTGGAACTCACTACAATTTGAAAATTATATATATATTCATTTCTTGTTGTCTTGTATTTCCATTTCATTTAACTAAGTCTGTTCAAAGTATCTCTTTCGAGATTCGGATTTAGGAATCACAAGTGACTGCGAGTTGATAAACATCATGTTTGTCCTCTAGAATAAGGCAAAATATGTCTCCAAGCAGAATTGGCATTCTTTGATACAGATGGCAATTCCTTATTCCTTACCGACTCCGAATTTTTGGACATACAATGAGCTTCAATAGCACAGTTTGTTGGGGTGTCCGCATATAAAACTTGATGCCCGGGTTCGACTCCGATGGAGGCAAGCAGCGTTTTTACTGTTCTGGGTTTCCCAACTCACTACAATTTCAATAATATATCATAGCGGAACCTCTTAGACAAACATTTAAATACTTACCCGCAATAAAAGGTGAGGATACCATGAAAAGCACAAGAATCTTCAAAACTTCCATTTTGATTTGTTTTCTTTTTATGTACGGTTAACGTTAAGTCCTTATCTGAAAAAGAATTATTTAATATGTATATATATATATATATATATATATATATATATATATATATATATATATATATATATATATATATATATATATATATATATATATATATACGGGGATTTTGTTTTATATTTATATTAACAAATCATGTTTCCAAGAAACAAACACCAGCAAGATATCTTACTGTAGCTTGGACGCTGCTCTATGTTACACAAAAATAGAAACATGTATAGTCTTGTTTTTACAAGGACTTGCAGAACAATACGGCGGCAAGTTCTTTCTCAATGTAAATAATATTTGGAATATTTCCTAAGCTAAAAATATCACCACAGTTTCGGGTAGAGTAATTGTTATACTAATGGCATGATATAAGTTTGTACAATCCGTCACAAGGTATACAGGTATGAATGAGATATACGTCCACCCGGTCTAGGCCAGTGTTTGTAAAATGTGTGGCTAATTAAACTATTACAATTGTACAAAGATAATGGAAATTGGAAGAAAATTTAAGGTGTTGCACCTTCACTGATTGGTAAACTTCTTTACATATCGAAAAGACACCAGAGAGGATAGTCTTAAATACTTCCACATACTTTTGTCTTGTCTTTTCAATTATTGATACCATCTGATCCCAAACTATATAAACAATGCAATTCAGAAAATGGCAATTGGAAGGAAAGGTCTTTCTAGATCACTGATTGGTGTATTTCTTGATGGATCGGAAATATAGCATCGAGGACAGCCTTTAAAGCGTTCCACATAACTTCGTATTGAATTTTAATTCTTAATATTATCTCATCCCAAATGATTTATAAAGCATAAATAAATAGCAAAGTTTCACTTCCATTATTGAAGAAAGAACGCGACAAATACATTGAGAATTACTGATAATCAAAATATATCATAAGAGTAACAGTAGCATGATGAAACATATATCAAAATATTCTTGGGAATTTCTGATTCTACGCCTTCTTTGTAAGTGATTAATACTAATATCACGAGTATCGTTAGACGGCGAAGTTTCCAGAAGCCATTAGAATCATTTGTAATCCACTAACTGACGTGTGAATGTAGGAACGGGATGGGGGTCGGGGGGGGGGCCTGGTGGAAATTCCAGTTGAAATTTTGAACTGGGTTCAACTGGAATTTTCTATACGGAAATTGGCCCAAATTTGAACTAGGTTGAAATGGGTGAACTGGGTCCAACTGGTTCAACTATGTTTCACTGGGTCCAACTGGTTCAAGTTCAACTATGTTTTACTGGGTCCAACTGGTTCAACTATGTTTTACTGGGTCCAACTGGTTCAACTATGTTTTACTGGGTCCAACTGGTTCAACTATGTTTTACTGGGTCAACTATGTTTTACTGGGTCCAACTGGTTCAACTATATTTTACTGGGTCAACTATGTTTTACTGGGTTAAACTGGGTGAACTATGTTTTACTGCTTTTATTTTTAAATAGTTTAAACTGGGATTCTCAACTGGTGTTATCTACACAATATAACACCACACTATAAGAAGTTTTCATTATTTTTACAGTAGATCTATACTGTATGTGTTAGGGTGTTAGCCACTGAAAATAAATGTTTGTTGTTGATCAGAGAACTCTGCGTTTGGTGTGATGACCAAATACAGAGCAAGACACATAAAAAAATGGAGAACTCAACTGGATTGGATCAAAAGAAATTATAATTATGAATAACAAACAAAGTACAGTTGATCTTGGATCTATCAAAGAATTAAATGAAATAACTTACAGTGGTGAGGTGCGCACCCAAAATATAAAGAAATACACTTAATTTAAAAGTATGTTCTGGTGATTTGGCCTGCTGGTGATATCAAGTATTCTACGACCTCAGATCTTCCACGACATCAGATATTCTACAACATCAGTATAGTTGATCCCCAATAAATGGTATGTCCGATCCCAACAAAATACAGTAGTATCCTTTAATTTATATGAAATATTGTCCAGGGTATCCTTTCAGTAAAATAATGTCAATATCCTTTGTACATAGTAAAATAAGGTCCTTCATAAGTGATGGTGTCCCAGAATATCCTTTATGTAAAATAATATCCTTTATAGTAAATAGTATCCTTTAAAATAAATAGTGTCCCAGACTATCATTTGAGTATCACAAATTCCATAAAATAATAAGGTCTACAGTAACTTGAACTATGTAAATTAAGGTTTAAAACAAACTATCTAGCTATTAAACTATCTCTTCTTTTACAACTGCCTTGCTCAGATACTCATAGCCAACTGCCTAACTACCTATACCCTCACAAAACTCCTTTGTTTCTAAAATATATACACACAGACCCCATTTCCTGTGAGGGCTAATTTCGAGGAAGAACAAGATAGTTGCCTAGCAACCCAGAAGAAAGAGAATTGTTAATCAACCCTTTTGCTGGCACACGACAACATACAAATATACTGTACAAATGTATAGCCCTCTGTACAGTGAACACTGCACTAATAAACAAGTAAAACTATGGTACAAAACAAAACTTTATGTAAGAGCTGACCATCTTACACTGCACTAATGAAGCCTCACTTAAAATTAGATTGATATTTTAATCATATGTCCATAATGTTCAGTTTAGGGCATCCTCACATTTGTAGCATATACGTGTATGCTGTATACTTCACTAATGACTTTTGCAAAGTATGACGCTTCATGTTTGAAACAACAATCAAGGCAATTGCGTTAATTTTGAAATATCTGTGAGCTTCTTTTGTTTGTGACACCTTAAGAAGTTGCCATTATGTTCGCTAGTTGACAAAAGCTTTCCTAAAATCATGCGGCTAAATATAGTGTTAACTTGAGTATAACTACTGTAGGTTAGGCCCCTATAAAGTATAAGCTAGTCAACTAAAACGTTAGAATATGTCTAACGTTAGTAAATGTACCATGCATGTAGTAGTATACCTAGTAGGGAACCGGTTTCTTAGGCCTAGCCTATACTATAGTCCTCGGCCACTATATACAAAGTTTCTGTTCAATTCAAATATTTATGATAAAGAACACGTTTATAATCAATTATAACGTTACAAGTATGTAACAATAATATAAAGATACTGCAAGATCACAAAGGAGGGAATTTAGCCGCGGTAATTATTTGAAATTGTTGGCAAAATCGGTTACAAATGCAATTCTGCGAAGCTTCTGTTGGCGTTTGTGGTTTGCGGATTCGGAATTTATAAATTTAGCCCAACGCAAGACAAATGTCAAAGTTCAAATTTAGTCGGATCATACTATTTAGCACTGGGAAGGCATTTTGCCTACCAATTGTTCAAATCGCCTAACAAAGTATAACATAATTTTTTCAAATTTATTATATAGTAAATATTTCATATCTTTAATCATTGCGGTACAAAAGTTTAATCGTTTAATCATAACTGTGATAAATATGACAAAGATTTATTTTACACCCCTCATAAGTTGGTTAGTTTAGCATATTCAATATATTACGATACGGTTACTGCTTACGAACTTACATTTGATTATTACGCCAAAAATAAAAGCAGTCAACATAGTCCAGACCCAGTTGGGCCAGTGTGAAACCTAGTTCAACCCCAACAGGGAAAGTTCACCAGTAAACATAGTTCAAACCCAGTTGGGCTTGTGCAAACCAGTGAAACCTAGTTAAATCCCAGCTGGGTCAGTTCACCAGCCAATAGTCCAAACCCAGTTGGGCCAGTGCAAAACCAATGAAACCTAGTTCAACCCCAACAGGGCAAGTTCACCAGTCAACATAGTTCAAACCAAGTTGGGCTAGTGCAAAAACCAGTGAAACCTAGTTGAAGCCCAACTGGATCAGTTCAAACATAGTTCAAATTCAGTTTGGCCTGAACAAACCCAGTTGAACATTGTGTAAACCCAGTTGAACCTAGCTCATGTACAGCATAGCCCAGTTGGAACCCAGTAAGACCCAGTTAAACACAGTTAAAAACCAGTTAAACATAGTAGGCCCTAGTAGAACCTAGTTGACTTTTTAACTGGGTTCTACTGGAATTTCTACCAGGGGGGGGGGGGGGTAAGGTGTCTTGCAGTTAGATCAATTGATATCTGCTTAACTTTGGGTAAAACTTGCATAGTTCCCGTAAATTTGCCTAACATTTGCCACCAAATTCAAACAGCTACTTTAAAATGTATTACAATTTTCTAATGAGAACTTATTGTCTTTTTCTTTATTTAAGTTGCATGTACAGGAATTATTTTAGTAAAAAAAAAGGAACAAAAGAGTCCGTTCGGGTTCCAGAGGCGGAGCTACCATTTTTTTACCAGGTGGTCAAGCCCAAGATCAAACATGTACATTTGGTGTATAGACCTTTAGAAAATTTAAAATCTGTCCACTCATGAATGCAATTGCTGCTACACATTTTTCTTGAACTGCTGATATTACAGCAGCAAATTGCGAATCATATTGAGTAGAATTATGAAGAAACTGTCTGTGTCCAGAAGTGTCCATTCCAGTACATTAAAACAGGCTCGACTGGCTCAAGTCTGGGTCCAAGACCGAAGTCCTCATGCAGGAAAGTGAGTTCAAGTCCACAGTCTGAACTTGAGTTCTCTAGCACTGGCGATATTAAATAATTATATGTAAAGGTTTGCCACTGAGAAAATAGGAGTTTCACCCCCTGTGTAATTTTAATTGTTCTACAAAATATCAACTTTAAAAATGAACTTGAAATATGCCCTGAAACAATATTAGTACAGGCATATTATAAGTGGCAGAGCGCTTCAAGTAATATGCTGAAAACTCTTATATTAAGAAAGTGTTAATGATTTTTCAAACTACCAATTTATTTACTATTTTGGGGGGGGGGGTGGTTTCAAGGTTTTTGGGACATTCAGAACTATGAAATAACTTCTCCTTCACACTTGCATAAGACCATTAGAATAAACGGTATAAAAACAACACTAAGATGACACTAAAAGTTTGTGTAACTTTATCAAAATAGGCTATTTCTAACACTGCAGTCATGTAACATTTGAAGTGTTCTATGAGTAAATTAAAAATACCAAAAGAAAAAAAAGTACAACATGCGTTATGGCAAACCATACTTTTGCACTAAGTTATGTATTTACTCTAACCCTCTTACAGCACTTGAGGCAACATCAATGCATGATATAATACTTAAGTTGGGTGACATATATACCATCCACAGACTAATTGGGGTTCATAATATTGAAAGAAGTGATGATCATGGAATAGTTGAGAAGCTTTAGGCTAGTCCATGACACTAGTACAAGGTATTCATCAGTGACACATGCACGTATTACTTCCATTGTCTATAGATAGCCTATACCTAGAAAGGGGATATGGGCAGGCATCATGCACCCCGTCACTTTACAAATTATCTGCATGAGGTTTTAGCCTATTAATATATATCACAAGTTTTATTCCACTGTTTCCATCTGGCGAAACCACTCCTGAATAAGCAATGTAATGTTGCTGGGGTAACTAATTACTTGCATACATATCACCATTAATTTCATACCAACTGAGACAATGCTAACAGTTACAATTGCATTAAAAATAAGACCTTAATTATAAAACGACAATAATGATCATCTACTACCCATGACTAATAACATTAACTATTATGATATAGATTTGATGTGTTCTTCTGGAGATATAGTGTTCAACTAGTCTGCTTGGTGACACACACTCGCACATGCACATCCATAGGTACGTAGCTCTATAGCTAGAGCTTCTTACATAGGAAATATTGTTTCTACTACGTTTCTATGTTTTGCACAGTGGGGAACACATATGACCTTTGACCTCCATCAAAGAAGAGGCGTTTCTTCCTCTCAACATTTAGCATAAACATAGCAAGTATAAGATTGTGTCGATCTTTCCTGCTGGATATGTCATGTTTAAAAGGTTTTTGTTTTGAAAATTGACTTCTGGTGACCTCAGCGTACAGCTTACCTTTAAATTAAATAATGTATGTTTTCGTTCTTTTAATATCATACATCTACGTAAATATTGGGTTAACGTATGCTAAGTTTGAAATTCATGTAAGCTTCCCTTGTGAAGTTGCAATGTGATGCTGTGTTTACAAGTCCCAAACGGACACACCTAGTAGACGGTTGCCGTTTCATAGTGTACTGTATACACAGTAAAAACAATGTGTAAAAGTTAACGGGGTATAAAAGTGAGGGGTAAAGAGTTGTGCAATTTTTACACAACGCTGAGTAAAACATGTATATCAGGCGACACAGACACAGGTGTAATGATTTACAAATGCGTATTGTGTAAAAAAAAGGACCAATTTGCCCCTTTCTACCGGTAAAACAAAATACCGGTGTAATTTGTTGCACTGCACTGGGTAAAATACATTTATGTTACAACTTTGATGTGTAAACACGCTTTCATACCGCGTCGCTGCTTGCAGAACGACAACATGGAAGCCACTAAAAGTTCGATGGTCGTTTCACAATTTCTGGAAAACATCGGCCTAGCGGAACTGAAGCCACAATTAGAAGGTAGGATGGTGTATTTCGGGCACCAGTACTAACCTTTTATGCGGAAAGAATAATATTTCAATAAGTCTTGAACTACAATTTCACCGTTGAATACTGAACGAAAACTGTTTTAAACGGCATATACTCGTCGCCTAGGCCTCACTCTTGTTTAACGTTACGAATAAATGTTAGTGCAAGGTTGAACGTTAGGCTAAGCTATTTCTAATAGTAAGCGCCAAGCATACATATATAGCCTTTCGTTCCTCTCTAGATTCTCTTTTCATGCCCATAGAGACTAGGTAGTGCACATAACCATCTTGTTCGTACTAAAGATATTACTCACGTATGAGAGTAACTTAGGTTACGTATAACGTTGGCCAACGTTGAACCATCCTAGCTTTGGCTTATGTTTAAGGCCCAAGCCAATTCTACATTTATATACTGATAGGTCTCCTTAACCAACACTACAAATAGGCAAGCGATACAGCCTAGGCTAACATTACCAGTTGAATATTAGTTTTAAGGCCAGGCAATGACTCATTATGACTAGCATATCCATTAAAATAAGCCTCACTATGATCCTGCAGTAGTCAACCAAGACCCTGGCTCTCATATGTTAGGGCCAAATGGTAACACAAGCTTTGTTAGTTGTGATGAAAATAGTATGCTTTGCAATCATAATGGCGTATGTGTGTGTTTGTGCTGCCAAGCTTGTAAACACAGTATTTCAAGAAGGGAATTTTGGACTTCTCATGTTTGGTGTGTACGTGACCACATTAGGGACAAGAAGCGCACTGATTTTTGGGGAAGTCAATGGTCATTTGGGGTCATCAGAGGTTAAATTGTGAAAACTACTAAACCTGATATCTCAAGAAGGGAAGCTTGGACAGATCTGATATTTGATATGTGGGTGTGTCACATGAAGTTGGCCTACAAGAAGCCTACATTCCAACTAAGACCTTGGCCCATGGTGGCTTAATAAAGTAATGATGTTAGTGTTTAACCTTTGAACGCAGTTGACTTTTACCTGAAGAAAATAAGTTATGTTAATGAGTGGGCTAAGCAGTAAGCACATTAATATCTCTGCATTTTTTTTTTATTTCACAATAAAATGTTTACATTCTCTGGTTGTTTTTTATGTCTAGAATAATATGTGATGATTGCAATATCCATGAATGTTCATTTTACGGAAGCAATTTCCTAATATGCAACATGTCCTTTGTCATTACTGTTATTAAGCTTTGTAACAGTGTTATATGGAAAATATTTTCCCTCTAATTTCCACAGCTCACAGGATTGATGATGAAGTATTTGAGTTACTGGATGACGAGAGCATAACACAGATAATCCCCAAACTCGGTCTTCGTTTAAAGTTTAAACATCACTACAACCTAAGGTGCAACTCTCTTTCAGAAGGTAATAATATCATTGTTCAACACAGGTTCGATTCCTTGCTGCACACAGAATAGTATATGTGTCCAGGTCCATGTGCATATGTACGTGTACTGTGTATGCATGAGTGAGTGTGTGATGCTTGGCTTTGTTACGTGATAACTCAACAATGGGTGATCGCCCTTTGTTACTTAAAGATATTATTGTGTATGGTGTTCATCGATCTCATCGTAAATATCAGTTAACGTATTGGGTCAGAGGTCAAAATATTTCAATAACAATGATTCTGCACCCAAAGGTCACATTATATCCAAACTTTGTATGATCTTTTTGGTTATCATGTTTGTAAATGTTATTGTGACATAATTCTGAGTGGTGGGCCTCATTTCATAAGATGGCATGATATATCAATTACCATGCTAGTAGATGCCCCGTAGTAACTTGTAATCAATTGTTTTTGGTGTACATAGCATTGATGTTGTCACAGATTGAGGTCAATATGTAAATGTTGCAATATTACTCAAGTAATGGTTCTGATGCCACAGGCAATCATCAAAGGTATTACTGTACTACAGTATAAATGCCCTGAAATACTGCATTTATGCTCATAGTAATCAGTTCCACTAAATAAAATTAAATAGACTGTTAACCCTGGAGCACCTGCATGGTTGTCAAATTGGGTGGGTGCGGAATATGCCTCTTCCTTAAAAGGAAATACCATCACAAAAATGAACTAGTAGTAACCATGGGTGAGGGTTGCATGGGGATACCTTCTTTTAAGGGAAATTTCCTGATAGTTTCAGTGCCCCTTTGACTCTATACCCCACATAACTCGCCCATTGTCAGAACCTGGCTATGTTACTGCAATATACTACCAAAATAAGTTGCCCTTAATTTGGCCAGAACTAACATATCATTTCCATGGTACCTCTAGACTTTGATAATTTATTATACCAGGAATCTTCATAGGACTGGAAAAGAAGATATTAAATAATATTTCAAATCCTTTTGGTGTCGAGACAAGTATGACCTGTGTGTTGTAGAAGTTCCCCCTGAAGAAACCTGTTTCTTTTTTACTAGCATTGGTCAGATATGCTTAAAACTACACAACTGGAAGGTTACCTATACATATTTCCCAGATTGTGGTCAATATATATAAATTTTATATAATAACTTGTCTTTTCAGGAAGGTGTAAACTTAGCGCAATACTTGACTCAATTTGATGGACGTACACAGCCATTCGTTTTGATCTTGGGAGGCAACTACTGCCAGCCACAGCAGCTCTTCGTCATCATTGAGCGAAAGGCAATGGTGTAGACACACTTATTGCAGCAATTGACCTCTGCTACAAGGCTTACCAGATTTTAGACCTCTGCTATCCACCTCAGGCTACAGTATGGGGGTATGAACTGCTTTAGACACTCTCATTTATGCTATTAAAGTACCGAATGAACCAGGGTCTATCCGGGCATTCAGGGCATACTATCATTTCAAATCAATTATGTAAGACCACTGTCAGCAACATGGCATTATTTTCGTCATTGTTAACAAGTAATCCGCTCCAGCAGCTCTTCGTCATCATTGAGGAGAAGGCACTGGAAGTGGGCCCGCTCTTTGTATCCATTGGCCTGTGCTATGTAAAGCTAAACAGATGTTAGACCTCTAGCTGCTATTAACTTCAGGTTACAAGGGTATGTAAAACTTTACCCAGTTTAACATATAAGTGATGATTTGAGTCTGTTCCTATATAGATATTTTCTGTTGTTTTCAAAGTTGTGTTGTGTTCTTTCTATTATACGTGATCACTGCGTATAGGTAATTTTGCAGGGCTTTAGTTCTCCAGCATGTTTTATTGAACAACTGTGATAACAGATAAGTGATGATTTTACTTTCATTCCATATAGATATTTTTCTGGTGTTTTCAAACTTGTGTTGAGTTCTTTCTATTATATGTTAGATTTTTGTGAAATATCACAGCTTATAGGTGATTTTAAAGGACTTGAGGTCTCCAGTATGGTTTATTCAACAACTGTGAAAGCATATAAGGGATGGTTAAGTTTCTTCAAAGTTCTGTTTTAGTACCTCAACTATATGATACATTGTAACATTTGTCGATGTAAATATGTTAGAATTTTGAGAAATATGACAGCTTAGTAAAGTTGAGTTTCATAGGGTTTTAAGCATCTAGCATGGTTATCCAACACATAGTAATTATACACTTTACATTAATTCTAAATAATATTGCCCGAATGTTGGAAAACTTTCTGAATAACTCGTTGATGAGGTCAACATTAGGCACAAACAAATTAAAAAAATGTAGATTTTGTTGGCTATATAGTTGCTATGTGAGATTGATATCCAAGAAATACCCCAGGAATAAAATATCACAAGGATTTAAAAGTCATGTGTATGTTTCACCTGTTTGATATGTAGCTTAACTCGTCTTTCACCTAAACTTGAGTTGATATTATGCAAGCCCTTAGCAAGTGGTGTCAAAAAAAGCCCCCCCCCCCCACACACCAACCTGATTAGAAAAACAATTAAGAATAAGAAAAGTACATTTCATTATGCAATGGCTCCCCTACAAAAAATATTTTAGCCTACTATGAACAATATTATTAACCTATATATGTGGCTGCATTGCTGCTAATACTGTAATGGTATTCACTTCTATGATTTTCATGTTCTGTTTTATGCAAGAGAAAATTCATTTTTCCTGATAAGCTGAAAGTTATTTACAGAAGTCTTAATAAATTTTATCAGTTCATTTTGATGTTACAAGTGTTTTATTTTCTTGCACTGAGATCATAGGCTTCCTTGCCATAGAGCCAATGTTTGTTCCCATGTTTGTTCATATATACTAAAGTCTTAAAATTATTGCAACCTTACTTAACACGCAAGCATATGCAAGTATGGAAGTTATATCAAATTGTTCAAAGGTATATGTTTTTGACACGATTTTGAAACATTTACAGTATATATAAAATTATATTATTTACACAAGTGTGTGTGTAAAAGTAACCCCAAAAGGTGTGCTTATATTACACAACTGTTTTGTAAAAAAAAAAAAGGAACCCCGAAAGGTGTGCTAATATTACACAACTGTTTTGCAAAAAAACTACACAACTGTGGGGTAAAACCAGTGCCCTGCTTGACATGGGTAAAATTTACACAAAATGGGGTACAAAAGGGAACATGGTCATTGTTGTGCAAATTTTACACAATGCTCAGTTGGTAAAATAATTTACACATTGTGTGGTAAAATATTACCCCACAGTAAGGTAAAACTTTGCCAAAGCATTAATGTGTAAAGTTTACACATCTGTTGACCATGTTCCCTTTTTACACCATAGAGGTGGTCCATTTTACCCCATGTTGAGCAATTATTTTTAAGTGTGTAGGCTAGGCTATCTACTAAAGTGCATAGTCTAGACTGCAGAAAGAAATACCACGAATATCATTTTCACTAACTCCAGCCTATTCAATATTCCACGAAGCGGGTTTTTTTTCCTCTCAAGAAATCGAATAATACTTTAACCGTTGAACTTACCTAAAAACAAATTAGAAGCTTATTAATAAAGCAACCTTCTAAGTTACCGAAGCATTTTTCTCAGTTGCGACGGGAAAGATATATTTTTACAGCTCACATACCATATACGTAGACAATGATGCTCGAATGTAAACGATCAATCGCATGCATTGCATTGCGTTGCGACATAAAGGGAAAAGTCCAAACATTATTTTGATTCCTTGTGTACGGAAGCATAGAAGATGCATTATTGTTAACTATCACACATTGAAAAACCAGGGGAGGGGAATGAAACAAAAATCGTTTTAACGAAATACAGCAGGACTGTAGTATAGTTAAGATCTTTGAGAATAAAACAACAACATCTGAACGTTAATTCTTAACTTCAAGACGTTAATATATTATAATGACAGCGTATTGGACGGAGACATTGTCCTCTCTGTAGACTGTGTTAAAGGGTTAAGTTCCATACAGTTCTATTTTGACGATGCGAACAAAATGTTAAAAACAATAAAGATATGAAAATAACCAATTTTCACACTTTCAGATAAAAAAGTATGCATAACCGTAATTTACAAATGTTTTAATATTTTTGTTCAGATATTCAGACTTTCTCTGTGATTTATTTATAAAAATGATGAAAAATGAGATGGAAAAGTATAAAATATACACTACAGAGGGCGAGTCCAATTGAACTCATACAATTTTATTACATTTTTTTTGCGAGCAGAACAGTGTTATAACAATACTGTAAGCGGTTGTGTCTTGTGTCTTATTGAAACAATTCCCAAAGAAAGTTGATTATATATTTATAATGCATAGACTCAATATATTACACTACTTTACGTTGTAAGGAATCGGTATTGTATTCTGATAGTTACACATAGATAATGCCCACTAACGTTAAAAGCTCATGACTATGAACAACACTGTTAACTGTATTTTGAAACCTTTTCATTCTGGCAGGAATAGCAAATATCTTTACAAGCCTTGGAATTCCATGGTCTTTGTTTGTTTGTGATTCACACTTGTACTAACGACCTTTGCGTAGACTTTTTACAGAAGACTATTTACATATTCGAATACTGTTGTGTGCGTTTGCTATTATACGAGGGCGGTATACAAGAATTAAAGATATGTATAAAGTTAAAAGTTGAAGGTTTACAGTCTTGTATGAGGCTAATGCCTCCTCACATGACTTTACAACTTAACCCCTGGTCATTGGTAACTTGTCACAGCCACACGCCAAAGTGTGCACAATTCAATCAATCTCTCCTGGGGCACCACGGTGCACCCTGGGGACTTCCCATAGGGTGCAGCCACACACCGGCGCACGCAACTATATTTACAAGTTACCTCGCAGGTCCCCATTTATACACCTGGGTGAAGAGAGGCAATGGAGATAAAGCGCCTTGCCCAAGGACACAACGCAATGATCTGGCCAGTGCTCGAACCTGTAATCCTTATATCACAAGTCCACTGCCTTAACCACTTGACCACAACGCCCTCCGTGTATAGCTGGTAGAACTCCTTTGGAAGGCATAATTCAAATATAATAAACAAGGAAGGTTTGCATGGTCACTGGGATTTTGTAAGTGGAAACATTTTATTAGTTCAATTGCAGATAAGTTTGAATAAAATGAAGCGCTGCTGGTAAGTTCCAGCAAAATGCTTTACTCTATGGCTCCTCTGCTTTGGAATATGTTTTTATTTTGTTTACATATTATAAAAAAAAACAGGTGGTCATAGTCACCCATTGTTAGATGTCTGTATTTGTTTGAAAATGATAAACGGGCACCTACTGAAAGAAAAATAAATTGCAATATACGTAGATACATCTAAAAGAAATTAATTAAACAATCTCCTTGGTAATTAAATTAAAGTTCGAAGCTTGGCCAACTAATTAGCCATTACTAATGTAAAAGAGAGTTTTGACATAATTGGACCTCCATGCTTTTTCGCCATCTACATAAGACATTTCGTTGTTTAGATGGGCATCCCGCGGTGTACTGCGCAACTTTCACGGACCGTACGGTACACGATGGTATGCGATGTAATAACCGACGCTTGCTTATATGATATTGACATTGACGTGTTGAACGCGCGAAATGATGTTGGTTATATTTTTCGGGCAAGTCGTTACAGCCTCCCAATTCAAATTGGGCTCCTACGCCTGTGGTAGTAGCGCGCATTCAACGTGTTAATGTGCATATCATATAAGCATGCGTTGGTTATAACATCGCATGCCAATAACATACAATCATAGGCCGTGTTATAACCCTTCCAAATTGGTTAGAATTATTCGGAAAGTCGTTACAATAATAATAATCATAATAATAATATCAGTTTAACCATTGAAAAACACATAGAAAATTATTTTTCTTTCAGTATTTTGACATATTTCATTTGCTTTCATGCATGTATCGATCGCGTACGTATGCAGGGACTTGGACTTTATAATGATTTCACCTCATTTTGTCTTTTTCCTTGTTTCCCAATTTGCACATTAGATATTGCAGTGCTAATATGCATTGTTTCCTTGATGGGGGGGGGGGGAGGGGGGTGGTGGCGTTGATGGAGTGATGTGTATACGCAAATAAGATAATACAATAAGAGTTATAAAGGGTACTAAATATCAGGCTGCATCAGTCCAATCGAATTTCTGCTAAGTGCCCTTCGACGTTGGTGCCCCCCAGATTGAAAGTGCTTCCGCCGCCCTTGTATTTGCTACAATTGAACCAAGTACTGCTAATGGTTTAATAATGTCGTCTTCATACCATTTGACGGTTTTGTCTTGCACGTAGTGCTTCACGAAAGTTGATATCATTCCATTTGCTACAATTGAGCAAAATGCACTGGTACAAAATTGTGTCTTATGTATTGATAGAAACCCAATTTCGGTTGTTTAATTGAGATGTCATGCACTCAACTTTACAATTTGTCACAAATGTTAAATTACAACTGATAAACCCACAACAAATCATGATTTTGTAAGTGTAGGGGCACCGATGTTTGCTTCTAACTTACATATTAACCCGAGTTACTCATGTAACCACCCATATCCCCTGTTCCACAAATGAAGTGTAACAGTTTATTCCAGTGTTTTCGGAATAGAAGGAAATTGTGACGGTATAAAATAAAACGTAGGGGATGTCTTCTAGTTTAGTCAACACTTTAATGGTTCGAGAATAAATGAGTCTATGCTCATATTACTAATTCATTTTGTTTCGTTTATTTCTGCCAATAAATCACAATGAAGTACATATTTTGTTAATACATAGTTATAGCAACAGTAAAATAATTATTTAAACATAAAGAGTCTGGGTGAGCTGTGCACTGCAGAGCCTGGTAATGATAAAGGGAAGCAAACTTCATTTTAGTAACTTTGGGGACGGGGGGGGGGGGGTGGGGTGATGAAATCGTCTCATGTGCCCCATGTAATGATACCGTGTTACAATGGTGTACTGAGTACCAGATGTTGTGGTTTGTTTAATGATACCGTGGAACAAATGTGTACTGAGTAAAACTAGAAAAATGTAACCACGTGTATACACATACAAATGAAATGAAAGGTACACGAATTGAATGTATCGAAAACATCTGCAACGAACGTAAGAGACAGAAAAAAATGTATATATATATATTCATAGAGGCCGGAAAAATAAGAGGAATAAGCAAACAGTGTACAGATCTATGTCTTTACGTTAAAACATTCTGTGATATTAAGGTGGCATACTCAATATGTATAGTCTAGATCAATCAGCAAAAGTGTTGCACTCAGGATAACGTCGGGTCTGGTTTGTTTGTTGTGGCTCGGGTGTAGAAGAACATGAAAGAAAGTTCATGTATTGTAAAAGTTAAGACAATTTGAGATTGCTTAAAACACCCCAAGAACAGTGCACATAATTATCCACTAGTGAGAATAGAGAAAATAGAGCCAAATTGGTCTATTTTAATGACATTCAAATAGATCTTGTGTTTCTGTTCCTCGATAACACAAAAGTTCTTAATTATACATTAAAATGTTAAACTTGATTACACAAATTAATTGCCTGATAGCAAAAACGATCATCAAATCCCTCACCCCCATAAAACAAAAATAGAAAAGTTGTGGGAAATCTGTAAGTTATGAAACGATGTTTGTTATTCTAATATAAGGATGGAAGGGAATTCTCACTAGACTATGTACAGAAGTTAATTAAGATTCTAGTTCCTCCATAGTTCTTCCATGATAGTACGTCCAACTGAGTATGTACAGCAGAATTATGACAATACATGGTAATTGGTGAAATAGTCAAAAAAAAAGAAAGCCCAAAGAAATAGATGACATAGAGACAATAAAGGCAATAAATATAGTATTATAAGAATACTAAAAGAAATTGTTCTTTAACAGTTAATTAAAAACAACTTGATTTATGGAATAAAGACCTGCAATTTGTCATCAATATGTTCTCGACAAATTGGACAGATTTCTACCTTTTCCGCACAGGCTTCACAAACTGCGAGATGCTTGCAAGGAATGAAAATAATCTTCACTTCTTCGTCGAGGCAAATTTTGCAAGCGTTCCTTTCTTTAAGTTCTTCAATCTTCGCTTCCAGGGCTTCCATTTCTACAGGATAATGCAGACAAAATGATAAATTTAACATGCGATAGATCGATTATATATTTATATTTACAAACTGGTGATTCTCTAAGCGTATAGGGAGGGCGCTAAAACCAGGGTACAGGGTGACGTGCCCTTTGCATATATATATATATATATATATATATATATATATATATATATATATATATATATATATATATATTTGGCATTTTAATGAATTGGAAAATTCAGAACAGTGAAAAAACTTCCACAGTCTTCCACCGAGATTCGAACCCTGTCATTACGCTTTATATATGCGGACACCCTAACCACTAGGCTATGGACGCTGATTGCATGTCCAGAGGTTCGAAACCAGTAAGGAAAGTCGTCATTCCACTGTAGACATTTTGCCACCTGTATCGATCAATGATATTTCTGTTTTGGTGACATACTTTGCCATACTCTAGAGATCAATCAGGATGCTAGCCAACTCGAAAAACATTTGTGAATCTTCATTCCGTATCTCGCAAATAGGTACAAGGATAGAAAGTGCACATATACGACGGAAAGTTCCAATCTGTACGCGCCTTGAACCACAATGCAGGCGACATTGAACAAATTGTAGGCTGTAAGTTTGATCCGTTGTCTTGTAGGCTACTTTCACGTTGTTCAGTGTAGGTCGAGGACACAGTAACGCATGAGTCAGAAATCTGTCATATACTACTCCGCCCTTCATCAGTTCATGGTCATTTCGATATATTGAAATAATATCGACAAAATTATATGTTGGTTCCGTTGAAAGCGATCTTTCTGCGCTGCTGAAGAGTATCATTATCGTGTACTGCGTATACACTGTTTATACTGCGTATACTATGTATATTCTGTGTATACGGTGTTTATACTATACACTGCGTATACTGCGTATATACTGTTTATACTGAGTATACTATATATATATATATATATATATATATATATATATATATATATATATATATATATAGATATATAGATATATATAGATATATATATTGTACTGCGTATACTGTGTGTATATATGCATATCCTTTGTCAGACGGTGGCATGCGTTCAATTACACTGTCTGTATGGTCTACTTTGTTTCCTCTCTGTAACCTATAATTAAACTCATTTCATTTCAGATGATAAGGTTTCAAATCAAAATACTTCAATAACCTGTTAAATTGTACGGTACTCACTTTGCTTTTCACGCCCGTTAGTCTCGCTGCGGGCTGTTTCTGAACTGACGGATGATTTTTCAAACTGGCCGCTGCGTTTGTTTTCTAATTCCGTAATCTCTTCTTCTTTCATGACTGCCTGCAGTAACTCCCCTGAATCCTGGAATGGGATTTCATCTGATTCTAGTCGTTCGTTTATAACGTGTTCGACTATCTCCTTGCTGTAACCCAATTTAAGAATATCTTCACTCATATCAGGAATGGAGGGTTCTTCGATTTCTGATGAGGAAGAAAGAGGCGTTTTTGTTGTTAACTCGTTGACTCAATTTAACCGTTTTCATTCTCTCTTTCTCTGTTCATCAAAAAACATACACCCAATTGCGTACTTACAAACTTTAATCAAATAACATATACTGGGGCGGAGAGATGTTGATCATTCTGTGCCACCGGGTAAAACTAAAATGTCACTAGGCGTTCCTCCACCTGGCGCAATATATATATATATATATATATATATATATATGTATATGTATATGTATATATATATATATATATATATATATATATATATATATATATATATATATATATATATATATATATATATATATATATATATATATATATATATATGAAGTGTCGAGATTCAGCACACTCATGAATACATTTCAAGTTCACATTGATAGACCCACAATATTAAAACATAAATTATAGGTGAGCGTATTAAACATCGGATTTGGTTAAGAGGTTACATCGGGTTTATCATTGACGGGGGGAGGGGGGAGGAGGAGAGGGAGGGGGTATTTCTCTGGGCCCTCGGGCAGTGGTACTGCTCAATTGCCCGAACATTCAGTCCGCTTCTAATATAGCATTACGCCACTTTCTGAACGGAACTCCTATTTTCAATTGGCCCCCATCGTATATAATAGTCAACTAGACATTGAAACATATTTGATATAGACCTAACTTGTCACCTTCAAATAAATCATATCTAGCCAATTGCAAGTCTTCTTTTCTGTCATATTACAAGAGAATAAACACATTTTTTTTAAGGAAGCAAAATTCCAGGACTCCTCAACTTAGACTTATTGCTTGCATCGGGCATGTTAAACGGCCATCCCCGTATAGTCGGGTATCCGACATGCCATCAATGCCCGAGGAAAATTCATCCAAACCAATCTCTTTTAAAAATGGTACAACTTTGTAGGGAAATGGTTTGCCGACTTCAATGGACTCATTGAATCTCACTTAATTGTCGCTATGTTGTACATTACCTATTTCAGACATAACCAAAAATACCACGGTCACACCCCCCGCCCCCCCCCCCCGGGCAGCGATTTTTTTTTCCAGCGCAGTAAAGGCCATCATTTACAAACCTCGCTTCTCATTGGTTAGGACTTGCACTTTTGATGCTGAATTGGGAAATTCTGGCTTTCGCTATGCTTTCTCTGTGTGTATGTACATGTACATACACGTGCGACAGAAGACAACTTTGTTACTAAAAATTGTTAAAAAGTTTGTTCTTTGTTTTGCGCGGACTTGATTGTGTACATGTACATCCATAAGTTCGTAAAACAATACTGCGACCATGGACTGGGAGTGTACACGTCTCTTTGTACATGACTGTCCTTCTTTGAAGATAAGAATTACTTAGGTTTATGATGCAAAACTGAAAAGCCAATAAATTGAATAAGTTAGTTTTGACAAGGGTGAAGCTTCGAAGTGATGGTAGAACTTGCTGTACAGAGTACTGCGATGGCAATGTACGCAGATTAGTACCATGCGTTTGCTTGCTTCAAAACTGCATGAAAACATTGGACAGCTTGACAGTTTCTTGATGACTATTTACTTGAGATGCTTTTAAATTTTAAACTAATAGACTCTTATCTTTTGAGCATAGATATTGATTTGATTTTCAAAATTATGACCCTTCGACACGGTTAATTATGATCCTTTGGCACGGTTTTCAGATAATATAATACGAAAGATATAGACCTAGTATTTAGTCATGTTAGTAGTGCCACTGTGGATGATAGTTATTGAACCTAGAAATTGTCTTACGTTTATTTTATATGGTGATATATTGTATCATCTTCAAACTGTTTCGGTTTGATTTAACTTCTTTAAATTTACAGAAACAGAGTTGTGCGATGCATAACCACAGACCCTCTACACCTGTGGCATAACAAACCAACAAATATATTAACTCTACTCAAACGCGTTATACAGTCTGCTGCTATAGACTGTTTTATATTCTGAGTGTAGCAAACTGTCCTTGTATAAAGTGGTATGTGATGAGCGATTCTGTGCAGCTGCTGCTTAGTTGATATTGTAATGAAGCTCATGCATACGAACCCCAGCCAATAAGAGCGAGGTATGCAAATGTTGGCCTTTACCGTGCTGGGGAAAAAAAATGCCCCCGGCACATTTCAACTGGAATGTATTGCATTGTTTTGCCAATTGTAACAAATCAAATACATATGAAAAGCTTGTGTTCTTAAAATCAACCCCTAACGATAGAATAAAACTTTTCTACGTATAAATAGAGTTTTAATATTTCAATACCGTCTACGTTTTTCGCAATGATACAAACAATAAAAACAAAGAATCAGCGGATTTTTCTCATTTACGTAAACGAGACCATTTGAAAGAAACCTTTGCGAAGGCCTGTAGGCAGGAATTCACATATTGACTTGTTTATTGTTACAAATTGCAAAAGCAAACAATACCGTGAATGTACAAAACGAAAATGAATGTAAGTATGAAAAGCTCATATTCTTAGAGATCAATTCACAAATCGGTGTCTGTATGGTAACAAATATAACGGTCGACCCACCATATAAACTGGAACTCAAGTGACTTTTGTTGTCGGTTATAACAAACTGAAACACAGAATTCCGTGGGTTATGAAAAAATAAAAAATGAAAATACGTATGAAAATTTTAAATAGTTTTTTAGAATAAATTACCAATTCCGTGCCTGTGTGGTAGTAAACCATTATTGCAAACGCGTACATAGAACGTTGCTGAGTAGTTGGTTAGGCTTATAGGTTCTTTTGCGAAATCAAGGGAGATGTGGCACGGGATCCAATAGGCCACCAGCTATCAGTTGTATAGTTGCAATAGCATGCATAAAAGATATAACGATAGGATATCTTTCGATGTTGGATTATGTTACGTACATGCAACAGTGCGAAAGCTTAATTTGAATTGCCATTGCTCCACCTACACCTTCACTGTCGACGCCGATGACTAAACGTTTATCGAAATATAGTCATGCAATTCAAACAGTTTATTCGAGGAAGTCAAACCTTTTTACCTTTGTCAACTGTGTCCTTAATCTGTTGAGTCGATGTTATAATTTCGTTCTGTTCATTTTGTGAAGGGATGACGTCAGCGGTAGACTGAAAATATACAACAACAAAAATGCACAATTCGATTATTATATGAAATACTGAAAGTGACACAATTGCAAAATATGTATCGGCATTGAACTCATGTTTAAATGATGAATTTAGGTAGACCGTTAGAAGTGGCATTTCTATACCCCCATTTAAATTTGGAGGAATGACCCTTTAAACAGCTGAAGTTCATCATGATTAAAGTGACTGGATCATTAAGTCTAATACGCAGACCAGTTGGTCAGTTATACTCAGATGCATAAAACTCAACGGGTAACCATAACAGTTGTATAAGGCCTCAAGTGATATATGTTACAATTCGTTGCAAATTTCTGAAGGACAAATGATGTTGAGTGTCATCCAAAGGCGATCTGCTTTTTTTTTATGTGAAGGTAATAGAACAATTCTTTATTATTAAGTAGAAACAATGGATAAAACCTAACATTTAGGACTGTACTGCATGACGAAACGACGTCATCAGCAAGTTAGTCTTAAAGTTACATTCCAAAGATTTAGCATGTTTTAAATGGAGTAGAATCTTGATAGAATCTCCATAGAGTATCTGTATCATTCTGCTCATTCAACTTTTCTTCTTTACCGGGGAGTCTTCTACTCTGTTAAGCCAATTCAGGCTTAATAGAAGACTTCCTTTCACTTTGTAATTTCTTTGTGATAAAACAAATAAATAAACAAAATCAAATCAAAGCTACAGAAACACTCCTAGAACTTAAATGTTTCTTTTGTTTTTTCTCGGACTATGACATTTCATTACTGAAACTCTGTCTAAAGTTATCTTTTAAGTACATTGTATACGAAGAGACGGAAAAACAGAAGGGAAAGGAATATGCAAGAACGAAACACATTTTGATAACAGTATGTCAAATATTAATTAAATCAATGTCTAATATATATATAACACTCTCTATCGCCTCTTATGTAAATGTCATGAGGCCATAATTTTCAAGTACGAGCAGGTTATTCGAACCTGTTATTATTGGTTGCCTGTGAAATAGAAAGTATATACACAGTGAACAAAACAATGTTATGGCCTGTCATGAACAGTATAACGAGAGGTTTGAAATCAAAATCTTATATATATATTATATATATTATATATATTTATATATATATATATATATATATATATATATATATATATATATATATATATATATATATATATATATATATATATATATATATATATATATATTTATATAAGCACAGTAATCGATATAATACACATATACTTACTTTTTCCCCTTTCATTTCTTTGACCCGTTTCATGCTTAGTTCAGTTTCAAGCCATTTACAGTTAGGGAAGTTCACGTAGTGTTCATTTTGTGGGTCATCACCTTCTTCCCATTGCTCAAGGTTTACACCACAGTAAAAGCACGTCACTTTGTCTCCTTTATCTGATGTATCTATAAAGTAAAACATTTGAATTTATGGAAATAAGATAGCAGCAATTCCAACAGCATCTGCTAGCTGTATAAGTATAGTACAGAAACTCAAAGCTGGTGAACGACATAGAAGCATTATCAATCGAAAACAATAACGGTATAGAATTAAGTTTTTTCTCTGTTTAGGTTTTGCTTCTTCTTTTTCTTTTTTTTTTGGGGGGGGGGTGGGTGTCAACCGGCCATTGTTTTATGTACTACAGGGGCGTATAACTAGACTTCTGCTTAGATGGAGGGGTGGGGTACTCTTTTCTAGGGGGAAGGCATGACCTATTTCCTAAAAAATAAATCTGATAATTTCTAGGAGGGCAGATATCTGTGGCTTTAGACCCCCCCCCCCTCCCCCGCTACCCCAATAAATACAAAATCAAACCATCTGCAGCAGACTATAATGTTAATACACTAAGTTATCCATGCATTTTAAACATATTCAGTATAATTGTTCATTTCATATTAATTAAGACCTTTTTTGTAACAAATTGATTAGGCTACATATGTTAATCATTTTATAATGTTATTTAATGATATTCATTCACCTCAACAATAGGGTGTACAATTTTATTATACAATATAAAGTAATATAAGAAAGGCAAATTATGATATCAAAGTAAGTTACATATAGCCATAGTTTGTACTGCAAATAATTTCTTCCGTACGAAAATGATTTGCTCGCTATATAGTAACTCGCAGAGTACAAAATGAAGTAG
Organism: Apostichopus japonicus; assembly: GCF_037975245.1. NCBI lineage: Eukaryota > Metazoa > Echinodermata > Holothuroidea > Aspidochirotida > Stichopodidae > Apostichopus > Apostichopus japonicus. The sequence goes on from NC_092581.1 coordinate 10,695,680, forward strand.
CCTACATTTTAATACATGTAATTACATAACAAACTTATAAAAACTTTCCATTTTGAACAATCGTAGAAATGAGCAATTTCCTTCAGTAGGCCTATTCTTCTATCATTTTCATAAAACAAAGAGTTTTGGTAGACGTAGCCTATACACCATTTGTCCTACACGTTGTTATAATATCTTACCTGATTTGAAGAAGCCAGCCTTAGCAAACACCACAGGTTGCAAGAAGTGATCTTTTGGCCAATTCACAAAAGATTCCAGTCTTTGTTTTTCTCTGAAGTAATCTTCATGTTTCGCTTTCAGATACATAGGATTATCTCCATCAGACCTAGTTATCTCTGACGGTAAGTTGCCTTGGTCGACACTAGATGGCGTGATATCTTCCATAGGATCTGTGCACTGGACTGGTGTGATCAGACGTGACTGCTTACCATGCCGCATGAAATATGTCGTGGCTTGGTTTAGTTCCTCTGGTGTTATTTCTTTATTGCCAGTAAAAAGGCCGTTACTGAAAGGGCAATCTGGTGATTCCTTCAGGTGGATCTCCTTTGCTCGATCCTCATCGTTCAAGTCTTTAACCTCCGCGAAACACGCAAAACATTTGACCCCTGCTCTTTCAAGATAAAATCCGGCTTTCGCAAGCTTCTTAATCTTAACGAAGTGGTTATTTGGCCATGCTAAGAAGGATAATAAGCGATTGTATTCGGTGCTAAAGAGCGGTATCGTATCTACAATTTCATTTTCGAATCTTCCGTCAACAGCAGGCTGGGTGACAACAGCATCAAACTGTAATTTCTTTTTATTCCAAGGACTATTCTTCACAATTTTTTTCGCGAACTTACAAAAAGGAAACGCCTTGATGTGTCTTTTTATTGGAATGTGACATGCTTCCCAAGAAGACAGAACTCCCTTACACGAAAAACAAACGACTGTGTCTTTAACACCAGTGAAACAAAATCCCGCTGAACTCATATCGCTCACAGACACTTCCCCTTGCCACTCGCTTGCCATATATGTCTTCAATCTATTGCCATCCTTTTTCATGTCAACACCCGTGAAGCTACGATTGAAATCTCCATCTTTCATAAGCGATCTCTTCTTTTCAACAAATGTATTATCTATTCGCTTAAATAAGCTCTTCAAAATATTTTGATTTTCATGGCTGTTAACATCATTTGTACGAGTTAGAGTCGACATTCTGAAGCAGTATGTGGCCTCTCTCCTGTTCGTACGTGTAGTTATCGTCTGTCATGGCCGCGCTGCTTTCCTGCGTACTGTTTACCTTTCATATTCATCTGTTTTCTTCTTGATCATATACTGAATCGAAGGTCACAGGTTGAAAGTCCGCGACGTATATTGCAACACAAAGGGAACTTCCCACAATTGCGAAATTTTTCCCTGAGAGTGGGTAGATTCTACGGCAGCGTTGAATGGACATCATACTTGAGACTTCACACAAATAACGACTGAGACGTCGCAAAATATTTTTAAAAAAAACGTTTTGCAAATTGACGCGATTTTCTAACTACAGTGGCGTTTAATATGGTAGAAAAAAACAATTGGCCGTTTTGCCTACTTGGTACCAAATGTGACCAAAGGTCAACATATCTGCAAATACTCATTTTACGCACTTGGAACGTCTCGTCAAACTTCAAAAATCGTTTTGACGGAAAACTCTTAATCTGTTTTGTTAATTGTTTTTTTTATCCAATTTGCCATATATGCTATCCCTGGATGTGATTTTCCTTCTACAATACCATAGGATTCTTCTTCCAGATTCTGAAATTGTTGGCAAGCTAATTGCTGGTGTCTTTAATTGATAATGAGCGTGTTTGTTAGATTTGCCATCGCCATGTTGCCAGAACGTGAATTAGATGAAACGTTCGGTGTTTTTTTTATAACCTAGTATAGAGCTCGTTAAGTTAAATGATGAGTGGAAAAAAATATTACCTTAAAATATTACATGATAATGCAGGAAAACTCACGTATGTTAAAAATGAAAATATTTTAATGGTGACGCGGTGAGAAAAATTGATGAAGGATAACCCGTGGCATATTGATCTATTAGTTACTTTATTTCAACACTATAATAAAACTGTTCATACAGTTTTAAATTGCTTTGAAACACAGAAATTTCATAATTTTAATAAAAAGTCTTTGATGTTTGGATATAAAAGAAAAGGCTGATGTCGGTAAGATTGATTAGCTATATTAAAAAGATTCACATGACAACAAGAGCGTCTTCTTACGAACACCCCACCCCTCCCCGTCCATGCAAAATATTTGTATTGCTTTTGCTAAAACTTCACAAACATGTCTGTTAGTGCTTTAATTTGACAACATTGCATTCTATGATATGTTAAATCGTATATCAATGTCAAGTACATATTAAACCCACTATGTCAGGGTATCTACATTTAGGTTCTAGAGTGTGAAATGACACACCAGTAGAATAACTGTGGATATAGATATATATGAATATATATATATATGTATACATATGTATATATATATATATATATATATATATATATATATATATATATATATATATATATATATATATATATATATATATATATGAAATATATATATATATATATAAGATAGTGCTTCGAGTCTAATTTAAGCATGTGATATATCATGAAATCGATATGTAAAGTCTCTCTTTGGCACCTGATTTCTGTTACTTTTTAGTTGAAATACAGCGCCTTATAAATTGTTGTATTTCAACTTCGTCCATGTCTTCTTCCTCGCTACCCTTATTGGTAGCAAATTGACAAGGCATTCCATCCACATCTTGATGTTTCTCCTTTGGTCGATCTCCTAACTTCCAGTCTGATACCTCCTTTCCACATCCAACACACATCACTGTAGATGTACCATCAAGACAGTAAAATCCAGTAGCAGCTAAATCGTACCTATCGACGGGACTGCTGAGCGGCCATTTCTCAAAAGACATCAGTCTGTTGAACTCACTCCAGAAGAATTCCATGGCATCTTCCTCGTTGGAGGTTTCTCCAGAATCGGCTTCCTTCTGAGGACTGTCAAACTGTGTTCGTTTCTTGATTTCATTCTCTGATAACTTGATCACAAAATCACACCCCGGATAGATCTTCTTGTGAAGCCTGATCGGAACTTCAAATTCCGACCAGTTGGAAATGACTCCTCTGCATTCATAGCAAACCACTTCATCAGTAGTGCCAGTGCAGCAAAAACCAGCGACTGCCATATCTTTCATTGATATTTCCCCTTTCCACTCCTTAGTCATAAAGGTATTTAGACGATTCTTGTAACATTCCATACCTTTTTGGTCCATACCTTTTTGGTCCATACCTTTTTGGTCCATACCTTTTGGGTCCATACCGTTTGGGTCCATACCTTTTGAGTCCATATCTTTTGGAAATAGCTCCTTAAATTTCTCCTTTTCCATAATGACAGGCATTATCTTTCTGGGTGGTTCCCTTTTAGTAATTCTTTTCAATTTTTCAAAAACCCTCATTTTGTAGCAAGTTACAACACAAACCCAACGGAATGTCGTCCAACAATCTGCAGTAAAGATATTAGAATTTGGTTATTAAAATTAAACAATCATTAAAGTACGTGATATGAAGGTAACTTATTGACCGGAACAAACATCAGATCACTGAGTATAAGTTTGACACTTTATTTTGAAATAAATTGTGTTTTTTGACAAGCCAATAAATTAAGTGTGAGTCCAATATCGTAGACAATTTCGGTTGGTATTAATTTCACCCACCGACAAAGCTCTTAAACAACATTGACAGACATTTGATTCCATCAGACATTACTTTTGTAAAGAATTTCGTCATTTTTCAACATGTGGGCTATAGGAAGATATGCTGGCATCTTAAGACTTCCAAACAAAAAATTAAACATGCATATTAAAAGGAATAATTTAACGGTTTGAGATCAAATCAATAGATAGTTAAGCCTCAATCATCATTGAACATTACAGCCCAATCGTGCAGTGAAGATGAATAGCAAATGCTGAATTATTGCTTTGAAACACATTGATGTATGTATATATCAGTACAAGGCCATGTATGATAACGTGACAGGTGAATTCACACCTTGCGAATATCCCAAACTATCGTATACAGTGGAATTTTTGCTTCTTCAAATTGACTTCGAATAGTTATTCGGCTTAGGCTAATATCCATATGTGACGCACCGACAAAACGGAAACTATACCCTACAACATATTGTTCACTGTTTTACAACAGAAGAAGTAACAATTAAGTACATTAATTAACCGATAACACCTTTCAGAAAGTCTAGCGTGTAATTATATGTAGACTTACCGGTTTAAACTGAGGGAAAAATAGGTTATTTTTCATGCACACTGATCCGCCCAATTGAGCCGGGTGATGTGTAGAAGGAAGACTTACTGTATCGTGGTAGGACTATGCATATATACCGTAGGAACTGCACCCTTGTAGTTATCATATAACATGTTATAAGGTGCAAAGGTTGCAGTGCAAATGTTTGTCTTCAATATCTCACACAGCGTTCTCTAGAGCTGCAGGGAATATACATATTCGAGAAATATGTCAGGCAATATGCTAGCTATATGTCATTGCCAAATACCAAAATATACACTCATTTGGTACTTAACCACGTACGTGCGTACTCTCACGGTGTGTGTTATGTGATCATGTATAGTAGGGGTGGTGGGGGGGGTGATTATCTTTCACCAGGGGTTGGTTTGGGTATAGCATTAATTTCGGAAATACTGCACTAAGAATTAAACAGATGCTAATTGAAATGATTGTGCATGCCACTTTGCAAACATCCGCTATGTTAAGTTTGTGTGAGAGGCTTTACTAAACCTAGGCTTCGAATTCGTGCATTATGTGAACGGGTGTATCAATTAATTTGTCATTAAAAGTCCTGATAACGCGGTATCGTGTTTTTTCTTCTGTTTTTCCGGGAAGGTGACAGTAAAGGGGAGTGGGAGGGGAAGGGTGAGGGAGATTGTTGAATGTTCCACTTTTTGAAGATACCATATAGCCTAGAAAGGCAACTAATGTAAAGTTATAACGTTAACGCCGTTAGAGCATAGATAGAACTTTCTTCAACTAACGTGTCCTACTATTCAGCATATATACACTATGACAACTAATGGCTTTGTCTATTTTGGCACACACAAATGTACCAACCATAATGGTTACATTTTGAACTAGAGTAGGTGAAAGTATATCATAGTAGGGGAAGATAGGGTACGACAGACCCCTTAACCGTCCGAATCAATCGAATTGTCACTGATGTACTCTGTAGCGGTCAGTTCCAAGTTTAAAAGTGGACGATTACACTACAAAGTGTACAGTTTGAAGACCATATGCTGTTTCATGATCGAGAATTAAAGATAATTCTGAAAGTCTGAAAGAGTCAGGGATCCGTTTTGACATGAACGTTTTATTCAACACATCGCTAACGGAAATGTACTTTCTAGAAACTTTTAAGTCTTACATTAAGTAATATCAATTTCCGTACACTTTTAAACATAAATATAAACATATACTTTCGTAACGAAATTAAAGCAAAAAAAGCTCCAGTATATAAAAAAAATATTATATGGATAACTTGGTCTATAAACTTTAATTAAAAACATCCTTAACAGAAACACGTTTATCAGAAAAAGATGAAATTTATGGTAAATATGAAATTCAATGCACAACCGTGGTATAACAACTTTGGTTGGCAAATGATATTTATGCTTTAACTAGTTGGGTAACTTTTCCATTACATTTGTTTTCCTTTATGTTATTTATTGTTTGTATGCATGTAAATATTACAGTGATGATCATATATTAGCTTTCAAACACGTCAATATCATAAATACCATCATTTGTATATCATTGTCGACTCTTGCCTTAGTACTTGTTTGCGTTATAGTCTCACATCTTTATTTTACTTCATCAAATACAATACTTAACATAAAATATTTTACAAGGTTCATACACAAACACGCACACGCATGTTGAGACTAGTTGAACACTAGTAGTAGTAACTTAGAATTTCAGGCATTTGGGCGATCATCGGATAACTAATTCTTACCTATACTTCGCTCTGTCCATAGGACAAAGAGCACACTGCGCCAAGATAGACGCCAACTAACCATAAACCATAACCCATAACCAATATATATATATATATATATATATATATATATATATATATATATATATATATATATATATATATATATATATATATATATATATATATATATATATGCCTGTTATTGTTACTTTTAAGATGACAAACAGTGCGTTATAAATTGTTTTATTTCAACTACGTCCATGTCACCTTCCTCGCTACCCTTATTGATAGCAAATTGACAAGGCATTCCATCCACATCTTGATGTTTCTCCTTTGGTCGATCTCCTAACTTCCAGTCTGATATTTCCTTTCCACACCCAACACAAATCACTGCAGATGTACCATCAACACAGTAGAATCCAGAGTCAGCTAAATCGTACCTATCGACGGGACTGCTGAGCGGCCATTTCTCAAAAGACATCAGTCTGTTGAACTCACTCAAGAAGAATTCCATGACATCTTCCTTGTCGGAGATTTCTCCAGAATCAGTTTCCTTCTGAGGACTGTCAAACTGTATTCGTTTCTTGATTGCATCCATTCGTAAGGTGTTCACAAAATCACACCTTGGATAGATCTTCTTGTGAAGCCTGCTCGGAATTTCAAATTTCGACCAGTTGGAAATGACTCCTTTGCATTTATGGCAAACCACTTTATCAGTAGTGCCAGTGTAGCAAAAACCAGCGACTGCCATATCCTTCATTGATATATCCCCTTTCCACTCCTTAGTCATAAAGGTATTTAGACGATTCTTGTAACATTCCATACCTTTTGGAACTAGCTCCTTAAATGTCTCATTTTCCATAATGACAGGCATTATATTTCTGCGTGGTTCGCATGCAGTAATTCTTTTCAATTTTGCAAAAAGCACCATTTTGTAGCCAGTTACAACACAAACCCAATGTAATGTCTTCCAAAATCTGCAGTAAAGACATTAAAATTTGGTTATTAAAATTAAACAATCACTAAAGTACGTGATATGAAGGTAACTGATTGACCGGAACAAACCTCAGATCAATGAGAACAAGTTTGACACTTTATTTTGAAATGAATTGCGTTTTTGACAAGCCAATAATTTAAGTGTGAATCCAATACCATAGACAGTATTGATGTTAACCATCGACAAAGCTCTAAAACGTGTTATCAAGATTGGCAGACATATGACTCCATCAGACATTACTTTATGATAGATTTTGTCATTTTTCAACACTGGAGCTATAGGAAGACATGGCATCGTAAGACTTCCAAACAACAAATTAAACATGCATGTTAACAGGAACAATTTAACGGTTGGAGTTCAAATCAATACATAGTTAAGAGCTTAAGCCATCATTGAACATTAGAGAGGTAATCGTGCAGTGAAGATTGCAAATGCTGAGTTATTGCTTTGAAACTCATAGATGTATATATATATATATATATATATATATATATATATATATATATATATATATATATATCAGTACAAGACCATGCATGATAACGCGACAGGTGAATTCACACCTCACTTCAGTTATTCGGCTTTGGCTAATATCCATACGTATACGTATATGGAATGACGCACCGACAAAATGGAAACTACCTTAAAACATATTTTGCACTGTTTTACAACAGAAGAAGTAACAAAAACATGAATTAACCGATAGCACCGTTCAAAAAGTCTAGTGTATGTGTAATTATATGTAGACTTACCGTTCCAAACTGGAGGGGGAAAAAAGGATAGCCTATTTTCATAGACAGTGATCCGCCGAATTGAGCCGTGTGATATGTAGCAGAAAGACTTACTCGACCGTGGTAGGAATATGGATATATGCAGTAGGAACTGCACCCTTGTAGTTGTCATATAACATGTTATAAGATATAAATGTTGCAGTGCAAACGTATGTCTTCAATAACCACTCAGTACAAGTTAGCGGTCAATAAGCACAGACAATAGAAGCGGACAATAAGAGCGAACAATAGCAGAAACCAAAAGCAGAAAATTACTACGGTGTAGTATAAAGGCCACATTTAACCCTTATCCTGTCACTGGGTTCTTTGAAGCCAGTCGAGAATATACGTCTTCACACTTGCACGTCGGGCTCGACGCTGCGTGCTACGATCGAATTTTTCAGTCACAGGTATCACAATAATTTTGGGAATGACGACAGGTGGGTGGTCGATTAAGGATGCTTTGGGTGGGGTTGTACCAGACTTTCCCTTTGCAGTTTTAAGGTAAAAGGTTGGTTTTGTGGAGCTTGCAAATTTAGTTTCTGTGAGTAAAGTGACAAATAACCCACAAAAAAAACCTCTAATTTGACAGGCCTTTTGGCAAACAAATCGTCGTTGTAACGGCATACCATGGGGGGTTTTCGAGAAGAGGGAGACACCCTCTACAACGCCTCTGTCGCTATCCAGGGGGCACTTTTTTCGTAACGGGCGTAAGAGGACCCAAAAAGTAGGCCCAGCGGGGAAACTAAATGCGAATTTGACAAGCTTTTTTGGCAAACAAATCGTCGTAGTAGTGGCATACCATTGGGGTTTCGAGTAGAGGGGGACACCCTCTACAATCCTTCTGTCGCTATCCCGGGTGAACCTATTTGTAGCGGGAGTAAGAGAACCCAGAAAGTAGTCACAGCGGGGAAACTAAATGCGAATTTGACAAGCTTTTTTGGCAAACAAACTGTCTTTTTAACGGCGAACCATTGGGGGGGGGGGGGGTGTTCGAGTATGTATATATATAAATATATATATATATATATTAATATATATATATATTAAAATATATATTAATACATATTAATATTTATATATATATGTATATATATATATATATATATATATATATATATATATCAGGTGGGGAAGGGGTACCACCTTCTGCGAGAGACAGTGAACCTACCTTGAAACTACCCAGTGACCTCTCAGCTCCTATTGCGTATTTTTTGGAACTAAACTTCTTACTGGCCATTGTCAATCGCATTTCTTTTCTTGTTAATTGCATAATTGTATTTCCCATAGCCTGGTTGTTCTATTGCATTTTTAATCTATCTGATCAAAATTGCAATTTTACAATAATTGCAAGTCTAGTATGTGCATGAGTTATTTAGCAATATATAATAATCATATAGGGGGAAAACGGTACCCGGGGTCCGATTTGACCAATTTCGGGTATTCCGGTTTTCCCCAGCTGCATTACCATTGCAATACTGATCTCATACGGTGTATTTTATTTCTGAATGGACTTTATACTTAACCGTTTTGTCAGTTACGTGACTGTCAACGTATACCAGGCCTCGACAAAAAAACCTAAAAATACTCGCCAACTGGCGACCGAGTCTAAAATTCTACTCGCCGAAACGTTAACTTTACATTTTTTCTGTCGCTAAATGTTTGTGTGATATAAGCCTAGGTAGTATGGCCTAACTTAGGATATCGCGTTATAGTGTTACTGTTAGTTGTTTACAGCAAAAACGATCTATTTAAATTGTGTTCGTCAAAGTGTTTAAAACATGATATATATATATATGAAAATATAAAACGGTGAAACAATGTTTATGACTTGGTTTGTATGAGTGACCACAAATAGGCCTATAAGCAATGGCATGGCTGACCATATGTAACTTTCACTGGACATGACATCAGACTACTGTACCAGTGTATGTGTTAGTATCGTTAACAAGTTAAGATCACGCTTGGTACTGGCAATAATTATTATCATCGATTATTAATGAGTGTCCAACTTGCAGCTTTCACTGGTCGAGTTAAACATTATGCCAAATTTGTTGATTGGCTCACAAGTTAAAAGTAAGCCTATCGTATAAAGGCAGTGAGCGAATGAGCCACTCGCCAAATTGTAGAGCGTAATGCATTTTTTCTCGCCAGTCGCAAAATTCTAATCGCCATTGGCGAGTTGGCGACCGCCTTTGTCGAGGCCTGACGTATACCAAACTTTTCTTTAGATAAATCGTTAAAAAGCAGCATACTCAGTAAGATCAGGATACACAGGATTATTTCAGATTGACAGAGTTGCGTGCGGTATACGTTATAGTCGATATTTGTTATTATCACTTTGCGAGACGCTTTGCGCACTATAGAAAATCAAAAATAGATGGCGGCATCTCGTTTTATATGTCTTGAGGGTGTTCCGTTTTCCTCGGGAATGCGGAGGGGCCCGGAGGCGGCCCATATTACCCTCAACCCATCTGCTCTCGCTGTGAAACCTTCCTTTTCTTCTTCACCACCCAAACGTTCTGAAAACAAAATAAATATTATGACTGAAAAAATGTCTAAAAAGTCATTTCAGTATAGGTCCACATCGGACTATTTTCCAACAATGGCAGATGTACACTAGTAACTCTAATTGTGGAATGCAGGGACGTAAATCCTCTGGGTTAGGAGTGGGGTTGGGGTTGGGGTGAGGTGGGGTGGAGTGGGGTTGGGGTGGGGGTGTCACCTAGCCTATCAGCAATAGTTGACTCCAATTCTGACATTTATTCTCGAAGCAGAACGGTATTCATTCCATATTCCGTCGGTTCACACGTACCTGGTCAGGAATTATACCTAATAGCCTACATTGGGTATAAAGGGAGATTGGAAATGTTATGAAGCATTACATGGGGGAAATGATAAAGCGCCTCGTTTTGAATAGGTTATTGGTCAAAGATATGTATATTTATCAAAGGTTATTGGCCTGCATTCATATTGCCAAACTTTTTAACAGAGCAGGGCATTGGAATAGATTCTAGAGAATTGCAATTTTTTATCTTTCTGATAAGCGTTTTTTTGCCTTAAAAGTCGCAACGAGAGAACGATATTTACCAAATACTAAAGCTTCCTTCTGCTTACCCCGTGGACCCCCAGAAGGGCTTTCATGATAAACAAAATCCAGAGAAAGTAAAATCCTATCCTCATTCACACTTTTAGTTTTGTACTTTATTGTCGCTACGAGAGAACAAGAAATATCTGGAAACACTGTTGCTTCCGGGAGGTTCCCCTGGAGCCCCACTACGGCACTGACATAGCTTAAATTCCAGACAATTTTGGATTAAATGTTTTTTTTTTCTGACAGACAATTTTTTTCTAAAACTGTTGCAGCGTCCGTATGGCAAGCCGTTTTAACATTTACCTCGCAATTCGACTTAAGTCGAATACATTTCACTTAAGTGGAATACATTCTACTTAAGTGAAATGTTATTCCACTTAAGTAAAATGTATTCCACTTAAGTGGAATTCAATTTCACTTAAGTGGAAATGGATATTTCTATTTCACTTAAGTGGAAATGCATTCCACTTAAGTGGAATTGTATTCCACTTAAGTGAAATTGTATTCCACTTAAGTGGAATGCATTTTCACTTAAGTGGAATTGTATTCCACTTAAGTGGAATACAATTTCACTCAAGTGGAATCATATCTTTTGGGCGTCAATTTCACTTAAGTGGAATTCTGTTCTGCTTAAGTAAAATACAATTCCACTTAAGTGGAATTGTTGATATGTGGCATATATATAAATACAATTTAGGGTAATGTTCGTCGTAACGCATTCAATTGCTCATCACATATAATGATGTATTCGATCCTCGTTGCACGTGTACTTCATGGCTATGGCTATTCATTCACATCTAACATTGCTGGAATGCGATCAAATAATTGTTGTTGCTAGAGACACAATTCGAAGTTTTGTTTCCTCACTTGCACAGGGGAATAATCAGTATGATGCACAACAGAAGCGACTTACATCTTGTTTAAGTAACATAAGCAGAATTCGTAAGTTTTTAGATAGTGAAACTTTTGACGAAATAAAAGATTCCATCCCAAACCCGAAATCCACAAAAAGTAATACGTTCTCTTGCCCTTGTCAATGCGTTTCCGGCTGTAGCTCCAACCACTTGTAAAGTATTTGTTATGGCTTTATTTCGGTAATGGTATTCGTCAGGTACCAGGTCAGGTACGTTCGTACACACCTTGCACAGATGTTAAAGGCGATATCGCTCGTAGACTTTTTTTTGAGGGCGCTGGCATTTTCGAGGTTTCAGCGAGGTTTAGTGGGACTCCGAAAACTCACGTGACCTCGGTGACAAATTTAGATCAGTGAATAGCACAGGCAAGCGTATGCGTAACAAGCCCGTACCCATGCACACATAATGTTATAACACAGCATTTCAGATTATTGTACTGTTTACTGCAAAGGATTTTCGTACGCGATAGTTTGTTGTTTGTGTGCCTTTTGAGTAAAGAATACTGTACGATTTTCGTACAAATACATTCGATAAGACTAGAGTATAGTGACAATCATGGAAAAGGGATCAGGGCAAGGAGAATCGGGCGAAAGAAAACGACCTTATCCTGGAACGAGCGTAGGTTCAAGTGGAGGAAAGCCATTGTTGCATGGACCTGACAAAAACAGCAGTGCAAAGGAACAACAGCGACGAAGAGATGCCACGAAGATCTATCTTCTACGTTCCTACGTAAACTGGCAAATGGAGAAAGAACTCTACAAACATGTCCACGATTTGACTTCTGTTAGCAACGCAGATTTCGCAGAACATTTGCTTCAGGATCACACAAAAAGGTAATGATTTGCTAAGCTAGGCTAAAACTGTATAGGGTAATACTAGTACATAGTAGTACTACAGGGTATTGTCCTAGGTAACTGTCAGTATTGCGAAGTACAGAAAACTGCAAAGTTCGGACACCCCTAAGAAATACACGATTTCACCATGATAACCTACAAGCGAAAGCCAATATCACTAAAAACTGGGAAGCTACAGTTATTTCCTCTCCAAAATGACCCGTGCGCAAGTATGTACGTACATATCTGTCAATAAAATGAAGATAGTTTTTGGGGTATTTTAAGGCTTAGGTGTTCGAACTTCGCAGTGTCTCTGCTATTGTATTTGTAACATACATGATTTGATGAGCCTAGGCTTTGTAACTAGGCCTATCATTCATTATTTTTCCAATGGACCTAGCGTATGCTAACCTTATCATACTTATCCTAGCACAAAATAGCAGTAAGTTGTATTACTGAGTCATCATCATCACTGTTTGTGAATGCTTGTCATGAGGATACTGTATAGGCCGTGGCTATTCTTACGACTAGTCGTAACAATTATTTATAAACTATTCTTACGGCAAATTCAAGTGCAGTAAAGTAAATAAAGCAACTGCGCATGTAGTAGGGGTAACCCAAACATAACCCTAAACCTCAATCCTAACCCTAACCGGAAGTTATTGTTACTCCTCATCGTAAAATTAGTACTCCTAATCATAAAAATAGCAACTGCCCATGCGTAGTCGGAAATTATTCTTACGACTAGTCGTAAGAATAGCCACTTTGTACTGTATACAGTTAAAAATTAAAATATACTTCCTAAAGAAGACTGACAGGGACTGGGGGTCTTTAGTTTCACTCCTCATATTTATGCCATGGAAAGCTGGGCCTTCTCATCACCAAAAAGTAAACTGTTTTTTTGCCTCAACAAATTGATGGAAATATATTTTCTAACCACTAGGCCTAGGTGATCTGTTCATCCCCACCCCCTCCAGGTTCTAAATTGTTATCAGCTGTCCTTGTTTGAGGAATAATTCTTGTGAATGAGCATTTGAAAGAAAAGCCTCACCTATGCCCAGTCATAATTAACTAGGCATACTGTATAACATAGGACTAAGGCCTAGTATTAGTAATAAGTATCTGAATTTAGTGTTCATAGTAACTGTATTCCCTAATTTTGTAATATACACCAGTGAGGAAGGCCTACTGTGCTGTAAAAGTACAACCACATGGACCTGCAATTTTTCCTATAAAAATAATGCATCTACATAAATAATTTAGAATCACTACTAACTGATTCACATGTTTTCACACCGCTGCGTATGCAACTAGACCTTAGGTTTTTCTAAGGTCAGCCACAGCCAGCATATATGCAATCAAGTTTTAATGGTTCATTTGGGAAACAGGGTGTTATACTGTTATCTACTGACTGTCTGTCCAATATTCCAGCAATCATGTGTACATTTCTGTGTTTGGGATTTTTGAAGGAACCCAACTGCTATGCAAGAAATTAGGTAAATTAGCCTCACAAATTGAGGGACCATATTAGTACATATAGCTATACCTATATAAACCTTTATATAGCCATGCCTGGAGGTAAGAAAATACCAGTTTTTTTGTGTAGGCCTGATGCTCATACTTAATGATGCTGTGCTAAGTTATCATATTTTTTATATATAGTCAGTACTATGCTTGTTTTTGTTCAGCTTCTTCTGAATGATCTGATGTTTAGTGTTCAAAAATTATAATATCTGGTCAATTCCATGATAAGGTCAACATCATACCAAAAAATTTAAAATCATTGTACATTAAAATTGTATAAGTTTCCAATAAATAGAATACTTGTAGTTACTAAAAATAATTTTTTCACCCCCGAAACATCATTTGTTTGATTATGGGGTCAGTTATAACAAATGGTTCCCGTTGTAACTAAATTATGAAAAATACAGTGAAATTCATTTTGTGCAGATTTGTACATAGTAATCATAGATATCATCAGTTTTTTGGACTAATTATATCTGCTATAGCATAGTGTTCACTTAATAGCTTCAATTTTTTTCGACATCAAGGCATTAGACAATAGTGGTGAATTGAAAACACCCTCCATTTACTGTCACGCGAGTCACAAAATTTACTGTTTTTGTTTTTTTTCTCCTTGCCTGCACAATAGTTTTACCCCAATTAATGAATATCAAGTCTACACATAGATACCAAAGGGATTACTGAATTTTCCTTTCCAGAAGATATTCAAATTTTGCGGAAAATCACCCTTTATGAATGTCACGCGAGTCACGTCACGCTAGTCACGTCAAATCAAGATAGTGTTTCTACCTATTTACTGTGTGTTGGACTAATTATATTTGCTATATAGCATAGTGCTCACTTCATAGCTTCAATTTTATTTTGATATCAAGGCATTAGACAACAGTGGTAAATAGAAAACAGTAAATACCCTCGATTTACTGTCACGGAGTCACAAAATTGACTGTTTTTTTTTTCTCCTTGCCTGCACAATAGTTTTACCCCAATTAATGAATATCAAGTCTTCACATAGATACCAAAAGGATTACTGAATTTTCCTTTTCAGAAGATATTCAAACTTTGCAGAAAATCACCCTTTATGAATGTCACGCGAGTCACGTCACGCGAGTCACGTCAAATCAAGAAAGTGTTTCTACCTATTTACTGTGTGAAAATTACAGGGATGTTATCTAGTTTGATGAATGAATCACTGATTAAAGATATCATATATGCATTCCCCTTTAATTAGGCAACTTGAATAATATGGGCACACATAATGCAACTAATTATCATAATTTCATTTGAAATATCAGAATTTAAAATCATGCATATTTATTCGCAATATAATGCCTATTTTATCACCACATTTGGAAAGTTAGCACATGTCATTGACTTTTTAGTATTATACTAAAACATAATCTACATTTGTATCTGGCAAAGTCATGTGCTATGTCTTGACAACCTTAAGGTCTTAACTGCTCAATCATTCCCAAAATCCTATGAGCAAATGTATCTTCTCAAATATTACACTTTTGGTTTATTCAAATATGACAAATGAGAATGGTAATTTGAATCACATTTTGATAGATCTGTTTCTTCTATAACTTTCAAATGAGTGACTTCAACAGACTAAATATTGTTATAAATATTAATTGACAAAATATATTGCCTGAACAACTGTACTACCCGTACAGTATATTACCTACTGTCTGCAGTCATGAAGGTTACTCCGGGACATTAATATCATCTGGACATTCCCAAGGGAAGTACCTTTTGGACACTTTCTAGACCAATGAATGTTATATTTCACTATGCAAGATCTGTACCTTCAATTCACTACTGCATTTGGTCTAGAACTATCCGAAAAATGAACTTGTCACGCGAGTCACGTTTTCTTGTCACGCGAGTCACAATACATCTTCATCGTTATTTTCATGCGTTACAACTTTTTTTCAAAGTTGCATAGCAATTGAGGTAGAGGTATTTTTCAACTTCAGTATGACTATAAAAAGTGATTGGAAATTTTTTAATAAGACATAAGATATCAAACATTTGTGTATGCATTCTGATTTTTGCTAATAGTAACTGTCATGCGAGTCACGTTTAGTTTTTCACCAATTTCACCCCCAATACTTGAGGTATAAATATTTTTTCTCTACTGTTGTAAGCATTAAGGCGTACATTCACTGCTACATTAATGCTTTTCTCCCAGGTAATTTCTTTATTTGTTAAATGATATCAAATAGAGAGGAATTTGAGTAAAAATGTCACGCGAGTCACCATGGAATTGACCATCTATTAAATTTGGTGGCCGAAACTATCTCTTGTGGAGAGTAATCTAGCGTTAAATTAATGGTAGTCTGAAATCAAGCTATTCATGTAATTAGGAATTTTTCACAATGGTGGGCTTATGTCATGGAGTAAGCTAGCATCTCAATTCTCACTCATGAAACCAACTGCTCACATAAACAGGAAGTTTACACAGTAGGTAAATAATGAGTGTACATCAAACTTTGATCAAAAGACTGGACATCTTTTAGCGATATGAAACCAATCAGTTCACTAAGACAGGAAGTTTACATAGTAAATTTTACATTGACATGTGAGCTCAAGTTGTTGGGCAAGCAGTTGGGCAACACCAAATTATCCTTACAATTCTTGAAAGGTACCGCGGTTTATGGATATGTTGAAGAAGAGTATGAAAGAATATCTCATCCTTATCTGGGTTTAAATCAATGTGGGTTAACAATATGTTATTATTGAAATCTGCCTAAGTGTTTGTTTGTTACTTTTCTCTTTCATATTTTTTCTTGGGTAGGTATGATAAAAACATGTATGTTTGTAATGATTTGGTCATTACCAGATTCATTACGCATACAATTAAGCTTGGGGTGTACAGTAAAACTACTATTTCAGTTATATGATTTACGGACAATTTTTTTTGTTTCATTGTATAGGTTTCAAATGCATCTTTTCCGGAAAGATGCTGAAAGTCAAACAGAGGCATTCTCAGCAGCTGTCACCACAGAAAGATCAGTGGACACTCAGAAAGGAGAAGGTAAATTTATGTTTATCCTTGCATGAATTACAGACTGGAAGAGCAGTGCTAATCTTATCTGATCTGATGTGATTAGAAAAATAATACAATTTCATTCTCATTAAATTCCAAAAGAAAAGAAAAAGATGGTAGCATATTGCTCATCCACTAAAAAGCATACATGTGTATGAGAATTTATAAAAGTTAGTGGGCCTGATATTATCAGGATCTTCTTTAGAGGCAAACTGACTAGTAACAGTAAATTCAAGAGACACAATAGAGCCTGGAACAGAGAGGACATGGTGAACACAAAGAAAGAAGTTAATGGTGTATTGAACAAAAGGAGTCAGTGAAAGCAGAGGTATTTAGATAAACTGTGGAGTACAAAGCGAGGATTAAGTAAGGAGAGAGGGCGAATAAACTATAGCAGAATACAGAGATGGCGCAGGATAAAGTTAGTCATGTCCTTCCTGTATATTGAGTCCATTCAGTTGAATGGTGCTAGGGCACTCCGTCCACTCTCTCTATCTCTGCTGTGGTGTACTATGTCTGAGATGATTAGTCTACGAATTTAGTTACCTGTTGGGACATGTCTTTAATGGTATGATTGCTTTCTAGTCACTTCGCCCAACTGCCATTTCGCCCAACCAGCCTGGTCATTTCGCCCAACCAGCCTGGTCATTCGCCCAACCAGCATGGTCATTTCGCCCAACCATCATAGTCATTTCGCCCAACCAGCATGGTCATTTCGCCCAACCGTGTCGGTCATTTCGCCCAACCTTATTTTTACTAATATTCAGTCAGAATAATATTACTTTTTCTATACCACAAGTTCAATTTGACTTATTTTGGGTTAGGTTACTTCGTAATAGGTAAATAAAAAAGTGAGGTCCACTCGATATCGATCGGAGTCTGAGCAGTTATTTCGGGTATAATGGGAGGATTACACTACTTTAGGCGTTTACGCATATAATGGAAGTTATATTATTATACAAACACAGGGGAATAGGTCTTCATAAAAACCTATCAAACCAAACCCCTAAAACACTATTCCATCCTACTGACTAACAATTCCCGAACGTTTCCTTATTAAATATAAACCCGTCCGTAATATTGAATTACTATATTTAATCAATGTAACCACTTTATCAATATAACCACATATGTAATCACATATGTAATCAATTTAACCACGACTTCAAGCTTCCTTAATACTCGGTTCGTATCCCGTAACGTTAACAATTCCCGAACGTTTACTATATCAAACCTATCAAACCTAACCCCTAAAACACTGATCCATCCTCAAGATTCCTTAATATTCGGTTCGTATCCTGTAACGTTACAAATTCCCGAACGTTTCCTTTTGAAATATCATATTTAATCAAGGTAAGGTTGGGCGAAATGGCAGTTGGGCGAAATGGTTGTTGGGCAAAGTGTCCTGCTTCCGTATGATTGGGGAGCTGAAAGTGTTCCCCTACTGGAGTCTCCATTTTCATGGTATTGACTTGTGACTAGAACTGCTTCTTGAGGGTGGTCTTGGTTTCACCAACATACTCGTAACTTCAATGTCCTCTAAACTCAATGACACCATTTAAATTGAAATATCAGTTTCCAGTGCTGCATAAGTGTGATAAGTTCTAAACAAAAGGTATATTTTTAGTCACAGCCATAGAAGCTATAGCAGGATACTTGCAATCTAGTAACTCTTGTTTTATGTAATCTCTACAGATACTCCTGATCCAGTTACTTCAACACCTCTCAAGAAGCCATCTGCCAATGTTCTGTCCAATGTCACCAGTAGGATTAGATATGGAGCAGCATGGGAGAGAAACCTCAGAC
This sequence comes from Apostichopus japonicus, assembly GCF_037975245.1. Classification (NCBI taxonomy): domain Eukaryota; kingdom Metazoa; phylum Echinodermata; class Holothuroidea; order Aspidochirotida; family Stichopodidae; genus Apostichopus; species Apostichopus japonicus. The sequence continues at coordinate 10,714,730 of NC_092581.1, forward strand.
TATACGAATACACATTGCCACATTTACATGATCCTGAACAAAAGAGATCATACATATGGCAGGGGCAAGCACTTTTCCCAGACTTTTGTTGACAGGTTGTGCGACATTCACAAACGTTGGATTAGCAGCTAATGATACATCTGCATCACCAGATTGAGATAAATTGCTTTCGTCCATCGTCCATTTTGTTCGATAGTAGCTATGACTGTGAATCAGGAGCTTGGCCACCCTCTAAGTCAATGTGGGCAAGGTTGGGGAAATTCAATCAAGGAGTAACAATCAGAGAATGGCCAGCTTTATATTGTATATAGACCTACACGCACAGCGTGTATAAATATCTGTATCGGTTTATTTATACTGGTGTTCATTTCCGTTGCCAGGAGGGGATATGATTTGAACGTGAGGGGGGGTGGGGAGGGGGTCCCATTTGAAGGGTCCAAACGATGCTAATCTTTACATCTATCTTCTTGAATCACATGTACCCCTATCGACACGATCAATCAGTCCTGTCTCTCACCTCCTCTCATGCACTGGTGTATTTATTTCCTGGCAAGATAACAGTTAGGCATAGTAAGGGTCAGAGGTCATCACAACTTAAAGAGTTGTGCAAGTCCCTGTGGTCTCTTACATCCTGGTAGCAGTAGAGAGAAGAAGCCTAATAGATCAGAAACCATAATCATCTTCTGTTGTGTCTTATTTTCCAGCATCCTTGAAACATTATGTCCTTCCCCTTTGATTTGTTGATGTCATAAAGCTGTATTTATGTTGTGCATTATTTAATTCCAGTATTTAGATTGTATATTCTTCTTGTGTATTTGACAGTATCCCAGTGATCTCCATTTTTCTGCTCTTGGTTTTTTTTCTCTGTACTTTCATATCATATCTATCTCTACCCCTAGCCTCCATCTCCACATTTTCTTTACTTTCTTCCTCCATCCCTTCATCTGTCTTTCACTCTTTCTTTTTTGACCTCTTTCCTCCCCTCTGTTTACCCTGTAATGTTTTAGTTTGCCGACTCCCCCACCCCCGCGTCTCACCCCCAAAAAAGTTCACAAGGTTGACAAGTCTCCCCATGCTAGTCCCAAGCTATACACCCTTGTTGTGGTGACCGTTCAATATACTTGCGGATCAAATGGAAAGCCCCACCCCTTATTCCCAGTGTAATGAATCGGCAAATGGAAGATTATTCGGAGTTGTTCGTGATGGTTCAATGATCTTATAGTCAGGCATAGGCCTATATGGTTCTCTTTGTCCTTCATTGCCGTCGAAGTTTGAAATGAATTAATCGTGCTAGGAACTTCCGGGCAATGTTTAATTTTCTGTGGCAAGAAAAAAAGCTTCCCCCAGTCTCTCCTGGTTGACTATATAGAGCCTGTACGCCTATATGGTCACACAATAGTATAGATAAGTATGATCCATGCAGACAGCTAGTGTATATTTTTTTTAAATTCAATCCAATTTCAGTTAAAGTTTCGAGTTGTAATTCGAGTCAGTCGAGATGAGGTGCCCCATGGTGGAGCTGGGTAACCCACCCCAACCCCGTTGCCGACTTTTTGGCATTTCGTTGGGAGCCGTTCGGAACAAGAAGCAGGATAGTCAATTCTGGGAGTACAGTACGCTGGAAAGCAATACACTGACGTGATTTAGAAAAAAAAGTTTTTTGCTTTGACGGCCGATGCTCAGCGAGACACTTTTCAATGGAAATAACTATTAGTTTATTGTTCATGTACTTATTCCCTTTTTGCCAATCCTTTCTACAGAGGGTGGAGCCGCCCCTTATGGCAACTTATTTTCCTTCCCTTTTCCGTTCAAGTTTCGTTATTTTTTAATTCGGGTCAAAGGGGTGCAAGGACAGGGTTTACGTGCACCGGTTAGGAGGACGGTGTGCAGCTAGCCTGGGCAAGTGCTCTGTGATCGCCTAAAGGGCCCGTTGCCAGGAGTCCAAAATAATTAAATATACATATTTATCTATATATGGTATATGACATAAAATGCTTTGTCTTACCCTCCTGATATATAACTAAAATTTATATATAAAATACAATGTAAGCTGTGACTCTGTCTATGTATAATTAATACCTAAATTGGCTGAAATACCAATTGTTCACACATGACGGACTTGACTTTACGTTTGATACCCAATTTTGTAATCACTTCAGTCAATTTTTTCACTCATTCGCGTTTGTCTTTTTGTGACACCAGTCAGCGTGAATCAGACATAAAGTTCATAACTATTAGTTTCTTGAGCTGTTTCTTGACTTCGACTGCTCACCATGTAGGCCTAAAAGAGTAAAAGCAGGGAACTGCTAGAGTAGCAGCTCCCTGGTCAAATTATTACGCCTGATGCAAAGCTCGACCGTAACCTATACTGTACAGCCCATTAGTTGTGAAAAGTTCTGAACGTAAAACAAAGCACAGTTTTGTATCACACAACACACACGAAAACGCGGCGTAGAACTGCATACTACTGACCAGGGAGTTGTTCCATAACAACTCCCTGTACTGCCACAGACAAGAAACTATGCAGGAATTTCGCCAAGGCCACCGTTCAAGTAACCGAACCCGTTTATTGCTTACTAGCCGTAAATACGGGATTGCTGAGAAATTACGAGACAACAGCGACGAACCGGTAGAGGGTAGTATTGATATTATTTTTGAATCGGGTGGTGTGAAGGACAGAATTTACGAGGAAATTACGAGCGATCCCACCTTTAAGTGCTAGCTGGATCCCGATGGACAGCCGATATTCATTGTGCACATATCGACACCACGTACGTACGTACACGTATCGCGGCAAGTTGTTTATAATGGCGCGCAAAGGCATTGGCAAAGTTTGGCGGTAAATGTACTAGCCAATCACATTCCACTTAAGTGGAATAGACTAGCCAATCACATTCCACTTAAGTGAAATAGACTATCCAATCACATTTCACTTAAGTGGAATGCATTTCCACTTAAGTGGAATTGTATTCCACTTAAGTGAAATAGACAGGACATTTCACTTAAGTGGAATTGTATTCCACTGAAGTAGAATACAATTCCACTTAAGTGAAATGCATTTCCACTTAAGTGGAATACAATTCCACTTAAGTGGAATGCAATTCCACTTAAGTGAAATAGAATTTAGCTTAAGTAAAATGCAGTGACAAGTTGATGAATTCAGCTTAAGTAAAATACAATTAAGCTTAAGTGGAATGGTATTCCACTTAAGTGAAATAGAATTCCACTTAAGTTAAATAGTATTCTGCTTAAGTGAAATTGAATTCCACTTAAGTGAAATGTATTCGACTTAAGTCGCATTGCGAGGTAAATGTTAAAACGGCTTGCCATACGTCCGGGGTCTTTCCCAACCTATACTACCACGAACAATAGCAGTGTACAGTTGCAATTGTTCAAGGTTTATTGGTTTACTTGTCGATATCAAAAGTTGGACTACTTCCTCTCATCATGTCGACTATAATTCCAAATTTCAACATCCCTTCCCCCCTTTTTTTTCTTTTAATTATTCGTTATAAAAAATACCGATATGTAATTATTTCGACTAAACTTCACCAAACTTCAAAAATTCATTTTTCCTGAAAATTTTCGACTATATATTTGGACTATACTCTCGAAAATATGATGTTCATATAAAAGTTCGACTAATGGGAGGATGACGCAATGCCAGTGGCGGAGCGTCCATACAGTCAGGGGGGGGGCGGATCCCCCCCCCCTCCTGACGGACTCAGATGGACTGCTGGCGCCCTTTTCAGTTTTTTACCACTTTTGACTTATTCGCGATTATTTACTTTTTTATTGCGCTCTCATCTACCTATTGACATTTGTCACATTTTGTTGGCGATGACTCCTATTTATTCTTTGTTTATCTGCAAATTAGCAAGGCCCGGAAAGGGTCATTTCCGTCGATCTAGGAAGTATCTTTACTGTATATTCCTGTACGCTCCGCGCCAACCTGTGGTGGCGCTCCTCTTAGATAATGTCCAGAGCCTTATATATAAGGCTCTGATAATGTCGAAAGCGCCCCTACTGACCATTCTCGCCCCCTTGATCAATACCCTAGCTCCGCCACTGCGCAATGCATTGAATGTCCCACATTACTAAAGGTGTAGGTGCCGGCTTCGAAGGGAAGACATATCGACGCTCATGGTAATTGCAAATAACGATTTATTTCATCGGCACTATAATAATTTCACATCTGTATATACCGAGCTTAGTTTGTCATTTTCAGAAATCGCTAATTGATGGTGAAATTAGCAGATATATGTATCTCTCCACTGTGTGTTAAATGTTAACAAAGATAGGTCAGAATATTACAGTTAGTATGCCTATACGTTGAAAACAACGTAACTTTCTAGCGCCACCATTCACAACAACGGAAAAAGAAAAAAAAAAAAAACAAGAACAAACTAAGGTTGCATGAAACTGTATACCAACCATGATTGATGTACTATTCTGTTTATGAAATTTACCCTTTTATATCCTTCTTGTAACATTGAAAAGAAACCTTTTCTTTTGTGTCCATTTTTCAATGTGAAATTAAACAGTCCAATAAACAAATACCAGTATTATGACAAATTAAAATATCAAAACACCAGCCGATCATTCCCACTTTAGACTTCCTCCATGCAGTCTTCAGTTTCATATATAAAGAAACGTTAACAAGAAATTTATTTTGTCTTAGTTGTTGGCGGCTTTGCTCATCTCAAGCATCACTCTAGCCTAATTTATAACTACCTTTATCTGGCTTAGTGAAACCTAGTTACACAGTAAAAGGTCACATACTCTTACATGAAACTTTGGAAGGTACTAGCATAGTTCTTTCTTAAGTAGTTAGTATTCTACAAAGGACGAGGAGGGGGGGGGGGCGTTTTGACCGAATTACTAGAAAAATCTGTATATAGCAACGTTCAGATTTGAGAGAATCTTGGATGTTTTCTTCTATAGGGTCATAGGGGAACTTAAACCGTAGCAGACCTTTTGGAAAATTAAACCCAAGTCAGAACATGGACACGTAAACCAAATGAACTTCATCAAACTGATACACCCTCAGCCCTGGTTTCCATACATTGGGATTGGTAACCCATAAGGTTGCTCGACATAAGAAAGGAGAAGGCACTTGCTGTTCCAGAACGGAAGTTACAAGCCACTTGAAAGAATCCATGTACTGCAGACATCAAACATTCTATTAATCCAAGATATTGTGTCTCATTTAGATTGTAAGGAAACAACTATAACAAAGGTCCTTTTTCTTGACTTTCAATTGCGTTTAATATACTGCATTGCCAAATCAATTAATGAATGATCTTTCACGATTTATCAAAAAACACGGCTTATTCATTGGCTGGCGCAATTTTTTCAAGGATAGTCCAGACAAGTTAAGTTGGATAAAGGGTTATTGGAATATCGAAAATATAGGTTGGTGTACCTCAAGGGGGTCATTTATCTGCTATATTATTTACTATATATACTGATGAAGTTAGGTCAAAGTCACACATATCTGTTACAAAATATGCCGATGGTACTTCTGTATCATGCACAATTCCTATAGCTCTGTTGAAACTGACCAATGAAATTATCAGTGTTCTGTAAATGACATAGTTCAAACATGTGACCGCAAGATTTAATTGCTTTATCAAAACAAATTAAGGAAATGTGTTTTAATATAATAACATAAAACATGAAGGTCTCATTCTATCAAAATCGCAAACTTTTATTATTGAGAGATCTGCTAGGTGGCTAGAACCTCCAATACTGAGTATACTAGTTGTGTATATATACATCGACGACAGTTTGCCTTTTCTTGTCATTTATAAAGTATGTTATATAGTATCTACTGTATAATGTGACTTACGTAGTGCCTTTCTTTAACCAAAATGCTAAAAAAACTGTTTTCAATCAAATTATTCTACTGATCTATGCAGTGCATGTCTGGTACCATTTTATATTGCAAAAAAAAACAAAGAAAGAAGAATGAAGTTTCTTAAATACACATCAACTATAATTTAGATTACATTATACTTTTAGAAAAAGTAAATGCTGCTGCAAGGACTGAGTTTATAAGAATGGCTCATAAGCAGGCGCGTAGCCAAGTGGGGGGGAGAAGGGGGCATCCGCTTCCCCCCCCCCCCTTGAGCATATTTTTTTTGTATGTTTTTGTAAGCGAGGCCGATTACGGTAAATGTAGAGTTCGGAAGGATACAAAAATATACTATGTACAACACTGTGAACTGTGCGTAACATATATTTAATCAAAAGTACTATGTCACATCTCGTGGCCAACTCTACCAGCCTTCTCTACAAGCGAGCCAGGGCTCGCCGACAGCTAACATGCATCAGTGAACATAAAGATTAAACTATTGTTACCAAAATAAAGGGCATCATTCCTATATCGTCTTAGCATTTCGGATATGCAAATGAGGGATATAGGTTAAGGGTGAGAGTTAACTTTACAATTGAATACAGTCGTTTGTTATTTCACTAAAAATATAGTGGGCCAGCAGTCTTTATTATAAGATGTTACATTTTTATGATATCGTTAGTAAATTCAAAAGGGAAAAATGCTAAGATGCAACTTACAAGGCCTGGGAAGTGCCATTTCCAGCGATCTGGGAGGCATTTTCAGCCAAAATTTTCTTGTACGCTTCGCGCCAACTTATGGTGGCGCTACGCTTAGATAGATAGATAGTTTGCAATGCCGTATCTACGACTCTGATAGTTTGCCTATACAGTTTCGCCCTCCCTTGGCAATTTCCTCGCTACGCGCCTGATAATTTAATAGTATTATCCTTTGTATACTGTACTAAAGCGTCTGCTGCACAAATCAAACAGAAATCTAAGAAATCTCCACATCAAAAATACAGAACATAAGTTTACAGAAAGGCTGTAGTCTATTGTATACCGTGCTGCTTTATACATTCCATCCGAGCACTTGAAATGTTTGTTGTAGGCTGTTTGTAATACCGTTTATGTATTTACTGTTGTATGTGTAGATGTATTTTTATATGATATCCTATCATCTTAACCTTTTTTCCCCTTTTATATTGGTTATTCTTAGAATGTTTGTTGTAGTATATTTGTTATCTCGTTTTATGTATTAACGTTTGTATGTGTAGATGTATATATAACACTGTAAGAAATGTCTGTGATGTAACAGCATTAAACTGTTAAGCAACTAAAGATTAATCATTTTGTTAACAAAATTTGTTAACCATTTACAAAATGTATTGTAACAACATTTGCTGTATTATAGGAACAAAATCTTCATAACAAGTCATCAACTACTGTGTCGGAACAAGAACATCAGACTCGATCCAAGTTTTCATTGTGCGGCAGAAGTGAATATGAATTTGTTACCCTAAATCTTGCATCATGAAAATATTTTCTGATTGTTCTTTACCCTCGGATATTGTAAAGCATTAAGTTGACCAAAAAACAATCCCAGTGTGCCTGAGCATCTTAAAAGAAGTTCCATCACTTTGACATTGACCACCAATACAACTTTTTTTCTATTTTCTTTCAAGTATAAATTGGGAGATATATACTGATAGCAGTAAAGCTAAAATCCTAGAGTAGCTATGCATGGTAATCATTCAGGACAAAGTATCTTTACCAGAAGAAATCCTTTTGATTACTATAGCATATAAGCAAATAACTAATATAGTTTGTCTTTCATACTGCTACTAACATTGTGTTTCACTGTTTTAGTCTCAACTGGGTTTCCAAGTGCATGTTATTGCTTGTTTCTTAATTATATGTTTTGTTTTTAGTATGTCATAGAGTAAAGTATCGTTTAGTCGTTGCTCTCTCATTCTAGACACAATCTCTTTGTATAGAGTGCTATAGTTGCAATGGACAGCGGTATCCTTGATCGGTGCATAAGGTAAATTGACCCCTGCCATCCAGTATAGGTACTGGCTAAACGCAATGTGAGTCTTATCAATCTTGCTTAAATAATATGTTACATTTGGAAATCTAATATCATCAGGAAAATTTCAGAGTAATATTCTGAGATAGTTTAGTATAGTAGTATGATACATATCACTACTTTACAACGCATTGGTAATTGTCACAACTTCCCTGGGGTAAAACAAAATGGCACCCTCTAGAGCCCCCTCTGTTGCGACCCCGGGTTTTTCCTTTGGCCTTCAAAGCCGATAAAAATAAAATTTTAGATAGATTCAGGGAAGTAAACTCAAAGGACCAAAAGACTACTGAGATGTTTCTGAAAGTTAACAAAACGATATATTTACAATGATACGATCTCTACTGATTTGTACAAGGATTATTGGTACTAGAAATTTGGAATATTACAGACAGATTTTACAATATTATACGGCCGTTAAATTTTTAAAAGATTACTTAACTTATCTTACGCGGCGCGTGCCGGCTCTCGGTTCCTTTCGTAGCTGTTCTGACCTCCTTGCGTCACCAGCAACGATGTCGGGATTCTCCCTCGTAGACTGGTATCCCGTGACTTGGTCAGGAGCAAAACCGTTCCCCGCTGGTCCAATTCGACTCAACGTTTGTATCCCAAGGATGGCTTCCTCCTGGGTGAACTCCGAAAAACTCTGCCGAAGTCACGCCTGTCCCGGTTAAACGACGCACCAATCTTATAAACAAACAGTCCACCGGTTCCTCCGTCCGTCCCCTCGATTAATCTTTTATCTCAGATGAATTTCTTTTTACAATAGATCGGAAAACTCTGAACTAAACTCCTCATCACCGAAAATATCTCTTCTTATATAGCCGGGTTTAATCTCCCGAAAATTCTCTTCCAGGAATCCTGACGGAAAAACATCGAGAATCATCCATGTCTCGAAGATACGACTGATAGTGCATCGTTCATTGGTCGACGATATCCGGTCACCTGCTAAAAATTACTTCCCGTATGTTCTGGAAATTTGCACTCGTTAATACCGAATAGCGCCATCATTTCTCGACGCTTCCAGAAAAAACGCACAAGTTGTCAGTCACGACGAGTGACCTACTTATCACCCTGACCAGCATATACTGAATACACGTACAATGAATAAAGTCGTTCGTGACAGTAATAAAATTCACACTTTAACCCTCTTGTGGAATGATATCTAAACGTTGGGGGTAAATGCAAGCTTAGAAACTTATTGAAACTGTACATGTTATGAAATATATTGTTTACGTTTGTTGTTTGCCGTTTATAATTCCACATTTACTATATAAGTTATTTTAAAAGTCCAAAACTCCTGTCTAGATGGCATGTTGGTAAAAGAAAAGGTATGTGTCTTTAATAAATTTGATGGGTTCATTTTGGTATAACCGTAATTTGTATGCTTTTATCTACATCTCTTTCATGTACAACGAATTCCACTTTACGGAAGATTCCCCCAGGATCACAAATTACCTTACCGACATAAGGCAACTTCTGTTGGATACGTAAGTTTTACTTTCAACAACGAACTTATGTATCCAAACTGTATGTAAATTAACGGAAACATTCTGTCTGCAAACGGAAAAATGTTTGACACTTATACAACAAGGATTTTGAATTTTACATCACTTTTTATATGTTGACATATACAAGTCTACCTGAATAACAGAAATGAATCTGTTTTTATACTAACCGTGGATTTGCATTTACAGTGGCTGTTGTATACACTGATGAAAAACAGATGGAAACTGTTTGACAGCTCGTCTTGTGTAAAACATACAGAGAAATTGTTTACAGTGTATTTATTATGATATCCTATCATCTTCACATTTTTTTCACATTTTTTATTAGTTATTCTTCTTGTTGACGACGTATTATATGACTCCTATTTATAAATTGTATATATATACTGGAAGGAATAAATGAAAAAATAAAGTAATAAAATAAATAAAAAGTAAATAACAGAAGGAGCCACATAATATAGTTCAACTTGGAAACACTTGAACAAGGACACAGTTGTACCTACTTTAACATTGAGGATTCACGCGAGGTTGGGTTGGATATTACGAATGTGCTTGTGAGCGTAAGAACAATATCACATTCCGTTTAAAGGGTGTGAAGACTTGCTCAAAAAGGAACGTCTAATGCCGGTAATCTGACCTAGTTTCGAATGAGGTGTAACAGAAGTGTTAGACACCACCATTGATCCTTAAAATACACACACAACTTGCTACCGTCGGTAATTAGACACTAGTGTACAGTCAGTACATACAGCTGCGGCCAATACCCACAGCACAGTGTATAAACGATACAGCAATGGACATCTCAGGTCCAGCTAAAGAAAACAAGGTATCACGTTTCATTACTGTCTGCATTTCGTAGCGACACGAACAAAACGTCACTTGCAAGCAACAGAAAGTAAACGTTTTCAGATGGCCGCACGCGATTTTGGGCGAGTCCTCAATGCCTTTAAGGGGATAGTAAAGTGCAAAGGCTTCCTAAACGTTTGAAGGATAGTTAGAAATTATTGTCAGAGACGTTTTACGTAATACACTAACTTGAAAATGAAGAATTGCACACAATTTTCCGTAGTCTGTGTACTTCATAAGAGTTCCGACTATTATTTTCGCACCTGCATATGTTCCCATTTTCATCAAAACGGAATAAAAACTACCACATTATACTTTCGCATGAATCTAAGCAATGAAATCGTTTATGATTTATCACGGAAATTAATTTTACAGTACCATAACTAAGACAATTGTTAATTAAAACTCGAATTCTCAAATAACAGTATGCAATTCGATTGATGTGCAAATGGAATGTATGTATTCATGTTTGACAATTTGGAAGCTGAATCGTGTTGTCGCATAAGTATGAATTGATGGATATTAAACAAACTTTGTCATTATAGATGTTAATGGGTTTACAAATCGTACAATGTGTTTTGTGAAATATCGAGGCAATACCAGTTGTATGCTTCTAGGAATAAGTTTGATAAATTCATTCTTTAATATCCTTAAAATTGAACGGAAAAGACAAGTTGTCTCGATCAATGAAATATTATTGGAAATAAACCATAGAATTTTTCTGTCTTGTTAGAATTTAGTTATATTTCATAAATAGTCGGTTACAAGCAAAAATGAATATTCATCATGTTGATCATGGTGCGTTCCAATTACGTCATGTATGTGTCGATCCACTGGGGTGCAGGACGTAGGAAGAATACAAAAGGATACATTAAAATACTTTAGAAGTGATAAATAATAACAATAATAACACACCAACGACGCAGGACTTGTGATACATCAATAAAGGCACAGTGCCTGCATGCCAATACACATGGTTACTGAGCTTTATAAGGATCAACACCTTTATACCAGAGAGTATCCGTCCCATCATGCCATGCACATTGACTCCCTATAGTAAACAATTTCATATACACAATGTCATAAACAGGCGCGTATCCAGGATTTTCAAACCCGGGGGGCGCGAATTACTATCTAAGCGGAGCGCCACCATCGGTTGGCGCGCAGCGTACAAGAAAATTTCTTGTTTTGAAACCCCCCAGATCACCGGAAACGGCACTTCTCGGGCTTGAAATGACCAACCAGATGTACACTTTTTGCCTGAGAACCAAGTATTTCCTAATAGTTTTTTTTCCATCCATAACCTTTTTGAAGATTGTCAACCCGGCACACATCATGTTCGACCTGATCGCATCTCCTGTGGGTCTTTGCTTTTGTAGGTGATTCTACGTCGCGGCCCACAATACCCGTCAGCCCCACTTTTCAAGGTTTTAAGCCCCATATTTGTTGAGAATTTGAAAATTCACATTTCTCGTGAATAAACTCACTTGAAAACATACCTATAATGTTGTACAAAATTTCATCTATGGACAACCAATATAGAAAAACTTCCTTCAACCCCTAACAGACCGGTCAAAATTGCACGAGTAGAGGGAAGTGTGATGCAGAATGTTGGTCAGAAATTTTCTAAACAGACACAGTTAATTTATTGGTGTACAAATATTGCAACCTCTTATAACGGCTATTATAAAAGTTGGTTGAAGGAAATGAAAAAATAGCAGATATTTCCTTCAACCGAACACTACACACATAGGCGTAGGAGGTGCGGCGGCAGTGGCGGAGCTAGGGGTATTGGTCAGGAGTGGCGAGAATGGTCTGTAGGGGCGCTTTCGACACTATCTAAGCGGAGCGCCACCACTGGTTGGCGCGTAGCGTACAGACAATTTTTGAGTAAAGATATACTCCCTAGATCGCCGGAAATGACCCTTTCCGGGCCTGGCTAATTTGCAGATAAACGAAGAATAAGGTGTCATCGCCAAATTACAGCAAGAAAATGTGAGAAATGTCAATAAGTAGATGAGAGCGCAATAAAAAAGTCAATAATCTAGAATAAGTAAAAAGTGGTAAAGAGCCGAAAAAGGCGCCAGCAGTCCATTTGAGTCCGTCAGGGGGGGCATCGGCCCCCCTGACCGTATGGACGCTCCGCCACTGCGCGGCGGGGGTGCAGCCCCTAATTCGCCATTACTAATGTAAAAGAGAGTTTTGACATAATTGGACCTCCATGCTTTTTATACATCTACATGAGACATTTCGTCGTTGTTTACATTAGCATCCCGCGGTATACTGCGCAATTTGAACGGACCGTACGGTACATGATGGCATGCGCTGTAATAACCGATGCTTGCTTATATGGTATTGACATGAACACGTTGAATGCGCGCTTCGCGCGCGAAAATTTTTGGTTATTTTTTCAGGCAAGTCGGACAATTTTGAGGCTTTTCATCCTGGAACGCCATTTTCATGCTCACTGATATGATGTGATATCTGCTGTTTGCGTTACAAATTCGAACAGGCGCGTAGCGAGGAATTTGCCAAGGGAGGGGCGAAGCCTGTAGGCAAATTATCTAAGCGTAGCACCACCATAGGTTGGCGAGAAAGCGTACAAGAAAATTTTGGCCGAAAATGCCTCCCAGATCGCTGGAAATGGCACTACCCAGGACCATTTGTTAGCGCGAAGCGTACAAGCAAGTTTTGGCCGAAAATGTCCCCCAGATCGCTGGAAATGACACTTCCCAGGCCTTGTAAGTTGCCTCTAAGCACTTTCTATTTTGAAATTACTTAGCGATATCATTTAAAAAAATGCTGAATGGGGGGAGGGGGGCGGGCGGTCGCCCCCATCCCAAAATGCGTCATGTTCCCCGACGACACGGTCGAGTTCGAGACCAGCCACAGTTGGTTTCAGAGCACAATTCTACACACGCGTTATGATAGACCATATATAGTATATATATAGATCATTAGTGAGAGAGGAAAATGGAAACGTCAAAAAATGGAGTTGTCGGTGTAAGGGGTAGGGTGAGTCACACTTTTACGAAATCATTGATCCGTCACTGGCTACCCTTCAGCGCTGTAATGATGTCACTGTTCCTCTTTCTCTTCCCGGTGTCTTCGCGTTTTTCTTTTACTCCCTCCTTTTCTCCTTTTTCTCTCTTTCTTCTTTTTCTTTTCCCTTCCTTCCTCTCCTCCTCCTCTTTTTTCCCCTCTTTTTTCCTTTTTTCTTCTCTTTTTTTCTCTCCTCTTTTTCTTACCCGGGGGGCGCGCGCCCCCAACGCCCCCCCCCCGGATACGCACCTGATAAAGATCTAGGTTTTGGCCAGAGCTGGGACGTTAGAGCCGGGCGATGTAGGCGATGGGGGCGGGAACGATTACATAACATCATTGAACCGCATTCGGGTGTGTTAATTAATGTCATAATGGATAAATTTACCTAGATTAGTGGTTACGAATTCCTGTAGAGGTTCTTATCACTGATACAGTTCATTTAACATTGACTAATGTTAGGGGATAGTTGTATTAAGTAGGCCTATAACTGATTTTCACAACGACGTTATAATTAACACGAACAACCTGATTTCTAAATTAAATCCAAGTTTTTAAACTTCTTCATTTACTTATCAGCAATCGGCTCTCCTTGCCCTCTCTATACTCTCCCGTCGCCCTATCCACGCCTCCCCCCTCCCCCCAATGCCACCCAAGAAAAACATACTAAAATACTATATGTTTATTTATGTGCATAACTCATTCAAATCCCTTGGCTATCTTATACATTGTAGAAAATCGTGGGGGGCCTAAATAAATAAGACCAATGTACCACCCCTTCCTTCAGCAGCAGGCTCACCTTGCCATCCCTACCCCAACATATCCCTATCCGACACCATATATGTCACCCAAGAAAAGCATACTCAAACACTTAAATCCGCGCATAGCCCTTACAAACTCCTTTTCTATTTTATACTTTGCAACAAAACGTGGGCGCTCTTTTTACAAATTAATAAGACCAATATGCCATGCAAACCTTTCAGCAGCCGGCTCTACTTGCCCTCTATACCCCCCTCCCCTCACTCTATTTCGACCACATCAGACTAACATTTTTTCAACTTTTGTTTAAATTAAACACTTCCACGACTTTATAATAATATTGTGATTGGATTAGAATTAACCCGATAAGTTTCTTTACACAACATGGGATCAGAACTATACTTATTGTCTTCAAAATGGTCCATTTCGTTAAGAATAAGAAACCTACTAGGAAATAAGTCACTGCCCAAACGAGTAACACATCGGCGTAGCAAAGGCGGAAGAGGGCGGAATGACCTTTGCAGAATGTGAAAGGTGGCGGGGGGGGGGGGGAGGGGTGGTCATTAAACATTTCCCGCTACTTAATATATGTATTGGCATGAACCTTAGGGAAGAGGTTTATGTGAATGAACGACTAAATTGAAGAGGGGGGTATCCAGAAAAAAAATTAAAAGTTAACACGTGACATAATGCAGGCTGTGGCAAATTTATAAGTTCGATCTATTTAGGTAGCTTTAACGCAGGGGTTTGCTTATAACCACTTTATGTCAGGTTGACGAGGGGAGCAGTGGTTCCCCCCCCCACCCCATCACCTCCTTTGCCGCTTTGCGCACGCCACTTGTTACGATTAAGATATAATTGACAACTCGGAAATGAACAAAACAAAAAGTGACTTTCGGTTGACAAAACAAATCGACAAGCGAAGAGCCTCCAATTTCCCCGAAATAGCTATGCCGTGTTCCAAGTGAATCTTATTTTTACCTTCTTGAGTTGATGATTGCTAGTCTCGGGCGTAATACGTTCACAAAGTGACAGGTGGTATGATCAGTAAAACACAAGAATTCACATCCCAAAAGATTATCGCCAAAAGGATGTCAAGCATGAAAATATGGGAGGAGAAGTCTGTAAGAGGTGAGGAGGTTAATCCTTACGTGGATAACTCTGTTTTTATAAGACATGACAGTTGATAGAAATGTTCTAAATATCACGCCACAGCTCAGTGGTAATGTAGCGCAAAGACCATTAGAAACTATACTTTGCTTGTTTAATTACACAAACGGCGTTCGTCGAACCCCGGAAGATTCCAAGTTGAAAGTCGTAAATATTTTCATGAGATGCTGCCTATGAACAACAATGATAACTTAATGCAGCTGTTTGCGTTTGATGGCTCAGCTTTGACAAGACTGTTAACATGGATTTAGGGCTATGGAGTATTATTATATATAAAATATAAAAATACGAGGAAATCTTCACGATGCTTCTTTATTATTTTGATATAAACCTGACTTATATAGGCCTGACGAAAGCCGGTCATGCAGGGAGAGGAATAACAGCCCGAGGTCAATTGGCTAATTAGAAGGTTCGCGAAAAATTGGAGGGGGGGGGGGGCGGGTTGAACCAAGAAAATATTGGATAAAGAATAGTCTCCTTTAGTGTTTCCTTACTTGAAGAACAAAGAAGGTAAAATAATTGTTCATGTGTTCCGATATGGCTGTCAATATTTCTGACTAAACTTATAAGCTGCACTGCAATGGGATTTACGAATTGGTTGATATCGAAGCTCTACCAATGACTGCCCTGCATCGCAGAAATTGCGAGACAATGTTTAGTTATTGCATATTTATTAACATGACACTGATATGGAGGACGTATCGATGACATTATAAATAGCAAATCATGAAACATGTTTTAAAAATATGATGATGACACTGTAGGTAACATCTTTCATGAAGTAAATCGCAATCGTGTGACATCACTAAGAAGTGACATCATTAAAAAGTGACATCACTAAGAAGTGTCGAAACTGTGAAGTGACGAAACTTTTGTGACTTGACAACGTATAGTGTCATCAATGCGTAGTGACACCATTACAAAGTGCCTTTACTACAAACCATCATTACTACACGAACACGAAATGACGTCGTAACGGAGTGATATCATATACGATGTACCAACATTGCCAATCACAAGAAAGTTGCATCATCTCTAGACCTGAAACTTAAATTTGTAAAGATATCCTTTAACGAATATATATTCTATATATAAATATATATATATATATATATATATATATATATATTTCAAATTAAACATACATATATAGATATATATATATCTATATATTAATGCAATGGAGGTAAACGACAAAGGCAAATGAATATATATAAATGAAAATCGTAATGAGTTGGAAAATCAAGAACAGTGAAAAAACTTTCAGCCTCCACCGGGATTCGAACCACGGGCCTCCCGCTCTGTACGCGGACACCCTAACCACTAGGCTATGGACGCTGATTGTATGTCCAGAAGTTCGAAACCGGTAAGGAAGATCGTAATTCCACTGTAGGCGTTTGTCACCTATATCGAACAATAATAGTTCTGTTTTTTGGTGACATATCTATATATATATCTATCTATATATATATATATGTATAATTTGAAAATCTAGAAAACCCTTGGCAATTCTCTAGGCATTCTCACATCTGTATAAACACATGTTTCAGCTACACATTCACATGGCGTTTAATGTCTATGATGTGGGATAACCAAGCTCTGTATCCACATGCTGTAGGTTTTGCATATATAGCGTCAATGTTAGCGTGTGAGAGGGCATTTATTCACAGATGGCCTTTGACACTGTACATACGCACAGCCCCATGCATTGCATGACGATTCACGAGGGCTTTATTTGAGATCAAACTTAATTATATTTTAGGGACAGAACAGCAAAAGAAAGCCAATTGATTCGGTCACTGCGTTTCACATTTTCGAAGTAAACTTTTATGAGAAATATTTGGAAAATAAAGTGAAACAAATCAGGAAAGTTTATGCGGATCGATGAAGACTAAACTCCCTTTTGCACTAGGCAGCGACGCGATGAGATGTGACTTGATGAAAAAGTCGCCAGCGCGATTTTTTTGTTTTCACACCACAGGCGACATTTTATTTATCGTTCGGAGGTACTATTTTTCATAGCGGGAAATTTTTTTGTGTCATGGGTCACATGAGGATATGTATATTCAATAAAAAAATATGTGCAATAGTTATACAACGACACTCCAAAACATGTCAGCAACGGTGAAAGAGGTTTAACATAATTGTGATGAAATCAAGTTAGTTTATATGACTAAATTTGCTGTATATAGAAGAGTGAAATGGAAGAGGTAAAGACCATTGTGGGTACATCATAACAGGAATGACACCATCGACTGGTAGAAGAACTTTGATTGGATGGAGGGAATGCTTTTAGTAATAAATTTTGTGTTGCATCTGAGGAACTGACGTAATGGCCTCTGCGTGCTAGACTAAGTTGACCAGTCACTTATATGAAATGGCCTCATATGTTTTAAGAATCATTTGACAAAATTCAAAAATTAAAATATTAAATAGCCTACTTCTCTAAATGGCGCCAAATCTTATCATTAAGGTATACATATCTCCTATTCAGTTGGATAGGTGGAAGTATAGTATCAGCTAACCCCCTCCCTCTTCCGTCCTCTCTCCCCCCCCCCCCCTCGAACATTGCGGCTTAATCATTAGTGAGTAATCACCATCAATCGGAAGCCTATTGGGGAAATGGAGAAATATTCACCGACCGAAGGCATAGGAAGTATCACCAACGAATTAACTCAAGCCCACCATGGATGGGAGCATGTCAGGAAAATATCGCTTTCCTTTGCCAGAAATGATACTTTCAATAAAGCCTCTGACAGCCTTGAACATTGACAGCGTATAGGATCGAGTCAGCAAAATGATAATAGGCACATCTTTGCTTTTATAAGGCAGATATTCTCATATCCTGCGAAGACATAAAGTTATATAAGCCTGTACTTTAGCCTCGTGTTATAAGTGTTTCGTGTTTATATAGAGCGAACCATTTCAAGAGTACACTGTTTTTTGTGTACAAAAATCATATTATACGATAGGCTATACCCATAACAGAATAGACTGAAGTAATTTTACAATGTCCTTATCGTGATGTCAAGTTTTTTTAATGACGGTATAGTGTGTTGACCACATCTGTATATTTTATTTTATTGCCATGTTATATAGAACTGAAAAGTTGCCAAATCAAAGTCGGGTTTGAACTTTGTAGTATATATAACCCCTTTAACACAGATCAAAAGAGTACACATTTGTTTGCCACACTTGAAACTACACACATTATATCGTAAGAAGTCATACGGCAATGGGAATAAACAGGGTCAATTCGGGGCCCTGGTAAACCATGGAGAGGGAGGGATGGCTATATATATATATATATATATATATATTTATATATATATATATATATCATATATCTTGACCTGTCCCAATGCCCCCCTCCCCCAAACCCCCTCCCCTCGACCTACCGTTCATAGTCGGCTGCTCAAGCGAGGAATCAGACTGTCCGAAGACATGCTTATAGGAATAAAAAATAGCCTACATTCGATACAAGATGATGAATTTTCTCTCAACAATAGTTTTTTCCCCCAGACCCCATGGATGCCCTAGTGTGCCCTAAATCGCTGCAGTGTTGTGTCGTAATCGTCAGGGACCCCCCAAATCAGTGCCAACGCCCCTTACTCCCTGTGTACCCTGTATCGCCCACTGAGACTTCCCAACGCCCCCCTTAGGGGACCACTTTGAGAACCACTGGTATAGTAGAATGCTACTAAAGATAATAAACTTATGGGCACAATTTAAGCTGTACGTAGAATATACCGCGGTGCTGTATAAAAACATCTGGCTTCATATGATAGTTGGCACGCATGCGTCCAGACTAGACGATATTTTGCCTTTAATATTATGATAGGCGTATACTTTAGACCATGCCATTGATAAACCACATTGATCGGTCATCATAGAATTGTGCAGCCGTTCGTTAAGAAAAGTACTTGGATTATTATGTTGATTGTATTTTAATTAATCTACGGTCATGCACTTATACTAAATTACTTTGCATGAATCAAAAAAATAAAAAATAAAACAAACGAAAATGTAAGTTTAACATGAGTCGTCGTGAGAAAGAATTTAAGAAGGGAATTTACAATGTTATCGAGAACTATTAATAATGGCAATGCACTTGATTATGTGAAGTCACATATATACAGTTATTTAAAAAAAAAAAAAAAAAAAAAAAGTTAAAAAAATGTCTCACCTATAGGATCATTGTAGTTACCCATTATTGTCTCAATAAATCAGTTAAAACAATCGGTTTTGACAATATTAACTTTAAGGAATATAATTAAATTCTTTTGAAGTGAGTCACAGAAGAGACAAATCAAAGAAGAAAAGTACTCGCGATAGTGTATAGTGTCCAAGTTTAATATAAATGTAACAGATAATTACCTATTATCTATACGTTCGGCTTGTAGCCTATATATGTTACCTATGAAGGGCTGCATTGAAAATATGCTAGAGGACATCCATACACTTACAGTTATATCCAAGTCTGTGTTCTATACCGTAATGTTTTACTTTCAAAATAAAGCACCGCATGGCAGAAATTGTGCCTGCTGTGTTTCTACCTTATTGATTACTAAAATTGTCTTCGATGAGAAGTTATCTAGACTCAGTGGAAATTTTGATCGAAAAAAATTTCGTTGTTTCAAACCTTGATCTTTTGATCCCTCTCCGTATACAACAGGTGTGTTTCTCATGCACTCATGAGCTCGTGATATTATTTACTACGTGTGTGTTTAGAGTATCCAGGGTTGCATAAAGACCGACTGGAACTGGTAAAGCACTCCCTATTCTTAAGGTTTACTGTTTGAGAAACTTTATCATACATACTGGGGGACTCATGGAGGTTGTGACTCGCAAAACTTCCCTACAGTTTACAGTTTGTTCCTAAGCTGATGCGATCTCATCATTCACGTAGATCATCTGGCTAGCTGTTATCAGTCAGTATAGATCGAAGTTCTCTCAGCACATTCGTCGTTAAATACATATTAGTCATAATCAAAAACATTGGTCGGTAGCTCTATATAGGAGTGACTATAGGCTAAGTGTCGTAATACAAACTATAGCCTATACATACAGATTTCCACGCGGAACGACAATGGCGCTGGATGATTTATTCATCCATATCGGAGAACTTGGAAGGTACCAATGGTATCTCTTTATTTTGGCGTCGCTGGGTACTGTAGTGTGTCCTGTGACACTGTTCTCACAGATATTCTACACAGTTCCTACCGAACACTGGTGTAGTGTGGACTCGTGGGGTTACGAAGATTGTGATATCTATGGCCTGGATCATTCGCAGTGCGAGGAAGCTCAGAGAAATCTTTCTATTCCTTGGTCAAAAGACACCGGTTACGATGAGTGTAATATGTACAACGTTACTGGGCTTGAATTTGACTCGGATGGTATCAACGATGAGCTCGATGTCATCGAATGTCAGAACGGCTGGAAGTTCGACCAAAGAGAATCTGGCCGCACGCTGACAGCTAAGGTAAGAGTCTAAAACTGATTCACGGTACTACGGTATGATATAAAGAAAAAATATATTAAAAAAATTAACCTTCTTTTTGAAAGCGGAATTATTAGCGGGAGATTTCAGTTAAGTTATAAGCTGCGCTACATTAATTGAACCTTCCGTAGGATCGCGGCCGTTCTTTCCTTTCACCCATTCTTCCCTTCTTTCGTCATTCTGTCCGTTCATCCGTCATTTCGTTAGTCCACATGAACACCCCACACCCATTTGTTCGGTGGTTCGAGTGAAGCTGAACAGCTCTGAATATTCTACAAAAGAGAGACAAATGGTGGGACCCAAATGACCTCATATTAATCAACGTATATAGCCAGTTTATGTGAGGGCATTTCACAGTGTTAATATCGTTGGAAATAAATGTGCATATGTTCATCAATAGTCTACAACTGAGTGGGCAACCTACGGCCCGCGAGCTACATGCGGCCCACCGGTGATTTTTTTGCGTCCCGTGAGATGTCTCAAGAAAAAGAAACAAAATCAATCGATTTTACATCGTCACAAAAAACGAGCTATAGCTGCTTAGAATTTATCGGCACTAATGACGCTGTCAGGTAGGCCTATTATCCCCATTCATTATCAACTGTACTGTATTGACATTATGTTTTTGTGAATACAGATTAAGTACACACACCTATATTGCTTGAAAGTCCTCGAATCTAAGGTTTGAAATCAACAGCAGGTCGTTGGTTAGGTACGACCCAGTCAATTTTTCACTCCTTATATCTGGCCAATTCATTCAAAAAGTTTGACCACCCCTGGTCTACAAGAAAACCTACATTTCTAACCATTTTGGTGACCAAGATACTAAATAATATGTTGGATATAATGGCATTCTCCTATACGCGCCATGGCATAAGCACATAAGTTCTTATCTTTTTTGTTAAAGTTAATCCATTGTTTTAATGATAACTCTATTAACGAACTTATTAGTTCATGGACAATGCAGTAAGAAATGAAACTCCAACGCTATTGATTTTTAAATTTGAAATTTTAATGCAATGTAATAGTATAGTGGATAAATGATACATATCTTTCATTGTGAAGATATAGACGTATATGTAATGTTATTGACTTGCCGTCAATCCAGTTACATATTGTTTGATGAACCTCATATGTTTCAAAGGTCACTTCTCAACAAACAAAAACAAAATGAATAACAACTGTTAGGAATGGAAACGTTAACTTAGCAGATAGTGGCATGAAGTTCACAATGTATATACATTGCTTTGTAATTAAATTCATCCTGTAATCAAATTAGATAACTTTAATGACAATCCGCTTAAATGACAATGTAAAGGTACCCTGTCTTGAGATACAAATTTCCTTCCGTCAATTTCCTTTCGTAATTAGCATAGTTATTCCGCAACTATAATCGTCCTACGAAAGCTCTTAATGTATTGTACTAAAATCATTTCAGTGAAATTACTTAAAGTGTAAACAGTACATATTGTTTATTTGTTTATTTACAGTTCAGCTTGGTTTGTGACAGAGAGGTATTAATTCATGTTGGACAATCTCTCTACTTTATTGGCTGTCTGATCGGGTGCCCTTTATTCGGCGCATTATCGGATAGGTGAGTTCTGCCGCCCTCTTTTAGCTGAGATAAACATTATCTTTCTTCATGATATGAATGGAACATAATGATATCGTAGTCTGCCGATAATGTAATCAAAAAACATATATACACAATGTCGCATACGTCTGAAGAAGTAAGGGTTAAACAGGTCTCAATGCAGTTACATTAGATAATGAAGTCTACCATTAAAGGGACTAAATAGCAGATTTGTACTTCGGGTACAACATCGTACGAGTACGATTACAATTCACTCTGGCATGATGTCGAGTACAACGCTCTCTGCGCGAAAGCGATAACTCACTTGTACACTACTATAATTGACTTGCATTTCAAAATATGAGTACGAGTACCAATCCGACTTGGGTGTGTGCGAGTACAAATCCACTTGGGCGAGAATGAGTACAAATCCACTTGGGTAAGCACGAGTACAAATCCACCTGGGTGAGTATGAGTAAGAATCCACACAGGTGAAAACGAGTATAAATCCACTTAGGTGAGAACGAGTACAAATCCACTTAGGCGAGTACGAATCCACTTGGGCGAGAACGAATACAAATCCACTCGAGTGAGTACGAGTACAAATCAACTTAGGCGAGTATGAGTAAGAATCCACACGGATGAAAGCGAGTACAAATCCACTTAGGCGAGTACAAGTACGAATCCACTTAGGCGAGTACGAGTACACATTTACTTAGGTGAGTTTGAGTACAAATCCATACGGGTGAGAACTAATACAAACCCACTTAGGTGAGTACGAGTACGAATCCACTTAGGTGAGTACAAGTACACATTTACTTAAGTGAGTATAAGTACAAATCCACATGGGTGAGAACTAATACAAACCCAATTAGGTGAGTACGAGTACACATTTACTTAGGTGAGTATGAGTACAAATCCATACGGGTGAGAACTAAAACAAATCCACTTAGATGAGTACGAGTATACATTCGAGTGGGTACGAGTAAAGATAACAATATGCTAGAGTACGAACATGTTGCACGCACACAGGGCATGCTGAAGTAGCCTCAAAGATTCAAAACTTTGCAACGGGTATTTCAATTTTGTTTGCAATTTGGAGTATTATCTGCGTGATGCTTGCCTGATATGTATAATTTTTAAGAAAACTATTCAATGCGTTTACAAACATATATGATGGCAGAACCAAAAAAGTATTCACTTCATTTTTATGAGCCTATATACCAAGAAGCGATGCCCTATTAATCTCGTTTGGTTATCACTTTAAAGCAGGGGTTCCCTAACTGTGGTGAATGAACCCCCCAGGGGGTGCGTGAGTCCATCCCATGGGGTTCGTGAGACGTTTCTGAAAGTCAAAACTAGGGTATACTTTTTGTTGAACTATAATCTGATATATCATATAATTTAGTAATGTACAAAAGTCGTTCCTATCGACAAACTCTACAATATTACACTATGAACTTGATCTTTTACGAAGCACTGTTAAACCTATTATAGTATAATAATGACTCAGATGGTGTCTCTAAAAGTTGGGGGTTCGTGGACAACTCTGACATCCACACGGGGTTCGTGGGGGAATAATGATAGGGAATCCCTGCTTTAAAGTATGAATTTAAACTTATAGACAGACAAGATGTATTGTCCATAACCACTAAACGCGACAGTATCTTTTTCATGTCTTGACGTACATTATTTACGAAAGCAGTAAAAGAAATCTGGCTTAGCTCTTAACAGTTTAAGTTTCCCTGATATACACTATAAAGGCTGTATCATCAAGACCATTCTTATGTAGCCGATATATGTGGCCTTTATTAGAAAGACAACGTAAAGCAACGGTATAGGTTGACCCCAGTATATTTTGTTTTATAGCATCTTATCTTATCTTTTATTTTATTTTTTATTCCCCTTACATTTGCAAAGGTCAATCAAATTTGTTCTGTGTGCAACTGTTACAATAAAAATATTTTCAGGCATTGACCCTTTACTTTTGAGTATAGACCGACAATCTTGTTGCTCAAAGCACTCGAGTTGCTAATATAAAGTGTTTCATTCGAACTATAAGAATCGAAGTTGCGGCCTTGAAGAAGACGTAATCAGGAAATTGGCCGTTAAGTAGTTACTCACCAATCCCGATCCCTGTAAGCAAATCGTGCATATATTTTGAGCCCCCTCCCCCCACCCAAAAAAAAGTAGAAATCTTCCGCGAGGGAATTGAACGTCTCTTGTGACAGTAAAAGAACAAGGTAGCTAAATCTAATATTGTGTTCATTGATATTTATATGATGGAAGACGTTAAAGCCTATACTCATCTTTAATACCTTAGTATATGCACCCTTCTTCTTATTCTTCTTCTTTTTCGTTGGGTACCCCCAAATTCCACTTTCCTCATCTCTGGGAACACTTGGTGGCGGATACTGTGGCATGAGGAATATATACAGGGAGGTGTCTCCTATCCATTTGAGAAACTAGCATGTGATTAGGGGGGGGGGGGTGATTTCGGAATGTTGTATTAGTTTGCAACTTTTTAAAGTATTTTTTTTTGTTTTGCTTTCAAATATCATTCAGTATTTTTTTTTTCTTCCGAGCAATTTGGTGACCCTTCATTTTTTTGGTCGATCCTAAGAAGAACCTTGATATACCATGCAGGACTTTTAGAAATATTTAACAGTGTGAAGGATTTCAAGAGACAAACAAACGTGCAGTTTAGAACGAATAAAAAAGTTTGCTTCTGATTGGATACTCGAGTGACCCGAGTGTAGAAAACAGATCTTCTGACGTCATCATAATTACGCCATGATGGGATTTATAATCTGTATAGTTACGAGATATGACTAAAAAATATTCGAAATTTTTAAACTTCATATACGGAATCTGGATTCACCCCCCCCCCCCCCCCCGCCTCGCCCTCCCCTTTCCCTCGACACGTCAGTTGACCTCGTTTGTGTAGAACATGCTCGAAAATATATATTCCTACCACCTGAACATCCCTTTAAAACAAAGAATGAAAGGCAGTAACATAATTCGCGTGTGACTGATAGAAGAGAATGAAACTTAATATACCAGGGGTCAACAGAGGGGGATATCAGACGACAGGAGTCTGTCCAATCAGGAACTAGTTCAAAGCCGATTTTCATGGAAGTCTTCGAAAACAGAAACACTTAAGTAAAAAATGATCATTACGTGGCGTTTGATTAGTGATATCGTCGTATCGGTTTGCGTGTGTGTATGTGTCTGGCACGTGGGTCAGTATTTAAGGAAACACATACCCCATATATCAGTATAGAAGTTTTGTGATAGATATATAGCCGCCAATGGACAACATCCTCAATAAATAGCTATAAGGCAAATCTAATTCCATTTTGGAGATTATCATGGATTTCATATTTCCTCACATTGATGGTTGAAGACCTGATCAAGCATAAACATTACATATTCAATCCGCGACGTATCCTTCGAATGATTATGCCTCTCTTTTAAAATTGTTTTGCAATGTTATTTAATATAATGGAGTCGTTAGGGTTGGTAAATGCTACATCTAGAAAAAATAATATATTGAAAGTCTTAACATAAATCTAATGGTGGCATTGTGTTCACTGTCTACATAGGTAACATGATCCTACCAGGGTGTTGTCATAGCAACTACCTGATTCTATATGCAAAGACAACTAAGAGAAAGATATAAGGTGTGCAGATCCTATAATGGCACTCTGACGTCACAGATTTACAAAGTGACAGTTCCGAGACACGACTTTTAAACGACGATATCCCCTATAACATATATCCCCTATAAAATATATCCCCTATAACGTATATCCCCTTTAACACATATCCCCTTTTAACGTATATCCCATGTAACGTATATCCCATGTAACATATATCCCCTATAACATATAACCCCTATAACATATATCCCCTGTAACATATATCCTCTCAACATAAAGATTTTTCATAACTGTTTGGGAGAGCTTTTCTTCAAAAAGAATTATTCAAAAACAGTCAAGATAGTGCGGTTTAGTGTGTGTCCTCTTTATACGGCAAGCTATGACGACCACACAGATATACTTCAATTTAAAATGTTACATAACTTAACATCGAATTCAAACTATGACGCTGACGATTTATAATTGACGAAGGGAATGTATAGTCACGAAATGATCTTAAAACATTGCTGTTGTTATTTTTTATTTAAGTATTTGAATACAAAATTTCTTCGATGATAAAACCCATAACATGTAAATTTATCAACTTTAATTTTGAAATAATGAAGCAAGGGTGATTATTTTCTTTCAGCATATATCAGCTAGATGTTATGTTTGATTTCAACTTTTGTGCACTCCGCCATGCTGCAGGCTAGTCTTCCCCGAAGCCCTATTATATATATGTATATATATATATATATATATATATATAACTGTTATAAAATATTAAAAAACATAGGTGTAATTGCAATAATAATTTTGAATGTTGGAACTAACATGTAACAAGATCATACAAAATAAATAGATAGCTGAAATGTGAATGAAATAAGATGAGCCCATCGTAAACCTCCTACGTAAGCACCAACACGTAAGATGAACATAAAATAATTAAATAGATGAATAACGGCATAAACGCAGGAAAAATGAGCCCATTCAAAAGCATAAACGTACAGAACAGGTAAGATGTTGCAAAGCTAAATATCAAAAATTTTAGAATTTAAACGTAATAAGATCTTTAGAAAATTTGCATAACATATAATTATATTTTATTTTTTCGGTCTTTGCCCCCTGGCAAGGAGTGCCCTCATGATGTCGCAGAGCTTAGAGCATAATCGTGGACATTACTTGAGGGGGATAAACATGTCATTCATATAATTGGGTGTTAATCTGTTAAGAGATTAATATACCATAATATACCATACTTAATCGTTTATATTTTACATGTACATAAAGAATTGCGAACCGAGAACCTTCAGTAGGTCACATGATCTTGCGTCATAAGTAGCGCTTAAACTAATTCTGGAAACACTTATTTGGAGCTTAATTTTCCTATTAATATTTCCCTGATTGCATGATCCCCACATAAGATTGCAGTAATCGAGGAGGTACGGTATAATGTATCTATGATGATATAATACACAAGTTGGTACATCAATATATAGCTTAATTCTTCGACGGCCAACCTGGTGCTGACTTTCTTACACACATAATCTATTTGGTCTTGAAGATCTTACGCACATAAGCTATTTGGTCTTGCCAGGATATGGGTTCATATCTAACCTGGTGCTGACCGTTTTACACACATAATCTATTTTGTCTTGCCAGGATAGGTTCATATCTATCCTGGTGCTAACAGCCTTACACACATAATCTATTTGGTCTTGCCAGGATATAGGTTCATATCTATCCTGGTGCTGACAGTCTTACACACATAATCTATTTGGTCTTGCCAGGATATAGGTTCATATCTATCCTGATGCTAACAGCCTTACACACATAATCTATTTGGTCTTGTCAGGATAGGTTCATATCTATCCTGGTGATGACGATCTTACACACATAATCTATTTGGTCTTGCCGGGATATAGGTTCATATCTATCCTGGTGCTAACAGCCTTACACACATAATATATTTAGTCTTGCCAGGATATAGGTTCATATCTATCCTGGTGCTGACAGTCTTACACACATAATCTATTTGGTCTTGCCAGGATCAGTTCATATCTATCCTATTGCTGACAGTCTTACACACATAATCTATTTGGTCTTGCCAGGATAGGTTCATATCTAACCTGGTGCTGACAGTCTTACACACATAATATATTTGTTC
This sequence comes from Apostichopus japonicus, assembly GCF_037975245.1. Classification (NCBI taxonomy): domain Eukaryota; kingdom Metazoa; phylum Echinodermata; class Holothuroidea; order Aspidochirotida; family Stichopodidae; genus Apostichopus; species Apostichopus japonicus. The sequence continues at coordinate 10,742,854 of NC_092581.1, forward strand.
TTGCCAGGATAGGTTCATATCTATCCTGGTGCTGACAGTCTTACACACATAATATATTTGGTCTTGCCAGGATAGATTCATATCTATCCTGGTGCTAACAGCCTTACACACATAATCTATTTGGTCTTGCCAGGATATAGGTTTATATATATCCCCACACCTACGAGCTTATCACATTTTAAATTTGCTACTTGATTTACATCCATATATGTACACTAACAATGTCAGTATCTGTTAGTGTAAGTTATACCTTCTCTGGAACAGACTAAGATGCGTTTAGTTTTGTCTGTATATTTACTACAGCCATCTTGTTATCACTACACCATCTATACATAGATTCATTTCATTTATGTGGTAAGTCCCCCGTTATGGTTTCCACTTAACATGGAAAGTTGTATCGTCTGAATACAGATCAGTGTTACAGTGTGATAGAAACAAGTCAAAGTCGTAACTATACAGTAAAAACAGTAATGAACCAACAATAGAGACCTTTTTAAGAAAGGTTACCCAGGAATTAAGAACCTGGGCAAGAAAACCAAACTACCGAACGACTGATCCGCTCTCAGCCCCAGTCCCCTATAGCATCTCGGAGACTGTGACTGAGTGATCATCGTCGGGTGTGTATATACCCATTCCCCTCAAAAGGGAACAGATACTACACATGATCTTAACCAACAATAGTGACCTGTGGCACACCGCTTTGCATGGTAATGCAGGTTGAATGAAACCCCGTTAACAAGGATTTCTTTGACTTCTATCACACATGTAGGTACGACTTTAACAATTCAATTGAATCTTTGGAGCATTGATATATACTTAGTTCTTTTGAACAATATAGCTTAGTTGACTAAATCAAAAGATACATTGGCTTGATTAATACTAGTCTGGCCGAACAAATATTGAAGATTAGTTCATATTCATTTGGTAAGTTCAACTGTTGAGTAAGTGAAAAACATTCTAGAGCGGTATCATAACCTATAATCCTGAGTTGTGTTAATCTCAGTATAGATTAATAGGTAGAACTCTTCTACAACCAGTGGCGGAGCTAGGGGTATTGGTCAGGGGGGGGGGGGGGCAAGAATGGTCTGTAGGGGCGCTTTCGACACTATCTAAGCGGAGCGCCACCACAGGTTGGCGCGGAGCGTACAGAAAAGTTTTGAGTAAAGATACTCCCTAGATCGCCGGAAATTACCCTTTCCTGGCCTAGCTAATTTGCAGATAAACAGTGAATAAATAAAATAGGTGTCGTCGCCATTTTGTCAGAAAATTACACCAACAGAATATGACAAATGTCAATAGGTATATGAGAGCGCAATAAAAAGTCAATAATCGTGAACAAGTAAAAAGTAGTAAAAAGCTGAAATGGGCGCCAGCAGTCCATTTGAGTCGGTCAGGGGGCATCCGCCCCCCCCCCCCCGTGACTGTATGGACGCTCCGCCACTGTCTACAACCACAAAAGAAGCATATTTTAATAATCTGATGCGATTCTTCTTTGAAATATTTCATCAACTTCGAAAAAAATCAACACAGCCTGGGAGAGTACATTTTTCGTCTACAAACAGTTGAACCACCCACGCTGGATTCCCATGGTAACAATTGTTATTATGACGCCGTCCGTCAATTTGTAGGTTTCAAGAGAAAAAAATAAATAATATTTTTGTTCAAACAAGTTACATTGCATGGAGGTTTAGATGGTTTCTGAAACCTCACGGCAAGTCAAGGTAGAGAGATATCAATAGCTTAACCTATCGCAACATGACTACGACCGTCGGCATCTTGGAACGAGAGAAACCAATTCTCTACTTGCTGTGAATTATCAGCGTGCTATCGTCATTGTTTCTTAGGTTACAACAATCATGCTGCATGATAACTTGTACACAATGATACGACATTTGACGTTCTTCAAAGTGAATAGGTTTTTTTTTTAAAGTAATCTCACTCAAGATACAGTTTTATGCACGCAACAGCAAAGCAATTGATCCGCTCTCATCCGCTGTCCCCTTATACACCGGTAACGCTACATAACCCGTATGATTATGACGCTGTTACGTCACGTGAGGTATCACGAGACACTTCGAAAGATAATCGATATTATACAACATCTAATTATATTCCGGCCATTTGATTGGTCAATTGCTCGTCAATTGCATGCAAAATCCGCTCTATTCCACTCTATGAAATACAACCATGGGTTATACTTTTTTGATAGCACTTTTTTCAATGGTAAGAGAGCAGAGAAACATGTCTGTTCAAAACAATCTGTTGCATGAGTGCATTTTACATCCAATTATATCCAGGTGTAGGTGTTGTATAAAACAAATAAATGAATGGTTTCCATTCGTGCAATAGTGCAAATATTTCATTCGTTGAATGGAACATTCCATCTTTCAACGAATGAAATATTTGCACTATTGCACGAATGGAAACCATTCATTATGTGTATACTATACAAGTGAGATATATGATGTGTACAGTGAATCTGCGCAGAAAATAAGAGTAGATGCTACACATGACATTAGTCAAAAGCAAGCTAACGAGCTCTACATAGTGGAAGACATACAATGCGTGGACGCACATACACAAACGCGCGCGCACATCCACGCTCAGGCACGCACCCACACTTGATATTTCCTTTTGCCCTCTTTGTCCCATATATCAGGTAGTAAATACCCAGACAAGTACATAAACACACGCACGCACCCACACGGTGTGTCATTTAGCTCACTACGACCAGATGTAAAGTTTTAAGTTTATTTACAAAAGTAGTAAAAGAAGGTAAATATACTTTTGGTTTTTATATTCTTTACACAGGATTGGACGAGTTTATGCTTGGGGATTCTGTATCACCCAGTCACTTGTATTTGCTATTACAATGCTTTTTGCTAATAACTTTTGGACGTACACTGTGATGAGGATGCTGATGGCGATGTCTAACTACGCATTGTGGATTATTCCATTTGTCTATAGTAAGTAAAATGTTTCATACTACAGCCCTCTGGAATAAATATACATGAATCTAAATGTGCAGTTGCTAAGTAAATTCCGTGAGGAGGTGAATATTATACATTTTAGCCTACGCTAAGATTGGTATTTTCCCACTACTCCCCCCCCCCCCCCAAAAAATGGTTTGAATTGTAACAATCATTACACGGTCCATGCATTGAATGAGAGTAATTTTGGGAAAAACAATTGTGAGTTTTAAGTAAATTTATTCGTTTACTATAGGTAAATTTAACATTGTCCTCAACTATATTAAGACATTTACGTCATTGCTGAGGAAAAGGGTTGCGGGATATGGTCTAGGTCAAGGTTCCATAACTTTATCCCACCACGAACCCCCTGTGAATGTCAGAGTTGTCCACGAACCCCCAACTTTTCGAGACACCATCTGAGTGATTATTAAACTATAGTACGCATAACAGTGCTTCGTAAAAGATCAAGTTCAAGTTCAGCTCTTTATCTTCACGACGTTCCGTCATGCGTACAACAACTTCACCAAAGTCATGCGGCCTGCGTCTGTTTCATAATGCAGTTATTTATCAAATGCACGGTACGGTACAGCTATGGCAACATATGCGTATGGAACGCGAAAAGAGTTTGTCTGTATGTACGACTTTTGTACGTTACTAAATTATACAAAAACAAAAAGTACTCTAGTTTTGACTTTCAGAGAAACGTCTCACGAACCCCCTGGGATGGACCCACGCACCCCCTGGGGGTTCATGCACCCCAGTTAGGAACCACTAGTCTAGGTTAACTATGTAACCAGACTCTCTGCAGAACACATAATGATCTGAAACTAACAAAAGGGCATGTGAGAACATAACATACCAGATGTATGTTGCACGCTACTACACGACTTTTTCAACTCGTTTCACACCCCAGTCAACCAGTTCTAATTTCGTTTCATTTTTTCTTTCCTAAACGTCATCAGTATTGCCTCTAAATATGATACAAAGTCAGAAAATGATATAATATGCTCTAACAAAGCTTTTGACTGCAATCCTACTTCCTCGAGTCTATATTCCTTTCATTATTCCTAATTAAAACTACTTCAACTCAATTGATTTAGGAACTAACCTACACGGTGTTTAAGTGCTTTGAAAAACTTTAGCACATGATGATGCTTAACATTGGTGGTCATTACCAATAATCTTTCAAAGTGGATTTCTGTAAATAAAGGGAATAAACAGCAGCGAATGTGGAAAATTGTTAACCTTAATTATAACTTAATTTGTTTTTTCCCCCTCTTATTCTTGTATCCTTTATTCAAACAGTTACCGAAATTGTAGGCTACAGTAAGCGGATGTTCGTTGGTTTGCTTGTAGAGTTTTTCTGGGCAGGAGCATACCTTACGATTACACTTCTATCGTGGATCTTAAAAGATTGGATGTATGTTCAAATTGCAGTGATAGGAATTCATATTATTTCATATCCAATACTATTGTAAGTATACATTTATATATATTAATATTTGTATACTCTCTTTGATCGCTATTTTATTTGTACTACACTGGAGGAACCATGAGGCCATGGGATACAGGAAGCTTCCAAAAGTGGGAGTGGGGGGGGGCACAACATCAGAGGGGCACTTTCTCATTCCACAACCACCACTCGTTATGTTAAAGCCTATACACTCCGGCCATATCACTTAATTATATGTTGTGTTAGTGTGGTGCATTTGACTCTATTTAAAATTAACAAAGATATCCAAAAGACAGTTCTTTATCAAAGGGGCACATTTATTTGCAAGTAGAGCATATTTGCCCCCCCCCCCCGGCCCCTACCCCCTTGAATATTATGAGGCCCGCATGCTATCCATTTTGTAGACCACTGCTAGGTCCCTATATAGGTTGTAGCATACCAGCAAGATATGGGAAATTAAACGTTACCTATATACTATTAAATGCAGAGCTATCCAGTGGGGGTGGGGATAGGGGTGGAGATAATGATCTCCAGGGTTAAGGGCCCCACGATCCTTCCGTAAACACTTCCGGACGAGATACACCAACATTTTCGAGCTGTGCCTACCAAACTTATTGAGGGTGTGGCACTGGAGTCGTTTAAACCGACTCTCCTGGTGGGGGGAATAAGGGGAGTGTTGAATTAAATGAGATTTTTATTTGATCAATAACAGCTGATATTAGGCGCAAAATAATTTCCGTCATAATAAAGAGTTGACCTGTGATCTGACTTCATAGTCTCGTACCGGAATCCCCGAGATGGCTGTTGGCAAGAGGCAATTTCAAGAAAGCGGAAGAAATTCTTACAGTAATAGCGAGAAGAAACGGCAAGGAAATGCCGCCTAACTACAAGAGCGAACTCATGGATGAAGCAAAACTGGTAGGTTTGTATGATACTATGGAACGCTTTAAATATGATATTATAATGGTGGTGGTGGTAAATATATATATATATATATATATATATATATATATATATATATATATATATATATATATATATATATATATATATATAGTTCATTAATACAATAGTTCTACGTTATTTCAATATTTAAAAAAAATTATAAATACCTATACCATTTTAGTGTTAATGCCTTGTGTATAATTATTTATTTTGAATGGGTTTAGCCTAGATCACTTAGTAACATAATATGTTATAATTAATACCACTACCCCATTCCTCAACCCCCAATAAAATGTTTAATATCTACTCTCATATAGTGTGTTTGCTGGGAGAGAGTACTTAACACCGGTGAATTGCGCAACGATTTTATGGTGGAGGGCGTGGTGGGGTGCAATGATGACAAATTCTAACCCCCCCCCCCCCCCCGCGCGAAATGATTTAGGTATTGGTATGAACCTTTTAAGGATGGTGTGAACCTGCAATCATTGAACACAAAAGACATCGACTGTTGGATTTGGTGTGAGTGAGGGGGGGGGGGGTAGGGGAAGAGGGCATGAATGTCAATACTTTATAAAAACATTTCTGGATACTTTCAAATTTTCACTCTTTGTGAAATCAAGAGTAGCCTAATAAGTTGTTGATTTTTATATGTGCTGTATACCTATGAGAGTATTTTTCCCCGTGCAAACTTAAAGGGTTAGACTAGGTAAAGATTAAACAACTTAAGACTACAGGATCTATAAATTCCACAATAACAAGTAACAATGGAAACTTTTTAAATTTACTATACAGTTGTTGAGAAACTACAATGGGAGAAACTACAGTATTCTTCTCGACACTCCCTACTGGCAGACAATATTACCATAAAGAAAATCTTATGGTATAGAACATATAATATATATATATATATATATATATATATATATATATATATATGTATATATGATATATAACATCCATGTGCGGTACAACCTTAGCAGTCGAAAATTATATTCAACATTGTTTCAAAGGTTGCAAACTATAGCACTCTTTGCCAAAGATTTCTCCCTCTTGGGACCCCCTACCCTTGACGACCAACCATCTTGGCCTCCCAGTACAAAAAATAGGTGCCTCTTTTGTCGACTAAACTATACATACATGTCTGTCTGTCATAGAGGTCATATCCATATGGTGCGTTATGATATAATGGTATACGATGATTTTTCTTTTAAATTCAATTATCGAGTTTTTCATTTATATTTTGATAGCGAGAACAAGAACTCCAATCCAAGGTAAAACCAATTGACCTTTACCGTAATCGGACCATGCTTCTTTGGACGTGTATATTATTAGTCGTATGGTATGTTGAACTCGCTGTTATATTGTTATATAGTAATGTTTCTATTTGCATCTTATACATAAATAGCGGCGTTTGCAAAGGGGGAGGGGCGGTGGGCAGGGGCGAAGTCAATCCCTCCCCCCTCCACCGTCATTTTGAATATTTATTAGCACTATACCTTTCGGTTACATATACCTAATTATCTATGCATCAGACTGTACCATTTGACGTCTAATGTTTTGTTTCTCTGAGAGGACCCCCAACCCCCCTCCCCCACCTTATTCGAGGGTTCCTCTTCAGCGACCCAAGGGTCATAACCCCTTCTTTGTAAAATTATTGTTCCCCCATATCCTTCCAGATAGGTTCATAGTTCTACCAAACAGTCGGGTGGATTTTCAAACGATTCCTCCCCATGCACCCCCATAAACCTTTGAAACTGGACCGAACTGACCCAAACGATATCAAAGTTGCAGGATACTTTTTTTTTTTTAAACTGTCACCTTTGTCATAAGGTTTTGTTAGAAACACCATATTTTGCGTTGCTTTTCCGCATGGCTTGTAGCTGAAAACTGTTTGGCACTTTCATAACATAGATCGCTTCTTACACTTATAACCATATAAACGTAAATTACAAGTTATGTCACTTTATTAAAGGCTTAAGAGGGATGGAGGGGGGGGGGGGGTGGTGAATGTACTCAAGTTTTAGAACTAAGTGTCAGTGCATGGGTTAGTACGTATTCGTGGTTAACATCTAAAATGTCATTAACCTCGAAAATATAGATATATAAAGTCTTCCATTAACATCGAAGATAGCGATAAGTCTGTAGTAGTTAGATAGATAACGATATGAGAAAACACAATTATGTTGATCAGTACAATACAATGCCGAATCATAAATGGGTTTGATGTCTTAAAAGTGATCTACAAAGATTTAATCGATGAACTCATGAACGATGATATCGAGCTAATTATGTTTATATTGGAGACTGCTTAAACTTATGTCGGTGTTTGTACGGAAGCTTTAAAGTGCCATCAAACATAAGCAAAACTTTGCCCCATAAGTTGACATTTTTCAGTAAATTGTTTAGATAACAATATAATATCTTATAAAAAATCAGAAACATTTCGGATTGCACAGTTGCTTTAAAATGAGCAATTGATCAATTTTCTCCAAAATGTTTAAGTGACAACTTATATATACAACTATATATACCCACACCACAAATCTATGTTTAAATGTGATATTTAGGTGAAGTTGACAAAGCTAATGAATTTTTCCCCTTCTTTCTTTTAATTCTTTATAAACAGGTTCGGTCACGGTATGACCTACTTTGGGTTAACTTTTATGTCTGGAGAACTCGGCTTTCCATTTTATCCATCGTTTTTTATCCAAGCGGCTGTCGAGGTTCCTGCCTACGTCTTTTGCATTATTCTCCTCTCTTACGTTGGACGACGTAACCCTACGTCATTCTTTACGACTATGGCAGGAGTAGCTTGTCTGGTGTCCGTAGTTATGCGTAAGTATCAGTCCCCCAACCACCGCCCCCTCCTCCCTCCTCCCCCCCCACAACAAAATGTTATACCTACGTAGGCGAGGTGCCAGAGAAGAAACGAAGAGAAGAGGAAGTAAGGAGGGGAAGTTATTTGGAGGAGGGGTGGGGAGAAATGTTTTAAGGGGGGGGCCGAAAATGTAATCTATAAATCAGAAGGCAGATTTAAATTCTAATCGAATTCGAAGGCACGTAAAATCACCGAGCATGCTAACTCGAAACAAGACGAATATGAAGGACAGCAATAACAGTTCTGAAATACTTGCAAAGGAAGTTAAACATCTTAATCTAAATTCGCAAATTCGCAAAATCAAGATTTGCAATCACTGTAAAGTGAGCAAACGACTTAATCTCATATTGTTCCACAATTTGACAGAATTCACTCTGTTAAAGCGTCCCTAATAATCAATCTATACCGAAGAGTGAATTCGGTTTCTCCCGTGATTTTTTGCAAGATCTTATTTAGAGTTTAACACTGTCTCAAAAAAAAACGCCTACAATTAGTTTGAAAGATTTCAGTAATTTTAAAGTAATTACAGGAAATATTAAGAAATTGGTGGTAAATTATTCCTATAATTGTAGTTACTTATACGGAAAAGCGTTATCCTAGATGTAAAATCACAAAGGAAAATCCTCACCACCCCCCCGCCGCCCCTACCCTTTAAAAATAAATTAATATTCAAACCGATATTTTCCCTGTACCCCCAACCACAACCCCCCCCCCCAAAGAAAAAGAAGCTCGTTAAGACACTGTTCCCTACCTTTAAAACCCATCAAGCCCCAAGCCACAACAGCTAACACTTATCACCTCACATATCTAAAAAGTTATCCTCCTCGGGTGGATTGATATCGACTTTCTCTTTTAACCGTACATATCCTTTTCAACTTAATTTGCAGCTCCTGGCGTTTGGAGGGCCCTGATGATATTTGCAGCCAAATTTGCCATAAGCGTCAGTTTTGTGATATTGTTCGTGTACACCGCAGAAATATTCCCGACTGCAGTAAGGTCAGTGATTTTTACTGTAGCTTAATTTGTGTCCCCAAATATCAAAACTCAAATATGGACTTTTTATCTGTTTTCTTTCTTTATTATATGTCCCTATTCAGCCACCGTAGATTCTGACAGTACACGTATACTCTTGGCTCTTGCCTATACTCTGTTTTATGTTTAACAGTGTTACTAGAATTGAACAAGATGATGATATCAAGTTTATATGTAATGCTGGTTAGATATGAATACTCCTGATCGAGTCGTGCAGGACACGGCTCCTGCAGATTAACTAGATAAAAAAAATAATAATAATCATAACAGACAATTAGAATTTTGGTAAATCGATACTTGGTGAGGAAGACAAGCAACACACACATTTTGGAAGCATACTGGTAACTACTACTTATTATTATTAATATTAATATTAATATTGGGAGGTTGCTCCAGACCTGGCAAACCCACCCTGCCGGGATGGACCATTACGGCTATGAAAAAACAAAACAGAAAAATAATTCCAGGTGGCTGGGCTGTTCCCCAGAAGAGGAATATTCTTCTGCAGGGGTTTGACTCACAATCCCCCTAGCCACTGGGTTCCTAAACAAGCCCCCTCCTCCCCCACCCCCCTCCTTCCCTCTGCCAGGACTGAAGCCTCCTCCCAGTTTAAAAATATGTATCTAGGGAACATCTTAAATTATTTTTGGCGTAGGTTTTATGAGCTAAGTTATATGTGCAACCCATTGATACCTTATATTTTCTTGCTTTTTTGTTCTTTAGAGGGTTTGGTCTGAGTTTCTCGGCAATTATATCTCTGATAGGAGAAACAATATCACCGTTGGTGTTAGTCCTGTCACATTGGTGGCCACCCTTCCCAATGGTCTTCTGTGGACTACTAACAATCGTAGGAGGAGGATTAGTGATGCTGTTACCTGAAACAAGAGGGACTATGTTACCTGAGACAATCGAAGAGGCTGTCGCACTTGGCAGGTAAGACGGGTGGGATCTTTATACTTTTTTGAAATTTTTGAAAAGCGGTAAAAACAAAAGGCTGACAGAAATATGTTCGAATGACAAAATTTTCCACGATACAACAAAGGAATACCAAGAAGCCCTCAATAACAGTGGTTACAAACACAAACTCGAATTAAATAAACATCGACAAAAAAGACAAAAAAAAAAACCCCGCTGCAGCAACATAATTTGGTACAACCCCCTGTTAGTAAACATCTAGTAACCAATATCGGCAAACTCTTTTTTTTTACATTTTAGATGAAGAATTCCCAACAAATAACAAACTACACAAGATTTTTAACAGAAACACAGTGAAACTTAGTTACAGCTGCATGCCAATCATCAAAAACATAATCAACGCTCACAACAAATCTACCATCAGCAACCAGAACAGACCACCAACCAAACAATGCAATAGTAGAATAAAAGAACAATGCCCCTAAATGCAGGGAGGAGGGAGTTGTGTACCAGACGAGCTGAGTATCACAACACAAGACAGCGGTGATACACAAACGTACGTTGGACCATGGAGCTATAATCTGTTTATAGCTCTATGGTTGGACTTTGTGCAACTGAATTTAAGACACGGTACAACAACCATGAAAGCTCATTCATACACCAACACAAAAGAAACGAAACTAATCTTAACAAACATATCTGGTCACTCAAGGACAGAAAAATTAACTTTGATATTAAACGGAAAATATTGAAACATGCCAAACCAAACAGAAACTACACAAAACGTTGCAATAATATAATATTTTATTATCTATAGACCCCTCTATTCAACGCTAAACAAACGCTCTGAATTTATGTCAAATTGCAGGCATTCAAGAAAATACTTGCTGCATACTAAACGCACAAACACTAAACTCAAATGACACATTTTAACATGGCAGTCGCATATACTAGCACCTGACGAGTGAGGAATCACAAAACAAGCGTGTCGTGCCCTAGTCAAACAATGGGTCGTTATTTAGATTGTATTATATATATATATATATATATATATATATATATATATATATATATATATATATATATATGACAGATATATGTCCGTACCACTAGTGATTCTACCACAGTGATTCTACTGGTGTGTGAATGCGTGTAAACTGGCTTTGTATAACAGTCAATGCTTTCTTATTTACGGCTTGGGTTGTAATTGTAGTTGTAATTAAATTGTCAGATTCAAGGCACCAGGGGTGCACTCTGTAAAATCATAATGCTTGGGAAATACGCCCTAAATAAGTGCGTCACAAAAAGTGCGACTTATATCAAATAATTGCGTCATTTGGTATTAAAAAAAGCTATTGCGCTTTCTTTGCAGATCAAAACAAAGGATACCTTCTGAAGATTACGAGGAAGTGAAAGTGTGAAACCACAGATGAGAGATCTACTTCAATCGCCAAGTCGAGATCATATTTGTAGGCTATTACTAAGCAGAATTTGATGGCCACGTTCGCAACATTCCTATGCATATTACAACTCTACTGAATGTAAGCAGCCATTTTGGGACAAGTATCTAATGCTAGTATACCACTCCACACTGTCCTCCCACATCATGCTTCAAAGCACTCATGCTGACAGTATGAACAGTTCCTAACATTTATCTGATAGAAACAAGATGTTCATACTGCTTATACTGTCAGTACGAGTGCTTTGAAAGCAGGACATGAACGTACAGTACAGAGAGAATAATCCCAACTGAGTGAAGAAAGGGACAAACCAAAGGAAGTAAGAAAGATTGAAGATACTTTACACTTACAGGAACGTTATTTGAACTTTGACCTTTGATGAATACGAAGGCTTCAACTAAGGAAGGCATTCGGTATCTTGCGAGTCGTAGACTTTATAGGCAGCCTCCATATGCATAGTCAAAGTTGTATTTCTACCCCCCCCCCCCTTTTAATATTTTGAGAAAGAACCTTTAAATCAATCGGGGGTCATCAATAAAAGTGGTTGGACCAAGTCTTAGAGGTAGCATACACAGCATGCAAATGCTATTAGTTCAGTTCCTCAGATGCAGCACAAAATCTTATAAGAGAGTAATTTTTTACAGCGGCCTCAATTAAACATGGTTAAAATGGATTATCGTGATTTTTTACATAAGGGGGAAATGTGACCTCTGTTGTTCATATAAAGTTGTAAAATCATATGTTGTTTGAGTTATAATAGGAATTTATAAAACAATCCTTGGGTAAACGTTAACAGTTAGGTATGCGGCCGATTGATGTCATCATAAAGGTTACATCTTCAATGTATAACGAGTTACATCTCACACGTGTGGACATTTATATTTCAGTGAATGTGAATATTTAGTGTAACCATGATAAAAATGAGGTGTCCTTTACCAAAGCGCAACCAGTTGCAAATGTTAAAACATTTTAATTTTTTGTTTTAAATTTGTATCTGTTTTCGTTTTATATTGTAGGTAAGTAAGTAAGTCTGACGTAGATCCTGCTAGGATCGAAATATCAGGCACTCCATAACTTTTATACATTTGACTAACTCGGAAGTATTGTTTACAGTATAGATAAGCAGTTCCTGAACAGTTTTTTTTCTTCTTCATAAATATCAGTTATATAGACCTATTTGAAATGAGGTGACCAATCCAAGTGGTTCAAGAAGAAATTAAAGATACCATTTATTGATGCAATTTTTTTACACGGGCTAAAATATTATAAACCATACATATATGTCATAGCATTCTTTAGTAGGGATTGCAATTTTGTTGTTGTCTTGTTCATATTAGTTTTAACACACAAATATCTACATAGTAACGTCACAGAGATCGGCACGCATCGAAGGTAAAATATTGATGTTATATGAAGTTTTGAGAAAAGAAAATGATACTTACATTTGTAAATATGTGATTGTTTTTTTTTTAAAGATAGTATTGCCTAATATTAGTGGTTAAATGAAATTTTGAAATAATACGATGCAAAAATACAAATGCCTTCGTCATCATTTTGGATGTGATTAATGCTAATAAGCTAAGATCTAGCGGATAATCCTTCATTTGCATGGGTGAAACATTTTGAGCATGTCGCATATAGCGTGGTCTGATGTCTGGGCCACGAAATCTTAAGAATGGAATCGAATTCTTCAATTACTCGCTCAGTAACTTTAATTCAGTGAAAAAATGGAAATGGAATGAATGGATAACTCAGTTAGGTTATTTGCAATCTTGATTCGAATTCGACTAAGAAAAGGCTTGGTCAAAATGCCGACCAAAACAGGGACGGATTCAGTATTTTATTAAAGAGGCTGTCCCTGGGTCCGATGAAAACGACTCCGCGCGTGCATGGGCGTATAGTGTAGGAGCCTCCTCTACCGTAAAATAAACAATTGTACTAACAACTACTTTTTAAGTTTTCTGTGCGTTTGAAAAGTAGGCGACCACCCCCAACCCCCCCCCCCCCTCAACACACACACACGTCTATCCTTGATACGGGGCTGCCAAATGAAAGGAGATAAAAGTCTGCCACACGAGGAAAGATACCTGTCGCAAGCATGCAGACACGTATTATGTTCGTGCTTGTATCATTTGATGTTTTGTTTGTATTTTAGGTATTTCAGGAACTCGCAAGAAGCCATCATCGGCTTATCAAAGCCCGCAAGCTGGCCGAAGTCAGTCTCTTAGATTCATATTTAACGTCCATGATTATGAATTGTCAATTGTCAACAACTCTGTAACTGGACGTCAACATTAATCTTGGATTGACTCGAACTCGGGACCTTGTGATTGAAAGGCACCGGCGTTAACCACTGAGCTAACACTCATGTTACCAATGACAGGTTACCAGTGTTACAAGTTACAATTTACCAGTGAGAAGTTACCAGTGACGACTTGGATACGGAAAGACTTGCCACACGAGTGTATATACTCAACAGCATGAGTACGGGCACAGGTAGAACTCCCCTCAGTATGAATGCACGAATACAAACAGGACTGAATAACGTTATATGCGCTAGTATCATATGAAAGATATTCGAGCACAAAATTGCCAGAGTAAATTACGAGTCCAGTTACTTATATATGCTATAATACGAGTACCAGAAAAGGACTCACTACAAGTCTTCATATGCATATTCAACAGATTTCAAACTACCATTGAGAAATTATAAGTGATTGGCATGCTTCATCTGAACAATATATGCATATGCATGTATAGGAGAGGAAGACATCATAGATCGAAAACTATGGCCTCCTTCTATAGCATTTAAATGATAAATAATCAATTTTAAATATTGTCAATATAGTAATAATAATAATAATAATAATGTATGGAAAGGTTTCGTAACCATGGAAGTCTATTCTGGAGTGTGAAATTTATTGTTGGATTGTTGGAAACTTCTGCATCTTTACATCAAACACACAATTTTTAGACCACGTCTAACATATTAAAAGCAGAAGGAAAAATCACATAGATAACATAAGGTATTTGTAAAGCCAAACATTCGATATATGCGGAAATGACGTAAACATTCAGAAGTTGGGTTCGTTGAGGACATAAGCAAACACGAACAAGACAAGAACTTACATATTAACCTTATTATAAACTCCAACGCTATTAGAAAAAAGAACATGTGCCTTGAAATGATGCCTTGTATGATGCCTTTGATGCCCTTTAAATCTATCACTGTTGTCCATGTTGCGGATATGAATAGGATCGAATGAGGCCAACGCTGGGTACCGTAAGTCCAAAACATTGGAAAATGTTCCTCCAACAAAGGAATTATATAAGATAATGACATTATTTGCAAGTTGACAAGAGTTAAATAAAGACAACAGTATCTCAAATTTTGTTACAGACGATATTACATGGAGTTGTAGAAATCCTTTCATGGTGAAGTGAAACAATACATGAACCATGATAGCTGGTACAAATCACGTTTAAAACAAACTGAGCTCCAACATGGACTTTCATGGTCTTTTCTTATATATGGTTTATTCATATCTATGAAAAAAAGAGAAAAAGTCTTTGGATAACACGACAAGCATAATATTAAAACAAACTGAATCCTTTGGGCATCAGATTCCTAACTGATGCAATTAATTATATATCACGGACCATAATGCACTCTAGCATTTTAGATTGCATTGACTCATAGGCGTACGAGGCGGGGGGGCAGGGGGGCGGACTGCCCCCCCCCCAAATTTCCAGAGGACAAGAAATTCGGGCAAAAGTCCTGAAAAATTCGGGCAGCCTAAGAGGAGAAAAAAATATATATACATATATATATATTTTTTTTTTTAGGCTGCCCGAATTTTTCAGGACTTTTGCCCGAATTTCTTGTCATCTGGAAATATATATATATATAAATATGCAGTAGCTTGCCCGAATGTTTTTCAAATTTTTGCCCGACAATTCCATGATTTTATTTATTTAGCATCATGATGCCCGAATATTTCCGTGTAACACCACCGTAAGCGCAGTTCATCTGAGCTACCACGCTTTTTGCACGATC
The DNA here is from genome assembly GCF_037975245.1 of Apostichopus japonicus. Classification (NCBI taxonomy): domain Eukaryota; kingdom Metazoa; phylum Echinodermata; class Holothuroidea; order Aspidochirotida; family Stichopodidae; genus Apostichopus; species Apostichopus japonicus. Next base: position 10,758,566 of record NC_092581.1, read on the forward strand.
AATTTTTTCTTACTAGTCAATTGTATACCTGGACCAAGGGCGGCGGAACCGGGGGGGCACAGGGGGCACGTTTCCCCCACTTTTCCTCAGGTTAAAAATGTGCCTTTTTTTCTACATAAAAATTGAGGTGCCTCAAGGTAGCAAGAGGCCAGGGAACCAGAATGAACACTCGGGAAGGGCCGTTTCCAGCCATCTGAGGGGTTTGTAAAACCAACAATTTTATAGTACGCTCCGCGCCAACCGATGGTGGCGCTCCGCTCAGATAGTCGTGCATACAACTTTGCAAATCCTGACTAAGCCCGTGACATTTAATGAATTTCTGTGGGTCAAACTCAAAGCTATTTCGAATGGAAAAAATTTGTTAAGATATTAACCAGAAAAAAACTCTAATTCGGAAGATTCCTACATTAGCAACTAGCATGATTTCACCTCATTTTATCTCAAAAGAAAACTTGTTCCTTGTTTCCCAATTTGCGCATTGGATATTGCAGTGATAGTATGCATATTTTCCTTTGGGGGGTGGGGGCGTTGATGGAGTGATGTGTATACACAAGTAAGATAATACAATAAGAGTTATAAAGGGTACTAAATATAAGGCTGCATCAGTCCAATCGAATTTCTGCAAAGTGCCCTTTGATGTCGGTGCCCCCCCCCCAGATTAAAAGTGCTTCCGCCGCCCTTGACCTGGATATCCCCAACATGAGTGTATATAAGAAACATTTTCTTTTTCATGGATGGTGGGGGGGTGCCTACAAGCCTAGAAGTGCAGGTTTATCATATTCTTTGTGATATTTTATACTTTTTTGTGAGACAAATTGCAGTCTCACCCGACACAGCTTCAGTATCCCGCCTACTGTCGTTGAACAATGTATGTTTTTATTGAGGTAGCTGAGTACTGTGTTAAAATAATAAATAAGGTAACTAAATATGAGCTTAAAAATTATACTGTCCCATTTTTCCCCTTCAAAGTGATGTTACCATTTTTCTTCTTCTAATTTACCAAATTTTTGGGGAAGTGTAAATTTCTAAAACGTGAGATTATAAAATAAAGAATGTTTAGATGCAACTTGCAAGGCCTCTGAAGTGCCGTTTCCGGCAATCTGAGAGGCATTGTGTGCCAAAAAATTTCTTGTACGCTACGCGCCAACCGATGGTGGCGCTCCGCTTAGATAGTGTCACGGGAACTTTCGGGCACAAAAAGTTCTGCCCCCCCCCCAAACTGAAATGGTCCCGTACGCCTATGCATTGACTAGATTGATTATAATGATTCCTTATTGAGATCGATGTCTCTCGTAAAGTTTATACCATCAAATCTGTATTATTTAACTCTATCAGGTCACATACTCAATTTGAAGTCTATATATCAATCCGCCCGAGTCCAACTGTGCCAAAAAGGAGCAGGGGATTCTTTGATATATGATATCAAATAGGAGCTGTTTTGTTGTAAGGGGGGGGGGGGCTTGGAATTTAGAGTACATAAATGGAAGTAAATGAAGTGCGAACATTGAGTCGATTGAGACAATATTAGACTACTTAAGCTCTTTAAAGAGCAGCGTACGCAGATTGTTACTACTGAGTAAAGAGGTTTGTTGACAGGTGACGAATTCTTCAGACTGCGTAGCTGAAAGTTTACATGGTCTACGATCCGAAAACTTCAAGGTTGTCACGAATAGCCAATATTTTCAACTCCCCAGTGAAGGTATGGTTTTAACTATAGAGAGAACTTCTACAATGACTTAAACACCACATTGTTTTGGAGATTTATTGTATAAGTCAACGGGGGCAATTATCATGGCGTATGGTACCATCGGACACAGCCTGGGGTACGTTGGTCCCGAAGGAGCAGATGAATTGTAGACTTAGGCTGTCTTGTATACAAAATTACAATATTTGAAGCGTTGTCAAGTTACGTGCAACGCAGCAACTCGTCAAGTTGATGATGTTTGCCAAGATGTAATTGTAACATTACTAATACTTTTCACTTCGACAAATATCATATTTTGACGTGTTGTCAAGTTAGGTACCACTCAGTAACTCGACAGTTCGGCAAATGTCGTTAATATGTCTTTGTTAGCGTAAACTTGTCAACTCTGCCGGGACAAAGTTTTGAAGCATTTTGACTGTTTTAACATGGAGTCAGGTTAAGTGCAACTCAGTAACGTGGTATATATTGATATTGATATTGACCAGCTTTGAGAATAAAGCAGTGCAATGCAGAGATAAATTTATTAAAAGTAATGATAAAATGCATAAGGTGCGACTTCTCCCTTTTCCAACCAGAACTGTTCTCTCGGTTGATGATGGACGTCTCCAGCATTTGGACTGTAGGATACCATCGTACATGTCAATACCCGGATATTACAGCACTCTTTCTCGCTATATTCATGTCATTGTGGATATACCTAAGAATTCGATCCTCTGTAGGGACATGTCATTAATGGTATGGTTGGGAATGTAAACTTGTTCTCCAACCGGGGTCTCAGTCTTCATGGTGTTGACTGTGGATCTGTGTGGTTTTGGTTTCACCAAACATAACGGATGCCGCAAACCATACAAGAGATCAGATAGATGACATTAGAGGTTGTTCAAGTGATGTGACTCTATATCTTGTGTGTGGGTTGCATGCTGTGGCTAGTGATGAAATTGGATTCAACAATGTGGTGGCTGCAGATGATGCATCTCAAAGTACGATCACATTTGAAAATACCATGCTGAATGGGTGTGGGGTTAGAAGTTAGAGGTGGAACAGCAGCACGCACAACAAGGTCCCGTAGGTTGCGTGGATGTCTGTAGGCGATGGTGGGTTTTTAAGCGACGGCTGGTTGGAATCTCTCTGAAGTGAGGAGAATGTTGTGGTTGTTAGTGGTGATTTGCTGAAGAGGAGGAAAAGTTGGGTGGAAAGTAACAAACGGAGGGAGCTTGTCGTCGCAGTCTCTTCCCTTTTTGTCCTTCACTGCCAATGTAGATGATCTGGATTGGGTTCATGCACCCTTCGGGCACCATGGCCCCTGGCAATGAGGTGTTTGTCTAAACCATCTGTATGTCGAATGAAAGAGGAATTGTTAGAGCAAATGTGACGAAGACGAAGTACTTGAACTGTAGGCAATTTCAGACTAGCAGTGACGGTGATGGCAGCTTGAAGAATGGAGATACTGGTGTGTGTCTGTGGGCTTGGTGTATAAGTCACTGGAGAGAGAACCGTGTTCCTTGCGAACAGTCACATCAAGGAAGTTAACCTTTTGGTGAGAGTAATCAGAGGTGAATTTAATGGTGCTGTGGAAGGAATTGATGTGATTGATGAAGGCTATTTTCATCACTGGTCCAAATGATGAAGATGCCATCAATGATATAGCGCCACCAGATAATAGGACGTCAGGAAGGTGCACGGAACATGCGTTCTACAAGGCTATACATAAACAGGCAAGCAAAGGAAGGGGCCATCCTGGTACTCATGGCAGTCCCGTGTCTTTGAAGGTAATGCTTGTCCATGAACGTGAAGTTGTTTTTGGGGGGAACCTGTGGCATGAGAACTTTGATGTCAGAGATGGGTGGACAAGGGTGGACCTTCTTAGACAGGGCTGCACATGTTGCTGCGATACATTCAGCATGAGGGATGTTAGTGTAAAGAGAGTGATGTAGAAAGTACCGATGATGGCTGTACTGGGGATTTAGTTCTTGATATCTTCAGTTTCCTGAGGAAATCTAGAGTATCGTGTAACATTAACTCAACTACAACATTTAACAAGATAAAACACGTAGTATTATTACAACTAACCGGCTAGCCATTGATAACTATATGAGTGGTATAACTTTATGCAACTGCTACAATAAACTCGATGACCCAATTTTGGTAAGGCCGCCCTCATATCTGAAGTTGACCCGGTTTAATAAAAAAGGTACACATCTTGTCTGAGAATCACTTTACATGCATGTTGTTCAATCAATCAGTGGCTGATTTGTAGTAAATCGCTCTATCTGGCTAAAACGTGGTTTTCTGAGGGTTTGCGCTATTACTGTGCATTGCCACCTGACTTGATCGTGTAGAGATGGTAAGAACCAGGGAGCAATATATACCGGCGATCGGATACACTGCTTCTGTGGAGTCTTACGAGAGTGGTGTGACATCTATAACTCGAGCTCGCCAGTGGGTTTGACATTTGTGTTTGATAAACACCTTAGTATTTATTGCTGCCGACTATACAAACACAATAACCGTATATCAATATATACATATAGATATATATATATATATATATATATATATATATATATATATATATATATATATATATATATATATACATGCCGTATATTGTAAGTATTGTAAAATAATCAGTTCGTAAAACTTCAAAATGGGTTATGATGATATTTTGACTAAAATTGGCGAGTTAGGACGGTATCAATGGAGGATCGTATTTTTTGTCTGTGTGAGCACTCTAGTATGTCCCTGGCACCTTCTGATTCAAGTATTCTTCATATTAGATACTCCACATTACTGTTCAACAAACTCATGGCAACATACAAATTGCTCACAGTGGGACATCGATCCAGAAGAGTGCGCCGCTCTGAAGAAAAATGTATCCATCCCAGTTGACGGAACTGGATTTGCTCAATGTGAGAAGTACAATGTCTCTAGTTTAGATTTTGATCCATTTCTCGACACGGATGGATTAGAGGTGATACCATGTGATGAAGGATGGGTATATGATGAAGCAAACAATGGTCCGTCGATCATTTCAAAGGTAACTTAACTAAGTATCTTGTACTCGATCATATTGTTTTTGTCTTGTTTTTAAATTGTGTTCACACCGTTTCGGTGAAAATAACTTTGTTGGTGGGATGTTGTATAAAAAGCGATTTCAAAACTCAGTTTGTTGAAATTATGGGGAAGTCTTAATTGTTGTCAACTAAATATGAATGAGGGAATCATTTTATTGTGTGTAATCCTCTCTTCATGGCTATAGACTGAATAACATAAATCACTCTGTTCTAAAGTTTTAGTCTGTTATATAAAAAGAGGCAACTTATATATACCGTATATAAATATATATATATATATATATATATATATATATATATATATATATATATATATATATATATATATATATATAAATATATATATATATATATATTTATATATATATATATATATATATATATATATATATATAAATATATATATATATATATATAAATATATATATATATAAATATATATCAATCAACCAATCGAGGGTTTACATATTAATACATACACACATACACAGGGATGTGCCCACGCTGGGCGGTACTGAGCGGCCCCGCCCAGCACTAAAAATTACCGCCCAGCACTGTCTTAAAAATCGTGAATCCCGCCCAGCACTATTATCATCTAAACCCGACATTCCTAACATTATATTCAACATGAATTGGGCCACATGTATCCTCGTTTCCCCCCATTTGTCAAATTCAAGTAAACACAGGTGCGGAGATATGGAGTAGGTGTGGCTTTATAATCTGCTGCATGCAAACTACACTAGCTCTGTATACAACTTGCCCTTGTCAATATCAGGCTGGCAGTTGTAGCACGAGTGCACCACGTACGTAAAAATGTTACCCCTCCCTTAAGACCCCCCCTCCCCCAGGACGGCGATCAGTATACCCGGCACTCAGGAAATCCTGGGCACATCCCTGCATACATACATGCATACATACATACACGCATACACGCATACACACATACATACACAGGGGCGTATCCAGGGGGACGCAACAGGCGCGCGCCCCCCTATTGGCCGTCACCAAAAAAAAAAAAGTTTAGCAAAAAAAAAAAAAAAAAATTGATGACGACCTTTATGTGAGATGTCGGTGATCGCGGTCGAAAAATGGATCACATATGGCCATGGGCGGCGATCCTGGGTGGAGGGGGGATATATCCCCCCATGAAAATGGGTGGAGGGGATGTAATGCACCATATCCCCCCCCCCACCAAATGCCAGGGATAAGAATATTTTCATGCCTACATTTATGCATCTTCGTTAATGTACGGCTCTTTTTTAGCTTCATTTCTCGCCTACCATAAACGCAGTGCGATCTTTTCAAATAAAGCGTCTTTATAAAGCAAAAATAGTTGACTGAAGGCTTCATTGGCCCTATAACAACAAAATGTATTATTGCGCCCACGGTATTGATATAGTACATATATGCACCCTCATAGTATTCATATAGGCCCTATAGTAGGCCTACACACGTACATGTTCCCTCGAACAGCTGAGAATCTCATGTAACCAGGGTAATGCTTAATACACGTTTCACCTGGATGCCCTAGCAATCGGTACCTAGGAATGTAACTATATGTAATTGTGTATTGCATGTGTATAGGCCTATAATAGCCTGCATGAGGCCATTTTCTTCATCGAATAATATAACAGAGCTCTCGAAAATTCTAACGTTGCGTCTGAAACAAGATTGACAGGGGCAATTTTCCCAAAATAACACCCGAAATTTTTAAAAAAAGTATTTTGGATCCTGATTATGAGATATTTCGGACATGACATCCCTATTTTAAAGTTGGGTATATGCCGCTTGGAAACCTCGGGAAGTGCCGTTTCCGGCCATCTAGAGGGTTTGTTAATCCCAAAATTTTCTTGTACGCTTCGCGCCAACCCATGGTGGCGCTACGCTTAGATAGTCAACAAGGTCATATCCCCCCCCCCCCACTCGGAAGTACGGATCGCCGCCCATGCATATGACACCATTTTGCATTTCAGCCCTTCTTTGAAAGCAAAAATTGTACACCCCTCCCCTTAGACCCATCCACCAGGACGGCGATCATTCATGCCTGACGCCCCCCCCCCCTATTGGGAAATCCTGGATACGCCCCTGCATACATGCATAGCACTTTGCGATATATTACAGGATATTTTACTCTCTGCTGTCTGTATAAGATAAACCAAAAACATCTACAGTCTGGTATTATTTTGACAGACATGAACAGGTTTAAAATAGAATGTGAGAATATAACAGAAGCAAACAGACATCATATCAACTTTTACGATCCTACCTCTAACATAACAATAAAATGACAGTCCAGAGGTCAGACAGTCCTACATGATGGCATCTCAATAGTATGTAAATAGATATATATCGGTACCGGTATACTAAATTATGAACTTGCTACTTCTATGTATTGATCACTTTCAGCCTCCACAAGGTTATATATAACGAATGTTTATCAGGTGGTATGACAGTTCAACACACCATAAAAAGAGAAAGAGTATAGGCTACGAGAGTGTTACGGATTGTACAGAGTGACCCCATGATTTACAGTAGTAACCTAATTGTTTATCGGGCGCTAGATAAAAGCATTTACTCAAAATGTGCATAGTAAAGAAATATTATATTTCTGAAAATACTTGGTTCTCAGGCAAAAGTGAACATCTAGTTGGTCATTTCCAAGCCCGAGATGTGTGATTTCCGGTGATCTGAGGGGTATCAAAACCAGAAATGTTCTTGTACGCTGCGCGCCAACTGATGGTGGCGCTCCGCTTAGATAGTAATTCGCGCCCCCCGGGTTAGAAAATCCTGGATCCGCCCCTGATATACAAACCCCTTAAAACAGTTTGCATAGAATTTATGGTTTCATATACATCGTGAAGCACCGTACTAAAATATTGACCAAACAAAAATCTATTTTGATTTTAATTTTCAGTTTGATCTCGTGTGTGACAGACAGGGACTTCCTCAGATCGCTCAGTCACTCTTCTTTATTGGGTCTCTATTTGGATCGGTTATTTATGGAATGATCGCCGATTGGTAAGTGTGGGACACATCAGAAAGAGAGACACACTTCACATATTTGTCTGTAACCTATATATAAATAAATCAATCCAAACTATTCTGTAACATTTGTTGAGTATAGATGGACGAGTCTACCGACACTCCCCAGTCTGAAAATGTACACTAATCAATAGTACCGTACTCGGCAGTACCCTTACACAACATTTACGCACGTGACAATGTTGGAAGTATAGGCTACGTTCATAGGCGTAGGAAAGGAGAGGGCTGGGGGCTGTAGCCCCCCCCCCCCCCCGCACAAATTTTTTTGTGAAAATTCGGGATATATGCTGAGAATTTTTCGGGCACCTACTGAAAGAATAATAATTTGCAATGTGTTTTTCAATGGTTAAACTGATATTATTATGATCATTATTATTGTAACGACTTCCCCTATAATTCTAACCAACATAGAAGGGTAATAACACGGCAAATGATTGTATGTTATTGGCATGCGATGTAAAACCGATGAAAGACTATATGATATGCACATTAACATGTTAACGCGCGCGGAGCGCTCGAAAAATGCTGGTTGTATTTTTCAGGCATGTCGTTACAGTCCCCCCCCCCCCTCTCCTCACAATCAAATTAGGCTCTTACGCCTATGGCTACGTTGCACGCGTGAAAAATGAAACGATACGTTTACCGACCTGTACGTGAGAATGGAGAATACCTCCCTGAGCGTATTTGTGCCGTTTTAGCAGGGAGTTGTTATGACTCCCTGGTTTTAGTAACCTGAAATTGCGTATTCAGACTATTTGAAGTGCATTTTAGTCAGCAGGTAGCGGCAACACACACCTAGGAGGCTAGGACCGAGTCAAATTTTTATTGAAAAGAAAGTCCTTAAAGGAAATTTTAGTGCAATGTTTGTTACGGCTGCCATACAAAAGAATTTAATAATTTCTCATCAACTTTTCCCACATTATAGTGTATAGAATGGACCCAAGTTTATAGTGAATGTGGCCATTGGTTGGGTTTACCCACAATGAGAGAGGCGGCGTTGGTTTGTTGGTTACTACAGTGGTAGTATCGTGCAACATCACCCCAAACGGGGTGTCATTTCGGGAGTCTAAACGGGGCGTCATTTCGGGAGTCTAAACGGGGCGTCATTTCGGGAGTCCAAACGGGGCGAGCACGGGCATCATTTCGGGAGCCCTGTTTGCGGTGGTTCCTTTTTGGAAGTGTTATCAAATCCCAAAACTTTTTAAATTAATTTATTGTTTAATTATTTTTTTTAAAATATTATTTGTTTATATAAAACGGGCATCCGTTTTTCACACGAGGTCGTCATCGATGTTGTTATCGTTAATAGCAAGGAATTAAATTAATTAATAAATTACACATATACACGTTGTCTGTTTTTCGGGGGCCGTTTCGTCCGAACCAATGTCCTTCAAGATGAAAGAGATTGGAGATTAAAAGCCTGTAAAAAAATTATTGGCATGCCTACGGGCGTTTATATATGAAAGCAGGTGACACTATTGGATATGCACTTGATTTCTCTGAATTTAGAGGGACAAAATGCGAATTTACACCTTGCGATTCCGGCAGCACTCCTGCTTTTGGGCGCTAGTCCAAACGTCCCAACCGGCCACAACGTTCTGTGTGAGATTTTAAATATTTGAATCTACCAGACATTTTGACCCTCTAATATCAGAGAAATCAAGTTCATTTTCAACAGCGTCACCGGCTTTCATATATAAACGCACGCTGGCATGCCAGAAGGAAAAACAAAAGTTTCCAATAAATATAAGTTGTGGGATTCGATAATACTCCCGAAAAGAACCCCCGAAAAACAGTTCTCCCGAAATGACGCCCGTGTTCGCCCTGTTTGGACTCCCGAAGTGACGCCCCGTTTGGTCTCCCAAAATGACGCCCCGTTTGGACTCCCAAAATGACGCCCCGTTTGGACTGCCGTGGGGTGGGGATGAAGTGGCACGGTATATACTACATACTACACATGTGAATTATGCAATTCCCAGTAATACGGTTTGTGACGTAACATAACCGATGCTTATTTTTTTTTTAATTTAAAACTTTTATTTTATCTTGCATAATGCACAAAAAGTAAACGTAAGTGGCATCGTAAAATACATTATTTATGAAAGACAATAAAGTAAATTAGAATAGCATAGGCACGACAAAATATTCATAATACAAGGCTCGATTGTTCCCCTCCAGGAAAAGTGCCAAAAAGCAGTAGGGAACATTTGTTTTGATCTTTTATCAATCATTATCTAGTTTTTTGTGGCTTGCATGTTGAAGAGCATGAATGGAAGTACATGTGGTGAGAAAATTGGGTCAATTGAGGCAATTTTAGATCCCCTTAGGCCTCCCAGGAGCAGCGTAGGAACATTGTTTACTATACTGAGTGAAGAGGTTTGTTTACAAGTGACGAAAACTTCCGGCTCGGATAGCAAAAATTCTGCGGGGTCATGGTACGGAAAATTTATGGCGCCATTAAAGGCCAACTTGTCAGCTATCCTGTGATGGGTAACTTTTAGCTAGTGAAAACTTCTATCTAGACTAAGAGACCAAATTACTTTTGTGATTTAGTGTGTAAGACAATGGGGCTTTTAATGGGCGTATGCTACCTTTAGAGCAAAAAGAACCACTTGCATACACAGTATGAATATAAATATTACAACGAAGAGTCACCCTTAAATTTGTATCATTTAATAAACTATTTCCATTTTTTCCGTAATATATCTAATAATATCATGATACTCCAACAAATTGGTTGCTATTATAACTTCTGAGTAAAATTAACAAAAGTATAAAAAGTATAATCAAATCGCCAATAAAGCGTATACCCCTTGTCATACCAACGCTTGTAATATACTGGGCTATTTCCAACTTTAAATAAACTGCTATTCCCAAATTAGTGATGTTAATATAGTAGTATCATCGTAAATAGTATAGAGAAAACATCATAAAAAAATAATGTGTAGTTTCAGAAAGGTTCTTCCAAAAAGGATTACAGATTTTTAAACTCCCTAACTTCACATAAAAGTCCCCATTATCGAAGAAAGAGTCAATACTTATAAATAGATATATAGATATTTATTCAGCCAATCATATAAAAATGCAATGGAAATTGGTTGATAACAAGAGCTCAAAACATTATAAAATTGTAAATAATATATAAGACGTAAAACAATATACATAGATATGAAAAAGTTCCTATAAAATGTATAGGGCCTACACAAATATGAAACTTTACTCACAATATAAAGATGAACAAAAATATAAAATACGTACAAAATATTAAAACGTACCAAAATATAAAAATGCCCTCATATCCAATATAATGTCTACAAAGTGTGTAATTGTACATAAAATATTAAAATAATGGAGTATAAAATTATTTAACGGTTTTGGTGCGCATTAAATATCTTCACAGCAGAAGGATAAAAACTGTCAGTAAATTATTTAGAACCCTTAAAAGTACGCATTCTTTTGCCTGAAGGCAGGAACTTGAAATAATCAGTTGCTGTGTGGTAATCATCATTCAATATATATTTATATTGTACCTTTGTAAATTACAGCTGGCAAAACTAGAGCTCTTGCTCTTCAACAAACAACCAACCGTTGAGATCTTAAGTGCAACATAATGGTTACAAAAATCTACCATTTTCAATCCCTGATCAGGGTATCCTTGTATTAATTGTCTTCCACTAAAACGGTCTGGTTTATTTTTCCACATTTTTCGTTATGATTTTTTATCAGGATTGGACGATATCCTGCATGGTGCATTTGTCTTTTGCATCAGTTCATCTTCGGCATCCTGGTCATATTTATGCCAAATTTTTGGTCTTATACACTCGTGAGAACCATTCTCGCTCCAGCCAATTATGCTGCTTGGATAATACCTGTGATTATGGGTTAGTTACTTGAATTTTTCTTTTCTTCTTTTGGAAATTTGCTTTTTTTTTTGGCGTTAGTGATGATGAAATGTCGGGTCCCATTCCATATACTTACATGTCCCCCTATAACCAGGTTCGGCTCCTGCAGCCTGGATTAACGAGAAACATTAACCTGTCGCTGCACCTCCCTCATATATCGAGTAAGTGTTTCATATTTCATAACAGTAATGATTTTCGTTTAAAGTATACCAGCAGACAGGAGGTACGCAATTGAGATAACAACATTGAAAGACTATAGGTCGTAAAAAGGAGAACAGGTTATAAAATCAAAGTGTTTAATCTGTTCGTGTTTACTCGATATTCATATACTGAACTTTGATGACCAGAACCAAACCATTATATAACCGGTTAAAATGCAGTCTGGTGATCTGGCCTAAGGAGGGAGGGGAAAGTTAGGTGTGATGCGGAAAAGCGAAGGGAATTGGAATAATTGGTATAGTCGATTACGAGATTTCGATCTCAAAAAAAGGGAATTGGTACCAGTTGCTATATCACGTGGGACGTATTTGCTTCATGCGTATATACTCATAGTGCATAATGATTAATCACGATTATCGTGTCGAAACATATTAACCTAATATTCTGGTGAGAAAGAGAGAGAGAGGGAGAGATATATATAGTATTCAAGCATGGTGAGTTTAAATTACTGCCAAAATCAATAGGTTTCTTGATGGTTTCATTAAAAAATGCACTTTTCGATGTTTCAACGCGGCAGTGTCATACACGTTTTAGTATGTATATTAGATTCTCCTGCAAGCAGGAACTCGCGAAGAAGCCAACATTGGCTTATCAAAGCCGCAAGCTGACCGAAGTCAGTCTCTTACATTCATATTTTAACGTCCATGATTATGAATTGTCAACAATTCTAGATCTGTAAATGGACGACATACATAGATCTTGGAGTGACTTGGGGACCTTACGATTGGAAGGCACTGGCGTTAACCACTGAGCTAACACTCCTATAATGTTAACATTACATAATGCTTACAACTGATGTCCTGATGCTAACAACTCAGAAATCTTACTCTTACTGAAAAATTAGTCGATGGCTCAATGCACACCTACTATCCCACAGAGATATAGACTGGGAAAAATACAGTAGAACTGTATACAGTATATATGGCATAAGAACAATAATTAAAATGGGGAATGGGGGGGGGGGGGGGGGGGAAAGTACCAAAATGAAGGTAGTTTCTATGTAAATATGGTGACCATTACTAAGATTCAACCATCTTCTACACATAGGCGGCTATGATGATGATGATGATGAAACTCATCACTAGCATATGTGCACTGTGTACTCACACAAAGCGCAATGGTAGAAAATTAGGCATATATGAACTTAAATGACTTAATTAAATCAAGTTAATATCCACTGTATAACGTTAGCGGGAGAAGGCTACCTACCTACCAGTAGAAATACCGTTAACGATTTGTTTTTGTTATCCTAATTACATCTGAATAACAAAATAAAATAAACCTGTTAGCAAACTGCTTATCCACAATAAACGTCAGGGCAACTTACTTTTACACATATATATCGAATATGCATGCTGCAAAACAATGATAGGAATACACTAAAGATTTACACGAGTTTATATCCTCTCATTTCCTCTCCACATGTGTGGGCCGTGCAGCTCTGTTTTACATTATTTTGCGGTACTCTGACCATTGCACTGACTATATATATATAGCCTATTTATATATAGCCTATATATATATATATATATATATATATATGAATATATATATATATATATAAATATATATATATATATATATAAATATATATATATATATATATATATATATATATATATATATATATATATATATATATATATATGCACGTATATAGATGCACGTTTTGAGACGTAGGCCTATAGCAATCTGAAGCTACGCATATATTTTACACTCTAAGAAAAAAGGGTTCTAGAGGGGGTTCTCGAAATGAAGAATGGTTCTCGTCAGAACCATGTGCCCTTGAAGAACCCATAAAGGTTCTTGATTCGTTTCTTCTTGGTTCCATACCCACACAGAAAAGGTTCTGGGTACAAGATGGTTCCACAAAGAACCCCTAATTGCACGAATAGGGGTTCTAATCGTACTTATCACAAGTGTGTACATGATCTATGAATAAACAAGTTCGGCAATTTTCATCGGGAAATGTAATTGTAAGGGAATAATAAAGTGTATAGAAGTGTTAATAATCTCATTTTCTCACTTTACCATGGAATTTGTTTTGACTTGTGAACAAAATCGTTTATTTGAATACAACGCATTGAGTGGAATTTGCGTAATAATTTCGACCACTTTTCGCGGGCTCCAAAGTTCCGTCTGACCAAACGTTCATGTTACATGTAATAGTATAGTGAGTGCACCGAAGTTCGCCGCCTTTACGTACACAATATGCACTGTGTATGTTACCTACGTGCTACCTACGTACATATTGCGTGCAGTTCTTGCGTCACGGACCGTCGATCATGTTCGAGTAGAAGTTGAAGCCCCGGTGCGGTGAGTTTTTCAGTTTTAATTTAGAAACATGTAGACCGAAAATTAAATTCAACTCCAGCGCACTGAGCGCAGACCTGCTAATAAGTTATCGGGTCGACCCTTGGTGAATAGACGTGAATACCAAACGATTCCTTCATCGACATTAATGTCCATTGAGCAAATAATATTCGGCTTAGGCTAGCCTAACGTATATTAGGCCTACTTTATAATTGTATGGGCATAGCCTAACGTTAGGCCCATTCTATAGTCAACAGAATTCTGTAGGGCTATAGGCCTAGCCTAGGCCATATTTGTAGGAAGACCGGACATTTAATTAATTAATCACGATAACATTATAATAGTCTCAAAGAGCAAGAACCTTACTGTCTCTGCCACAGCTCAACCGGGTTTCAGCCACATACGATGGAGTAGGCCTAGGCTAGCCTATACTATAGCATGGGAATTGGGATGCCTGTATAGTGCGCACCTAGGCCTAGGCCCCCCCTAAGCTTTTTCAGCACAAATTTCTTCAAAATCCCTTAAAAAAAATCAGATGATGTCTGTACCGAACCTTTAGCATCTGATACACAAACCCACAATCCTGATATGAATCTTTATGGTCGAAATTGTAAAATATGGAGCTATTATAAAGACAGTTCTGTCCAACTTCCAAGTTAGCGTTTGCTAAAAAAGATCTGTTTACTGTTCTTAATGGAACAAGCGGTTGTGAACAGGCACACAGTACCTAGGCTATACCTACACTTCAGTATTGATACGGTAATATCCTTTAAAAAAAATAAGCGTTTTTACCAGAATTTTAGGGTAACAGGGGAGGGGGGCCTAAATAACAAACTTAGCTTACACCTGATTAAGCAGATGCAGTGTACTAGGCAAAAAAGACTAAGATTGAAGCAGAACTTGGAGTAAATTTACAACAATTCCATTCAAAAATTTCTTGGAAATGAAAATTTCTAATTATCATACAAAATCTAGATTTATTTGGTCAAGATGATGAAAAGCCAGCCTGTTTTGCATATATTATGGTTAAAAATAAGTAGCTAAGTTGTTATTCGTTCATAGCGCTTTTAGAACACGTTGCTATGGTAATATTGGAACGTATTGTTAGGTCCCCAGTACTCGGGCACCCGCAGTATTCGGATACCTTGTTATATAGTCCTAGCCTAAGCCTTATTCCAGATATAGGCTACTGAGGGTGCAGTTTTTAGACAACATTCCAACTTTAGTCAACTTTAAAATATCCATTAAATATGTTTTTGTCCAACCAACAGATTGAAACCATAGAATAATAAAAAGAATACATTATGATGAGCTCATGAAGAATGAATGCATCACTAACACGCAGAAAATTGAGGGAAAATTAAATCAAAATGTTTCTGGCCACAATTTGGCATAATTTATACCACAATGCATTGCGATCGCGTCAATATACGTCATCCGGAATAAGGCTTATTGGTGTACGTGACCATGTGTTGACCACCTAGGCTAACAAACAATCGAGCTAAAAAATAAAGGAAGATGTAGGCCTACAGTAGGCTATCCAAAATGGATAAAACATTCCAGGGATCACCACTGATGTGTTATTCTTCTTCCCCAATTTAGCAAGTTTGCTTCGTATTGGAATAGGGTATGTGGGGAGAGCGGCGTTATTTGGAACATTTTTCACAAAAATCTCTATTTTCAGAAACAACATTAATTCAGCAAACACTGCCCTATCCTGTTAGGATAGGCAGTCCATAAAACTGCTACAATTGTTGATAGTTCAGGAGATAATCCAGTGAGAGGGTGTGTGCCGTGTGTCACAAATGAAGCCCATAAAACCACTACTCTTGTTGATATTTCAGGAGATAATCCAGTGAGGTGTCGGTGATAGGCGTTCCAACTAACCCCACCTATGGGGTTAGTTGGAACGGGTGGTGGGTTAGTTGAAAGATGGATTCTTGCTCAAAAGAAATAAATGAGAACTTATCACAACTATACACATTGATACCTTGGTATATGCCTATTATAATATATCAAATGATATTAAAGCCGGACTCACTATATGGAAGTAAATGAGAATATAACTTTGCTACCAAAATTCTGGAGACATTTTTCATCCCAGCCCATTGAAATTAGGCAACATTGGTGAATCAGAATATTTTAACATCTGCTAACCTTGCAGTCTAAGTTTTAAGTGTTTTTGGCATGTTTTTATGATTATAGGTGAATATGACCAAATTTGTGTGCATGTTCCAACTATTCCCGGCAGTAAATGTTACAACTAACCCCTTGGGCTAATCAGACCTTTGTATGCTCATTGCGCAGAACAGAGACCATCGACATAATTTTTTGCCCACCTCATTTTGAAGCTGCTTAATAAAGCTGTAAATAACCCCAACCTAGTATATTTTGGTTATTCCCTCCATGGAAATAAAACAACATTTTTAATTTCATAAAAAAAATACTCAGAGTGCCGAAAAACACACATTCCTCACTATTTATTCTACTAATTATTAACATCATTATTTATTAGGATTGTTATTAATTATTATTATTCCACCAATTTATTCCACTAATTATTCCACCAATAATGATCGATCAGGTCTGGAAATAACCTGTCCATAATGAGAATTGATAACTGCACAGTAATTGGAAACAAAGACGTGAAATAAAGGCTGATTATAGTTTTAATTATACTTAGGCTTTAAAGAATCACATTTCTACCTACATTGATTTGGGGGCACCCAGGTCAATGGAGCGGTTTGCAATAATGGAATGGTCCTCTACATTTGAACTAACTTCACGGTATATAAACAAACACACGCTCATAGCATTCTCTCCAACCAGTGCCGTGGGCAAGTCTATTCATGTAAAATTTTGTCACTAAGATACGAACTCCCTAGCATTTGATATATTATTAAAATTAGGCTTCTTTAGAAGTATTTCAAAGGTGTTTAAGCGTACATTTGCCGGCTATATCACCAGTGCGTTACTGTATTCTGAGCTCAGAATTAGTTTAGCCCCAAGTTTTATCTATTTCTTCGCTAGCCAATTTTATACCACTCACGCGCGTGCCACCATAGACGAGCTTTTCCGTGCATGGTATCAGTTTAGCGAATCTTTATCATTGCAGTTAGTATATGCGTACTTCATATATACAAATATTATAGTAGGTTTATGATATGGGCGTATTTTGCCGTTGCGTCGCCATTTAAGGAAGTGAAGTATAAATAGGACTTTCACTGTGCATCCCAGCTCTGCAAATGACCTGCTGAGGGAGCTTCAAGTTGGACTTCTGACCCAACCCTGCGACCCCTTAGCAGAGTAGAAAACTGATCTCTAATTAATCAGTCAGGTGGATATTCCTTTTCAGCGTGGCTTGGAGTGAGTCCAATGGGCTGCCTTTTCAACAAATCATGTCTAATTTTGGTATATATTTCACTTTTATCTTCATATACAGCTTTGCAATGAGTTGGAAATGCTGACAGGGAGGAACGTTGTTGTTGAAATGAAGACTGCTTTAGAAAAATATGCACCAAAGATAATCCAGAACGGTTCCAAGAAGACCAAAGCAAAAGAGCTGATGCGTGCCTACCGGTAGGAGGAGGAAGTCCTTCTTGAAGAGGACAAGAAGTGTATGTTATCACATAATTTTACCTTACAATTACTAATAAGTCGATCAGAGTGGAAAATGATAGGCGGGAGTTACAGGAGGGTAAGCGAGAACCCATAAAGATATTTAGGTAGAAACTGGTCCAAAAAACCGTACTGCCTGAAAGTAACTAGACAATTGCAATCAAACTCCCATGTACTCTGTTCTATTGTAGACAGAGAGCGGGAAATTGGTTGCCGGACAAATACCCCCCGGACAAATACCCCCCGGACATATACCCCCCGGACTCATACCCCCGGGACAAGTACCCCCCAGACAATCACCCCCCGGACAAATACCTCCGAGGACAACTACCCCCCGGACAAATTCCCCCCGGACAAACACCACCGAGGACAAATACCCCCGAGGATAAGTACCCCCCAGACAACTACCCCCGGGACAACTACCCCCGGACATACATCAACGAGGACAAATACCCCCGAGGACAATTAACCCCACCCCCAGCAATTACCTCCGGGAAAACTCTACCCGCGCAAATACACCAGCACAGATTCCTCACCCAGGTTACTACCCGAACTAAACCAGAATACGCCCAGCCCCCCCCCCCCCACCCCCCACGAGCCCGTTAACCAAGCGGACCTTTAGCTGGTGAACTACGTAGTACGAAAGCCCATTAGGGCCATGAAAGACAATTTTCTTAATCTGGTATATCAGATTATTTTTCTGATATATCAGATTATTATTCTGATATGAAACGTTTTTATAACTAGGGAAAATTAAATTGATTTCTTAGATTATCATCATTCTTTTTGCAAACAGAATGACCAGAGAATAGGTTTTTTCAAATGGTACTGACGTCGTGGTCTCAAGCCTCTTTCTTTACTTATATTTCATACAATCGTACATACTATAATGAAACCTTACAGGCAATTCTGTTGGTGTAACGGGCTACACCGTAACCGGGTTTGACTATGATAGCCCAGCGGTCCATGAAACAATGCATGGGGGTATGGATGATGATCATGCACACTAAACTAGAGGGGTGGACCGTGGTTGTGCTTGCCCCGCCCCTCCCTTCTGCTCCTCCCATCCTAAAATGGCGTGCACTTACATGAAAAAATAGCTTAGAATAAGCAAAACAAGAGGAGCGTGGAGGCCGAGTGGCTAATGCTTTTGTTTTATATATAATCCTGTTATGTTGTGTCCTTGGGCATGGCACTTTTATCTCGACTGCCCCTATCCATTCAGGTGTATAAATGGGTACCTGTGAGGTAACTAAGCTGTGTGCGCTGGATTCTCAGCAGCCAGCCTGATGACCAGGGATTCAAAGTGCTATGAGATGGGCCATATAAAGCGCTATACAAAAACTAACATAACATAACAAATCATCAAGTAAAATTACTCAGAAGAAAACTTGAAAATGGTAAGCCGCAATAAGCCTGAATTGTTCGGAGATTAATAATACAGAATAGTGTCACTATAACAAATAGTAAATTAATAGTTACCAGGCGCGTATCCAGGGGGGCGTTGGGGGCGCGCGCCCCCCGGGTAAGGAAAAGAGGAGAGAAAAAAAGAGAAGGAAAAAGGGAAAAAGAGGGAGAAAAAAGAAAAGGAGGAGAGGAAGGAAGGGAAAAGAAAAAGAAGAAAGAGAGAAAAAGGAGAAAAGGAGGAAGTAGAAGATAAACGCCAAGACCTCGGGAAGAGAAAGAGGAACAGTCATAATTACAGCGCTGATCCCTATTATATACACAGGGTAGCCAGTGACAGATCGAAGATTACAGAGGGGACGTGCGCCTCACCCTACCCCTTACACCGACAACTCCATTTTTAGCTCATACCAGCATGCTGGTGTGAGCTATTGTTACAGTGCGGCGTCTATCACTCTATCCGTCAACAATTGGTAAAACCGCTCCCACTCACACAGTATTTAATGGAATTTCATGAAACTTGGACACAAGGACCATTGGGTATAGGGCCATCAGAGATGGTCCGAAATTGGGGTCAATGGTCACCTGTGGGCCGTAATGGGCCATTTAGTGGAAATACGCAAAATGCTTCTTCTCCTACAGATTCCATGGTACAATGTTGAGGGTTTGTCACGATAGTACTATGGAAGTTTTACCTTCAGGGTGTTCATGAATTTGAGATCAAAGATCAACTAGGGGTCTTTTGTGGCCCGGGCCGCCGCCCTATATTTTCAAATTGCTCCTGTTCGTACAGTGTATGGCCAGTTATAATGAAACTTGGTCACAACGTTCCTCGGGATGAGGGTTATGAGGGGTGTTCGGAAAATTGAGGTCAAATGTCATTTAGGGGGTCATCAGGGGTCATTCTTTGTAATATTTTCAAATATCTCAATCTCCTCAAGATTTTGATGGATCATATTCAAAGTTGAACTGATGATTGTTGGATTGTGTATGAATAAGATGATGCCTAATAATTTTTGGTCAAAAGTTAATTAATTACGATGAATCCCCATTGTTTAAAAAAATCTGAGCCTTCACCTTTTGCCAAAGCTCCTTTAATTTGTCTCCCAGTTTCTGCAGTGTTTGTTGACATTTGTGGTTAAGCTCTGCAGAGGCTGTTAGTGGAATTAAAGCAGGACTGGGAGTTGTTATTAACTGTTGAACTGTAAGCATGAGAGCCCTATAGCCAATCAGCACTTGCCGATTCTTAGAAGTCTATGAGCCTGAGGTATGTAGGCAGCCAGCCAAAATTTTGGCAAGGAGTGCTTCAGTATGGAACGCGAAAAGGGCAACCATATTTCGTTGTCTAAACTAAGTTTGTTGCAGTCTAAACTAAAGTTGTTGCTGCTGTTTTACCACGTTGTTGCTCAAACTCACGTTGTTATTTTAACTTCCGTTGTCTAAACATACGTCATTGTCTAAACTTACGTTGTTGCTATCGGCGCTGTTCAAAATTGCTCAACCGCGTAATGTAAACCAGAATGCAAAATGCATTGAGGTTTCGATGACTTCAGTACACTAGAAAGGTATTAGTATAAGCAGAACTAGCTGTTACTATAGAAATGGCCCGAACCACCATTTTTATACATTAAATAAACACAGGTCAGTCTATTGTACGTGGCTATACACACCTGCACCAAAAACAATAGGGGTCTTGGAGGTCCAAGTCCATTTGGAGTCACCAAACGCAAACTTGTGGAAACCTTGTTTTATAAGCTACCGTATCTCCCACAGCCAGCCTATCAGATAACATGTGCGTTAGTACAACTCATACGAATAGGAGGCTGCACGGTAAACAACTTTTAAAAAGTTATAATGTTATACTTATAGGCTATGCATATACGCTGTGAATGTCGGAAATCAAGTACAACGTCGAGTGTCTAGACAAAGTACCAGCATAAAAATACTGCATTTTTAAACTGATTTCATTGAGCGCCTCCAACAATGTGTAGAGATAATCTGGGAATGTCGGTAATCAAGTAAAACGAGTGTCGAGACAAAATGCCAGCATAAAATACTGTACTTAAAATTGAATTATTGAACCATTACATGATGTCTGGATATGTTGTGAATGTCGGCAATCAAGTAAAACGTCGAGTGTCTAGACAAAGTACCAGCATAAAAATACTGCATTTTTAAACTGATTTCATTGAGCGCCTCCAACAATGTGTAGAGATAATCTGGGAATGTCGGTAATCAAGTAAAACGAGTGTCGAGACAAAATGCCAGCAAGAAATACTGTACTTAAAATTGAATTATTGAACCATTACATGATGTCTGGATATGTTGTGAATGTCGGCAATCAAGTAAAACGAATGACAGTTAAAATCCGAAATCCTTATTTTAAAATCCGAAATCTATTTTTCGAAATCCGAAATCTGTTTTTTTTAAATCCGAAATCCTTATTTTAAAATCCGAAATCTGTTTTTTAAAATCCGAAATCCTTATTTCGAAATCCGAAATCCTTATTTCGAAATCCGAAATCTTTTTTTAAAATCCGAAATCCTTATTTCGAAATCCGAAATCCTTATTTTATAATCCGAAATCTATTTTTCGAAACCTAGTTTTTACTTCAGCGTTTGTAACATTAATTATTGTTCATTGTAAAGTTTGTTGAAGGCCAATGCTGCATCATTCATCTTGCATCCATGTTAAGATGGCGGAGCGTGAAGATTTGATAAAGGGTTTTTTCCAGCTTGGGCTATCAAACTTAGAAATACGGACAATTTTGGACAAAAACCATTTAATAAAGTTCAATATGTAACATTTTGATAACACTAGCAACGACTGCAAAAGTCGCCCGTACTGCGGTACATTAAAAAAAAATAGATTTCGGATTTTGAAAAATAGATTTCGGATTTCAAAAAATAGATTTCGGATTTTAAAAAACAGATTTCGGATTTCAAAATAAGGATTTCGGATTTCAAATTAAGGATTTCGGATTTTAAAATAAGGATTTCGGACTTCGGATTTTAAAAAACAGATTTCGGATTTTAAAATAAGGATTTCGGATTTTAAAATAAGGATTTCGGATTTCATAAAATAGATTTCGGATTTTAAAATATAGATTTCGGATTTTAAAATATAGATTTCGGATTTCAAAAAATAGATTTCGGATTTTAAAATTAGGATTTCAGATTTCGGATTTTGAAAAACAGATTTTGGATTTCAAAAAACATATTTCGGATTTCCAAAAATAGATTTCGGATTTCCAAAAAAAGATTTCGGATTTTAAAATAAGGATTTCGGATTTCAAGAAGAAAAAAAACAACCTTGGCCCTAATGGGCTTCCGTAAAAATTATAGTATTTAAATAACATTTTTACGCAATGTCGAAACTTCAATGACTACTTTTGACGATGTATGACTGCAGTAGTTTATGCACACGAATTACTGTTGCACCAGAATCATGACTTGAAGCACGTGGTCAAAGGGACCGCAAAACTTTACGCAAGTTTGCAACGAAGAAATAACTGTGGTATAAATGCACATTTTACATTATCAACTCTCAATATGTAGAGAACAAAACATACTGTGAGATTTAAAGTCCTTTTCAGTATCAGAGATGTTGTGGTAGCTTCCCGCAAAATTCATAGATTGTCTCAACTCATAACTTTCTGTGATAAAACAATTATTCAAATATGACATTAACAATATAAATGTAAATAACGTCCTCGGAGTTGTATCAACTATCATGTAAATATCGTTAACAACGTGATTTTGTTCGACAAATCAGGTTGTTAAGGATATTTACATGGCTGTTGCTACAAATCCGGCATGACATTAACGATTACCCCCCCCCCCCCCCTTTTCGCGTTACATAGTTAAACCATCATACTTTGCGTTCATTGAGCACTGAAGATGCAAGCATGTTTGCAGACAATGGGTAAGGGACTATTAACCAAACAAATCTCGGGAAATTTGAGAAAACATCATTGGCTGTATTTAGCATGAAAATCTCTGTAATAGATATGTTGTTAGCAATGCACGGAAGCAACTTGCGGTTGATTGTTATAATTTTTTTGAAAAGAAAGAATGATGTTCGTTCACAATGTGTTCACAACGGAACTTTAGATAGCAACGAAAGTGTAGACATCAACGTGAGTTTAGACATCAACCGTAAGGTTTATAAATCAACGTGAGTTTAGACATTAAGGCGCGTTTAGTCGTCAACGTGACTTTGGACATCAACGTAAGTTTAGACATTAACGAACAACAGCAACATGGTAAACTAGCAGCAACAGCTTTAGTTTAGACAGCAACAAACTTAGTTTAGGCAACGAAACAAACTTAGTTTAGGCAACGAAATACGGTTGCCCTTTTCGCGTTCCATACTTCAGGTCTGCTCAGGTAGAGGGGAGAAAGTTTAATAGGGTAGGTCAGTGGTATTGTTTGAGAGAGTGGGTAAAACAGGATTTAAAGGGGGAAAATAGGAATTATAGCCAGTGGTGTGGCCAGTATTCTGCTAACGGAGGGGGGGGGGGGTATCCCTCATGGGCCCAAAATTGGTGGAATCTGAAAAATGGCCGGAAATTTGGTGGGCCATAAAGTTTTGTGGGCCCTACATTTTTAAGCTCGAAAGGGTATGAGCTTCTGCACCATTGGTGCTCTAGTTGACGTTTCCATTTTTCCTCTCTCACTAGTGTATCTATATATATATACTATATATGGTCTAGCATAACGCGTGTGTGTGTATGGACGCCTTGAACA
This sequence comes from Apostichopus japonicus, assembly GCF_037975245.1. NCBI lineage: Eukaryota > Metazoa > Echinodermata > Holothuroidea > Aspidochirotida > Stichopodidae > Apostichopus > Apostichopus japonicus. Next base: position 10,782,591 of record NC_092581.1, read on the forward strand.
ATTGTTCAATTGTGCAATGGAACCAACTGTGGCTGGTCTTGAACTCGACCGAGTCGTCGGGGAACATGACGCATTTCGGGAAGGGGCGACCGCCCCCCCCCCCCGAGCAAAATTTCTCTATGATATCGCTAGTAATTTAAAAATAGACAATGCTTAGATGCAACTTACAAGGCCTGGGAAGTGTCATTTCCAGCGATCTGGGAGGCTTTTTCGGCCAAAATTTTCTTGTACGCTTCGCGCCAACTCATGGTGGCGCTTCGCTTAGATAGTTTGCCTACAGGCTTCGCCCTTCCGTTGGCAAATTACTCGCTACACGCCTGTTCGAATTTGTAAAGCAAAGAGCAGACATCACATAATATCAGTGAGCATGAAAATGCATGTTCAAAAATGAACAGCCTCAAAACTGTCTATGTGTGTAGTCAAAGGCGTAGGAGCCCAATTGGATTTGGGGGCTGTAACGCCTTCCCGAAAAATATAACCAAAATTTTTCGCGCGCTTCGTTCAACATGTTAATGTCAATAGGCGGAGTGTATAGCCTAGTGGTTAACGCTGGCGTCTCCCAGTCATGAGATCCCCGGTTCGATTCCTTGCCGACAGCAAGGTGTGTCGTCTGGCAAGGGTGTTGTTCAATAACAACTTCCCGACATGGACGTTAAATGGATGTGTGCCGAGAGATTGGCTTCGGTCAGCTTGCGAGTCTATAAGCCTCCATGGCTTCTTTCGCGAGTTCCTGCTTGCGGGAAGATCACATATACATACATACATACATACATACATACATACATACATACATACATACATACATACATACATACATACATACATACATACATACATACATACATACATACATACATACATACATACATACATACATACATACACGCACCCATACATACATATATACATACAATATCATATAAGCAAGCATAGGTCATTACATCGCATGGCATCGTGTACCGTACGGTCCGTGAAAGTTGCGCAGTCATCCGCAGGATGCTAATGTAAACAACGAAATGTCTTATGTAGATGGAGAAAAAGCATACAGGTCCAATTATGTCAAAACTCTCTTTTACAGTAGTAATGGCGAATTAGTCTGCCAAGCTTAGAACTTTAATTACCAAGGAGATAATTTTTTAACTATTCATTTATTGTCAGCATATTGCCCGAATTTTCAGGGGAACAAGTTTGGTTGGGGGGGGGGGGGTGGCTGCAGTTCCGCCTCCTACGCCTATGTGTATAGTGTTCGGTTTCGAAATATCTGATATCGGAAATATCTGCTATTTTTCATTTCCCTCAACCAAGTTTTATAATTGCCGTTATAAGAGGTTGTAATATTTCTACACCAATAAATTAACTGTGTCTGAATTTTCGAAAACTTCCTGACCAACATTCTTCATCATACTTCTCTCTACTCGTAGCAATGTTGACCGGTCTGTTAGGGGTTGAAGGAGGTTTTTCTATATTGGTTGTCCATAGATTGAATTTTGTGCAACATTATGTATATGTTTTGAAGTGATTTTCTTCACGAGAAATGTGAATTTTCCAATTCTGAACAAATAATGGGCTTTAAACTTTGAAAAGTGGGGCTTTCGGATATTGTGGGCCGTGACGTAGAATCACCTACAAAAGCAATGATCAACAGGACATGCAATGAGGTCGAACATGATGTGTGACTGGTTACAATCTTCAAAAAGGTTATGGATGAAAAAAAAAAATATTGGGAAATACTTGGTTCTCAGGCAAAAGTGTACATCTGGTTGGTCATTTTCAAGCCCGAGAAGTGCCATTTCCGGTGATCTAGGGGGTATCAAAACCTGACATTTTCTTGTACGCTCCGCGCCAACCGATGGTGGCGCTCCGCTTAGATAGTAATTCGCGCCCCCCGGGTTAGAAAATCCTGGATACGCCCCTGGTTACTACCAGCAGTGAGCAATTCCCAACCCAACCCCCGGGCCTCGGTCCATTGTCAAACCCTATCCAGGAATTTTGGGGGCTTATATATGAAAAGCTCGAATCTTTTTAAAAGTCGGGAGGAGGTTATAAGGGCCAGGGCACACGACGACCTAGTAGTGCCAGTTTAACCGTCACCCTGACCCAATTGTAAATATGCTCTCGGAGTTGCCCGAGGGACCAGTGTATATGTTGAGGCCCGCGGGAAACTAAACTCGAAAAAAGACGGGCGTATCCGTCGCTGTATCCGTCTCCTAAAGTTAACGGCATATGTCCAGGGGTATATTCGTCCGGGGGTATTTATCCGGGGGGTAATTGTCTAGGGGGGTAATTGTCTAGGGGGTATTCGTCCGAGGGGGTAGTTGTCCGGGTGGGTACTTGTCCGGGGGGTTTTTGTCCTCGGGGGTAACTGTCCGGGGGGTTTCTGTCCGGGTGGTAGTTGTCCTGGGGGGTAGTTGTCCGGGATGGTATTTGTCCCGGGGGTATCTGTCCGGGTGGTAATCGTCCGGGGGGTTATTGTCTGGGGGGTAATCGTCCGGGGGGTATTTGTCTGGGGGGTATTTGTCCGGTCACGGGGAAATTAGGTGAACAAATGAGCATAAGGTGTGAGCAGAGCAACTTTACTGGGGTGTAGGAGCAGCTGAACAATTTTGATCGAAAGGGGAATATTGTTAGGAAATTAGGATTGCAGGGAGAGTGTACTCACAGTGCAATCATTGCCCTCTTTGCATTCAAATTTGTCTAGTTACTTTTTGGCAGTACTGGTGGTCTGTTATTGCATAAGGGATGAAAAGGTGTCTGTACTTGTTGGTTCTGAGACACTGGATATCTGCTATTCAACAAGTAATTAGAAAGAGGCTAAGCTGCAGTCGACCAGCATTTGACACTGACAGTATGCCTACGTATATCATACTGTCGTACTGTACACTGACCAGGGTAGGACTTTCACGGTCAGTGTACAGTACGACAGTATGATATACGTAGGCACAGTATGATATACGTAGTGTACAGTACGACAGTATGATATTACGTCGGACTACCAAATCTTTCAAAATGTTGTGTGCTTGGTAGTCCTTCGGACGACCAAAAAAAAAGGAAGGCTTTGAAGAATTATTGAGCCTAATTATATTTCATTAAAAACGAAAGTCAATTTAATTAAGTAGTTTCTGAATAACACCCAAACCAAACGTGAATTATTTAAAAACATGCGCGAAATATTAACTTTACAACATCGTTAGAAAAAATCTGTTCACTAATAAAGTCGCCTAACGTTAGTCTCTAATGATGTACCCAGAAAACAAATGAGACTTGTGGCTAAATGCCAGTGCAATGCATTTTGCACGGTGTTGTAACAACAGTCGATCAGACACTGACAGTCTATAGGCCGAGTGAAAATGCATTGCCTGACAATGGGGGAAATCTAGCCTATACTGCTGAATTTGTGACGCAGTTATAAGATATCCATGGCATACTTTCAGTATTGCTGTTATCTTCGACCACATGGTTGCCTAACAACACACTAAGTCAATTGGGGAAATCTAGCCTATACCGCTGAATTTGTGACGCAGTTATAAGGTATCCATGGAATACAGTAATGTTATTAGCGAAAAAAATACTGACAACTTTTTTAATTTAAATTGTCACGAAACGGAAACTGATGAAAATTTTAAAATGACAAGTTAGAGTAGCTATATTACGTGATAAAATGAAAAGAGATTAAATCTGTTTTACAATCTTTAAAAAGTTACAACAAAACTGTCGATATTATGAAACAAACTGCGTTCGGCAAAGCCCCGTTTCTAGACTGCCTTACAATGAACAGCGTGCACTATACGTACTGTACATCAGTTTACAACTGCAGTGTTTACCCCTAACATTTTTGGCACGTTTCCAAAAAACTTTTCATGTAGTAAACTATTTTGGCTTCACTCTAGAATTAATAAGGCCAGTCAGTAAAGGATCGGTAAAGTTATGCGAAATATTATCTTAGACGTTCAAGAAAAGTAGGTAAATATCCCCGTAAAACACACCTCAAGCCAACCGACTCCTCCGCATGAACAAAACAATCTATTCCCCATGATACACGAGGCACAGTCTATAACATACAGACATAGCACGATATCACGGCCCAATGGCTAAAGTATGGCCATCTTTATGAAAGTAAACCTTTTAATCCCATGTTTTAGGCCACTTGGCATGATTAACTAAACGCTAAATATTGTTCCCATGTCCTTGTGGAAAACGTCAACTTCGCAAAATACAATTACTTGTGTTTTTGTTGTTACGTGAGATCCGTAACCGATGAAGTGGTTAAGCTATATACTATACACTTAACTATGGTAGGATATTAATTTTTCTTTTTTTTGTGGAAATTCTAGAAAATACTTTCTTTTCTCCGCGCTCAACACCAGATGTGGTCTGATGGTTTGTTCATAAATGGGTGAACTAGAGCCTTGTTTACATGACATTAGTTGCATTTAGCACGATATGCCAGTTTCGCGTGAATTTTTCGAAAGTATTTTGCTCGATCTTTCGTAAAGTTTGAAAGATGTACCAACTTACTGTTCGTACACAATTGGTAATTTCTCTACTGATTTTCAGAGTTTTTCTCTATACAGTCAATGTTGTAAAGGACGGGTTTTTTCGAAGTTCAAAAGTCAGTAAATGAAGTTGAAATTATCGTCATTTGTTCAATCCTCAAAAAATATCGTTTTGAAAAAAAAAAATTATCGCGATAATAATAATTTTCGATATATCGCCCAACCCTACGTGATTGTCTAAGATACAATTCAAATGCATCTTCGTACCACCAGTGATTGTTGTCAAAATGTACGTAGCAAATATGAGACAAGGCCTAACGGTATGATATTTGAGTGCAGACATATGATAATCTTTACCACAAGCTTCGTTATCTCTACACAGGGAAAAAGTTAACGTTGCAAGTAATTGTTGTCAAACAAGTTACTTGTGTTCATTGAGCACTAAAAATGCAAGAATGTTTGCAGACAATCGGTAGCGACTATTAGCCAATCAAATCACGGGAATCTTGATAAAGCATCATTGTCTATTTTTAGCATGAAAATCTCTGTAATGAAGTTTTGGTAGCCCTGTACCTTGCGGTTGATTGTTGTGATATAATTATTTTCAAACAAATTCAATGATCTGTAGGAGTAGGAGAACTTTTGATTCTTGTCAGAAGAAGAAATAATGAAAGATGTTCATTCAAAAATGTGGTTTGTTATGTTTTCCGTTGACCTAGTTGTGAGTGTGTACTTGGGGATTGCAAGCAATTTGAAGATTTTGCGTCCCTGGCCAAAACATTGCGTCCCGTACCCAGAATCCTGTGTTCGTAACCATGCTGGAATACTTTCGTTATTGCTGTTATCTTAGACCACATGGTAGCATAACTCAATGGGAATATCTTGCCTAACCATAGGTTTGCCAAAAAAAAAAATCACACTGCGTAGTATTTGGGTAATAAATAAGGAACCGGGAGGTATCGCGTCGGGCGGGTATCCGGTTACCCGGAAACCCCGTGCAAACACTTTTTGAAAACAGTACACAATAACATGGTTATATGCTAAACTAATAAAGCTTTGGTTGACACAATCAGATTAAGCACCAAAATGTTTTGCTTTGTATTATTTGTGTTCATTTTCAATTTTGGTGGAAAATTTGGAAGGACTACCAAGTTTTTTGCAGGACTACCAAATATTTGAAAATCCTTGAAACTGGTAGTCCTTCGGACAACCTTCTCAAATTCCTGAAAATCCAACACTGACTGACTGTACAGTACATACTACATAGGCATAGTACTCCATATGTACAGTGTGTGTGTGCAAATCACGAACGACAACCCTGTCGTTGTTGAGGAAAAAGTTAAGAGGAACTGCTGCCTGCTCTCTGTATGTTGAACTGATCGATTTTGCATGCTATGAGTTGACCCCAATTAACCCGTCACTTACAATGTTAATTACAATGTCAATTACAATGTTACTCCAACGTGGGGATATTTGTGCTAACTGCTCATGTAATTCCATAAATCACTGTTCAAAGGCTATTTGTCGGGCTGACAAATAAACTTCCAGTCCGAGTTATGAGTTATAAATTATCTCAGGCAAATGGGACAGAGAGTGGTGATGATTGGGTTGTTTAGAATCCTTGGCTCATGAGGATTCAAAATGGGGTGGGTGAAATTCACATACAAGCAACTTCGTTTTTTGCCGGTCCAGAGCAAAGTCAGCAAGGATCTTTAACATGGAAATCCCAGTTACTAGCCAGAAATAAAAAGTGTAGCCGATAAAACCACAAGTATAATGTTGTTTCTCTTCATCGTGGGTTTCACAGCAGTTGGAACTACCGACAACAGAATATGGTCATTAGGGACAGGGTTCATAGAGAATATTGACTTCATGCCCCCTATCTCATGATTTCAGTGACGAATGATACTGATTCATTTCCCCATTGGATTAGCACAGGGGGGTATAGATTTGTTGTTCATTTGGTTCATTCGGTGACGTCATAGCTTCATAATTATGAATATTTGGCTCTATTTTGGGAATGACATCTCTGGGATATTCACAGTTTGAAATCAATTTTCTCAACAACGTTACCTCCCATTTTCTTAAAAATGGTACCGTTGGAAAGGGAAAAAGCTACTCTGTTTGCACACATAATGGAATGGCCATGTTATGCGGTCTTTAACGTTGAGCCTCGGTGGACTCCGACAGTGACGGCAGATGCATCTATGGTTCTCGCGGTACATTCTCCTGGGTTAGGTTGCCCTCGTACAGATCCTTTATCAGCCGGATGTACTTCTTTCTCTTTTGGGCATTTCAATACTTCGCTTTGGGGCACTCTCTCCAGATCTATGAAGATACGCTGCAGCTGTCGTTGGCCTTCTCTGTATTTCTCCATCAGTTACCGCAATGCAAAGACACATACATACATTGTACCATGGTGGTAGTAACCTCTCACAACATTGCTCATTGTCTGATTATGACTGCTGCCTTGTAACACTTGAAAATGTAGTGATACAGAACTTTATTTTCCAATCTTAGGTTTTATTGGCAGACCTGGAGTATTCTGTCGCTCTGATGGCTCTACCGTACATCTTCGACGAGAAGCCTGGGTTCTTGTATGTTTCGGACAAGAAAGTAAGTTCCTCTTGTATATGGTCATTTTCACAGTAAAGGGTGTAAATTGACGCACTCTGACACCAAAGTTTCAACATGATTTGTCATGAACATTTCCACCAGAATCATGTACATAAATATCTTAATTATCGGGGAAAACTACTTAAGAAGCTTAAACTACATCATAAAGTATGAAAATAGTTGTGAATGTCCTGACAAGCTATCATGTGGCAAAGTGTCCTTGAATTGTGTCGCTTCATGAGGCCACTACTGACAAAAGGTCTTAAAATGCAAAGTTACACCATTTACTGTGAAAATGACCATTTGTCCAGGAGCAGATAGGTTGTTGCTGCTGTTTAACATTTAAGGTGTGCCTGTATTCAATTGATTATGTCATTTTGGAACTCTCAGTTCTTCAGGTGTGATCAAAGATTGTCTATTGTAAGTATAAGGCTCGTATCTTCAGGATGCCAAGGAGGGCTGCATCTGGCATTGTGAGGCTTGACGCCAGCCAACTAAAGGACCTGACAATGATCAATGATTATACAGTATAGCTTGAGTACCCGCTCTGGGAGCTGGTAGCGAATGTATTCCTGGAATACCTATGGTCAGACTCCTTGTGTTCTAGAGATAGCAGAAGAGTGCAATCACTGAGCACCCAACAGCCCGGCAGTCAGGTCAGGGAGTATCCTGTGATCGGGTATGCGAAGTGAAACCACCCCCCCCCCCCTTCAGAGGTCTGGACCCCGATCTATGGTCTGACTTCTCACACGGAGGCCGCCGTTACTAACAATGTGCTCTACCCTTGTAATACATACAGTGTAGACACTGGAATTTGAACAGAAAAGGGAAAAAACACAGTATATGGGGAAATGTAATCACTACCATTAGAAAATACACATAGACACGGATTGACAGTGTCAATATTCACTTTAACTGTGCAGTTGCGTTCAAAATCCCAAACAGTCCTGCATTTAGATGTGAATCAGCCGCTTGGTTTTCACTTGTATATTGTTTTTTTTTACTAACTCTGCCGAGTGCCGATACCTGCAAAATGTTCACATATGTTTGGCACAAAATTGCCTGCAGCTATTGAAAAAAAATAGTACCACCATAACTCGGAAGCATCAGTCAGTCCCAGAGTTAACAATGGAATTTTTGTGGTCAACCATATGTCAATGTACTCTGATTGTTATCTATCATTTCCTTTTTCAGGAGATAGTGTCACCAACACCAGTTTTAGTGCTGCAGTGTAGTACCATCAAACCTGATGCCATCTCTGTATGGGCCGAAGGATGACAAGTCTGTCAAGGGATTTCCAGCATCTGGTATGGAGTGGTACTCTTGATGGCCGTGTACTATGCGCATGGGATCGACTACGCCATAGAGGCGGCCAACACTCTGGGATTCCTACAACGTTACATGATGAGTATCAAGAAAGAAGATGAGGGGCCAAAAATACCAACTCCAATACTGCGACTGCTTTCTGCATTGATATGAATCAAATTTCCACAGCACAATGCATATTCCATATGACTGTGACTTTTGCAGGGGTACTCGTCAAAGGCATTTTTTCTCACTGCAGAAGCTTTTTCGACACCTCGAAATAGCTCATGCACATCAACCCAATATCGCAAAATGGGATCTTACAGAAAACATATCCGTCGTTGCCACAATGCTCGGCATTCACAAGAACCTGAAGCTGAGGAGCATAATGATTGCTTTGTGGTTTAGTTGCTTCATGAAGAAGAAATCCCATTTATTTGTTGAAGTCAAGTATATCTTATATTCTTGTAATATGTGGCTTATTTGTAGCTGCATAATGATGGCAGAAGCATTTGTAGAACATTACATTGCCTATAAAGTCAGAAGAACCACTGAGTGGTTAACCTTTTCACCAGGTGAAGAGAATGATTTTCATGCTCTGGATACCATATAGGAGTGCTGGAAATATGTACATTCCATTGAGGTATAAGGTAACTGCTACAAGATAAGCCAGAACAACATACATCAAAGCTTTCAGTGTTGGTTCACAAAAATTGTAGGTGGGATTGTAATATCACACTGAATCGCAATATACTAGTCGAATTAGCAGGGATGAGTAAATGACCACTACACAGCTTATAGTAAATGTAGGAGAAGTCTTTGAGAACACATTGTTTCACCTGATTAATTTCACTTACATGCACTTGCATGTTTGAATATTTTGTGGTGTGGTGCAGCTGTTATTGAGTTATTCTCCTGTTTGTATTTCATGATTGTGCATGTACAAAGCATACAGCATTTGGCATAATCCCAACATTGCATTCCTCAGAGAACTGTTAAGTGATTGAATAATTCCACATTGTATATCAGCTCATTCTACAATTTTTGGATGTAAATCACAAAGTTGTTGTGATATGACGAAAGGTAATGTCTTTTTATTGTATTTCAGCATTTTGAATCTAATTGATATTTCATGCAATAGATAATTGACAAGATTTGTATGTTTCGTGGTTTGCTGAATTTTAAAGTGAATAAAGTTATTTGCAAGTTGACAGAACATCATCAGACTTCTGACATTATTTTTAAGCAAAAATTGTACACATGTCACAATAGCTGCAACTTAATACTATTTTCTGGTCTTCATGGCTTCTGTGAACAGTAAAAAGTAAGAACCTTCCAAAGAACTTTTGAGAACAATTTCAAAGGGGTTCCCCTGGGAACCATATTTGAAAAGGTTCTCGGTAGAACCTTAAGGGTTCTGCACACAGCTACAAATTGAAAGAACCTTTTATGGTTCTGGTGAGAACCATTTCAAAGGGGTTCTCAAAAGAACCTTAGTCATAAAAGTTCTTGATAGAACCTTAGGGGTTCTGCATATATGCGTATACGGGACAAAATGAAAGAACCTTTTATGGTTCTTTCGAGAACCATTCAAAGGGGTTCTCAAAAGAACCTTAGTCATAAAAGTTCTTGAAAGAACCTTAGAGGTTCTGCATACGGGACAAAATGAAAGAACCTTTTATGGTTCTTTCGAGAACCATTTCGTAGGGTTCTTACTAGAACCATCATGAAAAGGGTTCTCGTTAAGAACCATTGAAGGTTCTGCATACGGGACAAGTCCAAGAACCAGTTTTGGTTCTATGTGGAACCATATTTTCTTAGAGTGTATATGTTTCATTCGTAAGTCTGAGCAGACTAGATAACACGTTGTTGCAAAAACTCCAATCAAAATAGAGCTAATTTTTTTCCTTTTTTGAACTTTTTACAGCTACGGAATACGTTGGTCCAAACAAGAGAATGGTGTCTGGCCTCTTCATTGAATATTTCTTTGCTTCTGGATTTATGATCGTTACTGTTTTAGCTTGGATCATACGCGATTGGGTTAAGCTTCAACTGACCGTTACTTTGTTACAATGCTACATTTTGCTCTACTTGCCGTAAGTATATAGATGTCGTGGACCTCGCCGGATGAACATTAATTAACAAATTGAAGGATGCCTTCAAAAATAAAAATAAAACTATAGTAGTAATAAAATTCAGTCGGTAGAAAGTTCCACATTGTTGCCATTGCACTGCTTAGTTTATAATCAAGCATTTATAAGTTTTCGCAAGCATTTTGCAAATTTTTAAATAATATTTACCAACAAAAATCCTGTTTGCTAACACACACACACACACACACACACTTTGCAATCCACGCACTCGAACCGTTAACATAACCCTAAATTTAACAGTAGAATTCTCCTGAGGACGTAGTGATTCTTTTCCTAATTCCTACCCAAAGTCAGTCCACCCCTCCTATCAGAAGTTCAACAAAGAAACAACAACCCCCCCCCTTCCCTTTCCACTCCCTCACCTCACCCTTTATACCTATCAAATATTATCAACATAAAGTTGATGCACAGTTCTGAAGAAAACAGTGTCAATGAAGAATCGAATTCGTACATTGGATATAACTACATTAGTACAGAGTCAAATGTGTTTGTGATGTGAAACATAATGGTGGTATAGTACAATATCCTACACATTTAGTAGTCATCGAAAAAATGTGTCCCGGCTTTGACAGTAGAAATACAAACAACATCATGAACACACCCACACCTATTCCGCATTAATCGCAAGACACTTGTGTGAGAGAATCAAGATTTGGCAATTTTTTTTTTTTTTTTTTTTTTTTTTTTTGGCGGTCCTTGAGTTAAGTAAGAAAATGGTTACATGTTATGATGTCTCGCCTGAAACTTTAATTTCCACATAATTTTCAGTGAGATTCTGTAGTTAAATTTCATACCCCAACTTATGTTTTTTATTATCGTTGTAAAATTACAGCTTTGTTCCTGAATCGCCTAGATGGCTAGTGGCAGAGAATAGAATTCCAGAGGCTGCAAAAATAATCAAGAGAATTGCGAAAGGAAATGGAACAACACCGCCACCAAACTTCGAAGAAGAACTCCGTGAAGAGTACCAACAGAAGAAAATGGTGAAACCAAAAGATAATATTAGAACATTAGTAGGCCTATATCAACCAGTAAAAGGTAAAGTTGCATCCGCCGCCCCCCCCCCCCCCTGACTGTATGGACGCTCCGCCACTGCCTCGCTAGTCCCCATTTATAATGCAATGAAGCCCAAGTACACAACGCGAGGACTCGAACCTAATTAAAAAGATCAAAAGTCCACTGCCTTAACCACTTGACCAAAACGCCCCCACTCAGTAGGCATATAAACAATAATTTGAATAAACAGTAGAAGGTCTGGGAGCGGATTATAGTTAATACCTATAAATAAACGAGAACAAGGATTGCTGCGAAATTTAGTATGTTTGTCAAAACTGTTATACGGTACTGGTATACACTGGCGATGGGTGCTATAATAATTTCTTGCTTCGCCGCTATGTTGAGAGTGTGAATGAAAAATACGGAAAAATCCAACATGTTTCTTTTCGATCGCGTTCTACTGCAGTAGACTTGAAATTGGAAGGAATTAAAATACATTTCAGATGCTGGCGGGAAAATTTATAGAGACTGAAAAGCTCAGCTATTTACAGGAGATCCCGAGAAATGATATGAATATTATAAAGAGTATGGAGGCAACGACATAGCTAGACCTATATAGCGGAGAGCATGTGGCTTAATTGAGGGAAGGGGGGGGGGGGGGTTAGCATCAGGGCTATTGGAAAGTCAAACAATGTTCCCAGTAGCAATATGTGACCTTATTTGGAGACATCGGGATTCTTACATTTTGTAATGTTTTGTAAAGGTTTTAGGAAATGAAGTAAGGATAGGGTTATATAGGATTGGTTAGCGGTTCGTGTAATGCCTGTTCATCCTGAGGATACCAGTATACGGCATAGTTTATTAGCTTTAGCAATGGCTTTTGTTATTATTATTATAGCAGATAGGGTGGGGGGGGGGGTGTGGGCGTACCGGCGGTCAAAGAGTTACCAGTGAGGAACGTAATATAGTTAAAATAATCTCAGTACAGGATCAAAGCAAAGTTTTCATAGATATAAGGTTGATATACACACAATGGGCTATTAGAATCTTTTAGATGATATAATTGAAATGAAAATACGTGCTCATATCGGTGGTTTTTGTAATAAACCGATGTGCATGGGGGCAATCACTATTTTTGTTATAAAGGACGGGATGTGTGGGTGGGGGGGAGCTCATGTGTTATATCGTCCCGTTGCTCTGAGGGGTCTAAATGGAAGCATAACCCTTATCTTTTTTACCTAATACTTATATAATATTTGCATAAAATAGACGGTGTTTAGTTTAGATGCAGATATAATGTTGCTAAATATTTTGGAAGATTTGAAACAATGTTGAAGAATTTCTGCTGATCATGCAGGTTAAACTATACGATACATAATTATAAGTACGTTTTATGTAAATATACATTAGGATTTGTTTGAAATATTATCGCTGTCATGGTCGGATGATTCCCCTTCCCGTGACTCTGTCGTGGGTATTTCAGCGCCCGCTCCCCCCCCCCCTTACTTCAGGTATATACATGGTAGCGCCCACGTACAGGTGAAAATATTATCAGACCGTTTGACAAGTGCCGCCTCATCAGAAAATGCCAAGTGCTCCATTCACTCCCCGTCTCTTCCTCTCAGTCTTGCATCATTCACTTCGTGTCATTCGTTTCTCCACCCCTCCCTCTCCTCGCCACTTCCCCCTTCCTTTAACAGAATATTCCCTTTTGGAAGTGCGTGCAACCTCAATGTGAGTTCAGTGTGAGTTAAGTCATTGATATAAAATGTATAGCTTGCAGTCCAGTTGTGATTGTGTTGCTATACTATAACAAAATCACTGTGTTACACGCTGCTGTTAATGCCTTCATTACCAGCATAAAAAAATTAGGACTCAGTGTAGTTATATATTTAGTTTTAATTGAGGTTTATATAAAAGAAATTGTTGGCATGTAAATTAAAAAGTTCCATTTTTCGTGTGAATATTGTAACAATATGTGTTAGTTACTGTTAGTGTTACCGTATTTTCTTCTTAGCAATCTCACTCGAAACAGTTCTTAAATCTCAACAAAAACGCATTTCATGTGTTTGATATCCGCATCACGTACACAGCACCAGCTCCCATACGGGCCCTCCGGGAAAGGGGGTGGGGGTGAGGTTTCTTCCTTTTACTCAGTGTTATAGCTGTTCGTATATAGGCTACGTAGTTTAACAGTCTATGCGCAATACTAAATTGTAGGTATATAGTTATATTCATTATTGTTATTTCAAACTGTGATTTAATATTATATTTTAATTGCCTGCCAAATTGATCTCATTTTTCTTTTCTTTTTTGCAGGATGCCAACAGCCAGATAAGGTTTATTGATATATTCACTAACAGAACGATGCTACTGCGAACGATGAATATGTCCTTTGCATGGTCAGTTATATTGTGATTGTTTGTGTGCATCTATATATATATATATATATATATATATATATATATATATATATATATACATATATATATATATATATATATATATATATATATATACCCGTATAGCAGTGGCCATGCCAACCCGTACCCCAACTTTGCATCTGCCAAAGCCACTTTGTGACATTGTGAGGTAAATTGAAAATGAACAGATGAAACTGCAAAACACCCCTCATCTTCTTTCCTGTTTTGGTCTATAGGTTTGCACACGGTCTGGTATATTTCGGTCTTACCCTTGGCGCATCTAATCTCGGTATTAACGTATACGTTAGTTTCTTTGTGTCAGCATTCGTCGAAATACCGTCGTATACGGTAGCTATGTTGTGTCTCTTCAAGTTTGGCAGAAAGAACACCACCGCCTGCTTTATGATTGTTGGTGGCATAATCTGCATGTTGGTGATCTTTGCACGTAAGCTTTTTTTTTGAACGTATAAGATTATTCTATAACCAAAGAAATAGGCCTTTATTTAAGAAAGTATAATCAAATATTAATATGGTGCACTGTGTATTAATATTAATATTTCGAATGTAAAAATATGCAAATTTGTACAATAATACATTTTCAGTGTTATAGAAGTACATGACGACTTTGTCATGAGCCGATCAATTGGTTTCACCATTCAATCATAAAAAAAAAACATATAATAGTATAATTCAACCATAAAAAGCTGGGAATCAGTAAATCATAAACAAAAACTGAAAATAGGCTCAATTTCAAATACTTACAGAAATCGCAACCTTTGAAAAATTTTGTATGACTTTCAATTTTTTTTTTTTGGCGTTAGATTTATACAAAAGAAAACGAACCGAATTGACTTACAAATTGCTCGCCAAAAGCAAACCAAATGTCATATCGGTCCTATCTGCTTCCGAGAAATTTGAAAAGTTATTACGATATGAACTTTGGCAGTCGGTATACCATGAGTTGATCACTACTAGTAGATACAAGTTCGTTCGTTATATTGAAGTATATACATAAGTATTGTACTCACCCGAAGTTGTCTTTTCTAAAACAAGAAAGAAAAATAAAACTTTTAAAATTAGCCTTTAGCGAAATTGCACAATTGCATAAATTACTTAAAGTAGTCAATAACCAAGCGCGCTGGATGAAGCGTATTCGCATGCTGGTCCTATTCCCTCTTTTAAAAAAAAAGTTATAATAAATAAAAACAATTTAACAAAGAATAAAAATAAATAAATAAATCCTATTTATATTGATTAATATAAAATAAATACCAAACATTTATGATTGTAAATTTTCGTTTATTTTCTTCGTCTTCTGCTACTCCTTCTTCCTTTTTTAGCCCTTGGTCCATGGCGAGCAACTGCGGCTTATATCGGTAAATTTGCGGTAACCACGAGTTTTGTTATACTTTTCGTCTATGGGGCCGAAATATTTCCAACCCCTGTCAGGTATGTAAATCTTGCTTGCCAAAAGCATTTTGGTATGTCAAGTATTTCAAGTATTTCAAGGATACTGGTTGACTGATACACACTGTAGCCTATCAGCCTACACTGTATAGCCTATCATCATATCTCTGGTAAAAGCAGGATATAGTGTGGCTCTGATCAGGTAAAAATCGCTGATGTGTGACTTATAAACGGTGACTAATACATAATTGATGGTGATAATTATGTCATACTGGCAATCTATGGCGTCTGTACAGAAGGCCATCATGTAATTTTTGATGGCAATATATACCAAACTTGATCACCGTATATCACATCAATTATTTAAAAATTTGACTGATGATTGTGTGATATTAGGCATAGTTACCATCTTGGCAGCAAATGGTTCTAAACAATGTTACTATTTCATCTTGTCGTGATGTTGCTGGTATGCAGTTGCTAGTATGGACAATTCTACACGAAAAGTTGCTGATACTGAATCTCCGTGTTAGTTGATTTTATTTTCTCTCATCCTCATTATGTTTCTCAAATTATACCGAAGGAAAAACATTGATGAAGGTATTGTAATATCATATAGCATTACATGCATAAGTGTACATATGTCAAAATCAGTACACCAAGATTATGGAACGCCGAAAATACCACTACGATGATACTAATATAGTAGAAGTATATGATATAAAGTAGTATATGCTGAAAATAAAAAGGTTCATGAGGATAATATAAAGAAACACGATGATAACAAAAATTAACACGACGATAATACAAAGTTACAGCAGGATAACGTAAAGGTTCCCGAGGATAATATAGAAGTAACTAATGATAATATATAAAGAGGAAACAATGATTCTTTGAAAGAACAAGGTGATAATATACATTTACAGGATATTATATAAAAGCGAACATAATGATAATATTAAAGTGCACGATGATAATATATAGTAACACAATGATAATATAAAAGTCATTGGTGCTCACATAGAGGTATACACAATGATAATATTAATGTACACTACTGCAAAGTAAATGTATACGATGATAATACCACAGTACCAGATAATTAAAACAAAGTACACGATAAATGGCCTAATATGAAAGTATTGTACACGCTGATTATTCAAATTTATCTTTGGGTCCTTTTCCCTAACATTATGAGTTATGACATTTAGTAACCATTTTGGCTGGAGGAAAGAACGCTTCAAAAAGGGACCACATCTAATGATGATCATATAAACTGAGGCACACGATGATTAAAAGAAAACTACACACTCTCAATTTTTATTAGAATGCTGTCAAAAATATATGGATTAAGGAAGTAAGGATGTTAAGGATTAAATTTGTGTTCGTAAATATGTTATTTACAATTAAGTATATATTTGGCTTGTTTTGAACCGTCAGTTATTGCCGTTGTCTGCAAGCACCCGCACACTGATCTTTGGTCGGTTTTGACGATAATGCCACAAATTATGTAGACAATACGTGCTGTGAATCAAGCCATGTAGCTTACAGTATGTAGTTTGTAAATATGTAATGAAAGCTTTTTATTATCCATAAGCGATACCGTATAAATATGATATGTTTCAATAACGTCCATATTGTTCACATTACAAACAGATATAGCGGTTTGTTATATCTGTCCTCTACTACAGTCTATAGTTTTATGGTTACCCATAATAATACCCATTAAGGAATTCTTCATAAACGGCGAACTGACTGTTGAAGTACACTGAAAAAATAAACTAGTCAATATTGCCACGGACTAACGTTAAATTAGTCTGTAACGTTAGCCAATGCACACGGACTACCAAAAATCTTCGTTTCATCGCTGCTTCTTAGTCAGTTTACACTGACTAAGGAAAATATAATCGCAGCTTAGTTGGTGGCGACGGACTAAGGTATTTTAACCCATGGACTAAGACCGATACGGACACCCCAAGTTACGCCATAATCGTAGCTTGGTCGGTGTCGACGGACTAATGTATGACGGACCACTTCGATTCAATTCAATTTGGAAACCGAGAGGCAACGGCAGCTTGCTGGACTTGGCATAGTTTCATACGATCACTCTAAGCAACTTTCAACCGTAAATCACCCAAGAAGGTCTTTAGAAGAATGGAGGTATTAACTGCCATCGTCGGCCTACCTGTTATTTCTTTAACTTGAAGGTAAAATTAAAGTTAATTGTTAGGCCACTGGCACTAGTACTGTATTATGGTTAGTGTAACGCTACCGTTGTAACGCTACTGTTGTCACGCTGGCGTTTCGCAATACATAAGTGCAATGACAGTGAGTAGCCTATAGGCTTCTATTGGGTACTGCAGTGCATTCTCAACACTAAAGTGTGCATTCTAAACACCAATTAACAATGTGTTATGTGTGTATTGGGCTAGATTGAACAGTGGCACATAATCTTCTAATTTGTTCCCAAACAAATGCTGGAACTATAAGTCTCAATAGTTTATTTGAAGTCTACACTCATTTGGTAAAATTTCCTGTAATTTCCCATGTGAATCTAAATGGGTAGGCTTTGTGATATTGAATAAGCAAGGCTAGACCTTCAAACGTACAGTCACAGTAGGCTGAACAAATTATGTTGGCTAGTCAACGGTATTATATGTTGCGAGCAGTCAGGGTGCACGCTTCAGTTCTATTTAACCTTCTCATTTATCATTTTTTAGTATTTAATTTCCGGTCACACTCAGGAAACAATTGCGACATTCCTTCACGGTCGACTTGTTTACTGTAAGAAGTATTAACCGTTTTTTCTCAGGAAAGCTTGATAGTCTGAAGTTATTATAACATGTGCTTTTAGTATACTGCCAAAAGAGTAAGTTGTTGTATTTGTATTGATATTTTATGTAGAAGTAACGGAAAATTTAGTATGTTTAGTTTGGTCTAATTGCACGTTTTTTTTCTTCTGTCCAATGTAGTGCAGGGTTCACTTGCGCGAATTCAAATTATTCTGTTTATGTATATGTATATGCATCGATTCGTAGATTATGATGTTTTTTTGACATTTATTTGTAATTCAAGCATATCTGTTTAGTAGCAAAGTTTAAAGGTTAAGATTAATTAGTTTTCTCTTTTTGATCCTAGATTGAATGAAACTCATTGACGTAAATAATTGATCAGATCATACAGTTTAACGCAGTTCCTAAAACTCTGGGTATTCTCTAGTCTTTGCCAGTCCATTATATACTTTAGTACTACTAGTAAGACTAAATCAAGACGACCGAAAGACAAACTTAGTGTAACAAAGTACTGATTCTCCTCTAGCCTAGGTCTAAACAGGCTTGTTATGTGAGCAAGCAAAATAACAACTAAAAACGATTATGCCTATAAATAAGTTGGCTCAGTGCATTTCTGTTTCTAAAATTTTATATTATTAAAGATCATAAAAACAAACAAAGATTTAGCCCATGTTTTATTATCTCTGTATTCTGGGCATTTGATTCTGGTTGCAATGGTGATGACACTCTCTTTCAAATTTTCAGCTTTATACAGTCTGCTTCAAACTTTGGGATTGTTTTTTGAGACTATAGTGGAAGCAAATCTCACATAACTTTGTGGTGACAACTTTTTTTTTGTTCTTTTTCAAATGATGAATACTTTGCTGTTTTTTTTTTCCAGCAGGAATTGAAAAGCCAAATATCTAAGTCAAGGGTGAGGTTTCCTGTGATGTACGACACCAGTGTGGAGGCAACAACAGAAGAGGAGAACTGTGTTATATATGGCTTAAAGACATGTTTTAAGATGATATATTGGTACCCTTCGCAGAACAAAAGAGTTTATCCAAGAGTCCAAAAAGCAAAGGAACAAGTACCATAGAGAAAAAAGATGGAAGAGTGAGTTTAATTATTGTACCCAACTGTTTAATGATATTAAAGATACTTATCATAACCTGTTTTAAAAAAAAAAACAGTCTAGTATATCATTTACGTGCAAGCTTCATAAGTTTGGTCAAATTTTCACTGATCTGTAGAGCGGGAGTCCAGAGGGTTTGGTTAGCTGGGAAGGTAACCAATTGCCTGGTACATCACAATGTTCACAATGCATTCCTGTATATGAACCCTGACGACTGGCAAACCGACTGTGGTGGATGTGGCTGGGAGAGCAATTTAAAGTCACCTACCCTGCAATAGCTAACCTAGATCAGCTTTCATGGTAACCACATCAAAGTAAGAACAATGTGTCATGTATGGCCCCAAGAGCAACAAATGGCCATCGCCAGTAATTATTGGTGGTGGGATACCCCTGCCAGTGATCAACAATTGACCCCTCACGGCTGACCTAGGTCAGCTCATGAGGTAACCACTTGAAACCTACTGGAAAATGTTGGTTAGGACTTCAGATAAAAGGGATGGGCATTGCCAGTAATTTTTATTGGTGGGGTACCCCTGCCATTAGACCCCCAATATGCCCATCCCCTCATTGACCTAGGTGAGCTCATGATTTGACCAGTTGAAACCTACAGGAAAATGATAGGTATCACTTCATATGTAAGGATGGGCATTTCCAGTATTTTATATTGGTGGGCCACCACTGCCAGAGTTCGCCCATCCCTTACATATAGAATCCTGCCAATCATTTTCCAGTAGTTTTCAACTGGTTACCTCATGAGCTAATCTAGGTCAATGGGGGATGGGCATTTTGGGGGTCTACTGGCAGGGTTACCCCACCAATGTAAATGACTAGAAATGCTCATCCCTTACATATGAAGTGATACCTATCATTTCCAGTAATTTTTCAACTGGTTATCTCATGAGCTGACCTAGGTCAATGAGGGAATGGGCATTTTGGGGGTCTACTGGCAGGGGTACCCCCCCCCCAATATAAATTACTGGAAATGCCCATCCCTTACATATGAAGTGATACAATTTTCCAGTAGTTTTCAACTGGTTACATCATGAGCTCATCTAGGTCACTGGGAGATGGGCATTTTGGGGATCTACTGGCAGGGGTACCCCACTAATAAAAATTACTGGCAATGCCCATCAGTTGTATCTGAAGTCCTAACCAACATTTTCCAGTAGGTTTCAAGTGGTTACCTCATGAGCTAACCTAGGTCAGCCGTGAGGGGTCAATTATAGATCACTGGCAGGGGTACCCCACCACCAATAATTACTGGCAATGGCCATTTGTTGCTCTTGGGGCCATACCTGACACATTGTACTTACTTTGATGTGTTACCATGAAAACTGATCTAGGTTAGCTATCAGGTGACTTTAAAATTGCTCTCCCAGCCACACTCACCACAGTCGGTTGCCAGTCGTCTGGTTTCATATACAGGAATGCACTGTGAACATTGTGATGTACAAGGCAATTGGTTACCTTCCCAGCTAACCAAACCCGCTGGGCTCCCGGTCTATTGGGCTCATTATTAACATGATTAACATAATTATTAAGCTTTGAAAAATAACTTGGTGTTATGCTGTTCAAAGCTAATAATTATTTGGTAAAGCTGTTATTCCTGGCTTATAATTTGAGGGACCTAGATTTAAATGTATACCTCCCAATATGTTATAAAATTTTAATGTAAATATATGTTTATGATAATGTGAGTTATCATGTGCTATATCTGTATCTGCGCTTACACGTATATCATATTTTCTGTTCACAGGTCAATAATGGTGCAGATTTGGGCTTCCTGAAGACAAGTGGGAGGCCATTTGTAGTTAAGAGAAACACTCTTTGTTCGTGAAGACTTAACTGGTGTCGATTTGGGGTACCACTTTAAAACGAAAGTCATGAGGAACCCTTGCCCAAGATTCAACTTTGCATTATTGTGCAGTGCTATACTTTTGCGATTCATGTTTGATCCATGAACTTGTCTTAACTTTGTTGGAATAAAATCATATTTTCAGATTTTTGTTTACAGTGATTTCTTCTCTATCTGTTGAAAGTCAGCCTTTGCAGACATCAGAAGTTTTATCAGAAATAAATACTGCCAACGTACACATTATTTGTGTTTCTTCTGCTCTCTTTTCTTTCAGTGATGCTAGTCAGTGAAACTAGTCGGGTTTAATTCTTTCAGTGATTCTAGTCAGTGCAACTAGTCAGTCGATACCGACTAAGAAAGGTTAGTCGGGAGAGGCACCATCCTGACTAATGTAAAACCTGCTATAAACTAGTCGGTGGCTCATATAAATTAGTCGGTAAAGACCGACTAATGTCACCAATTAATGTAACTGACTAATATACATTTACCGACTAAGAAATTGTTGATCGACTAAGCTGACGGACTAAGATGACCTACTAAGAAATCCAACTGACTAAGGAATAAATTAGTCGGTATAGCAAGTGACTAAGGCTATGTTAGTCGGGAGAGGCACCAGATGGACTAACGTTATGTTAGTCGGTGAACCAATTTAAGTTTTCAGTGTACCGGTATATCAGCTGAATATTTGAAAATGTTTCAATATATTCAGCTATTTATAAAATTATAAAATAATATTTCAAACGTTGTAGGGTTTTTTGTAGATAAGAAGGCAATACATTCTCCCCACTCTTTCCGCTCTCCCCCCCCCCTTCCACCCCTTCACTCCCTCGCCGCTACAAAAAATGACATGTGCATGCACCATTGACAACAGAGACAATAACTATACGTATATTTAATCAGTTGCATGAATCTTCAATGTGTGGCTCTATTATGTCACCAGAATTTGTAACAGATAAAAAAAACCATTGCAAAAACTGTTGAGTACCACCACAAACTTGTCGAAGTCGTAACAATTGTGCATTGTACTTGGTTTTGTTATTCTAACATTATTGTCTTACAGGGGTTTTGGTGTTGGATTTTGCAGTATAATGGGAAGACTCGGTGATATAATGTCTCCCATTATAAATCTTCTACGACCCGTTTGGCCTCCTTTTCCTCTTGTTTTGTACGGGATCGTCATAATAATCTCTGGTATTTGGGTATTTACGTCACTTCCGGAAACAAGAAAGAAAGATCTCCCGGAGACGATGGAAGATGCTGTTAATCTAGGCTCGTAAGTACATCTGCTTTGTTTATTTGTTTACTTTTATTTGTGCAGTATACTTTTCAGTCATTCAAGATCGTCAGAATTGCTCCCTAAAAAGTTAGATAATGGTCAATCAAGTTTGCATTTCTTCCAACATTTTACCTACACTCTAGAAAAGTAGTTATCCACACTGAGATATTTAGGCTAATTTTCTATTTAGCACTTCTCAGTGTATACATATATATATATATATATATATATATATATATATATATATATATATATATATATATATATATATATATATATATATATATATATATATATATATATATATAATACAACGAAAATCCACGTTTACTCCAAAAAAAAATAATATTAGAGAAAACCAGAGATATAAGATATGACTCATAATTGACAAATAAGGAGTAAAGTTTAAGAAAAAATATTGGAACTAACACTAATCCAGCGTCATACTTTCATTGTGTTACATTTTGTACTCTTCGTTCGACTGCCAAGTGTTGCTGACGAAGGTCTCAGGGGGACCGAAAATTATAATATATTTTTCTTATTCCTTATTTGTCAATTATGAGTCATATTTTATTTCTCTGGTTTTCTCTAATAATAATAATGATAATAATAATAATAAAAATAATATATATAGCATATAAGTAGCATATATATAGCCTATATAGCCTATATACATAGGCTATATATAGCCTATATATAGCATATATAAAGGCTATATGTAGGCTATATAAATATATATATATACACGTGAAAAAAATGTTTGCTTAACCTACCGTATGATTATTTTTAAGTAACTATGTAACAATGTGCCGTAGTAATGTGATAAGCCCCCTTATTTAAAAAGTGGTGACAGAAGTATACCCCCCCCCACCCACACACACACCCACACACATACTTTTGGCACTGGACGTGTGCCAAAGACTCTAGGAAAAAATAATATATCTTGCGATAAAACTTACAATATGTGATAAACTAATCGAAAATTCGTAATCAAATCATGAAAACTTTGAGATAACATTATAAAATTTGTCTATGTCCCATCTGCGCCACCGTAGGATTTACAATAGTAGCCTTGTTACCGATCAAGGTCCCCAATCTGGCCACGGGCTTTCTGCCCAATGCCACTACTTTTTGATAGCTGTCTATATCCCTCTGAACGTATAGCTTATACAGTTATGTATAAAACAACAAATCAATGGGTTTATGTGTTTACATCAGGCGATTACTTGAGAGCACTTCGTTTACTTTCTTTTCAATTACAGGAAAAGACAGAAAATACCCAGTTTTGACGACAAGAGTGGAACAACTGAGAAACTTTAAAAGTATATTCTACCCGCAGCCCAGAGCCGGATCATAGAATATGGGTTGCTCCTTAAGATCCAACCAGTGGCGCTGCGGGGACCTTGAAACAGACGGAGCATATGACGCTTCCGAGCGGAGAAAACTAGCATCTTTTTCGCGACCAGCGCTGTGCCGACCCAGCGACGCCGCACCAGTTCCGAGCCGGTACAGCGCCCCCCCCCCCTGTCGTTGCCTTAATTATTGAATTGAATTGAATTTGAATTTAATTGTCCACAATCGGAAATTCGGCTTACACAGGTCGTAAACGAAAGAAAAAAACAATAGTAAGTATCAATAGACTGCGATACACATACAGTAATACAAACAAATATACAGCAAGTCCTACAAATAAAAAACTTATCTTCTCACTTGTGAATTAAATATATGGATAGAGTTAGGCACAAATGAGTATCTGTAGCGGCCCCTAAGTGTACGTGGTGGGCATAAACGCAGTCCAGAGCGGTTGTAATTGTAGTGCTCAAACAAAGGATGTGTTGGGTCTTGCATGATTTGTTTCAATTTATTGCAGACCCTCTCATGATACATGCACTCTAACGATGGTAACTGAGCACCGATTACACGCTGAGCAACTTTCCTAGATTGCTCGAGCATCTTCACATCGATTCTTGTACCATTGGCAAAGTGACAAATTATGTTATACATCAAAACACTTTGAATGAGTGATTTATAGAACAAGGTCATGATTGTTTTATCCACTCTCAGGTTCTTCAGTTTTCTCAAGAAATACAGCCTCTGATTTGCTTTCTTATGGACAATTGTGGCATTACTAGACCAGTCAATTTTGTTACTCAGCATGGTTCCTAAGTACTTATATTTATCTACTTGTTCTACTTGTTCCCCATGAACATATATATGGGAGCGTGAGTTACAGGCTTGCGACGGAATTCTATAATCAGCTCCTTAGTTTTGGTCATATTAAGTTGTAACAAATAATCATCACACGACTGGACAAACCTTGTAAACGTGGTGGCGTATGAGTCAATGTCATCTGACAGGTAACCAGTATTGACAGTATCATCCGCATATTTGATGACGCTATACAATCACTGGTCATACTCTGACAGTCGCTGGTATACAGGGAAAAAAAGCCAGGGGAGAGGACACAGCCCTGAGGCGCACCTACACTTAAAATCATTTCCCCTGAGTAAACATCGCCTACCTTCACCCTCTGAGGTCTATTTCTAAGGAAATCATGAATCTATAGGGTAATTCGGGGGGGGGGGGGGGATACACCGTATGCGGTTAATTTAGTTGTAAGTAATTGTGGGACAATTGTGTTGAATGCACTAGAAAAGTCTATAAATGTAATCTCGCATACTGTCTATCTTTATCTAAATGCTATGTCAACACCGCATCGTCAACCCCCCCCCCCTCCCTGCCCTATAAGTAAACTGCATTGGTTCAATGAACTGTTCTGTTATACTGAGAAGGCGATTCATTTTAAGTCTTTCGAAACATTTGATGACGTTACAGGTAAGTGAGACGGGCTGAAAATTATTAGGCTCATTTGCATTCTTTTTCTTGGGGACGGATATTACTAATGACGTTTTCCACAGTCGTGGAATTGAGCCGCTGTCTAAAGAACATTGAAAGAGTTTTGTGAAAATCCCGACCAGTTCAGTTTGGCAGAGTTTAAGGATCGTATTGCATAAACCGTCAGGGCTTTGGGCTTTGTTGGATTTCAGTGATCCCAAACATTTCCCTAACTTCATGTTCAGTAAAGCAAATCTCATTTTTGAACGCGTTTTCCATTAATTCGTTAATCAACCCACTCATAACTACATTGTTCTCAGTTGTAAAGTCCTTTTCGAATCTACTATAAAATACATTCAACTCTTCCACGAAAGTTTATGTGACCTCTGACCCGGGGGTCACCGACTTCTGTTTGTATCTAGTCAGCATTTGCATCGTTTTCCGTGCAACAGCAGAATTATTTCCAGCAAAGTTTCTTTCTATAATTTGTCTGTGTATTTTTGTTTACATTCTTCGACTTTACGTTTGATGCACTTCTTTACCTCTTTCACCCTTGTTTTGTTACCTTCCATCAGAGCAGGGAATTGTTATGGAAGAAAAATCATGCATTTTCGTTAAGTAAATCTCTAAGTTCCTTTGTGACCCACGGCTTATTATTCGGATAGACTTACTAGGTCTGAAGAGGGATGATTGTGTCGACACAGAAGTTATCATAGCTAGTGACAATGTCCGTCGCCTCGTCAAGTGAATATTAGCTGATGAGAACAATAGATGTGTAAAAGTAAGTTGGCCTGACGTTTCGATCCTAGCAGGATCTTCTTCAAAGGCTAAATGACAATTGTAACAGTAACAGAAGGGACAAAAACACACACAGAATACAGACAGGTTAATGAGCATGGTGAACACAAAGATATAGATGTAAGGGGATTAGTAGACAAGGGATCGAAACGTCAGGCCAACTTACATTTCAATTTCAATTATATATATATATATATATATATATATATATATATATATATATATATATATATATATATATATATATATATATATATAATTATATGTATATGTATATATATGTATATATATATATGTATATATATATATGTATAATATATATATATATATATATTTATATGTATATATATATATATATATGTATATATATATATATATATATATGTATAATATATATATATATATATATATAAATGAAAACGTAATGAGAAGGAATTCCAGAACGGTGAAAAAACTTCCAGCCTCCACCGGATTCGAACCCGGGCCTCCCGCTTTGTACGCGGACACCCTATCCAACTAGGCTATGGACGCTGATTGTATGTCCAGAGGTTCGAAACCGGTAAGGAAGGTCGTAATTTCACTGTAGGCGTTTGACACCTGTATCGAACAATACTAGTTCTGTTTTTGGTGACATATTTTCCCTTACTCTAGAGATCAAACATGATGCTAACCAACTCGAAAATCATTTGTGATTCCTAAAGCCGGATCTCGAGAGAGATACTTTGAACATTATATATATATATATATATATATATATATATATATATATATATATATATATATATATATATATATACATATATATATATATATATATATATTTATATATATGTGTGTGTGTGTGGGCCCGGGCCTCTGTCCCCCTTCTCCGCTCTGGTTCAAATCATTATATAGCACTCGTTTGACCAAACAGACGCTAAAAGCTCATTTGTATTCGTCGATGAGTTTTCACGGTTATTTGTGTAACCCTTTAACATAACCTTAGGTGTGCCTGTCCTTGATGTCGCCTTTCGTCACAGTCAAAACAGGTGCACTGACCGATTGAAGGCTCAATGTGATTACTAATATTTTATGCAAACAATCCCTCGAAGAGCTTAACAACAAACCTATATCATGTCTTCGCACAGCTTTTGTCTATCGACCGGCAGGTCATTGACTTTTACACTATGCAGATAATGTTCTTCAAACAGAAGTTTTGTTTTGTGTTGTGTTTATTTACTTTAATTTTTTTTACCAATGATCTACAAATGCTCAAGACCAAGGCAATCATAATATGACCTGTTTCATAAAACGAACATATGATCAAATCATCGAATACTTTCATTTGATTATCATATTCAAATACTTGTGGCACAGAAACTTTCTCATAAACCATCTGTATACGTAGATGTCTGGGTGGCAACTTTATTGCTTTTGTCGGAAGCGAGAGATTTTCTATACGAAATTATTCGTAAATAATATAATATTGCACTTTCTCATCTATAGGTATCACTTATAAAAAATGCAACAAAAAAAATGGATTCTTTGCAAAACTTAAAGGTATGCTGTATTGGCCCCAAGTTTGCCAGATTTTCAAATAAGGTAGCCTTGGCAATTAAAGCAATTATAGCATGCTATGATCAGGGAGTTGTTATGGAATTGGAGCCTATATACATACTTCATTTAATGTTAAGATAAGATAAGTAAGATAAGTAAAACTTTATTGATCCCAAAGGGAAATTCAGGGTTGCTCAAACTTGGGGCCAATACAGCCAATACAGCATACCCCCTGTTGCTCTCTATTTCTGCATTACGTTTAATTAATATGATCTTATTGCTGGTTTGTGTGATGAGGCGTAAGCAATTTTCAATAATTAGGCCTACATTGTAATTTAACTGTTTTGCAGTACCATATTATCCTGTGTTTAATTAACCATCTATATACGTATTTATCCGGGTGGCACTTGAACGTGATTGCTTTCGTCGGGGAAGCGAGATATTTTCAATACGAAATTATTCGTTAATAATATAATATTGCACTTGGTCAAAATTCCTGTATTCAAATATTTTTTGCTATAACCCTGGAGGAAATTTACTTCAGTAGGACATTCACACATTTTGTGTGTTCATTTAGAATGTCTGAGAACAATTTGGAGAGTAACGACCTCCAGAGAAGTACGTTTTGAAAACTTGTAGCAATTATAACATGCTATAATTTGGGGCGTTATATACAAACTTCATTAAATGTTACTCTCTATTTCTGCATGATACATTTAATTAATATGATCTTATTGCTGGTATGTGTGATGAGGCGTAAGCAATTTTCAATAATTAGGCCTACATTATAATTTAACTGTTTTGCAGTACCATATTATCCTGTGTTTAATTAACCATCTATATACGTATTTATCCGGGTGGCACTTGAACTTGATTGCTTTCGTCGGGGAAGCGAGATATTTTCAATACGAAGTTATTCGTTAATAATATATGATATTAATACCAAACAAAATATATGTCTTCCAATTCATAATTATATTCCTAAAGTTCTGTAAAGTGGTTTTATAGTGACAAATAATGATAGAAATCCACTGCAAAACTAACCCCCAAAGGCAAATCATTGAACAAAGTTTTAACTATTTTGGACAATTGTATACAATATCTATTAGATTGGTAATCATAACTTTTTGACAATCATTGTTTTCACAAGTTGCCATGGTAACATAAGCTGATTTGTTGAGTCTTCGATGAATTTTCAAGTGATGCTACTTTTGACTACAATTTACAGTCCATTTTAAAGCGACCTCTACACTTTTATGGACTATTTTGTCAAGTAACATTGCATTGGGACCGTATTATACTCGTGTGTAAATATTTTAGATCTTTATTGCATTGCGTAGTTAAACAAGTTGCAACCTGTTACAACCGGTTTAAGCTGCCCAACTATGTAGTTATGTATGTGCATGTGCATGAAGGTACGTACGTATGTATGAACTGCACTGATATCGCTAGAAATTTCAAAAGAGAAAATGCTAAGATGCAACTTACAAGGCCTGGGAAGTGCCATTTCCAGCGATATGGGAGGCATTTTCAGCCAAAATTGTCTTGTACGCTTCGCGCCAACTTATGGTGGCGCTATACGCTTAGATAGTTTGCAATGCCGTATCTACGGCTCTGATAGTTTGCCTACAGTTTCGCCCCTCCCTTGGCAAATTCTTCGCTACGCGCCTGCTTTTCATATTTATTCTATTTCCCAACACAAGAGTCTTTAGTCTTGATTGCGGTCCGGAACAACTTGCTATGAAGGCTTATTATATCTGTTATGCAATCATGGGCGCCGCTTTTTGGAGGCTTTAAGTTCAGTGCATTATTATATCGATGTCACCGGGGTTTTGATCAGTGGCGTCGCCAGACAATTCAAACTTGGGAGGCACAGCACTTAATTAAGGGGGCACAGTGTTTATATGTGAATGCCATCCTTTGAGAAATGTTTGATTAAATAAGGGTCCTTAGATGCAATCTGGAGCTCATGGAACAGTAACAGTAACTATGCAATAGTTGTGCGAAATAAGCTGGTGGTATATGAGAATGGCTAGTTTAGCCTGAGAGCCAGGGCGATTCAACAAAATAACTGGTCTACGATATCTAAGTTAGCTGTGTTGCAATGATCGAATAGTTTCAACCAATATGTGATATGATTCATTTAGTAAACTCATGTATTAGCGATTACCGGTATGTCTTTCGCAACCATGGTGCGCAGCTTAAATCCCATATACGTTGAATCTGTACAACTGCACGTAGACCTGCGTACATTCAAGATGTGACAGTGTGAGCTTCATTACCATGATGAGTTTGATTTGTCAAACAATTACACAGCATACGGTACCTTTACACCCACCCACCAGGTACTTCAAATGTGCATAGAGGACTTATTTAAAGTTTAAACTGATTATATAGAAGTACATATCAAAGCATTCGTTAACGCCAAGTTTATTGGCCCATCTAGCGTCACATGGCATCTCTTAGGTAAGGTTATTGAACCGAGTCTTAGCGTGCCTGTGTGGACCACATTTACCAGTTTACCTACATTACGTAACAGTATACACAAACAGCTACTATTGTGCGTTCATTAAACATTAACCAGATTACGACAAAGCTTGAATTTGACAGAATTAAAGGGATAGTTTATTTGCAACTGAAAAGACGTTTCATAAAGTACTCAATGTTCCAAGTCACTAAACAGGGTGGTGGTGTTGCACCTCTTTATTAAGTGGCATCATTACGCAAGGGGGCATGCATGGGGTATGGTCTTCCTATACCTGACAACGTGAGTCGGGAAAATGGTTCACTCAAGGGTCTTGTTCCATTCAGCCGGGGAAGAATTATGCCAATGCCACGGGCACGTGTTCACCCCCTAATGGACCTAACATAACTTGATCAAGAGTATGTATTAGCACAGCCTTGACTTTATAGTCAATTGTAGACCAAATCTATAATTCATATATTCCCGCTCAGAATGCACCAGCTTGACGCCGTCTATTTGTTTGACCTCTACCCCCCCACCCCTCCCCAACAATGAAAGTCGGCTTCAAAGACTCCTGGGCCGTATCCCTTCTTTATACAATGCTTGATTTTCCTCTGGTCGTTCCATAAATAGTCATGCCCCTGCCTAAATCACTTTGGGAAAATTTATAATTGAAATCCTGAGTGTCCCACCCACCGCCGTTGACTATACAATCCTCAGTGAGCTCTCTCAGTTTGTAGACTTCGGAAGCTGTAAAACTTATTTCATTTATTGTAATTTCAGCCTGTGCGATTTGATCCATTACTACCATGGGCGTCAACAGGTGGGGGACGGGGGGGGGACATGTCCCCCACTTTCAAAAGTGGAGGGGATATCATATCATTTGTCCCACCCACTTTTCAGAGCAGTTATTAAAAAAAAAACAGGTAGATGGTGATGAGTTACTATGTTCATATCACTACCTCCAGTCCCTTGGACTGGACGGACGAATAGGGGTGTAGGGGTTAAGTAATTAAGGCTACATGTATTCGCCGGATATGGTAGATCTTTATTGTTGAGTTGCCGGCTAGGCGCTACACACGCTCTGCGCGCGGTGCCTTTTTCTGATTATTATTACTAAAGTACCTGGGCACATAACAACTCTCGCACCTACATGCATGTATTATATATACCACTCCACTCATCCCGGAGGTGACGGCGCCACTTTTTCAATATTTCGTTTGAGATGGACGCTGTGTAATTCGTCTCCCTTGGTGTCAGAACGGCATCTTTCTACCAGTACTTTCTGTCGGAATTTAGTTTTGTGAGACAAAATTTCTCCTCACAGATCTGGTTCTGATGTAACTAAAAACGACTCAGGAAGGCCGTCTCCTGCGATCTAGGGGGTCTTATGTACCCAAAATTTTCTGGTACGCTACGCGCCAACCAATGGTGGCGCTCCGCTTAGATAGTATAGTGTCCCCCTCACTTTCTGAAATCTGCTGACGCCCATGATTACTACTAACGAAAAGGAGAAAATGTTTCAGCACGTTTTGTTAAACGCCAATAGTTGGTATACTGACACAGAGCTGTGCAAACGGTCAAGAAGGATAGTTGCTATTATCACTATTATCCTATATGTAAGGTTCACTAAACTTTACATAGGACTGTTATAAACATTTCTGCGTTTGTTTTGTGGTTTCGTCACAAATGCTTAACATGTGAAAACCGTGTCTGTCGGTATATTTAACTAGTTGTACTACGCCCCTTGGTATTCATCAAATTGAATTAATACCCCTGTTTATCGTGTTTGTTTATCGTCTTAAAGGTAGTCAGTATAGACCTCAAATTATTGCACGCTATTATTGCTAGAAGTTTTCAAAAATTAGTTTCCTGGAGGTCTTTACTCTCCAAAGTTGTTCTCAGACAATTTTTATGGAACACACAAAATGACTGAATGTCCCAGTGAGGAAAAATTTCATCGAAGTTTGTAATAAAAAAAAGTTTAAAAATTTTGACCATATATATGAACACTCGGTCACTCGCGCCATCTTGATACACCCAAAACAATCATGGATCGCGCAAAGGGTGCCTATACGCTTTAGTGACGATTTCGACGAAATCCTGATCTTATCGTCAAAATAATTATCTTTCATTTTCATACAGAGAAACACTCGATGCACCACATATGCTTTAATTTTGTTGGTAAAAATATACAAGGCCTATAGTTGAAATGAGTAACAACTCGCGGATTTTTAGCCGTTGCGTGGACGCGGCTGATCTTACTGCATTCTAGCATGCTCCGAAATGTTGTACAATCTTACGTTAGGCCCTTAATTAGATACATTGGACACAAACGCCAAAAAGCCTAATCCGTATATGTCACATATACACCATACTAAGTCTTAAAGCCTAGCCGTCTATAAGTCATATATACACCATACTAAGTCTTAAAGCCTAACCGTCTATGTCACATATACACCGTACTAAGTCTTAATGCCTAACCGTCTATGTCATATATACACCATACTAAGTCTTAAAGCCTAACCGTCTATGTCATATATACACCGTACTAAGTCTTAATGCCTAGCCGTCTATGTCATATATACACCATACTAAGTCTTAAAGCCTAACCGTCTATGTCATATATACACAGTACTAAGTCTTAATGCCTAGCCGTCTATGTCATATATACACCGTACTAAGTCTTAATGCCTAGCCGTCTATGTCATATATACACCATACTAAGTCTTAAAGCCTAGCCGTCTGTCATATATACACCATACTAAGTCGTAAAGCCTAATCCGTATATGTCACATATACACCATACTAAGTCGTAAAGCCTAATCCGTCTATGTCATATATACACCATACTAAGTCTTAAAGCCTAACCGTCTAAGTCATATATACACCATACTAAGTCGTAAAGCCTAATCCGTATATATGTCACATATACACCATACTAAGTCTTAAAGCCTAATCCGTCTTTGTCACATATACACCATACTAAGTCTTAAAGCCTAACCGTCTAAGTCATATATACACCATACTAAGACTTAAAGCCTAGCCGTCTATATGTCATTTTTACACCATAATAAGTCTTACTATATAGGGGAGACGGCTCTACAGAACTGTTTGGGGACCCTGGGGAGCATGGACTCCGAGTTGAAGGGGCACACCAACAAGTTATGGAGGACCACTAATATAATTAAAGGAGGACCACGATACTCATGTGCTGTTAGTTGTAAAGGTTTTTTACATGGTGGTAAGACAAATTACACGGTGATCAGTATCAAGATGGTGTGCCGATTTCATGTCAGCGGGTCTTTTGAAATCTTTCACGGACTTTATTAGGCCCTTGGACCTCATATTGAAAATCCCTTCAATATACATGAAACTGGGATCTTACATGTAAACAATGAGTATGAAAATAAATTTACTCCAAATATAATTTTACTTCATCAAAAATAACTTTGATTTGTCGCAACTAAATATATCCCATGAGTCCTGTCCTGTTAGTACATACAAACTGGCAGAACCTCGTCTGGGATACAAGAGGCACGTGCTCTCCCATTGAGAACTGCAAAACTTTCCCTTTTCAGAAATTACAAGTGACCGGTCTTTTTTTTTGGTAATTAAAAAAATGTTGTTTTTTTTCGTTCGTAAAGCATGCCCTTTTGTTATATCAATAGTGCCCTTTTGTTAAGACATGAAGAGATACAAAAAAATAATGATTGAAATGTGCTCCATTTTGCCAAGAAACATTCAAAAACTTATACTTATAGGTCGAAATGAAGATACATAACTTTCGCTTTGTTTGAGAGGATGAAATGGCAGAATCTCGTCTTTCATGTTCAACTTGTATCCAACAAAATTTTATTTGATTAGTATAAGCGAACGTTATTCAGTAAAAGTCAACGGAGCAGCGAGACAAGCAGCACACCGTCCTAAAACATTACCAACATACAGTAAGAATAGTAAAGTAAAAGGCTTACCACTAGTACTAGGGTAACCAGGCCATAGGGATGTCACCGTAAATATAGCAATCACAACCAGCATCGTTCTGTATACGTGTACTATGGTTGCCTGAAACGTTGGGAAGCACAACTACTTGATAAGCATGTTTTGGCAAATTCGGGGTAAGGTGGAATGGGGGTGGGGATGGGGTGGGGTGGGGAAACACACGAGTCTGTATCCGCCAGACGTGCCTCGGCCTGGATATAAGGCCCTACCCCTATATATAGAATCTTTCATCAGTTGAATTACGTTGTAAGACCAACCCGCATGAGTATATACGTATGTCCGCCTATACACCTGGACGTATTATCTTACAAGCGGTGTCCATTGCCAAGGGTAATTAACGGACTCGAGGCAGATTGAACTCTGTTCAAATGATATATGTACAAAGACGTTAGTCAAATCAAATATGTGTCGACCACGTGAATTTCCGGACCGGGGAAAATTGAAATCATCGTTACCAAACTAGTAATTTCATACGTAATAGTCTTTTACTGTGACCATATCCGATTATAGTGAGTTGGCCATTGAGTTGCCACAATTTTATCAAGAAACAAAAAGGTGTTGAATGAAACTAGCAAGAAGCTTCTTTTCATTATTTCATTTCTCTTTCATCATTCGCAATCGATTACAAAAGATCAAACAAGTTCAAAACTTCTGAGACTGAACAATGCTTGGAATTTGGCCGGTTATAAGATCAAACCTTTTTTTAAAGGTTTTATATCATTCATGACTGTTTTTATAGTTCAATTCATTGACTAGTTGAACCGTCACTATACAGAACCAACGTTAGGTGTTGTCACTGCAAATTTCTGCAGTATTAGCCTACTCAAGATTCCGTGTCCTTATTATTGTACTCGAGTCTATGGTGGGAAATTGTCAAGTCAATGAAAGAGCGGTTCTAATTTATACAGGATTGCACCACGCAGCTACTATAATGACTAATAAGTGTTTGGCTTTGCGAGCCAATTTGAAAAGGATTTACTCCCCTGTATTTGTTAGACACCTGTTCACGTTTATCATGCTAATTAAGGCCGGAGAGAAGTTGATCCTTCTATCTGTTAGTCTTTTAATCAGGGCGGGGTGGGTGGGGTGGGGTAGGTGGGATACAAGAGGAACATGCTCTTCCATTAAGAACCGCAAAACGATCCGCTTTTCATAATTTCAAGTGACCGGTCTTTTTGGTAGTTAAAGAAAAAGATCGTTTATTCCTTATACGTAAAAGCATGCCCTTTTGTTGTATCCAAAATGCCCTTTTGTTGTATCCAAAATGCCCTTTTGTTAAAAAATGAAGAGAAACTAAAAATAATGATAAAAATGTGCCCCCTTTTGCTAAGAAACATTCAAAAAATTAGACTTATTGTGCGAAATGAAGATACGTAACATTCACTTTGTATGAGAGGACAGGTTTGAGAAAACACATTTGCGGTCTGTGCCCTTAAACTCAAAACTGTATGTCCCATTAGACGCAGAACCAGGAATTTGTAAGAACAGACCGTACTTGCCATATATTGTCATGGGCAATGTTCTTTCTATAAACAATGAAATTGATGAACTTCAAGCAAATTCTATCTACCTAGCAGATTTTCGTAATGCTAGTCTGATGTCGTTTACAGAAACATGGTCTGTTTTTACCTCCATAATTCTACCAACACGTCAATTGTCCGACTCTTGGAGTTGCAATTCTTGATCTGACTAAAAACGGTGAAGCTAATCATAATCTCATCCTCCTGACACCTAAATACAAGCCAATCGTTCAACGTGTAAAACCAAAATAAAATAAAACTGTGAGCAAACTGCATATCCACTATAGAGATCCTGTGTTAGAGAATGTGTAAAAGTAAGTAGGCCTGACGTTTCGATCTTCTTCAGGGGATCTTCTTTAGAGGCTGAATGACAAGTAACAGTATAACAGAAGGGACCAAAAAAAGGGACAAAAACAATAGGTTTGTAAGGAAGAGGTTGAAGATCATTTCACCGGCAATAACATGAAACGTGTATGGGACGGTTTGCGATTAATGAGTGGGTATGTGAACGACAACAAACGAAGTGTCTTACCTAATATGTCTCTTGATTATGGTAATGCTTTGAATACATTTTACAGCCGTTTTGATTGGCATGATTTTTCGACCAGAGTGGACAACTTCCTATGTGTATAAATACTCACAATTATGTGCCCTTTTTAACGGTCACTGAAGAGGAAGTTCGGCATAATTTTAGAAAGATTATTCCATTTAAGGCATGCTGGCCCTTATAATCTTTCCCCCTGTGTGCTTAGAGATTGTGCAAGTCAGTTAGCTGGTGTATTTACTTACATTCCTTCAATATGTGTTTCACTTCACAGTCCATTCCATCTATTTGGAAACAGTCATGTATCATCCCTGTGCCCAAAAAGCCAATAATCTCACGCATGAATGATCTTCGACCTATTGCTTTAACTTCGGTTGCCATGAAGACCTGTGAGCTTCTAGTCCTAAATTATCTCTTAAGTCTTTAATATCTTGTCAGATGGACCCATTACAATTCGCCTACAGTAAGAATCGCTGTACTGAAGACGCAATATTATATTCATTAGACAAGCTGTCTTCTCTCCTTGAACAGACAAAGTTTGGCAAAGTGTCAGCTCGCATAATGTAATAGCGTTCAATACGATTCAGCCATTCATTCTAGCTGAAAAACTTTCTAATATGGAGGGTGTACCTAAATTACTTGTAGGATGGGTTTTTCAATAACCGCTCGCAGTATGTTCAACTAGGAGATAACGTTCATTCCGATATTATTCCGCTTTTCGGAAACAACAACACGAATCTAAATGCATACCTGTCTATTCTACAAAACTGTTATAGCCTCAGTTATCACCACTGAGGGTACAGTTAATTAACTTAATGTGCTTCATGATAAAAGTCGTTAGCATTGCACCATGCTAATAAGATATTTCGCAATGCTAACAATATATTTCGCAACTTGCTAACAGCCAGCTCATGGTAACAACTGTGTTAGCATTGCGCGATGCTAACAGGATATTGTGCAATGTTAACATATAGCATTACCGCATCATGCTAACAACTGAAGTCCGGATGTAATGCTAACAACTCAGAAATCTGACTCTTAATAAAAAATTAAAAAATATCTCCGTGAAAAATTAGTCGATGGCTCAATGCACACCTACTTTCCCACAGAGAGCTAGACTGGGAAAAGTACAGTAGAACAGTATACATAGTATATACGGCATAAGAACAATAATTAAATAGGAGAATGGGTAAAATTACCAAAAGGAAGGTTGTTTCTATGTAAATATGGTGACCATTACTAAGATTCAACCATCTTCTACACATAGACGGCTATGATGATGATGATGATGATGGAACACATCACTAACGTACATACCTCATATGTGCACTATGTACTCAACATATAGTATGCACAAGCAGCACATATGCACTCAAGATGCCTGCATATGCGCATATGAACTCAACATATAGTGCAATAGACTAAACCTTGGCAGATATGAATTTAAATGACTTAATCAAATCAAATTAATAACCACTGTATAACGTTAACGAGCGTTAAGGCTACCTACCAGTAGATATACCGTTAACGATTTTGTGTGTGTGTTAATATACAGTTACTTACATCTGGTAAACACGTTAATACTCGTAATTCCCAACCAATCGAAAAAGCATGCTGCCAAACATTTTTTTTAAGAAGGTCAAAACTTGAGATATGAATACACTAGAGATATACGCTAGTTTATATCCTGTAACGTAAATTTATATCCTCTCATATTTTTCTCCACGTGGGAAATTAAGGTAATATCTCGACAAATAATAGAAGACGAAGAAAAAACTCAATGTTTAATTGTTAGAAGTTAAGAAGAGAAAATCTTTCCCAAACGGTCTATGAAAGTTTGATAACTATCTTTAGCTAACTTATGTACGTATTTTAACATTAGTACTGACTTTCCCTTCGACTTTTAACTAACGCAATCCAACTTTCTGAGGTCAGTCCCTTCTATATGAAAGAATATAATTCTGTGACCCAAACCAGGAAGTTCTTATTGAAAAACTCCCTGCGCAAACTAAACCTATTCAAATATTGCATTCATCATGTTTCTACACAGGTACCGTACCCATTCAATGTTGAGCTTTACCCAGGTACCTTTATTAGTCAATAGGAAATTTGAAGGGAACCCTGGGAGAATTGGATTCATCAGACTGCTTAGATACAGTTAGATAAACAGTGTGATGAGTCGTTCCGTGATTGAACGGGGTCAGTGCCGACCTTTGCGTCGCAAGTGTCATTCTGTTTTGGCTGTTTCTACCGACCGGAGGCTATATGCTTTGTGTTCAGAACTTTGTAATGTGAAATCATCGGAACGTCAAGCTGGTCCGCTCGTATAAGAGGACGACTTATGTAGCAGTCATTATATAAATACCTCACTCAAGAGTCAAGAAAAAAAAATGGATTTTGACGAGATTCTAGATCATGTCGGCGGATTTGGGAAATATCAGAAGAGGACAATATTATTAATGGCGTTTGCTTGTCTCATTAGTTCCAGTACGTTATATGAGCCGGTATTTCAAAGTTATGAACCTGACCATTGGTGTGCGAGCCCAGAACTGGACCGTTACAACTGTTCGAATCTGGAACTTTCAGAGGCACAATGCCGTCATTATAAAAAATATGTAACAATACCTTACACGGTCACAGACAATAATGACACTGTGTTCTCTCAATGTACAAAGTACGCACATGTCAGTGACGCTTCGTTTTCGGGAGACGTACCTTTAGAGACAGATAACTCCAGCGTCGTCGATTGCGACGCTGGGTGGAATTATGACAAGTCGGAATATGAATCTACTTTAGTAACTGATGTAAGCATCTTATTCATTTATTCATTCACGATATTTTTCTATATTCATAGTACCGTAGTACTCATTCTTATTTCTTCATTTCTTCCCTGAAATACCCTTTTAAATATTAGTTTTCTCGTTTCAGGGCATTAATTTCAAATCCGTTGGAAGAAAAAGTATCTTAATTAGAATAAACAGTCATGCGTGTAACATTGTCGAAAAAACCCCAACATCAATATCATCCTGAAACGTATTTTTAATTGATTTGCACGTACTTAACGACGTTCCTTTACTAATAATTTATGACTGTTTTATTTATATATATTTGTTTATATTTCTCATAACTTGCTTGCGTCCACCAATCACATTGTCTCATTTTTATTTTGGTTTTCTTCGATCACCGCCGTTTAGTTCGACCTTGTTTGTGGGTAACAGATTTTAATGAATTTACTAAACGACGTTCTTCACTATTAATTTATGACTGTTTTATTTATATGTATTTGTTTATATTTCTAATAACTTGCTTGCGTCCACCAATCACATTATCTCATTTTTATTTTGGTTTTCTTCGATCACCGCCGTTTAGTTCGACCTTGTTTGTGGGAAACAGATACTACTGAATTTTGCTCATGCAATTTGCTTCACTGGGGTCTCAGTTGGAGCGGTTTTGTTTGGAGTATTAGCTGATAAGTAAGTTGACCAATTCGATATTTCTCCTCTTGTTTATCATATTGCAATAAGTTGTTTTAGACCCTATATATTTTTTTAAATACTTATAACTCGGCCGAAAGCAATTTAAACAAAACGTATGTATGTGTGTGTGTATGTATATACGTGTGAATGTATGTATGTATATTAGATCCTCCTGCAAGCAGGAACTCGCGAAGAAGCCTCACTGGCTTATCAAAGCCGCAAGCTGACCGAAGTCAGTCTCTTACATTCATATTTAACGTCCATGATTATGAGCTGTTAATTGTCAACAACTCTGTAACTGGACGACATACATTAATCTGGGAGTGACTCGAACCGGGGACCTTATGATTGAAAGGCACCGGCGTTAACCACTGAGCTAACACTCCAAAAACGTGGCTAAAGTATTTATATATTTTCTAAATCTCAGATATTGACGCTGTTTTGTTCCATGATATCTTAAAGGTATTGAAGACTCGCCCCAAACCGTGTGCTGCCGTCTGAGAAAGTTAACTTTCCGTTGCTTGCAAGTGAAGTTTCTTTCGTGTCGCTACAAAATGCAGACAGTAATGAAACGTGATACCTAATTGTTATCTTTTATCTAGACCTGAGATGTCCATCGTTGCTATGTACACTGTGTTGTGGGTATTGATCGTATCTGCATGTATTGACTGTACACTAGTGTCTAATTACCGATGGTAGCAAGCTGTGTGTGTATTTTCTGGGATAGATGGTGGTGTCTAACACTTCTGTTACACTTCATTCGAAACTAGGTCAGATTACCGGCATGTTTCTTTGCATGCCAGTCTTCAATGCGGAATTTTAAAGTGCATCTTGTAAGTCTGCAAAGTCGTTCCATGAGCAGTCAACCTTTTTAAGAATAAGTGCAGTATAGTATACTCTCGCTATAGCAAAAGTAATAGACTATTAAAGTATGAACTTCAGCCACTCAACTTGTTCCACCACGTCTTACTTATATAACACATTCCTGAGATAAATAAAATAAAATGCTTTGTTACAATATTTGACATAAAGTTCAACATTTGTTGATACAAAGGCAAAGCAGAGAACAAAAAGGCTACAATGTTTAAACTTCACTACTCGCACTTATTCGATACTCACAACATCGAATAAATTAAAGTTTAAACATGCGATATCAAGCATAAATTGTATCCTGTTATTCTAGTTAGGCAGTCATTTTGTAAAAAAATATTTATATATTTATATGGAGATTAAAGCAGAAAATGGTAGTTATAGATTATCTAGGCCCATCAATATTAGAGGCCGTGCCCATACCCCCCCCCCCACCTCCTCTCAACCCTTCCCATGCAGAATAATTTGCCAAAACTGCCATTTGCATTAACGATATATATATATATAGGTAATAGGCCTATATTGTGTTGAACTTGACAACGATAAGCTTGTAAGATGAAACGCCAATATAATAACATGGTATTTATGCGGGTTGATCGTACAACGTAACTTAACTGATGAAAGATATCCTGGCTAGTTCAAGGTTGCCGTACCTTGTACAGTGGTGTTGGTACAGCACCGTGCTGATAGTGCTATCCGTAGAAAAACTGGTATACACTGCCGTGATAATTGTGTTATAGGCTGCTTATACATAACAGCCTTTTCTAACGTACCTAATCGGGACACACGTAGTAGATTTGTTTCACCGCTAATTTACATGACACAAAAAATGTACCCCTCCTTAAGTCTTTAGTGCCCCCCCCCCCAATTCAGAATCCCTCGGGGTCTGTCCAGCAAGCTAAAACTATTACTATTTATAAATTATTTCTGCCTCAAAACACAACTGACGACTGAACGCATACAACCTCTGTCCATATCAGTTTATGATTTTCAAACATAGACTAGCCCCCCCCCCCTCCCACCCTTGAACTCTTAAAACACACATATCAATGAAATACCGACCTCGAACTCAAAAACATGTTATAATAACTGTTGTTATTATGTAAACAATTACAAAATAATGTAATCGCAATGTACACACTAGCAACTCAAATATGAAAACATATCACAAATATCAATCTAACCACACAAAGTGTGCGGTACCTCGTATATCTTGGAGAAAACTTATTTTTTTTCTTGGGGGGGGGGGGGGGGGGTCCATGAATGCGTGCTAATTGAAATACCGATCACCAACATATTGACTGGGCATAATGCGTTAGGAATGTGTGTGACCTTTTCATAACCATTTCACCATGTGAACTGAAGACTTATATAGGCCATTCGTTGATATAAACTGGGTTACTGTTTAAGTAGTCTATCACTGTGTACCAAGCACTTTCATATACAAAAGGTATAATTGTTTTGTCTCAAAAAAATATATATTAAAAAACCCGTAACCTATATTTTAGGCAATAAAACCCGACTCACAAGTCGCATGTATTGTGCATGTTAACTCAGGGAGTTGTTATGGAACAACTCTCTGGTTAAATAGCCTAATTGTGGCATACAACTTTTTTTTTGGTTTTTCTGTTCATCGACAGAACGCTCTGTATAATAGGTTACTGATTTTGATATGAGAATCGCAAAATTAGGCCAGGGTAAACAATATGTGTGGGTTTCCCTTTACAAAGCTCATGTGATCTTGGAGTGTTGGCAATCCTAATATAAGCCTACTCTAAAAAAAAAATTAAAAAATATCGGAATCGGTAGACGAGATGGTATATAGATTGGTCCATTATGTGAATATCGATAATGAACAAATTAATGGTATATAGCGAAACCAACAGATAAACAAATTAGGACTGCGTTTGGATAATATCAAATATTAAAAAATACAGTTTAATAAAGAACCGCATACTATGAG
The DNA here is from genome assembly GCF_037975245.1 of Apostichopus japonicus. Classification (NCBI taxonomy): domain Eukaryota; kingdom Metazoa; phylum Echinodermata; class Holothuroidea; order Aspidochirotida; family Stichopodidae; genus Apostichopus; species Apostichopus japonicus. Next base: position 10,825,026 of record NC_092581.1, read on the forward strand.
CTGCAACTTTTTCTTAAGGACGTTTACTTTTCGGATAACTAATTGAGTGTCCCCTGCACGATTAATTATAAATGACACGACCTGTAGCCGGTGGTACCAGTTATATCCGCTGCTCCCTGGTAATATGTCAGTACAAGGTCCCCTGTGGTTACAGTAAGTAACTAGAACTGCCTTTGCCTGCAAATACGCAGTATTGTAGTAGTGCGTGTGGAGTGCGTGCATGCAGTATTAGTAAGAACTCGGTTGTTTGTGAAGGTATGTTTTGGACGGACAACACACCAGGGAGTGTGGTCATGTAGGTATACGTTCAAAGTGAGGACGCCTGCATGTGAGCGTCGTGAGAGGTACAGAATTATAAGTTGGCTTCGCTGGTAGCCTCTGAAACTGCAAATGTTGAGAGACCATATGATACTTTAAATTTCAACATCCAGTCATGTAGGTATCGTTCACTTGCCAGTAATGCCAATAATGACTGAAGAAAATCTTTGCGATGCTCCTTAAACGTATATATGACGAGACATTTCCTTTAAACCTTTGTGTGACATCACTTTTCGATATTCTTATCTAACCATTACACATCACGCATATAACTGGACGACACTCAATCGAATATGTTTTTTGTCTTTTCTTTTCAATGGCTACAGCTATTTATGTGATTACAAATAATCAAAAATTATACAACTTCTTGCGTCGTTACAAAATAAGAAATCTGTGCACGTGGCTAAGACTATTTGTCTTAACAAATAAGAGATCTATGTCTGATAATTACAACTATTTATGATCCATTTACAACCAAGAGATCCATTTGTAGACGTAAAAAAATACGGGATATATGTGGTTACAATTACTTACTATATATATATATATACAGGTGCAATTACAACATTTTTGTGGTTACAAATACGTTTGTTGTAACAACTTAGAGATCTACATCTACATTTTGTGAATTAATTTTTATGTGGTTTTACAAGTATTTATTATGTAGTTTACAACTAACGAAAAATATGTACTTCCTATTATTTATGACATCATTACAACTATATGCATGAGATACATTTTTTTTTTAAATTAATCGTAACTTAACAAGTATAAGAGATATATGTAATTACAAATACTTATGTAGATACAACTACGAGAGTATATACATGGTTAACACAACTTATGATGTCATTAAACCACTGTGAGATATGTGCCTGGTTATGGCTTTGCGATCAGTGTGGTTGCAATTACTATATGTCGTTGATAACTATAAGAGATCCATAAAGGAACAACTATACATACCCTTGTATATAAAGTCATGCTGCGTTTAAACCAACGCAGAGAATTCTGTTTATCATATATTTATTCAAACTTCCTGATGCAATACCCACCCCCTTCCCCACCCCGGTATCGGACAACCAGAGAGAGTGAGAAGTTAAAACAGAATTATCTGTAAAACCTGTTATTGTAGAAGTGTTGCAAGAAAAAATGATGAATTCAATTGTTTTTGTGTGTAATTTCTGTACAACTTTGTCGGTGTACATTTAAAGAAATAAACCAATTCTTGACGTGAAATGGTGCGTTTCGTATGCCGTGTATAGGATATGAATTAGGTATATAAAGAAAAGTAAAGTAAAATTTATTGATATCAATCATAAAATGAAGATATAATAAAATGGATTCCGCAGCTTAAAAATATGCAATATATAAATACAAAACTATGTAATTCGGTGTAAACGCAAGTTTGTGCTATAAGTATTACTTTCAATGATATGTGTGTGCATGTTTGCGGGTGGGAGAGGGGTTTACACACCCCCTCCCCCGCTTCCACCTAAATCTGTGACTACTGGTCCTCTTGTAGTTTTGAATTGATAAGTGTAAGGAACTCTTTTGAGCCGACGTATAGTTTCTAAATTCGTTGTCCATTTCATATTGGCTACAACCTTTCCATATGAAAAGGCTTTCTCCTTAAAAATGTTTTCTTATTCACTTTCAGATTTGGAAGGCTTTACACATTTTATCTGGCGGTAATACCAACAGGAATTATAAGTATACTCGTGGCATTTTCCCCAAATTTTCAAATATACATCACTTTAAGAGGTCTCATTGGAATATGCGCCCAGAGTATTCTCACAATCACCCTCTTAATAGGTAAGTAGCATCTATTAGGCTAATTTTTTTTTTTGGGGGGGGGGGGCAAATGTTTCACTTTGTTCCTTGCTAATGTGTCAGTTACCAGACTCTTCGATATTCTTATCAAACCATTTAATATCACATATAACTGGACGACACTCAACCGAATATGTTTTTTTTTTTTCAGTGGCTACAGCTATTTATGTGGTTACAACTATTTAAAACATATGTGTAGTTATACAACTTCTTGTGTCGTTACAAATAAGAAATCTGATCACGTGGTTAAAACTATTTATGTCGTTCCAAATAAGAGATCATCTGAGTTAAGCCGGGTCGTGATCAGTAAGGCAATGTTTGACGGGCATTACGCTTTTTTGGCCCCAAACATGATACTAGATATTCAAATATGGTCACATTTGGTCAAAATTCTTAAACTCTTTCTATTACAACCTTCGAGGAAAGTTTCCTCACGGGGACATTCAGTCATCTTGTGTGTTCCTTTCAAATGTCTGAGAACAATTTAGAGAGTAAAGACCTCAAGGAAAGTAAGTTTTGAAAAATTTTCACAATTATAGCGGGCTATAATTTGGGGCCTATACAGACTATAAGCTGTCATCTTTTAGAGAATGGGTTGCACTTTTAAGATCAAAATTAATGATTCTATGTACACAGTATAATAATTTGGCGTCGCAAAGAGACAGACATCGAGACAAAAGTGATAACGGGAACGGTGGGGGGGGGGGGGAATTCCCAAAACTATACAATCGTTGAGGTAGCCCGGTTAACATAGGTCTATACCTTTAGCACACTACGTATACGCTTTTGTGACTCCCATACAGCATAACTTAAATAAATTCAATGTTAAAGGGTTAATGACGGGGTGGTTAACACAAGAAATTGAGGAAACCCTTGCCCCTCCCTCCCTCCCCCACACCTTCCCCTTGTTCGCATACAGTGAGGTAATCATGTTGAGGAATCTCTGCTTGTGATCTGATAACCTCAAACTATTATAGACACTAATTATAATAAGTATCTTATCTCAGATTGCTATTTGAATTGGAATCATCAACATAGTAACACCGACACTGTTTGTTTTTTTCCAGACAGTCATGATATATGCAACATCAAACGTTTTCAATATAAGTAAACATCATATTCAATATTCTAGACACCCTTTCAATCTTTTTGTTTGTTTGAAGGACTCTTCCATATGTCAATTGTTTATGTCTGTTTTCAACTCGATCAAACAATAGTGATCTAGAAAACGGTGAACCTCTATATCACAGTCTCGAATCATGCATTGTCTTCTGTTTGGAGATTAATCAGTTCATGTCACTGCTATCTCAGAAAGGTCAGATATTTTGATGAAGTGAGTTGTTGACTTGAAACAAACAAACGCATAGACCGAGTACAATGACACGAGTAATTAGAATATAGCCTATAGCCTATACAAGCATAGATGCGTTAGTGGGATAGACATGAAACCATGATGTTACCAAGACTTTAAGCTAATCGATACAAAATTTAATGCATGACCAACTTAATCAAATTTCAACTTTAAACGATTGAGGAATGAAAATTGTAATGAGTTGGAAAATCAAGAACAGTGAAAAAACTTTCAGCCTCCACCGGGATTCGAACCACGGGCCTTATATAAATATATATAACTGCAAGTCTTGGAAGCAAATATCACGGCGAATAGGCCTAAGTTCCTCATCGGATTGATGTAACGCGAGTGTATAACTGAGCATGATAGGGATAACAGTTTGTTAAAATTAAACAGCAAAATTGGAGCTCTGTGAAAAAAATTGATAAACTAAAATTGAAAATATTAAAAAGGATATTAAGAAAAAGTTTAATTACCATTTGTGACATAGTAAAAGAAACATACAAAACAAAAAACAAGCATTTATTGCATTAGGTAAAGAAATAACAAAGATATATTCCTTCCATTTAATTAGCATTTTTTCAGGGCATACAATTTTGCGTTCAATAAGTAGATTCCCTTGATGAACTGCGAGAAAATTGAAGGATGATAAATATAGGGAAGGTTACTAGAAATTAATTGTAAATATCTGAAAGATAGAGAGGGGGAGGGGGTGTAAGGAATTGTAATTCAGTCTAATGCATTAACTGACTGTACGTTTCAATATTTATTCATCTTCTTGTTCTTTTTGTTCTGGACAGGCACAGAGGTTGTTGACCCATCCAAACGAGTCAGAGCTGGTTTTCTTATTTATTTTGGCTTTTCCGGAGGATCAATCTTGCTGGTGTCAGTAGCGTATTTTGTTAGAAACTGGCGATTATTACAGCTGATTCTGGCATCCCCTGTTTTTATAGTGATACTATCTTTACCGTGAGTAAACTTATAGCTCTAGAAACCATAAACAGTTTCTGCACGTCCCGTTGCAAGGCTAAATTACTAAGTGCAAATTTAAATTTAGTATCCATTTTGGTTTCTCTCTTGTCTCTTGTAATCAAAACAATAACGAACACCTGTTATTTTTTAATGTGTTTTTTGGAGCTCATCTGTAGAAGCTTCGAATGATACACATGTACATGATGAGGCGTGCATTACATGATGGCTCACTAGGAATGCAACTATAAATAATGCGAGTATAGGTGCTGCCATAACGGTGGCTCTTTCTACTACCACGGAATTTGGATCTCAAAAAATTACAAATCTGTGGCTGGATCCTTTCCTTTTTTGTTTTAATGAGCTGTAAATGCTTGTTAATTGTGACAGAACAATGAAGGATTATCACTCATCTAGATTAAGGCTTTTGTTTTTTACGTGTGTTTGTGTGTGTGTGTGTGTTATTGTTTATCATTATTGTCATTATTCGAATACCTTTGAAATATATAATAAAATCTAAATTATGGTTCAGATATATATATATATATATATATATATATATATATATATATATATATATATATATATATATATATATATATAAATGAAAATCGTAATGAGTTGGAAAATCAAGAACAGTGAAAAAACTTTCAGCCTCCACCGGGATTCGAACCACGGGCCTTCCGCTCTGTACGCGGACACCCTAACCAATAGGCTATGGACGCTGATTGTATGTCCAGAGGTTCGAAACCGGTAAGGAAGGTCGTAATTCCACTGTAGGCGTTTGTCACCTGTATCGAACAATACTAGTTCTGTTTTTGATGACATATTTTTATTATATATATATATGTATGTATTTTTTTTCTTTTCTTGGTTGCACAATTTATTTTCAATATGTTACATATTTTTATCATTACAGTACGCTACATAGATCCCCACGGTGGCTACTGTCGGCTGGTAGGAATAAAGAGGCTGCAAAGATTGTGAGAAAAATCTCCATCGATAACAGAAATGATTTCCCCAAAAAACTATTCAGTCACACTGAAATGGTGAGTGTGTTACATTAATTGTAATTAAATTATGTCATTTAATTATACGGCTCTCGTTAACCTGAGCGATATACTTGAAATTAAATTTAACCAAAATATAAGCAAAATCCAAATAAATGTTCAACAAACTACCCAAAAATGCCAAAAAAAAGTCTGTTAAGGTACATGTATATACATATGTATCAATGAAAAGTGTGCCTCTCGTTTCGATGATAGCAGGATCCTCTTCAGTGGCAGACTAAACGAGAAAACACAGGTTCATTGGCCTGACAGATGGGGGGGGGGGGGGTCCTGCGACGGGCAAGTTGGAACATTTCAACACTGAATGGAGTGGAATGAGAGATAACAATGGGAACCTTACAAAGAGACTGTTGGAGAAGAAAGGGTTTCCAGGATATTAAGAGTGAAGAGAATTGGCCTGAGTCGGGTAACAAAAAAATCGGAACCGGGTACCCGTTATAATTACCCGGTCGGGTAACGGGTACCCGAAACTCTGGACCGAATATTGAAAAAAAAAACTAGCAAGACACAATGTACAATGTAAATAAATGGCAGATCACTATGCCACCTTACATTTCGCATCATCCGAAATATAAGTTTCCAATCGATACAACTGTTGTTATGAACAACTGAATTTAAAAAAAAACACGCTTTACAACTTTCAATTAGCTGTAAATCGCCAATTGTTTGGAGGTATGTGTTATGTTTTTGAAGAGGGAATGTAGTATTTTACGTACAATGTGATACAATGTGATACGTACAACATAATGAAGGTTTCAATTTTGAGTAGTTTTCACCGGTATATATTTTTCGTTTTCGCTGGTGAGTGATATTATCCACACATGAAAAAAGAATCATTAAGAATGGCTGACACTTGATATAGTAATTAAACCAACCATCTATACTACGATTACGATATACTACGATAAAATTAATCTTCCGTTTTCGCGTGTCTTGATTAATCAAAACATGCAGACCTACGGAATTATTGAAATCATGAAAGCACTCGCGTAGCAGTTACGCGATTTTCCACCAGAAAACGTGTACCCGTTTTGCGCGTTTTCGATTCGGGTACCCGATTGTTCGGTCGGGTACCCGGTATCGGGTCAGGCCTAGAAGAGGACTTTATCAAAGGAAAAAGTCAGCAACGAAGTGCTGAGGGGTTCTCTCCTATTCCCAAGCGACTCATTGGTTTTAACCGGATGGCTCGTAGTCATTCAGTGACTCTGTACTATTTTCTGCGGGTGGCAAAGAGATACTATACCTGCTATTGTGAATGTGTAGTACGTGATCATAACAGATTGTCATCTATTGGATATATATACGAAATAATAAACATTTAGAAAATTGTAATGCTCAAAGAAAATAATGTCTTTTAGATCAAAAAGGATTTCGAAGCTAATGAGAAGGAAGAGATGACGCTGATAAATCTTCTTCGGAGCCCAACACTCGTTTGTCGAACAGCAATTCTGTTACATAATTGGTAAGCGCATTTAGCTCGGCGGCTGTATGGCAATATGGGTTAACGAGAAACCTCCATTATAGTGTCTTGGAAGGCACTAGGTTGATGACGTAGTAGTTAAAGTGTTTGTTCGTGCCTTTTTTGCTTGCAGCCGGCACAGTTATTCAAGAAAATTCATGTAACATTTAAGCCACTGATTTATATTCTTATTCACTATTAGAAATTATCAAAAACAAAAATTGATCATACCTCTCAAAACATTACAATATTTCGTAATGATTTGCAATAAATTCCAAGCTTCATTTCTTGAAAACCATAAGCATGTACCGTAATTAATTCTCAACTAAAACACATTGCAAGTGTACAATACAGCTTTCACCAGTACATCTGGCAGCCAGGTGGTTTAATTTGGTAATGGTTCTATCACATGACTCTAGCATAGCCTACATCGTCAACTCAGGTCACGGTTCAATATCATACACTTCCGTACGTTCCATATAGAACACACGATGTTCACCCTGCTGATAATGTAGCCTCCGTGAGTGGCAAGTGCATGCATCCATGCGACTTGAAAGTATTTCATGAAGTTAGATCGTACCCAAACTGCTGGACTATGTGTCCACGCATATTTTGAATATACGGAGGCCTATCTCCATATCAAACGTTAGTCATATCTTAATGTACACTTGTTATGCCCCCGCCCCAAACTATACTGTTAGGAATATAGTTGAATGATTAACTCATGAATAATCATATTCTTTAACACATATATGAATGGCTTAATAAGTTGTCTCTTTTTGTCTCGTTTTGCAGGTTTCTCTACAACCTAACGTACACGAGTTTCTTCTTGTACAGTGGTTATGATAATAATGTATACTTGTCCTTTGCACTTGCCGCCTTAGCAGAACTACCTGCTAGTTTAATTACCATGCTGCTCGTTGAGAGGATAGGCAGGCGAAAATTCATCATGCCGTTAACATTCATCGCCGGCATTTCGTGCCTGATGATAGCCTTCCTTAGTAAGTGCACCCCACGTTTCGCATTTCTATTTTAAATAATTTTTTGATAAGTAACTGAAATTACTTTGGTAAGTTGTAAACAAACCCGAAATGAGAACAGAAATGGTCAAGTTGGACAAAAGCGGCATTTCGAGCCAGTGGCTGCGCTCCAAACTATACAATCCAACCCTTAAATTGATGGAGATCCCTATATATCAATTACCTTGCTTCATGGTGCAATATGATAAAAAATCGGCATAAAAGAACCTCGGATTTCTCTTGAATGATGCAATCGTAGATCATCATTCGGCAAATGGAGAAACACAAGTGTACGATTTTTATAGCATGGACATATAATTGTATTTTGTTGTTATTTTGAATTTCAAACAAAGACGTTTTACAACCCCAATCTGGAAACAAATGAGCATTTAAATTCATCAAGAATGTTATATCTCTCCTCTCTCTATTAATTATCCGTAACTGTTTTCTTATTGAATGTAATAAGTTTTCAAGATGTTTCTTTGTTTTCTTTGAATTTGCAGAGTCACCTTATAACTTCATTTTTATTGTCATCGGGAAATTTGCAATATGTTCCGCTTACAACACCAACATCATTTACACGTCTGAAGTATACCCAACACCATTACGGTAAGCTAAAATCAGCAATGCTGCAGCATCTCATTGCTGTCAAACTTATTATGCACATAAAGCTGAACTTGGGGTGTAACGCTTTAACTCACTTGGAAGCTTTTGGTTGCAGTTTTGTGTTTGTAACAACAACAAAAACGCCTTTGCATGGTAGCATTGTTAATCCCTTCCTGATGGTGCGCATGTAACGCCGCTGCCCAGTTGCTCTAATATCTTCTTTGTAACTTTTTCTCTACCCTTTTTAGCGCTCCAATGTTAAAAAGCCTTCCCATGCAGTTTCACCCAATGGTCCGTCAGTCTTGTCAACATCTTCAATGGGTTCAGCATCACGACGTGGCTTCTTATCACCGCCTGCATGACCCGAGGGTGTCAATATCATCGTTTTGTCTTTGATGTCCGATCACCTTTGCATTAGTACTCAAGGAATCTTTTCTACCACAGAGGGCAACTTTTGTCGTCAACGACAACATGCAGCAATCATAGAGGAAGCATGGCGGAAGCATTGATCACTGAATACGCAACACCCTCAGAACGGAACTGGCCATGAGGACATCCATCCACCAGGGCTCTGTCGGAATCCTCTAAAGACCACGCGTCCAAAAGACGGCATCCAATATCTGACAGAGATGTATAGAAAATACGCACATAAATAAATAGATGAAAACATAGCGAATGATATTATTTGCATGTTTGATTATTAATAATTAATACATGATATTGTTCCTACAGCTCGTTGGTCTTCTCAACAGTAGTTTGATAAAGTTCGACTTCTTTTATGGAAGCAATAAAACGGGAAGGTATAGCTTTCGAGAGACCATAATAAACGTTATGCGGATCATAAATTCAAGTGAAGTTCGAATTCGCTCAAGCTATCTATTTCTCGCCACTGTCGGTTCTGTAATGAATGACATGTCTTGTTATTGACATCGACTCCAAAATCCTTTACTGAAATTTATAAGTGGGTGATGAGTTTATCATCGAAGGTTAAACTGAAACATTTTTTCACTTCAATTGTTAGAGTAATTATTACTTTATCGTGTTTTCTTTTCCCCTTCATCATAGTCAGGAAATCCTTTCTAGATAATTAACTGATTATCTAAGGTAAATGAGATTCAATAAGGAAACTTTTTAAACAAACATTTTTGTACTTTTATTTTCAGAGGCACTACTGGTGGGATCTGCAACTGCTTCGGAAGATTCAGCGGGACAATCTGCCCGATGTTCTTACTATTAGCAGATTATTGGAAACCATTACCGCTGGTAATTCTGGGAGTGTGGACCTCTCTTAGCAGCTTTTCTGTCCTTTTTCTTCCGGAAACACAAGGAAAGTCCCTACCGGCCACAATTCATGAAGCTGAAATGCTAGGAAGGTACGTACCACCCCGTACACTCAGATCAACCCGTCTTATGGTCACCGTGCACTTCACATTTATTCATCTGTTTTGATATAACATTTTATTGTAAAAAAAATGTAAGAGGAATATAAGAGCCATGGGTGTAACAAACCACATTTTTCCAAGATTTGTATTAAATTGATCCTCTTCATGGTTTTTGGATAGTAGAAAAATCACCACAATTACTGGATTCTTGAAAACTTCTTCATAGCTTTTGTTCATACGTTATATGCTAAGTTTCTCCACCAACATTAATGGCTGGTAATACCATCACGGTAAATGTACAGGATGACAGGATCACATGTTGTGGACAAAAACTCAGAACTGCAAAACATATTGCCACTCCATTAGGGATGAGCTCATTGAGCCCAAATTTTAGCTGTGCCTGAGTTGAAGATCAGTATATGGACGTATGGTAAGGAGCAGATGCACAAGAGGGAGAAGGGGAACCTGGCGCAAAAGTTGCCTATGATGATGATTCACAACTTACGTGCCCCTTCCCATTCGAGCCCCTCAAGTGGCTGCCCAATGAGAAACCAGATGACAATTATATTGAGATGGTTGAATCATGACACATATATTGAGATGGTTGAATCATGACAAATATATTAAGATGGTGGAATCATGAATGGTGATGTGCTAAACTTTTTGTCATCGCATTACATATCGTGGTAAAGGGAAACAAATGTTTATTCCCCGCAAATTTGAGCGCATCGTCTATCATGTCTTGCTGTAAATTATCAATACCAACCTGTTTCCTTACAGGGAAAGGTCTGTTATACCTACTGAAGTGGAAGAACCTATCCCAGCCTACGTGTGATCAAAATGGAAACCAGTTTGAAACCATTGAGAGACTTTCATTTAAGCTGAACTAAATGCAGGCTGTCTGATATTAAACATATCTGTTAGCAGGCTGTATATATTGCATTAGTTACAACATCTCATAGCTTACAAGAACACTCTTGAGACAATATGTACAGGGCACTCATTCAATCGATGTCGCCAATGTGGTGTAGCATGTCGCCAGATGGTATATCATGAAGACAGAACTCTAAGCTTAAATCCTGATTTAGGGTTCACCTCGACATAATGTTTTAACTTTCTCTATTGAGCAGCTGAAGTGACAGCACCAGTACCGGATTTTTTCTCTATAAGGTTTCCTCGACAACATAAATTTGGTTCAAGTGCTGAGTTAAAATCAAAATAAAATAAGTATTCTTCTTATTTTGGATATCTCTCTCTCTAACTGTCTCTTTCGCTCTGAACTGTGTCATAGTGTATAGGCTAAGTATTATTTGTGTATATTTTGGCATTGGTGTTACGCGTTCTTAGGCAATGATCAACACAACTCCTCGGATCTTGGCAGAGGAAGATTGGTATTGAATATGAACATTGGTATAATGGTTTACATTAAACCCATGAATTCTGAGTTAGAGGAGCACCAACAATTTAAGAAGGAGCACCAACAAGTTAAAAGAATTGCACCATACTGGTGTCCTGTAACTTTCTAACGGTGTTTCTCTATTATATCATGTACAAATTACCGAACTGTGTCATAATGGCTAAGTCTTATTTGTGTTTATTTTGGCATTGGTGTTGCGCGTTCTTAGGCAATGATCTAAACAACTCCTCTGAACTTGGCGGAGGAAGATTGGTACTGAATATGAACATTGGTATAATGGTTTACATTAAACCCATGAATTTTGAAATGGAGGAGCACCAACAATTAAGAAGTAGCACCAACAAGTTTAAAGAATTGCACCATACTGATGCCCTGTAACTTTCCAATGGTGTTTCTCTATTATATCATGTACACATTACCGAACTGTGTCATAGTGTAGGCTAAGTCTTATTTGTGTATATTTTGGCATTGGTGTTACGCGTTCTTATAGGCAATGATCAAAACAACTCCTCTGAACTTGGCAGAGGAAGATTGGTATTGAATACGAACATTGGTATAGTGGTTTACATTAAACCCATGAGTTCTGAGTTGGAGGAGCACCAACAAGTTTAAGTATTGCCCCATACTGGTGTCCTGTATGGTTTTTCTCTATTATATCATGTACAAATTACCGGCAGAGCTTCTATTTAACACTACTTATAACACAAAGAAAAATATTTGCTAGCTTCAGTAGTTAATATTGCTAATTAATTTGCTGATACTCTTGTTCATTCAAAATGCTTGTGGTTGTTGGTAAGGAAGTGGGTATAGAGAGACAGGGTTAGATGCTTTTATCATTGGCCTCCTGGTATCAATTTCACTAGGAGGCCTGCTATATTTTCAAGTTTTCTACAAGCAGCCTAAGTCTGCCTCATCTGCATATAAGATGCCAATAACATGCACTAAAATTGTTTTGCATGTTTTAAGTGTACAACAGTAATACATTTTATTCGTGAACGTGGTGAAGAAATATATATATAGCAATACATAGGTCTGTGTTACACAGAAGTTTGCTTTGGTTTTTATGAGTGACTGGGTGCAGATGTGGAGTGTGCTTACGTAATTTCAGTAATGATAAAAACAAATCAGTTTGCAATAGAAGATTATCACTCAAAGTTAATGTACAGCTGGCCAGCTTCTCATATGACGCTTGCATTGTCTTCTTACTCGATAGTTCATATCAAACAGAAGCTCTCTGTTAAGAGGGGGGGGGGGGGGGTAAAGATAGGATTCTTTCAATATGTGCCTAAATAATTTGTCATCTGTTTAATCAAATAAGAATGTTTCCGAGGTCTTTTACTGATCCTGGCTCCAATGTAACGTCATATTATTTCATGGATTATGTTAGAAAAAAGTAGTATTCTTTCGTCTTGCCAATGCCAGTCGGAATTAGTTCAAGTTAACCAGAAGTAAACTGTCACTGAAATTAGAAATATAGGAGATATTACAACTGCTTAAAAACAAAATGAAACTATCATGAATTCTATAAACTTCCTGGCCCATTGTTGTAAGATATCCAACTGTAACAACAAATGCTGCAAGTATTGTTTTTTTTTTCTCTTTATAAATATATATTTTTTCATATTTGATTCGATTGATGACGATATTATGACGAATTGGTTTTATTCGATCATTAAGGCGAAGATAGAAGCAGTTATCAGATGAAATAAGGGTTCGTTATGTATTAATGCTTGCAGTATGTGTACGGTATGAGTGTTGCTACCATTATATGTTCAAATAGCCTTTATGGCGGTTTCACTGTGGTTTTAATGGTACTATTTCGCCAAATAACTTGCTGTTTAGTGCTTTCGATTTAATCGAGTTTAAAATTGAGAGACTATATTGCAAAATTCCTATAGAATCGTTCTCGTTTGTTTTGTCATGCTCCTATCATTTGTGACGAAGTCAGGGGCGGTCCAGGATTTCGAAAACAAAACAGGAGGGTGGATGGTGGTGTATGGCCGTCGTTGAATTCGACAACTATGACAGTCTATGTAGGCTGGGAGTCCTTTAAAAAAAAAAAAAAAAAAGTTTAGACTGGTGCCACATACTTTTGCGAGAGGAGACACCACTTTTGGAAACTGTGCCTACCTTAAGTTTTGAGCACCTTTATACCGGGCGGGTACAGGCAAGGGTGTGCTTTTAATTTTGTTTTGCGTGGCGTGTGCATGCCCCACATCCCACTGGCTCCATCGCCGGTTTGTTCTTTGGACAGTGCAGACTGTTTTTGCGGGTTGTATTAACTCAGGCTTGCACGTTATACAAAAAATAGTTATAATCAATTTGTATATGATTGAAACATAAATACAAATATTTTGTCTATAAAGTTTCTGTTATAAAGAAATATGTTTCTTTGTTATGTTTTTCAGTTCTCTCGTATTCTTGGTTTAAGTGGTTTAGGTTGGGGGATTGGGACGGCTTTAGCTACAGTAATACCCAAATATTTACCTCATCTGTTTGATTTGGGTACTTGTAGCTTAAACTACTTGTATGGTGGTACTAAATCCTTTCACCCGGCCACTCATGGTATTGATTCACACCAACAAAATTATGACATCGGACTGGGGTGTTTTTTAAGGCTTATGAAGTCCATCTCACTTTATTTCCAATATCCACCACGCATGTAGCAATACCGCCTCTGGTCTCATTATCGACCTATGTATGTACGTGATTCAGTGCATGTAGTCGTCGGTTTACACAAAACTGCCGCATTTGTTGATTTAGTCTGATTCTTGGTGAGATATTTCACTTAAGTAAAGCTTCTTTTTTTTCGCCGTCATTGTTCTTAATCTGATAACAAATCGACGAGTAAATTGAGGGTTACGGTGAATCGCGAGTGACTTTGAAGATAACAAGGACCTGGCATCGCTTTCAAAGACTGAGACTGTTAGCATTAATTGTTATGCAAGTGTTTGGTTTTCCTGCAATTGATAACGCCTACATATAGGCCATGCACTTCTTTAGACACATGTTGCGGCACGTTCTTATCTATTTCTATCGATCGAACGATGACAGCATATATAAACCGTTAACAAATAATGGTGAATTTAGCTGTCACAGTAGCAAAACATATAGCATCGAAGATCACTGCAGGATGTAGCCACATTTCTTTATATTTAGGGGAGGGGGCGGGGGTTCTTCCTTTTTAGAAAGGAAGGTGCTTTTTTTTCAGGATAGAGTGATAAGAACCTATTCTCTGAAAATGCATTCATGGATGGGTGGAAAATATATTTGGAAGAGTCCCCCCCCCCCACCCCCTCTCTGTTGGCTATGTCACTAGATCGCTGTTTTGTTGGTAGTAACTCCGCGTAAGAGCGGGGTGGATGGGGGGGGGGCTGACATGCACGGAGATAGGAGGGGAGTTTGGTGAGGATATGTCATCACAGAAATTATTTTCTTATATTTATGTTACATAAAGGGTTCAATATGCAGCTTGTTGTTTTTCCATCGCAACTTTTCGCGTCCCCCCCCCCCAGCTTCCCAACCAGACAAACGTAATTGTGTCATGTGTATAATATATATATATATCCTTTTTTTGCAATAGTGCATAATAACATGTTTTGGCACAATATAAGCGACGCCTAAATTGTAACTAATAGGCCATACTAAAGTTCATAGCACTTTCCCAGCAAATGATAATCTAGGCTATAAGCATATACCGGTAATTAATATACAACTGCTCTCAGTAGAGATACGAAGCTATTAATAAATCGTCCCAAAAATTGTAGAGGTCAGTTCATGCATGAAGGTGTTTTTACCTCCAAGGTTCATGGAAAAATGAAAGCCACACTTTCCTCAGTGTACGTTGGTTTTGTCTTCTGTCCATTGCCGATGTTCCGTGACGAATTAATTCCCGCGTGACTGGATCACGTCAAAAAGCACTTTCCTGTGGTTAACTACGAAGATCCGTTACAGCATCTAATTCGTGTAATGTCTTGCAACGTGCAAAAATCTTGGAAATTAAAATCTGGAACTGTCCTTTTCAAGCTCAAGTTGGTGATGACGACATTTCTATATATAGGCCCTAACCACTTTATTCGTTGTTTGATCAATTCTAAGTCCCCCGGTCAAAAGTGGTTCACCTGCATTTTGTGATGAACCGTAATGTTAAGTCACGTTGGTCATGCTGCGCATGTAATATTAACACATAATTGAGTGCCCATTATTCGAACTAAGGGATCCATGTCGCGTTTACAATGCGGGCGTCGGGAGGACAATACCGGTCCCCCGGGCAGAACTGTGTCACTGCCCCCTTTTTGAAATCTTTATTTCTATTATGATGTTGGTAATGCTTTATTCTTTAGCCCACATTTCCCAGGGTACGGAAGCTTAAAATTGCCATCAACAATAAGTCAACATTTTTCAGTAAATTGTTTAGATAACAACATAATATCTTATCAAAAATCAGAAAAATGTTAAACTGCTCAGTTAACTGAACAGATCTCATCAGATCTCGTCAATTCAACAGTTTTCTGCAAAATGTTCAATTGTTCACTTCATTTCAACTGAGTAATTGAACAATTTTCTGCAAAATTTTGGATCGACCACTTACAGTATGTCGTCAATTCAACATTTTTCTGCAAAATATTAAATTGTACCCCTCATTCCAAGTGAGCAATTCAACATTTTTCTGCAAAATGTTCAATTGTTCACTTCATTCCATTTGAGCAATTGAACAATTTTCTGCAAAATGTTTAACTGACAATGTCGGCAATTCAATAATTTTCTGCAAAATTTAAAATTGTTCTCTCCATTCCAACTGAGCAATTGAACCCTTTTCTGCAAAATGGTTAATTGACAACTTATCAGATCTCGTTAATTCAACATTTTCCTGCAAAATGTTAAATTGTTCCCTTCATTTCTGTACACTATATAGCTGATTGATTCAGTACAAATTTCCACAGAGAAAGTCCCTATACAACCTCCTCGCATTTAAAGATATCAAATATATATATGACTGAACTAAAAAATATTGTCACATTTACAAAAATCGTACATCAAACAAATTTCAGAATTAGGACGTTTTGAACACAGGGTTCGTCTTACTTTGGGACTGATGGCGCTAGTTTAAAATTCTACGCTGTTTTATAGAAAATACTACTTAAAAGCTGAACAGCATCTGTACGGTCAACATGAGGGGAAAAATGCTTTACCAGGCCACGTTTTCAGTGGACGGTGGCTGTTACACATGCAGGTCGGAAAGAGTGTTTCGATCCTCCCACTGGCCATAGGTAAGGATTCACGCATGCCACCTAAAACGCATCTGGTCGATTTGACCGACCATCTGCGCATGCTCCAGGGTTCTTTTGCGACAGCAAGGGATCCTAGGCCACAGAAAGTGCCATGCCACCACCGGAGCACTGTGGACCCCGGTGTGCCTTGATCCCTATAGCACGGCTTACATGAAATCAACAAGACATGGGTCTTTCACCCAGTCTCTATCGCATTAACCATCACGTCAGCTAGTAAAATATTCGTTTGGATTAATATATAAAGACTTAAGAGATGTCATGCGAATGGGGAAAAGTAATTTTACAACACCTAATATTCACATGGATTCGAGCCCGGGAACCCATTCTTCCAGTCAAGAGGTCTACCTTCTGAGCCACCTGTCTAGTTAAATTTCGAGGAAGTTAAAATTTATTTTGAGGGTTAGCCAAAATCTATTTATTTCATGACGCTGTGCTGGCTGTAAAAGAAATTTGCATTTTATTACAAAACAGAAAGTTAGAAAATGTATGTCTGTTAGTTTTTAACATCAAAAAAAAAAAAAAAAAAACCAGGCTTACACTACCATCACGTATACATATTATAGTTTTTTTTATTTTTTTATTTCTTTCTTTCTTTTTTACCTAAATATTTACAATGTGAAGGGAAGTCTTCTGAATGTCCTATACTGGCTTAACATCACAGAAGACTCCCAAGAAAAGAATATAGATAAAAAAGTAAAAATGATGATCGTAATATTGATATATTTCAGTTACATCTAAAAAATATTGACAAAAGCAATAATAATTCCTTTAATTAGGCATTTTCTTCATATGGAGCTTGATTTCTATAGTTTGAAAGCATTTGATATAGTGAGTTTCATGTTTGAAAGGGTCGCAAGGTTTCATTGGCTTAACATACCACTGCGTGTATATTATGAGTTCTAATGTGCGTTGCTAGCCGTTCTTGTATTATACGATTATGGAACTCTTTTGTTGTTATTTATTAAATTTCGGAAAACTGTTTGGTAATAATCTATTCCAAGTCTTGTATAGTGTAAATGTCGCAATATTAACTTTTATAATATCATCTCATTTCAATAAATTGAGTTTCTTACAAGTGGGCTTGTATTTCCACGCGGTGTTGCGTGCATGGGATTTCATGTTGTATTGTACTCTTTTGCAGTATCTTAAGGTACTGGCTTAAAATGTGAACTGCAATTGTACCAGACCAAATAATCAAGCAGTAATATAATGATGTGGTGCTATTCAAGTTTCATAAATCATTCTGAGTATATATTCTTTGCAAATACCAAAGAGAAAAAAATGTTACTGTTGATTACTTTAACATTTACAACTGTTAGATTTCAGCAGTGGACAATGCTCAATCTCCGTAATGTACATTGTGTTGATTAGAATGAAGTTCATTGTTAAGTTTGTTGTCGTCCTAATAATGATGCATTAACAGAGACACATGCATGAAGTATCTTCCGAACACGTAAGATGCCATCTTTGGCATATCACTGACAGAACTGCAGGCGTAGGAACCAACTCGAACTGCCCTACCTCTCCCCTGTGCCCGATGCTATAGCCCCCCCCCCCACACACACACACACCCACACACATAGTTTTCTGGCCCCCAAAATGGTCAGAAAATGTTTCTCCTAAGACACTAGATTCTGCCTGGAAAGCGTTGTTCTCCCTAAAAAAGAAAAAAAAAAGTCTAGCTACCCCCAGGCTACCCCACCTTGAAGACGTCGTAATTCTGACTGGTAACGATATAAACGTTGCGTTTATAAAGTTGCGAATAGCTATGAAGCGGGTATTACTGATATTCCACCGCGCATCACCGTATACATACTATCCCATACTCATACCAATCCTAACTTCCATCATACTAATCCTAACTTCCATCAATATTTTAATATTGTATATACAATTACATACTTTGTAGACTTTATATTGGATATGAGGGCATTTATGTATTTTTGTACGCATTTTTTTTTTGTAGGTACATTTTTTAATTTTTTTAATTTCATCTTTATATTGTGAGTACATTTTCATATTTTTGTACATTTTATAGGAACGTTTTCATATCTGTGTATATTATTTTACGTGTTATACGTTGTTTACAATTTGTAATGTTTTGAGCTCTTGTTATCAACCAATTTCCGTTGTATTTTTATATGATTAGCTGAATAAATATATCTACTTATCTATCATCATATGGTATACCCTTTTAATATATAAGAATGTTACTTGCAGTAGTGTAGCATGACATTAAGGGCAATGGGAACCCAGACATGTTCCCCGTCGACGCCATTCCTTCAAACATTTTTACATTACTTCTATACACTTTACAATCGGTGCCATGAATCTGGTGATCATTCAGTTTCCCCTCTGTGAGTTAACATTTCGGTCACTCCGTCAATATGAACCAATATTGGATTAGGCCTACTATAGAGACACTATAGCGTCTGTTTTGAATACACTTTGTATACAAAATTATAACAGTAAGAACTCAAAACTGTACATACATATGCATACAAATAATTACTCATTCTTAAATAGAATGCTGCCAATGCTCCGTTGTAATATATAGTACTGTTTGTCACTCACGTGACATATTTCAAATATAACCTGACACATCTATAGTTCACCGTCCCAGGCTGAACTTACCAATTGACAGGAATTTCTTTCGAATGATTTTGTAATCAAAATATAATTGTTCTTTCTCATTGAATTCCAATTTAATCTAGGCACCCAATGTACATAGCTTGATCTGTCTGTATAAATGTGAATATGAGACAACCGTTTATCAGTATAAACTGGAGTGTGTTATAACACCGTAACACATGTTAGACCTGTCAACAGATGCTACTGTGCACCCAATGTACATAGCTTGATCAGTTTGTATACTGTGAATATGAGACAACCGTTAATCAGTATAAACTGAATTGTGTTGTAACACCGTAACATAATGTTAGACCTGTCACCAGATGCTACTGTGGACGAATTCATTTCTCAAAGGCTGTTTCAACTAATGACTGGTTAGGAGTCTAATCCACTATCTCTATGTTTCACGAGCGAGTATACCTTGCAATAATGGTTCAAGTTGCAGATTTTCAGCGTTTTACAGTAAAGTGTCATCCACTTTCTGTTAAAGTGTGGACGAAATAATTGGCGAAACTCTTGAGAGTAATCTGGTTAGTCCAGTCAATCATTATGCATAGCATAGTGTGGTGATTATTTTCCGTTTTTAAGTCCTCAGTGGCAACGTAAATTGAAATAATAACACACATCAGTTTTACCTGATTAAACCATGTGCATCGGCTGATTTGAAACGTTGAGAATAACATTGAAAATAGTGTCATAATTTCTGTAAAACTATAATCACACAGAAATAACACTGACACATGATCTTAAGTTTATTAACATTTTGGGTCCATTAAACGTAGGCCCGCTTGCCTCAGCTGCCTAGTGGTAATGAACCTCGGTATGGTAATGGTAACCCGGTAATGAACCTCGATGAATTCTAAGCTTGATAGATTTTCTCATTACGTAATCGTTTCACAATTGTATCTTGTTTATAGAAATTTAATCCACAACTCAAAAAACTCAAAAACAACTCAAAAACAACTCAAAAACAACTCAAAAAAACTCGAAAAAGGCGAAACTTCTTTGAAATTTCTGAGATATTCATCCGAACCTATGGATTGGACCATTCGGTTCAATCGTCCAGGAATTTGCATTAACTTCCAGATAGATTAACGGCGTTATTCCAGTATCATCTTTGACAACATAGCCGATATGGTTAGCTCTGATGGTTGAAAAAAAAAAAAAAAAGATGTTTGAGTTGGTATTTTAGGTGTCAGTATACGGTCAGATTTTTCGACACCCTTTTTGAATACAATTAGATTCAATGTAATGGACGGAACAATATAAGTTAAAGAAAATATAGATTACAAAGTTTGGTAATTTAAAGGAGGATTTTCTTCTCTTTTCAAGTAGCATATTAAGTACTAAAAGATGTGTTTTTACAATGACCGATGTCAATTCAACCCAATTTGCAAATATGGTCATATAACCAACCTGCAGCAAAGAAAAGTAAACTTTTATGATAGTTACTTATTTTCTACTTCTTCTTTTCACATATTAACTGCATAAATTTGGTATAAAGAGATATCGAATTGGTGAAGTTTAATTATTATCCCCAAAAATGTTTGTTTTCCCACTTTACAGTCATTCATGCATAGCAGAATTACTGCTTGTACAAAACTTTATTCAAAATAAACACTCGATTTGAAGTACACTGCATAAGAAACGAAGTTAGCATCCTAATCCAGCCACAATTCGACAATATACTGGAAAAAAGTTAAAAGCTTTTATATCATCATAATATTTGTCTATATATTTAATGTATCAATAAATGTTATTATATATAATGAACATTTTTGCAAACTGGTGAAACTTACATGCGAATACAGACGTAGTATTACTATTAATCGTTCCTGCAGGGCTAAACTCCGAACCAGTGGCCGATAGACGGGTCAAATCGGTCGCAGTAGATTCTCGGGCACTCCTGCCGCTTTGACGCCAGAACCAACTGCGTGATCTGGTATCCTTTGATCGGTTTTTTCCTGTAGAATAGAAAGAGAGACAAAATAGAAATAAAAATAAAATAATCAATAACGGACATTCATGGTCAAACGTGAGCATATTTATGCGTTAGAGTATCCCTGCTCAATATATAGAGGCCGATCATACGATTAACTAATTGTGCTGAAATATACTTTCAACCTTAATGTGTATTATTGAGTTAAATGAAACATATCTATAACGAAACTGTCAAGATGCATGTATCCGTGTGATTTTACGTATTTAACAATGTAAGTTTATTCTAATTAATTTAATTATGTAAAATTTGATAGTACATATTTATACATTTATGTAATTATAGAATAACCTATGTGACTGACAGCTGAAAGCTGAAAAATCTAATAAAGATAACCATATATGGTAAAACTTTAATACAAAAAAAAGTAAATATTCATACAAGAAATTTATCACAGTTTTATGACTTACGATGTTCAATCATTGGTAAATTCTGAGAGTGATTTGGAACGCTGGATGTGCCATTTGTGCCTTCAGAGTGAATTAAAGAGGAAAGAATAGAATGATTTTAGCTAAAACAATATATTGAATTGATATGATAATTACCGGTAACTTCAGGCTTCTAAAAGAACAGATGAAATAGAAGTTGCCATTATTTGTCAAACTTTGTGTGGAAAAACAGTGGAATTTCTAAACACAAAACGATACATTTTCCACGAATTATTCAGTTCTGATGACAACTTGAATTCTGCATGCTGATATTGACATTTAGCTATGCCAATATGGACCAATCATCACTAAGGAAATTCCAACGAAACACAACGAACGGAAAATAATTGGTTTTGGAAATCTTAATCACTTCCATCGCTAACAGCGGTTCTACGTCCTTATGCACTTCGTTTGTCGTTGCTTAGATACAAACTTTGGAAATTAATTCATATTTAGTATTTGAAAAATTGTATTTTGCGCATTAACCGATCATTTTTGCAGTCCCTACCCCCCCCCCACACTTTTGTCTATCACTGGTGAAATAAGCCACTCTCCGAAGATTCAATTGCCTATCAAATTTAACTATAATATTTTTTTACCTTACCAACATATGCATTAAATAATGTACCCTTTTCATATAGTTTTTGAATATTATATTTACATGTTGTTATAATTATTGCAATTCTAAACGGTCAACCAGGAGAAACAACATTTTCACGATCTTAAATAACATTTTCTCTACTCATTTGAAATATGTCAATGGATTCGGCGGTGGATGTGATGTATGGGTGCTCTGTTCTAGGTATGAAGTTAGACGCACTTTTTTCTTTGGATGAGGTATAACGACAGTCAATTAATATAAACTTTTGGGCTTAGTCTGAGGAGCCGACGTCATCATCAACGTTAGCCTTAAAGTAGCATTCCAGACATTATTTAAAAACAACGTGAATGTCCTGACAGTCGCAAAAGGTTGACATTAAAGGGTGTGAAGACTCGCGCGCAAAGAAACGTCTCATGCCGGTAATCTGACCTAGTTACAAATGAGGTGTAACAGAAGTGTTAGACACCACCATCGATCCCAGAAAATACACACACAGCTTGTTACCGTCGGTAATTAGACACTAGTGTACAGTCAATACATACAGCTACGGTCAATACCCACAACACAGTAACATAGCAGCTATGGACATCTCAGGTCTAGATAAAAGATAACAATTAGGTATCACGTTTCATTACTGTCTGCATTTTGTAGCGACAAGAAGAAAACTTCACTTGCAAGCTACGGAAAGTTAACTTTTTCAGAGCGCGGCACGCGGTTGGGGCGAGTCTTCAATGCCTTTAACATTACTACCACTGAAGTTTTTCATAACTATTTATTTCAATTTGACACATCAATACTGAATATTTGCCTATATATAAAGGCATCATTTAATTAACTGACCTGTTTTGGACCTGGAGTATGTTCCATCGTCTCCTTCTTTTAACAATGGGATACATGGACAACACAATGCTTGCCATTGTCTTCTGATCTCCCTCTTAAATACACAGTGAAGGAGGAAAACTACGAATCCCTGCAATGTATTCGTTATGGCAAAGAGATATGTGAAAGTCAAATTTAACTCCCCGAATGCGAAGAAAGCGAACAACCAGGTCAATCCGAGTAAGAATGTTAGACTGAAAGATGCCCGAAGCTGATCAGTCAATGAAAATGTCTGATTGAATTTGGTCTGCCTCTTTCTCAGTCTGTGCATCTGACGGGCGACCAGGATGTAGACGACGGAGTTCCATATCATGACGATGCACACGGGAACGAAGAACGAGATGAAGAAGGGAATTCTTTTCAAGTAACACCTTACAGGAGGGAAGAACGAAAACAACGACGAGAAAAACAAGTCAGAACGGAACGGAATTTTGGAATATCAGTCACGAAGAAATGAAAGAAATATGATGTTGGCCGTCATGCAACCCTAATGAATCAAAGGCACAGAACTAATAATTGATTAATTGATTTGATGTAGACCGATAAATCCCACATCTGTCAGTCTAAGATTGTATTTCCATACCACTTTTAACTTTTTTTTATCAAGAAATGACTCTTTAAACAGATAAGGCACATCAAATACAGTGACTGGACAATAAAGTCTAACATGCATACCATTTAGTAAGTTCATGAGATGCAACACGAAACTCAATAGGGAAACAAAAAGACTATATATTATGACCTCAAAATGACATGTTTAAAATGTATGACAAATTTGTCAAGGATAATTAGTTTGTTGAATGGTTTCCGAAGGTATTCGATTGTTTATATGAATTTATGAAGTTTGGTCGAGTTATTAGAATTTCTAAAACAATGGTTTAACATAAACATTTAGACATGTACTGAGGTGATGACGTCATCATCAACGTAGCCTTAAAGGGTGTGAAGACTCGCGCAAAAAGAAACGTATAATGCCGGCAATCTGACCTAGTTTCGAATGAGGTGTAACAGAAGTGTTAGACACCACCATCAATCCCAGAAAATACACACGCAGCTTGCTACCGTCGATAATTAGACACTAGTGTACAGTCAATACATACAGCTGCGGTCAATACCCACAGCATAGTGTACAAACAATACAGCGATGGACATCTCAGGTCTAGCTAAAAATCACAAGGTATCACGTTTCATTACTGTATTGTCTGCATTTTGTAGCCACACGAACAAAACGTCACTTGCAAGTAACGGAAAGTTAACTTTTTCAGATGGCCGCACGCGGTTTGGGGCGAGTCTTCAATGCCTTTAAAGGACATTGCCAAAGATTTAGTATATTTTGTAGAGGTTGACTATATTGAAAACCAAAAGAAACATTACCATACAGGACTCAAACATTCCTCTTCTTAAACTGTACCATACAGTGTTGTAAACATACAATACAGAGCAAGTAGAATGGAACACACTAGTCAATCTCCCAGCTTGATAGCTTGTTCCATGCATGGTTGCAGAAATATAAACTATTTCACATCCTCAAGTGTTGAACAATGTAAATTAAGTCGCATCACATTGTATCATCTAGTTTATAATTCTATCCACAAACGCTATGTTATATTTAATGTTTAATTCTTTTAACCCTATTATTCTTTCTTTAAATAATTGTTCTAAATTGGGACATGCGATATTTGGAATTTTGTATTCCGAATAAAAAAATAAAAAATGTCTTACAGGTTGTTTTCGTATCCATAGTTTTCTCGATCAATCCAAACAGAACAACCAACGATGACAGCAGGAAGACCTAAATCAAAAATAAAATAAAAAGATAACACAATATAACACAATATAACACAATATAACACAATATAAGAAAGATTAAAAACAAATAGGTAAAGCAAGAAAGAGATTCAGCGCTTTAATTTCGATGCTATCAAAACTGTGTACCTATATTTAGAACAAAGAGAGAATAATAACTCGTTACATAAACCAGATCGTAACATTAATCCAATCACTAACAATTTAACAGCTTGTCGTTGCTAACGTAACATAACCGTATTCCATTCTCAGCTTTCCACCACCGTGGATTCAGTTCAGTTTTTATAGTGTAACTTTTCTTATCATGGAGGAGAACCACTATACGAAGGATTCCAGGCGCGTAGCCAAGGGGGGGGGCGAAGGGGGCAGCCGCCCCCCCCCCCTTGAGCATAGTTTTTTATTTTGTTTTTAATGTTTTCATGATATCGCTAGTAATTTCAAAAGAGAAAATGCTAAGATGCAACTAACAAGGCCTGGGAAGTGCCATTTCCAGCGATCTGGGAGGCATTTTCAGCCAAGATTTTCTTGTACGCTTCGCGCCAATCATGGTGGCGCTACGCTTAGATAGTATGTAATGCCGTATCTACGGCTCTGATAATTTTCCTACATTTTCGCCCCTCCCTTGGCAAATTCCTGGCTACGCGCCTGAAGAATTCTCATCAGTTGTTATCCAGATATTATATTGTTGGAATCCAGTTGTATATAGCCCAAAAACTTCTTTTTACAATTTTTTTCTGTCTTGTGTCAAATATGTAATTGTAATAAATATGCGCCTACTATACCCCTCTCACTGATTGAGATGAACAACTTTCGTCCCTAACCGTATATGCAAATTACACAAAAGAGACAATAAGAGAGAGGGAGAGAGGCAGAGACTATGGAAAGTAAGAGGCGTTCCCGGAGAGTTAACGGTTTCGTTACGTAAGCCACTAAAGCAAATACGTTAACGATACCTTTTATAACAAATTGATGTGTATGTTCATGAAAGGTTATATATGACTTTTATATTTTTATACGTTTAAATAACATGTCAGCTATAAAATTAAGAGAAGGTGAGGAGGGGGGGGGGGGGTAACGGTATTTAAGAACAAGACATGACATAGTATAAAGCAATTTTCAGATAATTCACAAAACTAGTTGTTTTAATATTTCACACACAAGGATGAAGGGTATAATGTATGAAATGTATACTAAAGCACATGGACGTCCATGAAGTCCTCACTTTGTCAGAAGGGAATCTGATGCATTTCGCCCCCCCCCCCCGCTCCCCCTCCCCGCTAGGTGCACCCAACAATATCACGGTGTTTAAAGGCATTATAGGGTCTCTAATGACACACACACCGCTCCGTCTGTTGGTTGTTCAAATGCTTTATTAATAACGTGCATTCCCGCAAACTTGTCTTAGCATTTTTCAATAAGCATTTAACTGGGCTTTGAAAGTCAGCCAGTTGGCGGTAGAAAACATGCCCGCGGGGACTTATTTTGCCCACCTTCGTTTAAGCCCAACCCCAAGGCTGACACCCAGTTAGACTCCTTGTCAGATAAAATTCCCCCACACCCCTACCCCCAACCCCAAACTCTCCATAAGTCAACCTTCTCTTACACAGGAGCAACAGACACCGATTACGAAACAAAACAGCAGGTTGGATCAAAACTCGATCGATTTAGTTTGATTTGATCGATTGAAGTTATTAATCCATAAAATAATGATATAAAATCATCTATGAAGGCCAATGAATACTATAATCTTGTCGAGATTAAAGGCTCACCCCATCCAAGGAAACACATCTTCAACATGAAACGGCGCCTCTTCGAATCGAAGACTTGTACAAGTGCCAGATACATGGTAAAAGCTTCTACCGCCATCCATGTCATAACGCAAAGAAGTGTGTAGTGCATCGCTACAGCCGCACCAAAACAGAGGTACTTATGAGAACTTCCAAGCTCGCTGACCACGACGTCAAAGAGGAATGCCATATTCATAAATAGAAGGGCTGTCATCAGATTAATGAGGACTTTAACTCGCTTGTCTTTCCTTAACCTCCTGTAAAATGAAATGACAGACAGATTGAGGTGTTATGGGGCCATTAAGACTTAAACAGGGTGGAGGGGTGGGGGGGGGGTGCTAATGTATTACTTCGTCAAGTAAAGAAGTCTAAGGGGTGGCCCCTCACCTTTGTGGAAAGTTGGTACAATGGAGGCTGCTAATATGCAACTTGTGATATAGTTTTCCCATTCTTGAAAAAGGTTTGAAGAAATTTGTACTGTTTATTTTGCACTGCACATTACATGTTGGGCATTTATGATGTGTACATCAGCCTGATGTTCCTTTTTTTTTGGTGGGAAAGGGGGGGTGTAATACTCGCTCTGCCTGTAGAGAGGGGGCCTTAATTCCATCCTCACCCAGAGGTATACAAGGTTGCACCCCTGAGAGTAAGAAATGAGGGTATTAGTTAGATTCATAAATTATTTAAAATGTTGAAATCTCTAGCTGTTATAACTTCTGGTAGGATTTTAATTATATTTCAAAGAGTTATATATCTTCAAAAGAACAAACTATGCAGTGTGTATATCTTAACAATAATTCAATTTGAAAACGAATATGCCGGTGACATAAGCATGTATTTAGAATTCTACAATATAAAAATTTCTATCCTCTAGTTGAATATATCATCTCAATATCGTGTCCAATTATAGCGTTGTTTGAACTTACTGTTAGTATATCCAAGTGAAACGTTTGTTATTACAGAAAATCCAAGAAAATTGGTCGCCTATTTACAATTAAAAGAAATATCATCTCGTTGTTTTATTAACAAAAGATTTGTAGAAAGTAAATGTTCCATGTTACTTACCCTGCGCATGCGTAAGAGGCAAGAGCTAGTACCAGACTAATGAAAGAGAGACCTGCTCCTGCTATCGATATGTACGTGATAATTAGCCTGTGGTCCTCTGGTATTTCGCCGGCGTTGCCGTAGATATCCTGTAAGGAACAATAACACGTTCTTCTGTGACTCAATCTTCTTGATTTAGGATGTCAAAGGTTAAAATATATATACACAAATATCTTGAGAAACAAGCCTTTTCATTCATTAAAACCTCACTTCCACCCAAGCAAATAACATCATGCATCGCATCGTCTCCAAAATATCTTTTAACGATATACATGTGCGTTTCGTGGCTTGTTCTCTACCCCCTTCCCTCCGCAAAACTTCTTCGCCTATACATACCACCACCTTGCTTGCCCCCCCCCCCCCCCCTCCGCACTTCTCCAGCCTCTATATATTTGAGACTTAATGTGCACGCTAATTCCTATAGAACACGGTGCTGTGTAGTTTATAGACTTTTCCTTTCATCTGTATTCCTTCATTACGGAACGCGAAAAGGGCAACCTTATTTCGTTGCTAAGTTTAACGTAAGTTTAGTCAACAGAATTTTAGACAACAACGTGAGTTTGAGCAACAGCAAGGTAAAACAGCAGCAACAACTATAGTTTAGACAACAACAAAGTTAGTTTAGTCAACGAAATCAGTTTGCCCTTTTCACGTTCCATAATAGTTAGGGTTACCATATCTCTTTGAAAAGTGGGACACTGAATCGCTTCCCTCCCTCCTTCTTCTTTTGAAGAACATTTTATGAAGAGTGTTTCATAGCAATTTCCCTCGAACGTCTTGCGGCTAATATGCATCGATCTGTCCTATTTGTGTGATTATATCAACACTACACATTTGTACTTCTTTATAGTTCGCCTATCGTTTAACAACTTTTGAAATGTTTGAACGTCATAAAGACCTTTCGAAAATCGGGACAATTCAGTTTGCTGGTACGGCATTAAAGTTTGGTTGCCAAAATGGGACAATCACGATTATTATATAGGAACGCATGGTAACTTGGGGTATAGTTCTACTTTACGCATGCGCACTAAAGTATTATTGAAACGTCGTCATATTCAGTTCTCGTAAATTCGCGCTCTTTATGTTTTTGACGATGTGACACAATATAGATATCTATAGACCAACCTGGTGATGAAGGATTGGTTTATACGACGTGTCTCTTGGATTAATTAACAAAACAAATTATTTTTGTTTCAAAACGTTTACATATGCAATTACTGTTAAATCTGTAATAACGGTCTGTTTATTGCACGAGTACTGAATATGACGACGTTTCAATAATACTTTAGTGCGCATGCCCAAGATCTTGGGTAGAGTCATCTATAAAGTGTATGATACATGTGTGGTCTTACTAGTAGGACTGCGAAATTGGTCAAGTGGTCACACTCGCAGGTGGTAGTGCTGTTAGATGTCGCGGAAACGGTACATCCATCTGTAGACCAATCCCCTCTACCATTGACAGCATCGAAATCCCAGAAGACACATTGACTGTTATTTGTAAACTGCAGAGAAGACAAAATTGACTTGATCAAGAAAAATCTACATCAAAAAATCAAAAATGTTTTGCATAAATAATATTGGTATTTTTATATGTACAATGCTATGGCTACATTCGGTGGCACAATATTACATTGCAAATGGGGATGTAATATTTGTCTATAATAATCGAAAATGTGCCATTTTGTCGGCATATCTTAACGTACGCAAAAGTCATCTCTTTAACAACAATCAAACAGAAATTGAAACAGCTAAAGACAAGCAAGTCGTTTGATATCGTTTACAACAGGGTTTCCCTAACATTATCCCCCCCCCCCCCCACGAACCCCTGTGGATGTCAGAGTTGTCCACGAACCCGCAACATTTCGAGACGCGATCTGAGTCATTATTTTACTATAATACGCACAACAGTGCTTCGTAAAAGATCAAGTGTCTGTTTCTGTTTCATAATTCAGTTATCACATGCACGGTACGGTACTACTATGGAAACATATGCGTATGGAACGCGAAAAGAGTTTGTCGATAGGTACGACTTTCGTCCATTACTAAATTATATGATATATTAGAGTTTAGTTCAACAAAAAGTACTCTAGTTTTGACTTTCTGAAACGTCTCACGAACCCCCTGGGATGGACTCACGCACCCCCTGTGGGTTCATGCACCCCAGTTAGGGAACCCCTGGTTTACAGGGTATATAACTTCATGATTGAAGTCACCTGTGAAATGTCTCATCACTTTGTCACTAAGTAGGAACAAGAAAAAGAAGAAATATTGAAATAAAAATGAAATAATAACCTGGTCTTTATCGTCCGTCACGTGGTAGAAGGTGTTGGTAACCTTATTTTCTAAGTTAGATATTTTTTGGTTTCCGACACTTGCTGATATTACGAAACTGCTTAAAACGCGTGACTTGAGTAAACATCCTTCTTCTCCTTCTTCTGAGCACGGAGGACCCGTTGTAGTCTCTTCAGTGTTAGTAATTGTCTAAAAACGAGGAGGGGGGGGGGGTGTATAAAAAACATCAATTAATGGTTCCGGAGCAACAGTTAAATAATATTAATGAAAGAAAATGAGGGAAGAAAGGTGCAAACTTTGATCTGTTAAGCATCCCACTTCATATATTACTCTACTCCCCTTGCACCCAACCAGTTTCACTCCGTCCCACACTCCCTCATCACTCCCTCATCCCACCCCACCCACTGACCAACTCAAATCAACCCACCCATCCACCCTTCTTTCTTATGCTTGAAAATATACTCATGTATATAGACTATAACACTGACCTGAAAGAAACTCGTGTCTTTGTAAAGCACAAACTGAACTCTGGTTGCGTCCTTGATGGCTTCCTTCGGGATGACGATTTTCGTAATAGTATCATCGGCGCCGTCATCATCATCACCATCGTTATTAGAATCATCAGTGTTACCATTCTTCTGTGAACGAAGCAAAACCAAATGTTTCTGATGTGTGAAGTATTTACAAATGGCATTTCCATATAGATATTCACCATTCCCCCCCCCCCCCAAAAAAAAACCTTACTGGTTTGAATGAATTATATTAGAGGTTGGGTGAGACTGGGGTGATTTAAGGGATTGCAATGGCCCGGCCCCTCCGTCTAATTTTGTGACGCTTATTAGTGGTGTAAGCTCAAGCTGAAAAATGTGTATTCAGTAATAACCGTGTATACCATATAAATACTGTTGAGAACCTTTTCAGCGACACTTTCATTTGTATTTCTAGCCATACCCCCCCCCCCCTCCCTAAGAAGAATAGTAATAAAAACAACAAGAAGAAGAATGCATAGAGGAAATACTAATATGAAATGTAAGCAAGTGATTATGGAGCATATACATCTATATGCATCATTGCATTGTTCGGATGGGGGTGGGGTGGAGGGGGGCTGA
This sequence comes from Apostichopus japonicus, assembly GCF_037975245.1. Lineage (NCBI taxonomy): Eukaryota > Metazoa > Echinodermata > Holothuroidea > Aspidochirotida > Stichopodidae > Apostichopus > Apostichopus japonicus. The sequence continues at coordinate 10,856,374 of NC_092581.1, forward strand.
TGTTATAGGGTGTATATAGGTGCAAGTCCCACATATATGTTGAAATTGTTCATTTCATAACAAACTGGATCGTTAATTCCCCACCAAACACAAGGGACCTTTGAGTATTAACAGCTAGCACGTGGTTTTGCTTTAACCAATCACTTCCATATTTGTATTAGTACTCGATATGGGTTTTCATAAGCTTGTTGCAGACCGCCGAGAAAACGCAGCTAACTGTTAACTTATACATGGCCTGGCAAATGATGTCTCTGTCTTGTAGTACCAGAGTGAGTGCTTTCTAATATTTCTCGGGTACTAACGTGCAAAACCCGTTATATCACCGTCCGTGGTCTGTGATAGCACACAATATAAAAACATGCTGGTTAAATTAATCTACTCGTTATCCGTCGTACTCGAATATGTTTTCCTTAATCGTATCAGGATGTTTTACTGATACTCAGAGAAAATCTCTTGGACTTCGTACTCGTAGGCCTACTCGGAGTAAATAAATGTCACGTGCTCTTACTCGGGGCTATGTACCCATACTGGGAGCATTGTACTCGTACTCGGAGAAACTAAATGGCTCGTACTCGGATCTTTTTAAGTTTTTACCCATACACGCGTCATTGTAGGTTACACGTAGTCAAATGAAACCTTATAATGTACTCGAACTCGGAGTAAGCCAAGTTTACGTACTCGTACTCGGGGCTTTGTACCCATACTTGGGACATTGTACACGTAGACAATAACCTTATGTACTCGTACTCCGAGTAAGCAGATTTTACGTAATCTTACTCGGGTCTTTGTACCCATACTCGGAGCATTGTTCTCATACTGTAGTCAAAGGAAACCTTATAATGTACTCAAACTCGGACTAAGGCAAGTTTACGTACTCGTACTCGGGGCTTTGTATCCGTACTCGGGCATTGCACCCGTTCTCATACTTGTACTCGAGACATTGTATACACATACTCCAAATAAAGATCATTGTACTCGGAGTACAGCAATACTGTACTAGCAATAGGGGCATTGCGTTCCACTCGTATATGTTGCACACACACTATAAGTCTATACTCCGAGTAACCAGTTGTAATAAATGCAACTAACCTTGCTCTCCTCTTTTGGGAACTGGATGTCTGACTGTCTCGTTTCTTCGTTTACGTTAATGATAGATACATCGAATGTCTCTGACTTGGATATGTAATCCTCACCCTCAATTTGTACAGACATCACTGTCTCCTCTACCGCTTGGATGATTCTTAATTTAAGGAAAAAAATGAGGAATAATCATATAAAAGCACCCTTTTCAAAGTGGGATGTAGGAACATGTTTCTGTCCCCAGCTCACTTCTTATATCTAGAAATACACTCCGTGCCAATGCTAAATCAATCAGCTGAATCGCTTGTGTTATCAAACAAAGTGTCATACCTTAATAATAGGTCTAATTTTTGACGTGAAAGTCAGAATTTCAATTAAAGAGTGATATTTGTAAATTTTAGAAAAGTATAAATTTTGACATAAAAATGTCCCAAACACCCACCTCCCCCGCCCTTCATCTTCTGATACGGTAGCTTCATATGGTACTGTACTAATCGTTCCACATAGATTTCCCTTATTGAGTACTTTTCAAATTTCTCATTGATAAGTAATGGCGTTGTTGGTTTGCAGGGGGCCGAAGGGAATCCACGCGAGCAATGTTGATGAAGCTGAACACTCTTGTTTACAAACGATAAACACATTAAATTTTATTCTATACCGGTTGTACCCATATAACTGTGTATAAAACGTATATACATGTTCGAATAAACAAATAATTATTTGTACAAAATGAGGAGATATGATAAATAAAGATTTATACCTTGAAGAGGTTTTAGCTTTCATCTGTGCTTCCATGAGTTCTGTTTCGCCAGCAAGTAATAACTGGTTCACCGTCACAAACAGATTATCTAAAACCTCTTCGGTTTCATTTTCGACTCCTCTTAGATTCATGGAAACAGCCTCGAAGACTGTCACAGCATTTTCAACATCCTCTTCCTCCAGCCTCTCTGACTCTTCCGTCAACTCTACCAGTTCCTCAGACACGTCCATGAAATTATCTATATAATGGAATAATTTAATATCGTTTTATCGATATATCGTTCAATCGACGGATCGTTGATTGATTGTTTAAAAGATGGATTGATTAATGCATTGATTCATTCATGCATTCGTCCGTTCGTTCATTCGTTCATTCGTTTATTCGTTCATTCGTTCATTCGTTCATTTGTCCATTCGTCCGTTCGTCATTCGTTCATTCGTTTTTCCATTCCTTCATCCATTCGTTCATTCGTTCATAAGTTCATAAGTTCAGTCGTTCATTCGTTCATTCGTTCACTCGTCCATTCGTTCGTTCGTTCATTCGTTCATTCGTATATTCGTTTTTCCATTCCTTCATCCATGCGTTCGTACGTTCGTACGTTCCTTCATTCATTCATTCATTCGTTCGTTCGTTCGTTCGTTCATTCATTCGTTCCTTCATCAATTCTTTCGTTCGTTCGTTCGATCATTCATTCATTCATTTGTTCCTTCGTTCCTTCGTTCGTGTGTTCATTCATTCATTCATTCGTTCATTCATTCGTTTGTCCATTCATTCGTTCATTCGTTCATTTAGGGCCACACCATTTTGGGGCCACAGTTCTATATTGTTGCACCTGGGCCAGGTTGCCCCTTGCTACGCCACTGATGGCACGTATCTATTTACCTGTTGTGACATTTTCTTGGGCAAGTATCTCCAAACCCTGAGAGATTGTGATGCAATTTGAATAATCTGGACTCATCCAAACTGCAGACTGTCCATTAAGTGTACTAAATAGATAAAAAACAAAATCCGAAAGATACATGTAAATATATGGAAATGAACGGATGAGGAGGCAATGCTATACTAACATAAAGGAAAACCGCTGCGGTGTTTCTGTTCATTACACACCTTTCTTGATTCGATAATGTAAGAAAGTAAATAAAACAATCCAATATTGTGGGAGCGTTGTGGTCAAGTGTTTAAGGCATTGGACTCGTGATCTAAGGATTGCAGGTTCGAGTCCTGGCCAGATCATTACGTTGTGTCCTTGGGCAAGGCACTCTATCTCCATTGCCTCTATTCACCCTGCAGGTGTATAAATGGGGACCTGTGAGATAAAACTGTCAGTTGGGCGCGGTTTATCTGCTGCCATGTGGAGGGATTGTCTCTATGTTTGACAGGTCATCGTTGACCGGGGTAATATTGTAAAGCGCTTCGAGCCTTTGGGAAAGACGCTCTATAAAAACATGAAATTATTATTATTATTAAAGTAAAACTTTATATTAACATTATCCAATTTTTACATTATACAACACACCCACTCGGTCAAAGCTTACAAGGAGAAGCACAATTTTGCCAATAAGTTAACTTCATTCGTGTTCTCTGATATGGAAGGGACGGTAGGTTACCCCCAATTTGCCGAATATTTATCTTGGCTGCGCCTTATAATTAGTACATCATGTTATAGCATTACACTCACCACATCCTCGTAGCGTTTTGCGGAAGACCATCTCTTGTGAAAGGACACTGTACAACCACCTCTAGTCCGACCATCGTCCGTGGCCATTCGACTTCACCGTAGTTACCATCTTCCTCCCCCTCCTCTTCCTCCTCCTCCTCCTCCTCCTCACAATAAAGTACCATTGGTGTTGTCGTGACTACTTCTGTCGTAAGATCATTCTTAGAGGTGGTTGTTAGTTTGATCACAGAAACCCCGTCATCTTCAGTTTGTGTTGACGACATAGCCGTAGTCGATAGCTCAGCTGTGGTTGTCGGTTTAGACGTTATTTCAGTGGTGGTCGTAAACATGGTAGTCGTTGTTTGAGCTACTGTAGTCGTGGGTGGTGTCGATGTGGTCGTTCCTGGTGTCGACGTGGTCGTGCCTGGCGTCGACGTGGTCGTGCCTGGTGTCGACGTGGTCGTGCCTGGTGTCGATGTGGTCGTGCCTGGTGTCGATGTGGTCGTGCCTGGTGTCGATGTGGTCGTGCCTGGTGTCGATGTGGTCGTGCCTGGTGTCGATGTGGTCGTGCCTGGTGTCGATGTGGTCGTGCCTGGTGTCGATGTGGTCGTGCCTGGTGTCGATGTGGTCGTGCCTGGTGTCGATGTGGTCGTGCCTGGTGTCGATGTGGTCGTGCCTGGTGTCGATGTGGTCGTGCCTGGTGTCGATGTGGTTGTGCCTGGTGTCGATGTGGTCGTGCCTGGTGTCATGGTAGTTGTCATCTGACTCGTAGTTATCGGTGAAGTCGTTATCGTTGGTGTAGTTAGCCTTGTCGTGGTGTCGGGAATTAGTTGTGTCGTGGAACTGGTCGTTGTAGTAGGTCTCGTTGAAGTGGTAATACTTGTCGTTGGTGGAATGGTGGTGGTACTTGGAATCGTAGTTGTGAATTTGTTTCCAGTGGTAGATATGAACGACGTTTCGAAATCGTTCGAAGGAGTTGTTGGGTTGGTTGTTACTGTCGTGGTTTGTGGTGTCGTTGTCAAAATGGTTGTCATCATCGTTGTCGCCTTTGTAGTCGCTGTGGTTATTTCAGGAGTAATTATCGGTGTCGTAACGTAGGTAGTATATGTCGTCGTCGGTGGCGGTGTCGTGCTTTGTATAGTTGTAGTTGCTGTGGTAGATACGGATGTTGTCGGTACCGATGTCGTTGTTTGCAATGGTGTAGTAGCTGCCGTTGTCGTCGGTACAACTGTGGTTAGCTGTGTCGTCATTTTAGTAGTGGTGATAACCGGAGTAGATGTAAGTGGTTGAGTTGTTGGATGTTCTGGTATAAAAGGATAGCCCTGAGGATAGTAACCATCTGGGAACAAAAAAAAGTCAGAATTAGTGCAACCTGCCGACGGTATCAAATATACTTAACGTTGTTGCAGATAATCTATTTGTTCCACCGCTTGTATATGTCTTGTTGGTGTTATAAGGAGGCATTATGCATTAATTCATGAACTGTGTCGCCAGTAATACTAAAAAAAAAAAATTCAATATTCTTTCTGTGAAGAGACAAGAGACCATGCCACCTCTAAACTTAATAACGCATAATATTGAATACCATATAGTGTAATAATAATAAGTAAGAAATAATATGTATGTAAGTAATAATATAGTGTACTTCTCTGTTAGTAATACTACAATACTAAGTCCACAGAAGTGTCTGTTTTATGGGAAGAGTGAACAACTCTCAGATAAACAGCATGTGATATCATGCATATATCTACCGTACTGTACGGTAATAACAAGGAGGTGTCGCTTCTCTTTTTAACTTGGAGAGAGGAATTTTCGGGCACTACACAGCCGGGGGCCCGGGTGAGGTCGGTTACCACGGGGAAATATGGGATACTGCGGGAAACACGGTATCTCGTAGAAATAGCTTGTAACATTAATTTTAATGACGCAAATAATCAAGTGTACGGAAAAATAAATGAAAGAACATTTTCTGTAATAAAAATTTGGCGGTTGAGTTGGATTTTACATATGCCGTAATTTAAACTTTCCACCTGAAAGATAAAGTGAATCACCGCAGATTTTGAATTAAAATCTCGAAGTTGTGAGTCAGAATATCACGTCGAACTTTTTGCCTTTCTCTATCGCAATTTTTAAGGAGCATTTTCTTGTTAATGAGATAACATTCTTGTTGTCGTTAGATAATGTCATACAATAACCATGAGGTCACTCTACAGAGCTGCATATCTTATCTCAAAATCACTTTAATGAATCATTTATGGAATACATAACATTTTTATTTTGGTAACATCACGCAATATTCATGGACGCTGCACTGATTTGTATTTCTACTACTTGAATCCGGTCATCATTGTAACTATAAACATCTTAAGCTTATATTAAGTCGCATCAGCATTTGGCATTGTATTCATAGCAAATATATTATTCACTGTTACCCTCGATTGAGGGCCATCAATTCATTTCCCCCCCAATTATTCCGTACATATATTGTGGTTTAAGTATATTTTTCCAACGCAATGGTTAAACATATACTATTGGGTACTTTAACTTTGATCTATGACGTCACCAATTACCCAGACATGAGTTTAAAGTACATGGTCTGGTCAGGCACCATGTGAGGCACCAGTTAACGTTGAACGTGATCGGAGTTACGGTCTAGAAGTAGTTTGAACGTAATCGGATTTATGGTCTTTGATAAGTTTGCGACACACTTTTTTTCGAACAATTTAGGCCAATTCGACGTTTAACCCACATTGACCTTTGACTCCCAACCCTTAACAACCACATAAGAACTATTTTAAAATTTGACTCCTTATTCTCTACCTTTATTGTATTTTAATAACTTTTTCCAACATATATAATGACAAGCAGGTAATGCCTACATAAAAAGTTTTAGCGGTATTTGATCTTTGACGTCTGACATTTGCTCTATGACGTCATCAAACACGCTGGCACAAGTTTACATGTTCAGACACCTACCCACCAATTGACATTTGACCCCGACCCTAAACACCTAAATCTGTTCTGTATTAAAATCGGTCTCATCACTCTCTACCTATCTTGTGGTTAATGTCATTTTCCTATACACGTTGACAAGCAGAAACGTGCTTTAAAAAAATACAAATTTTAGGTTCTTGACGTTTGACATATGACGTCATCAATCACGCAGGAACGAGTTTAAATTGTCAGTCACCTACCCACCAAGTTTGAACTAGATAGGATTGATGGTCTAGGAGGAGTTTGCGACACACTTTTTTTTTTAGCTCTATCCACTCACACTCACACCAACTCACACGCACCGAATTTGACTCTCCCCAGATATGGAATTCCGATCAGCCTCGGTTACCGCACCCCTCGGGACTACTCATGAACACGAATAATTATCATAGCAACCGTTGCTATGGCAACTGACAATATGGCCACAATAGGCGCAACTGACCAACGAACCATAATATGTAATCCTCCATGTGGGATCGATGAAATACAGAAGAATCCTCAACAGATACAACATAAAATTGCTTCTTTAATTCGAACAAAAGAGCTGAATATTTTACCCAAAATGGCAGTTTCTGGATGATTGCAGAAATTTCCACGACAGCAGAACATGCATTGTGAAGGATTATTGCCGAAACATCTTCCCATATTAGAATTGATGTTGTTGCATTCCCTTTGGGTACTGCAGCCTTTGGTGATCGACTTAACTTCACCTTTATTGCTGATTGTATTCATGCATAATGGTGAGATTGAGTCCTGCGTGGAAAAATATTAATATGCATCCATAATCAAATATACAAGTAGAGAATAAAGACCTTACATTCCCTGTAAGATAAACATCCCCAGTGTGTAACGGGAATATAATTTGTGTGGGTTACGTAAAACATTCGACCATAATTATAAAACAATAATAGAAAAATAAAAAGAATAGAAAATAGAAATAGACAAATAATAGAAAATAATAGAAACTCATTCATTGCTAGAGGTGCAAATATAACCACACAAGTTTGTCGATGAACGCTTTTATATAAATGAATATATATATATATATATATATATATATATATACATATATATATATTTATATATATATATATATATATATATATATATATATATATATATATATATATACATGTATGTATATAATATTATGTATGTATATGTGTATCCACGACAGAATGTATTAATTGAGATCCCAGTCATAGCTTGTGATTGCTGTTTAATCTGCTGTACTATGTACTTAAACCAAATACGAAGAGGAAACAAAAAAGCAGAACAAAATATAAAAATATATCATCACACCATATATTACATATATAACATGCACATTTATAATACATATCAAAAGGATACGAGTATATGAAAGAAATCAACTTACGGAAGTTGAACAAGTTTCATTGGTGGCTATTGAATTACAGTCTTCGTTGGTACTGCCATCACAAGATACACAAGTTAATGCTGCAAAAGAAAGACGAAGTGAAGTAGATAACGAGAACAAACAGGGTTGCACTCTGTAATCACACGGAACAACAAACAGGCAGATTGTTTTACATGTGTGGTTAAGGATTGGTTCAGTTGTCATACATGTTTATGCTATATCAAAGAGGACAATAAAAGAAACACAATGATGAAAAAACTGTTCAAATATCTTTTTCGGTTTAAGAGATATTCAAGTGTGAAGTTTTATCAGATTGTGTAGAAACTGCTGAAATTTGACTAGCTATGATGTCACATCCTCACATTCCTGTAAAGTCTTTGTTTTTTTTTTCTCTAAATATTTTGTGAGATTTCATAACTTTCCATCAACAGATATGTCAGGAGATCTCATATTTGTCAAAGGAAGTTTTTGAGATTAAACATCTGAAGAATTTTTGATTATATTATTTTCCAATGTGTTAAAAAATGTAAATATTTTTTAAAGAAATATATTCACAAATGTTAAGGAAGTGAGGATGTGACATCACAATCTCACAGTAAGTCTTTCTACACCAGTCGTTTTCAAAGAAATTTTGATATCTTCAAAATGTCATATCTCCTTAACAGAGCATGCTTTCATGGTAGTTTCTTCACTGTTCTTTTTGTCTTTTTGTGCTCTGTCATACAAATAGACATGTCAAACACCTGAACCAATCCTTTAAGCTATCATGAATTAAATAAATCCTATACAGTGTCATAAACTTGGTAAATAATAACAGTTAAAATATTCAGGGACAGGTCATCAGAACTTTTATTTACGAACCTGAGCTTAATGAACTAAGTTAAACCCATATAGTGTCTGCAGGAGATTGGTGAATAGAAAAATATATATAATATTCAGTCGGACCTGTCTGTTAATTTCCAATGTTACCATACTTACGATCCATGTCACTATGAGAACAAAAGTTCGACTCCTCGATATCTTTGTCTGTGCCTGCGATGTTACATTGAATCTCAGTTACGAAATCAAATTTCGCCGGGGGATTGATGAGATAATTACGAAACCAGCTCAATTCACAGTCACATATAATGTTCTCTGCGGTAAAGGTTCTGCATAGAAAAGGAAAAAGAAATCCGTTTTTTATACGTAGTAAGGAAGACACTGCTATAGTAGAACATTTGTTCTTTCTTTTTTTAAGATCATTATAAATATATAGGCGTACGTTATTAAAGTTTATCCAAGTTTAGAGTAAGTTGATAGTATAGCGCTTACATGATAGTGGTACGTAGTATTATTATATAGTATTAACGTATCACTAACACAATCATTAATGAAAAAGGAAAGGGAAGAATAATTTGCATAAGATAGACCTATGTATACGTACAGGTTAGAAAGACGATCGAATGTGGTGATGCCCGCGCTATGAAATGAGACAAGGTTTTTGTTGTTCTGTAGATCTCTGTAGAAATAAAAATAATAAATCAAAAACAATCTTTATATCATAGCTGTTCCTTTCGATTTTGTTTATATGATAAAAAATCAGTCAAATTACTCTTATAGGCGATTTTACATAGGCCTTTGTTTATGTCGGATCATAATTTCATTCATACTGAGTGCTATAGATATCCACGTGTAGATATGTATTATACAACACCTAATTATATTCCGACCATTTGATTGGTCAATTGCTCGTCGATTGCATGCAAAATCCGCTCTATTGCACTCTATGAAATAGAACCATGTGTTATACTTTTTTGATAGCACTTTTTTCAATGGTAAGAGAGCAGAGAAACCTGTCTGTTCAAAACAATCTGTTGCATGAGTGCATTTTACATCCAATTATATCCAAATTTGAAGGTGTTGTATAAAAACAAATAATGATAATTCGTTGAAAGATGTAATTTGTTCCATCTTTCAACTCATGAAATATTTGCACTATTGCACTCATAACCATTTATTATTTGTATACAAACGAATAGTTAATACTTACAATGTCCTTAAATTACGCAGATCATTCAAAACGTTAGCGAAATGTTGGTTAAAAGAGATCATGCTGTTTGTTATAGTTCTGGAAGAAAAGGAAAATGTACAATTTACCAGAGCTAAGAAAAAGAATGAAAAAAATACCGTTAAATGATTATATCGAGTCTGCCTGTAATATGCAGATACACATTTAGAAACGTACATTCTCATTAAGCAACCATGCAGCCATATTGACTAACATACTAGAATATAAAACAGTTAACCATGGTTGTTACATACAGTTAACCATGGTTGCTGTAGTTTTCTTTGTCAAAATAATCCTACTAGAAATGATTTGTTGTCAACGAACAAAATAATAGGATATGCTGCCGTTCAGAATAAGCGTTTATTAGTTGCGACATATTCGTAACAGCACATATTGTAGCATTGACTTTTTTCCTCAAAATGTTGTAATATTAAGCGCTGCCGTATAAATGCATTATGTATGTCAGCATTCAGTCTCATGTGAAACAATTAATATATATAAAACGATATGTATGTCATTGACAGCGCCTAGAATAACAGCTACAAATCAAATATTAACAATTAAACAAATGATTTTTTAATAATATTTTCATATTTCAAATCTTACAATTAGGTGACGTGTAACTTAGAAGTCTAGAGAGGATATTAGCTTTCGTTCATGGGGGGGGGGGGGGGGGTTGATTAGTTGTTACAGTTTGAAACACACTTCCGAGTACGTTCACCTAATGACAAGCAAGTTAATCAAGAACAGTTTTAGTCACCAAGAATTTAGTTATATAACTTACAAAGATGAGATGTGTATATCACGGAAAACATTGGGCATGAAGTCCTCTGAATTTAGATTAGTAACTGTTAACGATCTGGAAGAAAAAAAATATATGAGGGCATGAGAGTGTGAGATATAGGACATTAGTAATTGCCTAATATAAAATGTGCAAACTGGAGATACATTTCTCCAGCCTCTTCCGTTGTGCCGTCTTCTGTCATCTATCGATGAAGATTGTATGAATTATATTTATGTATCGATAGATATGGTACTATTGGCGTTCAATGGTTATTTGTTCCATTATTGTACGCTTGGCGCTCCTTATTATTGTTCATCTTAAGGTGGCATACTCCTATTAGAGTCTATATCAATCCGCTCGATTGTTCTCCTGTTTCAGGAAAAGTGCCAAAAAGCAGCAGGAGAACATCTTTTGTGACCTGTTATCAATCATAATCTAGTTTTTTTGTGGCTTGCATGTTGAAGAGCATGAATGGAAGTACATGTGGTGAGAAAATTGGGTCAATTGAGGCAATTTTAGACCCCTTTAGGCCTCCCAGGAGCAGCGTAGGAAATTTGTTTACCACTGAGTGAAGAGGTTTGTTTTCAAGTGACGAAAACTTCCGGCTCGGATGATAGCAAAATATCTACATGGTCATGATACGGAAAATTGATGGTGCCATGAAAGGCCAACTTGTCAGCTATCCGGTGATGGGTAGCGTTTAGCTAGTGAAAACTTCTATCTAGACTTAGAGACCACATTACTTTTGTGATTTAGTGTGTAGGTCAATGGGGCTTTTAATGGGCGTATGCTACCTGATGTTCAAGTCGTATAATTCATAATACAAGATGGCCGTTGCTCAATAAAGTTTACTGCGTTAGTATAGAATCATCTACTTGTTATTTGTTTTCCAACGTAAAAGAACCAGATAAGCGCATTCGACGACAGTCTAGGTTATATATAAATTTCATCCCTTTTACATTAATAAACATATAAACTATTTAAGTCACTAACAAGTGCAGAACTGCCTCTTTCCATAATGTCTGATCAAGAATTTTGGAAGAAAAATATATTCTTCCCGCCTATTGCATTTGTCACTAACTTAGCAAACGGTTGCAGGGTTAAATATTAAAACGGAATCTAATATAATTAAATTCTTTTCCAGTATATATCCCTCTTATCTTTTAAGGTAGTAAATGCACTTACAATGATTCAAGGTTTGCAAAGGCACGAAGTGCATCGTTGGTTAAGTTAACTACGCTTTCTGTAACAATGAATCTGAGAAGAAAGAAATATGCAGATAAGATCACGTGACTATTTTAAATCAGAATTAAACAAAGTAGACAATCAAATTCTTATTAAGTCAACAACATAAACTTTCACCATATGTGCCACCCAAGGACGATATATTCAATACAAAGATACGACGCATATACCACCCGTGGTGTGATTCGCCATTGTAATTAACAGGTACAATGTTCAGTGGGATTGGTGTTTGGTTAATATATGTTTAATTTCTGAAATAAAAATCGTTCCGCTAAATATGTGGGGAAGAAGAAGCAGAAGGAAAAAAATCATATCTTACAGATGTCTCACTATGGTCTTGTCAGAATCAGAAATGCCGGTGTCTAGTAAGTCCAGTACATCCCCTGCGCAGAAGCTTGTCGCTAAACTGCCACACGAGGCTTGACCTGCACTGAAATCCAATCTAACTAAGACAGCCAGAAGAAACCAAGTACCAAATGATTTCTTCATCTCGACCTGGAATTATGCAAACATAAAAATAAAATAAAAAACACACAAAGGGAATGAAACGTGAACGCACTTCCTTGTTACAACAACGGTATTAGAAACAGTGACGTCAGAATTTTAACATTCAGCCCTCTGGTTTGATTACAATCCCATAACTTCTTTGCAAGGGGTTGCAGGTACGGAGTCACAGTAACCTATTTTGTATGTATCGTAATAGTAACCTGTTACCGCAACCTACTTCAATTCGAAAGGTTTCGCACGTGATTAATTTAATGAAGTATGGGTGAGAAAAGGAAGAAGAAGAATGAAGCATATATATGATGTGCGACATTTAAAGACATTGTCTTTGTATAACATAACAATATCATAATGAACAAACTTAGACATTTTTTCGAAATAATAAAAACTTCGTCAGAGGCTATGGATGATTCGCTCATACCCTTTGGAAACAACTTATCGACAATTTTTTTTATTTTTTATTCGCGATGTTTTTTGTTTTGTATTTTGGTCTCATTATTTGAAAGGGAACGGGCCTACAATATTTCAAACTTATGAACCGTAGTGATACTGGATCTCAACACCGAAAACTTTTCAAAAGTTTTCTTAAAAGTCAACATAAAAGATAACGTTAAAGGGATTTACCATTATTTTGTTATGAAGACGAGGTAAGGAAAATGATTATAACAAACTTGTGATGCCAGACACAAAATATCTGTTTGGAAAACTTGCTCTTGGTTATAATAAACTACCCATAGACTGTATGCGTGGTGGCAGACACAAAATAGCTGTTTGTAAAACTTGCTCTTTATTATGACAAACTACCCGAGACTGTATGCGTGGTGGCAGACACAAAATATATGTTTGAAAAACTTGCTCTTGGATATATTAATTTACCCATAGACTGTATGCCTGGTGGCAGACACAAAATAGCTGTTTGAAAAACTTGCTCTTAATTATAATAAACTACACATAAACTGACCGACAGATCGACCGACAATATCACCGTGTGGGTGGCTGGTTGAGATTGTTCTTATTCTTACATATAGAAACGTGTTGTTGTCGTCAAAATGTTGAGATGTTTTTTTGTATGTAAACGAAAGTCATTTTCAATTGCCCAGTTAATAATTTAATAGTTGACTTAAGAATGAACAAAATTCGTAAAACTTGTGAAAATAAAATTTTGTAACAAAACGATAAATTAACCTCGCAGCAGAATGTCAGCATTTTTTCAGCATTTTCCAACGAAGTGATGAGACTGCAACAAACATGCATGCAGAGAAAAAGATCATAACATTCTGACGGCACCTTAACGTTTCCATAACTACCGGATGCAATGTCACTTTGTAAAATAGATGCAATAAATAATGTATAACCATAAGTAGAATTACTGTTTCGCAGATCTGTTAATGAACTCTTGTATAAGTATGGAGACGTTGAGGTGCCTTCAAAATGTTAAGATGATCTTTCTCTGTAATGTATCACTTCCCTGCAAACTATGGATATGATGCACTTCAATCCACTGACGGATCCACGGTGGGGCCAATAGGAGACATGTATCGGTATACACCATACTACATTGTAGTATAACCAGCCGATTCACACAGAGATTACAGTAACTATTGTAAATCTTAAAGTTTTGTACCACAGTAAATACTGGATCGTGCTGACAAATCTGATAAATCGGTATGCATCTGCTATTAAGTTTACAGTAAGAACTGAGGATATTTGTAATTCCAACAAATCCCAAACAACTGGATTTGTTGGAATTACACATATCCTCAGTTCTTACTGCAACCCTAATAGCACATGCTACCGAATTATAGCACGATCCAGTTTTTACTGTCAGTGGTACAAACTGTAAGATCTGTAACTGTGTTCGCTATGTGTATCGTGTGGTATAACGGTGCAAAGAAAACTTATAAATTCATAAAGCGTTGTGGTCAAGTGGTTAAGGCTGTGGACTTGTGATCTAAGGCTTGCTGATTCGAGTCCTGGCCAGACCGATAAGTTGTGTCCTTGGGCAAGACACTTATCTCCATTGCCTCTCTTTACCCAGGTTTATAGACGGGGACTTTGAGAGGTAAGTTGTAAATATAGTTGCGTGCAACGGTTTGTGGCTGCACCCTATGGGCGGGTGCACTGTAGTGCCCCGGGAGGGGGGGTGCTTGAATTGTGCATACTTTGCTATGTGGATGTGCCAAGTTACCTATGACATTGTGTTAAATGTTTTAATGTCATGTGAGAATGCATTGACCTTGAAGAAGACGGTTAATATTCAACGTTAACTTTATATAACTTAATATATAAATATTTATTTATTTATTTTTTATATGTATACAATTCAATTCGTAGTGAGTTGGACAATCAAGAACAGTGGAAAAATCTTCCAGCCTCCACTGGGATATATATATATATATATATATATATATATATATATATATATATATATATATATATATATATATATATATATATATATATATATATATATATATATCTATATCTATATATATATATATATATATATATATATATATATATACATATATATATACATATATATATCTATATATAAGTTATATAGTACATATTACCGTACGATATATGCCTGTATATATGCACCTTTACATGCGTAAGGCATATCGACCTGACACATCTGAGATATTTACACTCTATAAACCAATGGAACGGTCGACTGATCTTTCACAATACATGATAGAAGGAAAATATTTTTGGTGTACCAGAATTATTCAACCTCAATCAAATCTGAGGTCACATGTATGTATGTAAGACTAACTGTAGTACAAAGATCGTATCGACGTAACGCAATATAACACTGCATATATTATGTCAAAATGTATAACAAATATTGGGACGGGTACAGTTGAATCTACCCATGTAGCTATTGGTTATAGCTCCAAGATCTATCTTAGCCAAAATCGTTATTTGTATTTTTGTGCTTAAATGAAATAGCTAAAATTTATAACAACGTAACACGTGTTAGACCATGTACATACATGGCTTGATCAGTTTGTATACTGTGAATATGAGACAATCGTTAATCAGTATAAACTGAAGTGTGTTATTACACCGTAACATACATGTTAGACCTGTCAACAGAGGTAACTGTGGAAAAATTAATAACAGACGAATTCATTACTCAAAAGCTGTTTCAACTAATGACTGCTTATAAATATAAGTCTTATAACAAAATTATCCCTATAAATACGTTTGACTAATATTTAAGTAAACCTTGTAGAGATTGAACAAATTGCAGATTTTAAGCGTTTTGCAGTAAAGTGTCATCTGTGTACTGTTAAAATGTGGACCTTAGCGAAACCTTTATATTAGTTAGTCCAGTCAGTCATTGTGCATATGATTATGTGTTAAGTATTTTCTGTTTATATAGGCTAAGTCTTTCTTAGTAGCAACTGGTCATAAATGTATCACATTTTAAGAAATCATAACACACATCAGTTTTAACTGATAAAGCTATGAGAATCGGCAGCTCTATGATATGTACTGATGTTCTTCTCAAACAGAGGCAGAGAACACCTTGCGGCAAGCTGTACTGCCAGCCAATGACATTGTACACAATCGGTACTACTTCACACAGGTCTGAGAAAAATGTTGTAATTCTAAAGCCAATTATCACTTTGTTCGTTTGATTGTTAAAACGTCAGTGTTCGTCCAGTCACCATAGACTTGTCTCAAAACAACCTAATTGGTTTCAAAATTGATCCCTTAATCGGATAGCAATCGATCGAATGACAAAGAAGGGTAGACGTTAATGGTCTAAAATCTGAAACAAGTTACCCCCCCCCCCCTCTCCTTAGACGTTGGCGTGACAAGTGCCGAAAAGAAACATTCAATGAAGTCTACCACCTAACAAACAAAACCAACAAAGAAAACAGAAAAAAAATTCCCACCCGATATCCACTAAAATGGGAATTCACAAAAATTCTGTCCTCAACAGAGGAAGCCCGAGAGCACCGTATCCGAGCATTAAGAGGTGCCAAATATAACATATTGCCACCCAAGTATAAACCATGGTTGAGCTATCCTTTGGGGGCCCTTTCACATTTATGAACCGCTCCTTACTACGCCAGTCCCCCACCCCTTCCCCTCCCCCAGATTAAATCTCTCGGTCGGAAATAGCGCTCTACTGTTCGGAGTATAGTGTTGTTTAACTATTTATGGCGCGAAACTAATTATGACTCACTTAACTTGAACTTGAACAAATTTCATGCTTTCAAGTTACCATAGCAACGGCAAGTAAGACTAATTTGAATGTAGGAGTAAACTGACAAGTCTCTCAGCATATGATTATCTCAAAAGTGAAGCCAAACGATGTTGTGAAAGCTAGGTCTAGTTCATCACTATACGGTAACATCTTGTTTAGCGCAATACTCATATTAACTGGACTATTATTGGTTATAGTTTCCGATGACAAGACCTGAACAAATAACCCAAAATTATTGTTTCTAGAGCTTTCTTAACGCACTTGTTGACTGTATACCAACAAACCGAAACAATGTCTTTATTTAACGATGATAGATCAAACGATTTGTGGAATTAAGACTCTTGCTATCTTTAATACCGAACAAAAATGCTTGTATAATTTCAACTTATTTTCGTATATTTGTAGCATAAATTTCTAGTCATGTCAGTCCCCAATTAGTAGGTACTACACGTTTGACGTAGCAGCTATAATTTCAATTTTCATAGAAAAACGTTCCTTTTTTAGCGGTATAGAAAACCATTGATTGCTCTTCTCCCACCTACCCATTATCCAGCCCCTACCTCCACACCCGCCCCCGCCCCCCCTCCTCGTATAAGGAAACTGACGGTATATGTTTAGCAATACTATTTTAACTGTTCGATGGACATTTAGTTTGTGTTACATGACTCTGCGTGCGTCTGTATATTTCGTTGGTATGTTATTGGAAAGTACAATGTGTGAAATGCCTAGAATCTTTAGGGAAGACATTCAATCAAATTCAATACGTATAAGTATAGTTCCCTACAATGCAAGAAGACAATTGACATATTAACGCCAACTGAAGAGGATACGAGGGCTTTTACTTTCGTCTTTCATAGAATCCAGGAAGTCAACCTTTATGAAAAATAGTTTTAATTTAGAAACAAAAACTAAATTATAGCCAGGTATGTTTACGTTTGTTAATAACAATGAAAAAAAAGGAAATGCGTAATGCAATAATGTTTTTTTAAATAAACAATCTGAAGGTGGATTTCGTAGGTTTTGGCAAAAGGGAAATGAATTAAGTAACATCGGACTATATATGATGCCATTATGTGCGTGGGAAATTTCCCAACTTCAATATGTTCATAATGTATATCTATATACTACGTGACCTATGTAGGAAACAATCAAATAGATAGGCCAACATCGAAACCGAACGTAACAGTGCATATATTCGGTAACGGGAATAGTTGCCAGTAAAAGTTTAATTAATAGGATATTAAATTAATAAGAAATTTCTATTTCTATAGCTCATATATTGGGAAGATAGTGTGTTTTTAAGTATACATGCGAGTTTGAAGATTACAATATATTTTAATCTTAACTAATCAGTATTTTACGAAGCACCTTGCAGGAAAGAAATCTCAATGGCGTAGTCGTTGATTTCATCATAATAATTTTTGTTTTCAAAAGCTTAACTTTCGTTTAAAATTTTGTTGCGTCTATTTTATGTGACAATTTTGGGACGTTATTAAGGTCAGGAACAAACCCGCGGTTATTATAAAGAGGTGGCTCGGTGTGTGGTCGTTTAAACCCACTGGTATTTTTTTGTGGGGGGTGGATGTGGGGGTGTGTGGGGGAATGAAATTTCAGACGTCAAATTGTGCATTCTGAGGTTTTTTGGTTACAAATTATGGCTATAGTAAGGTCTACACACAAGTTTATACCAACAACTACTTTCACTATTTTGGTTTGCTGAAAAGGAGGACCGGGAGAGGAAGGAGAGGAGGGGGAGGTGGAGGGGAGGGGGGGGGTTAAGACTAAATGAGAGATCTATGGGATGAAAATCATTGGTTGCTCCTTACAGACAGTTGTTCATCACCGTTTAATCCATTTTCAGAAATAAAATGTGTATCAAAAATGTAATGTATTGATTTGTCCCATATGAAATCCTTTTTGCTTTATTTCATTATTCGTAGTGCCATTCCGATGGGCTCGCATGACAGTTTTAAGTTTTCAATAGTCTTCCCTTTAGATGTTGAATATTGTAGCAACATTTTATAGAAAATCCAACACAAACTATAGTTTTAAGTATATTTTCATGACTAGGGAAGTCCCTAGTTGAAACGTAAGTAAAGTATTTTTACCAATAAACTAGAGAAGTGAATTTTACAATGAAAGTAATAACACATTCAGGTCAAAATCTAATCCATTCCAATTTCAACTCAAGTACAGTTTCAAGAGCTAATCTCTCAGAATAACATCACAACTTTAAACCTAAAGTTTATTGATTATTGATCTTAATATTATTTTGAATACAAAATTATCAGAGCAACACTTGTCTGGAGTTCTTATGATGGAACAATAGCAAATTATAACCACGTGGCTACATGCAGATAACTTCGATGCGCCATCATTTCTTTGTTCCCCGGGTATCAGTCAGGGGGTCTCATGCCACAGACCTCCCCCCCCCCCAGTATAATCAGTTGAAAACTTTGCCAAATATAGCACCATTTTGCATCAAAGCAACCTTACATAAACAAAAACACCCCTCCCCTTAGACCCCCCCCCGGAAGGCGTTTCTGAGCACGGGGTGACAAATGAAGGATCCGCCTGGGTGCCAACTATTTTAGGTACGCCACAGGTTATATATATTATAATAAAGAGAGTTTTCATGAACAGTACACCTTTAACACCTTGACAGACACATATCACAGCATTTGCACGAAATATTTCCATGTCGCACAAAGGTATCAAAATACGATTCAGCAACACCTTACATTCAGTTGTTGAGTTGTGTTCCAATTATTCAAAAAGCTATAGGCTTTAACTTATATGGTAAACTTTTTTTCAATTTTGGAAGACAATGATGATCGTATATGAATTTATTAAGATTATCAATGTGAAGATGTCAAACGCATGTAACAGCATGGAGAAGGGTGTGGTTCGAGAATGTAGTCATTGATCCTGTTGGGATTGTAAAACGTACATTATAACTTCAATATATAAATATATCACATGCATGCAGTACTCACTAAACTGTCGAAATGATGGCTTCATTTACCATGTGTGTACTTTATGACCCTCTATCTAATCATCGTAAAATGCCGTAAACAACTCGTGTAATTTGCTATTCTTCAACCTTAAAATGAAACACGGTGTCAGCATTTAAAGGGCTTTATATAACTGACCATACGTCAATATGATGTTATACTGAAATCGTCTAGTGGTAAACCACAGCTATTTAGTTGCAATTAGGCATCACTTTCAACCAATCTAGCACATACACACGTAATGTATTGTTGGATTTTTTTTACATAAAACAAATTCCGAAGATAATCTCGAAAATCCTAGTATGATTGAGTATTGTCAAATGTTTTAGTTTACCAACCCCAACCCCCCCCCCCCCACTGCCATCCCAAACCGAGTCGAAACCTCTTCTTCGACACACTGAAGTTTATGCTGGATACATCTTAACGTAATGTTTTTCATTACGTAAGTATTTGTAATAAGATAAGATAATATAAAATAAAATAAGATAATATATAACAGGATAATATATAATAAGTTAATATATATATGATAACATATTGTTATTTATAGAGTATGTGGGACATTTCACGGAAGTTTACATCAGTAGTGGACCCGCGGGCCCGCATGGGGCCCACATCCAAATTTTCTGTGAATAGCGATCAGGTCTTCAAAACCTAGTTTGATGCAGACCGCAGAACTATATGATATCGGGGCAAGGTTTTAAACTATAATGATAATAAATCAACTGAAACAATGAATTCACTGAAAGAGACAAAGGGATATGGGCCTACATGTAACTTTGGTATGTTTGTATACAAATAGGTTTTACACTTGGGATTTTTCTAGAAAACAATGAACGTTATGATTTTTTAGTGTCCATATAATGTAATAATTTCATTTCTTCATTAGGGTTTATAGGTACATCCTTAAGTCTTTCGGCCCAAAGATTCGCTGTGGCCTGCAGTATCATTTTTTTTCCCTGAGCGGCCGGTTTACATCCATTCCCCTTTATTTTTCCAGCCCAGATGAAGCATACGGAGGTCCTAACTTGGGCTAAAGGGAATGAATGACCTAAAATGTCATTCAGTTGTTATTATATCTAATGGAACTTTTTGGTAGAAAAAACGATGAAAAAGAACTGAATTTTAAGATCTCTTTTGGCAAATGTTACTCGAAAATTTTGAACATAAACCCTCCCGGCTCTAGATTTTTGTCATAATTGTACCCCCCCCCCCACCAACAAAACAAAAACAAATTGACACTGTACTTTGCACACTCAAAATGCACAAAATCTCAACAAAACCCTCTAAATGTAATGTACCAATCTGAACATTAAAGGGTCTGATGCAAATGAGGGCTTAAGGTATATAACCTTATCAGCCTATATAAGGGATAATCCAACTTTGAATTCATTTAAGAAATCCACACAAACGCACGAAAATCCCTCCAGGCGCCACCCCCCCCCCCCCCCCCCGCCCAACAAAAAATTGGATGCACTCCAGTCCAATTTCATCGAGACAGTAACCGTATGATCATAGCGATGTTCCGTCAAGTGAGTTATTACGAATCCCCTTGGAATGGAAATAGATACTGCATAGGCTATGATCAGATAACCACAATATAAGTGTATACGTGCAAACGTTATAACTATTAACATCCAATATCAATTATAGTTTAGTGAACGACAGTTAAACAGGAAAGAATACTCACCACCAATAAATGGACAGCTGAAATGATATAACTAGCCTATTAGAAGTAATGGTCTTTCTGCAGTGCCGATTAAAGGAATCAACCAAAGATCGTACAGTCACAATAAGAAAGAATGAAATCAAGTTGAAAATGAGATTAACGAGACTCGTTTTTGTAGCTTATACCTCTAAGTAGATTCAACTTGTTGTGTATGCTATAGGCCTATATGCAATATATGCGTGACACAGCCTTTGTACAATTTCCGTTCACAAGTCTATTACTGAATTCAACATATCGGTAATACCTCCCACCTGTTCCACACACAATGCTGCGAGAACTCACAAAAAAACACAAAACAAAACAAAAATCTGTATTGCTAGTCTTTCCGCTTCGCTGCAATTTTTCAATCAAATCTCACAACCACAAGTTAACCGTGCACATATTTTGTTAGTCACGGTTGATGACGTCATATATAGATATATATATATATATATATTTACAGTGTTGAAAATATTAGACCACTTAACAATATCATGACAGTAGTGTGCATATAGTGTTCATTCGCAATGTAAACCGTGCATAGGTATATATGTGTATATATATATAACATGTAATGCCTAGACGGTAAACTTTAAGAGTAGCCACGGTATCTTGGTTTTCCGACATTTTGTTCATTAACAAACTTTGAATTCAATGGAAAAGTCCATAGCAACAAGATAGGCATATGAATATCTTGTTTAAGCACAATTATCAGTTAACGATCGAGTACATGGAAAGTGGTAAGAGGGGTTGGAGTGATAGATGGAGGTTAAGGGAGTAATGGTCAATAATGTTAAACAAAATACCCCAAAGTTTTATGGAAATGAATTTTAAGATGTTGTTGAACTTAACGTTTCCTTTTTTCCCCATTTTTTTTTGTTATTCTTTCTCCTTTTTTTCGACGATATTGGAGGTCACATGCATCCTACCAGCCTAGGCTGTGGTTGTTGTTTCTAATATGTTTACAAACGTACCACATATAGGCGCCTCACTATACAGGCCGTCAATTGGTTAATTTGAATTAGATAACAGGTAACAAAAACGATATAGAAAAATAAATAACAGAGGCTTCTCGCCATATGGAACAGGCGTATATTAATCTAACACTTTTGCTTTATTTAGTGGTATACACAATGGGTATAATATTGATATTAAATACTGCCAATGCAATCGTTAAAGATTCTTTGTTACCATTCTTTATATCCTTCCAAGATCAGTTAATTTGACAAGAGCAACTTTGGGGATAGACGAAAGACAGACACACTCCGTAGTCGACGAGAAAAGACGGCAAAAAGAAACAAACTTGAAACAGATCACTGAGGCCCGAGTGAGGTTAGGGGAGGGGGAGGGGGGGGGTGATGGCAGGGATGGAATGGCGAAGTGTATAGGTTATATATAACTTTCTTACAAAACTTGGTAGTGTTATCATAAGCCCGGTCCTTCCTGAAAGAAAGTAGGGACAGAACGAATCCTTTTAAAAAGACATGCAACTATGCAGGTACTTGCTGAAGGTTTCCTGAATTACAGTCACCCAGTTAGACTAATAATATTTTATACTATAGCATCGTTGAATATGTCGGCATAACAAACAGACCGCGAAAGTGACATCGCGTATGGTATGATGCGGTTTGTACTGAATCTCATGTCTTCCTCTGGCCATCTCAAAGCCCTATATACTACTCGCGCCTCCCCATCCCACCCCCCCATTCCCGACCCCCACCCACACCAGCAACCATTAAGAATGGTCACTTGAGTGTTAAATGGTCAACACTGTGTAATGAAATGCCCTTACATATTTCATACTTTTGACGTCAACAGGGCCATGACAACGTCAAACGGGTAGATAAACAGGCATGAGCAATTCCAGCTGGTAAACATTTCGTAATTATTATCATGTTATACAAGAATTAATACGCTTCTAATAATGCTCACTGTAACTTTTAAGATGTCACCGATGGAGAGGGAAAAGGACATACCTTTTGTGTCACTGCAATAATGGTATACCAGGGGGTGTAGATATCCCAAGCGCCCGG